>NC_046186.1:58340969-58965969 GCF_011004875.1 Balearica regulorum gibbericeps
ACCACCCCAGCAGGACTTAAACAAAGGAATAAAAAATTAGCTGAACCACCAAGCTGGTCACTTGTTAAAGAATCATTTGCTTTCTTACCGGACCGAGCCTCACCTACCTTTCTTTCACCACTAAACGTGTTCGCTTTCTTTTTTCTTACCTCCCCCCCAGCTGAAATAAGAATTATACTTATGTGCCTAGAAGCTGAAACCACTGTGTGCTGCAGCACTAGGGAAAACATCTATGATGTTGTTAAAATATTTATACAGCTGGATTCAGTGAGATGCAGCATCTCCTTTTAAGTTAACAAGCTTCCGTCTAGTTAGAAAAAAAATAAAAGACACCTTTAGAACCAAACCCCCTCAGACAATTTTTGTGGTAATCTTATGAACCATGTAATTCACAACATCATTTAAAATACTGTGCAGTGCTACATCCCAAATACAGACTAAGATATACACAGAAGTGCATGTAGAGTACATATATGCTATTCTTAAGTCTCTATGCTTGGACAGATTTTGCTTTAGTTCTAACTCTGGGAAGAGAAAACCTTTCCAAGAGAAAAGGAAAATAATTTGGTCATTGTGAAGGTGAAACCAAAGAGTTTGTTTCTCTGTATGTACATTCTAGCTGGTAAGGTAGGACAGAACATTTGTCTCATCGTAGCGGTCAGAGCTGCGTTGCTTTTATGTATCGTAGATAAAGCTATTATGCCAGGAGTAAATTAAAGGTTAATATACAGTATTTATTCCAGTCAGTCATATAATTATTTTCATACTGACAATAACATCTGAAATTGCTGATTTGAAATCACTAATTTAGAAAACAGGAAAAAAAATCTATATGCACACCACAAGACCTTGCTACTGCATAATATTGTTGGCACATTTCAGCACACACAGACTGGCTGCTCACATAGAAAACCTAGAAAACACGAGCAGTGGAGGCTAGCAAGCCGCAGGGTGAATCAAACCCCCTTATGGTGTGTGCCTGTCTGTCAGACAGGTGGATACACATATATCTCACGGTCTGGGAAACTTAATTTTCTGTGTGAGCAGTTGGGAGGAGACTGCCTTTCTGGACAGACCCTAGACAAGCCAGTGTCCTGCTCTGGTCCAACAGCAGGCAGCATTTGTGGCCCGTTCCCCCTCTTCCCTCCCTAATGCAGAGTCTGAACATCACAGGCTGTGCTTGAGCACTCCTGCAAGCCCCTGGAAACACCTCATCCCTCAAGTTTCCTAACAACCTCTTAAGATTAGCTTTTCATTTTTAACTCCGTTGTGTGGTTCTGGCAATGGGCTCTGGGCAGTGTTAGTGCCTAGTGATGCCCATGAATTTGTTTGCAGGGAAGTTCACCTGTTACACAGGAGGGACAAGACAGAAAGCCAAAGACAAGTGTTTGTGCAAGCTTTCTGCTCTGGTTTTGGACAATGCTTCCTATTTTACATGCTGAAAGGTTGTACAAATTTTTACTTTGGTATTTAGAGATCATTTCACAAAACGTAATGGTGTTATCCCCTCTCTGCAGTTAATAAAGCAACTATGTCTATTTTTTACAATTGTAAGGACAAAAAATAGGTGGACACTCAAGAAAATTATGCTCCTGACAGTTTTACTGCAAACAGTGGTATGACAAAAATGTCAGTTTTATTTAAAGCCATAAGGGGTCATTTGTGGGGTTGGTGCCCTGGAGCAGACCTGCCAGTTCCATGTCTAATTTGCACACAAGTTGGGATCTGATTAGGACTGAAACTAAATTATAAGCAAACAAATAAAATTCCCAGCAACTGAAAAAATGGGTTTTGGCTAGCACGACTGATAAATAATGACAGGGTCAAGTCAGCTTTATGGATTAATCTGGATGGCTTGGTGAAGCAGGCTCATTTGAAAAATACAAACAATACCAAATCCAAGGTCATGCTTCTAGGAAAAAAAAAAAGATAAAAGGTATTCCTGTGAGATGAAAGAATATCTTGGATTGCATTGATGCTGGAAAGAATTTGGAGGCATGAGAGATTAAGGAAAGTCTCAGATACTGTAGGTCTGGGTATAAACATGACCTATGGATATAGAGTATTGCATTTGTAAACTGCTGTTAGTCTCCTGAATGAAGTTTTGCTGTCAACATTTTTAAAAGGGTAACAAACAACAAGAGAGTAAAACGTGAAACATAGCAAGAAATATAGGAAACTCAGTCTATTCAGTTTATTCATAGAAAATGGAAACAATCTGTATAACAACCAGAGAATTTCTAGCAGAGGGGTTTTTTTAATCTAGGAGAAAGCGAAGTCGCAGTAAAAACTAATGATTGCGAATTCTAGGTAGATACATTCAAATTGCTTATTCATAAAGCAGAAGTAATTAACCTTCCCTAAAGAACTGGAGGAGCCCTCATCACTCGAAGTAGTTAAGCCAAGATTGTATACTATTTTGAATTCAGTACAGAATGCCACTGGACAGTATCTTTGGTGAAACCATCTGAAAATCTCTGTCCTGTTCTCCAGAAAATGAAATATCACATTAGTACACCCCTCTGACTTTAAAAACTATATTTCTAGTAATCTTGAGCTTTTTCTCCAAGGGGCTCAACACTCTGCAACTTCCTGAAATCTTGGTGGCGTTCAGCATCTCCTATTTCCCCTCATATTCCGTTGGCTAGTGAATAAAAGAGTAACCAAATTCCACAGGAGAAGCCTTGATCATATGGGCATTTATAGGGAGATTTTTCTATGGATATGTATGACAAATTAGGATATACAGCTGTTTCGAAATCTTTCCTAAACCCCTGAATCATTGTTCACTCTGCATATAGAGGTCTGGTCTGCAGCTATCAGCATTCAGAGAGGAAAATAATTACATTTACATATGCAAACGAAATCATCTCCAGTAACCTAGGTCTTGGAAGCAAGGTCATTGTATTAAACTGATTATTTTTATCAAACTATCCTTAGGGAGAAACAAACAAAAAACAAATAACCAAAACAAAACAAAAAAAACCAAAAAAAAAGAGAGACTTATCTGGACTTCCTTAGCCCTTCAGTCAGTGCTATATTTAGAAGCAGGGATCTCAAAGTTTGACTGTGCTTTATGCGCTTGGTTGTGGAGTCTGATTCCAATTGCTTCTACTATCTTTGGGGATGATTTTCATGAAGTGAGGCTTCGCTCATCACAAGAAATAGTGCCACAATTAAGCCTTTCAACAGCAAAGTCAGCAAGGACAATTACCCTTAACCCACAGTGAATAAAACTTTGTCTTTTTTAGACAACTATATTGACCAAAAAAATGAATTTGAGGCAAGAATGTGCATCATAAAAGGATATTTTTTTTGCCAGATTTTTCCATGAATTTGGGATCAGTGAGAAAAAGAACAAAAGAAACCCAGTTTTAAAATACTCCACAGATTAGCAAGGTTTGCTTATTTATTTTAGTAATAAAAAATAAACAGACTTGCTTTGAGATTCTTGAGCACAGAGACCCTTGACTTTGCATCCTTAACTAAGACATTGAGCACAGCAGTGGTCGCAGGCATGTGACATTTTAACTTCTGTTCATTTGATAAAAGTATCAGACTTCAAAAATGTATTTCTTCAGAAATGTTAGTAAATGATTTAATGTTAATGAAATGTTACACTTTTCATGTTATCTTTATAAAGTTATAACATCCTGTCATGCTGTCCTTTATGCATTAGAATTTCAGAACTGAAAGCCACCCATACATTAAGCAGTCTGGCTCACAGCAAGGTGTTCAACTTGACATTTTGAAGAGCGTGGATATTTCTATCCCCTGTTTTTTCAGCTTAATGCATGATAATTATGCATTTTAAAGCATTTTTAGTCTAATTTATTGCTCTCCTTCCAAGTATTGCTCTTGAGTCTCATAGAGCATATATTTCATGACAACTGTAATTCATAGTTTTTTCACAGTGACTCCTTTTGTATACTCTGTTGCATCCAGTGTTGTTTCTCAGAATATAGGTAAATTTTTTTGGGAAAAAAAGTACCCCTCTAGCTCTTGTTTATCTCTTGTTCTATACATACAATAGGAAAGAAATGCTTCTTCTGTGAAAATTAATATCATACACACTGTACATTTTTCAAATACACTGTGTACACACCGTGTGCTTATGAACAGCGCAGGTCTGGGCTTCCTGTGTAACTTAGGCTGCGAAAAATTCTGATTCTCTCTCTTTGTGGGTCTTCCTAATTTTAGGAACCTAAGTTAGTCTAAAATAAATAGCCATCAGAATTAAACTCCCATTCTATTTGAATTGGAGGTGCACAAAGTAACAAGGTATTTGCCTGTTTTCTATGATTATATCTACTGATTTATTTCAGTCACACTCACAGTGATTTTATTCACAAACATTTGTACAAGGAAGACTTTATTCATCCAAATAGTCAAGGAAAGGGAATTAATCATGAAGAGTAGAAAGAATAGATTTATGGAGTATTCACAGCTAGTAGAAGGCATCATGGCCCTTTATTAAAGCCTCTTTTTTGCCTTTATCATAAGATGCATCAAAAATTGTGGGTATTCATGTATAATTCATTAATAAACAAGGCATATTTCCTGTTTATAACACATAGGTCATCCATTCTTGGAGTAGAAATAATACCATCTGATTTTGGTGATTAATCAAAGTGCACAGAGAAAATAGGAAATAATCATACTGACCAGTTATGAATAAATTCTGCAGGAGGTTAAAAACTGTGCATACAAACTACTACAAATAAACAAATACAAAGATTTAATTAACAGTCTGCTCAGGGATAATTTGCAAAATGACGATATTCATCAAAAAATTTGTTCTCCATAGTTAGTAAAAGCAATAAATATTCACTTTCTCATGTTCCATTGCAGTCCTTAGAGAAGCAAAATATGTTCATATAATCAGCCCTCCATGAAGTTGGGAAAGTTTTGTTTTATACTGATAATTAAAAAGAGGGGGTTGGATGGTTCCACTATTCAGAATATAATCTTAGAGCTTGAAAAACAATGTGCAAAGTACAGAACCCAAAAAGGATAAATGAGAAAATACAAAAGAAGTTGTTGCATGGGTAGAGTAATTCGTAAGACCTGATTTCCTGTGATTTTGCATCCTCTACAGTCATTATTGCTGTGTCAGTCCTCTGCCCAACCAACTTGTTTTTCCAGAATACTCTCCTTTTCCCCTTCAATGGCCTCCATGAATATCACTCAGGTCTTCCCCAATTCATCCCCACCCTCACTTCTCCTCTGTGATAATACATCAGTTTGCCAACACCAAACACCCCCCCCCCCCCCAAAAAAAAAAAACAAACCAAAAAAACCCAACACCCAAAACAAAAGAGCTTACACAATGTGGTAGCACCCTGTCACGTTTACTATGCGCCTGATTGGGCAAGAAATGCCGGTTGTGCTGAGTTGCAAACTCCGTTTTTGCTGGGTGCCTGCTCCAGGTACATGTGCTGCCAGCCCACAGAAAGTACTGTAAACACATTTTAAGTTTTCCCTCAGTGGATATAGTAATAGGCTGTCTCTCCTCTTCCTTGTTTGCTCTCTTCATTAAATTTGTACCATTTAAATACCTAGATGCCTCTGTTAGATTTGGTTAAAATCTGCCAGCAGGTTCAAAAATTAGCTAGGAGAAGGAAAGGAGTTATATAGAAAGAGAGAAAAATAACAGACCAGCAGCAGGATACTGGAAGCTTCCCCCCCCCGCCCCCTTAGAAAACTAATCTAAAGAAGCTCCTGTAATATATATTTAAGCACAGAGCTTTAATATTTATTTACTGGCTAATTAATACACAAGATACGGGATTCAGGACACACATGCAGTTTATGTGAAACACTAGCTGTAATTGAAAACAACAGTTTTCCAAAGACAGATGATGCTGTGTAGGATCTGTGGCAGGTCTCAGCAGGCAGGTGGTTAGTATGAAGTATTAAAAGCCTGCAGAAATGTTAGTAGTAGTCAACCAAGAAACTCTCACTTAATCTTCGGACTGGTGGGAACTCAAAGAGGATGGAACATTTAACTTTGGTGGTTTTTCACTGCTTGGCAGCCAGGAAGCCCAGGAGAGACATGAGAAGCCCTGATTATTGAGAGCAAAGGTGGACATAACAGATCTGTCAGGTTCTCCATCTCCGTGCTAAGGTATTCTTTGGCGCAGTCAGTGAGGTGCCATCCTGTCTCTTCAGTATAAATGTCTGGGCATTTCCTGAACAAAAAAAAAAATACCAGAACAAAATCCATAACAAACCCAATATATTCTATTATTGGAAGTGTAAGTAAACTTTTACGCTTCTTATAAGAAATGACCTTCTGACTGATGGAAATGCCTACCAGTATTCACACACAGCATGCAGAGAACAGAGAGTGTTTTGCACCTGTGATAATACTTTTCAAGTTTCTTACTGTTAGAAGAATAAAAATACAGAACAGAATAAGCTCCTCTTCTGTTCCCCCCAAAATACCCACCTCTTATGAATAATAAATTAGCCAGATGCTTTTTTTTTATTAATGGCACCTCTTCTTTGTGTAAGCATATTGCCTACGAGTATCAGTCATCAGCCAAGGCTTTGTCTGCCAAGTGATGTACAAACACAGGACAAAAAAATTTAAAAAATTCATTATTTAAAGTATAAGACAAAATAAAATAATAATAATAATAATAAACCCCAAAGGCTAGGGAATGTAAGATAACACAAATGTTAGAGGTGGGTAGAGTTAACTTTATTTAGGATACTTTAACTCTACAACTCTGTGCTTTCCTGTTTTTCCCATATGTCTCTTTGGCTTTGGTTAACTGGTTGCTTTTGCCTAGTTTCTCTAATTATTGTGGGTTTAAGACTGCAGTATTCTTGTATTTGTTTCCATTTGTTTAAGAGATATGTATTTACAATCACACTCAATTTTAACAAAGAGTTGGGAGACAGAGGTTGTCCAAAACCAGTATTTCCTTATGGTTTGTAATGTGTAATTCTAATCCACTCCCAGACACGAACCATGTTCTGCTCAGACAGCAATCCTTAATATCTTCCATGCAAAAATACTGGATATCTCTCTTGCAAGAGAATCTAGGAATTCATTTCCTGCACACAGGATTTAGTACAAACCCTCTTTACCTTCTCACACTGTGTCTTGAAAGAAGCCCATCAGCTTCCGAGTGTGGTTCTGTGGCACAACCTGCCTCCTTTGCCTCTGCAAGGACTACAATAAACAAAGCACTAATAAAGGTGGTAGATTGTTTTTATCCACCCCAACTTTAGATTTCCATACTTTTGGCTTTTAAACTAGTTTCTCTCAATGTACAAGGTGTTAATAACTCTTTGTGTGTTTCAGTGTTTCCAAAGAGCTGGATGAAAGGAAGCATGCAGTATGAGTATCATACAGCATATTCCAGTGTTTGTTCCCAGTGCAAGCAGTTACATTTGCTGATAACAAAATGCATTTATCTTCAGTGGCATTTTAGATAGCGCCACAACCTGCTGCGTATTCTAATGAAACCTGTATCACTACCAATTAGACACCTGCAGAAGAAGTGGGCTATGCAAATGCCTTGTCCCCCAAATGCTATTTTCCCTTTCTCATTAAGCTTTGAAACTAAATTATATCACAGTTAACGGCTAAAGACTTTCCCCTCAAATTTCAGTGTTGCATGGAATTTAGCCAAACATGTCCCACTGGTTTTAAGGAGTTGTGTGGTTGCAAGTCTTTGAAAATGGATTTGCATTGCTTCCCACATACCTAACCTAACCTTGCACCTGACTACCTTCCTTTCCTTGCACACTCATACAAACAGAAATGCACCTCCTCCTTCCCTCCATTCCTCCCTCCTTCCACCCTCCATCACTGTGACTATGTATTCTGGTGGACTTGGCAAACTGTAGATTATTGTTATGCTTCTCATCTCTGGAGGTCCTTGAGTTCAAATGTGACTAGACGTAAGTCATGCTTGCTGTAAACAAATATTTGTTGGTTATATACACAAGGTAGAGAATAAATAGCGGGTATCTCGCCTATGAGGTTATATTTCCGTCAAGGATTTCCAATGATATCATAAACCATGAGAGAAAAGCAAACATGATTTATGAAGTTGCTGCAAGTCCCAAGATAGAACTATATCTTGGTAATTCACACCCACCAGTTTGTTTCATACGAATCTCAGGACCTGTTCTAAGCCCTGCCTGGGACACGGTCCCTGTCTTGCTCTCACGAATGTTGCATTAACCTTTTATCTGCTCCTGGCTCCTGCTGTTGCTGCCCCATATTCCAATTTGTCTGGCTCCTGCTCTGGTTGCTTTCATCTCCTTCTCCAGGGTGCTCTCTGCTGAATGCCTTGGCAGGAGCTGTAAGCATTACCCATATCTTTTAATTACACATGCAAGCATATTTCTGAAAGCAAGCTGTGCATTCGTAAGTCATAATTGGATTACGAGATCCCTAAACAGTTTGTGCTCACAAGTGAGTACAAATATGTGATCATTTCTGAAAATGTGGACGGCACAGATTTGGTAGTAGGCTTTAGATTCCCCATTTGCAATTTTGGCCATATTGTTTTAAGCATTTCTTAGAGAAAAATGTCTCAAGAACAGCTAAACAGAAACTTAAAATCTGAATTACAAAGCTAGAAGGAGGGTAATGATCAAATATTTTACTGAACCTTGATAGATTATCACTTAAACAAGATCCTCTTCACACCAGTAATTGTAACATGCCACAGAAAAGCTGTCAGTGGTCTGCAAAGAGAAAATGTATGTTTTTCCAAGTTTCACTATCCCAGCCACAGAAGTGAAGGTTACTTCATTTTTGTCTGTCTGCAGTTATCATAAAGATTCAATTTGCCTATGACTTATACTTTTTTAGTGGACAATTTCAGTGAGACCAGTTGCAAGAATATCCTTGGTTTGTGTAGATGACAACACAAATTAATATCATTTTTTCTTCATGCACATGCACATTCTTGTTTTCTAAAATGAGAAAGTGGAGGACAGGCTGAATCTTGTATTGAGCTTCACTTCCTACCTATAACTTTACGTTTTAAGTCATAGCCAAAGCTAGCATGGATTTAAGGCATTATACCACACTTTAGCTCACCTTAAAGCAAGTATGTTGTGAGTGAACCCCGGTGGGAGGCTCAGCCCCACACAGCTGCTCGCTCATTCCCCCTCCCAGGAGGACGAGGCAAAGGATCCAAGGCTAAAAGTAAGAAAAGTCGTGAGCTGAGATAGACAGTTTAATAGGTAAAGCAAAAGCTGTGCATGCAAGTGAAGCAAAATAAGCAAAATATGAAGAAAATGAACTCCATCCCAGCCAAATCCCATACAAACATGGATCTAAAATGTAAGTGGACTATATATATACACACACACATATATCTCAATGTTACTTTTACATTATGTAACCTGTTGACAATATGCACTATACGTGTATTTACTTATAAAACATATAAGCTATTTAAATACAGATCTCTCTAACAGTTATTATTTTCCTAGAAAAGAGGAGCAAATCCATTTTAGCTTTGCATTCAAGTTCTTATTTGAGTTTTTGCCTTTTTATTCTCACCATGTTATTAATAAAAAAATTTCTAGTTCTAGTAGCTTTGAAAAATATGGGCAGAAGACTGGACAGAAGTATTACTCTGATAGAAATATCAGCAGTGCAGTCTTTTTAGCTATCTCAAAAATGGCAAGAAATTTGCACAGTAATGTTAACTACAAATATTGCCTTTAGCACAGTTCACTGTAGCTGGCTATAAAGTAAGCATTTACAATGTGAGCTTATCTTTATCACAGAGACCCTTGCTCAAGGGGCAAACTCTGTGAAAAGGGATGTCAAACGACTATTTAGTGAGCAAGGATTGCGTTTATTCTCTGGATGGGGTTTTTTTTGGTATTTCTTTTGTTAGCTTGCAGTAACACCTGTCTAGGTGACAGAAAACATTTGAGTTTGCTTTGTTTGCTATCACTCACAGAACCTCAGAGAATAGAAGTGTGCAATTATTCTGAGTCTTAAGAATATGAAAATTCTAGATGCTGCAATAAACCCTATTGCTAACCTGCTTACCTGGAATATTTTCCTGATAGCACACAAGATGTTCCTGAATCACAAACAGGGACTGTTGTCTGACTCAGAATAAAATATTAATTGTTAATGATTAAAATATGTTTCTGTTGTTAATTCAGTATTGAGGAAGATATATTCCTTTTAAGCTTGTTTTCTGTGTAGCCTGCATAAGAAGATGAGAGAAGTTTAGGACATTAGTTTGGGTGGATTGGTTTATCTGTCACAGTCCTGGCCAAAAACCCAGGGCAGTGAATGGAAAGATTCCCTGGGTGAGCGTAAGGGAATTCAGCACCCAGCACCCACTGAAACAAGCAAACTGTGCTGCTTCATAACAACAGCTTCATCCTCTTTCAGCTACCGGTGTTAGGGTGGCTCAAATTCCTAAAAACTGCAAAAAGTTGAAGTTTTGGCAGTTATCTCTGTAATATTTGGTGTTTTGCTTGAATTCCTGTTTCCAGAGTCAAGATTCACCATGCAGATATCCTTCTATCATATGAATATCCTATTGAAGGATCTCAAAGATACTAAAGAAAGATGTTTTACTTATAATCCTCAAATTTGTTAAGAATCACTTGAAGATGTGACACACTTGTACCCAAAAAGGTTCAGAAACCAACAAAGAGAAACAATTCTTTTTTTTTAAAAAAAGTACTAATGTTTCTAAACTTAACCTCAGGATTCTGAGAGACAGGTTCAAGATTTTTATATGCTTGAGGTTGAAAGCCAACCCAGATATACGGAGAGAAAATTGGGTTGCACTCTTTCTCTCACAATTATTCTATGTCTTTGTTAGGCCAATACGTGTTTCTTCCTGAGAATGTTTAGAATGCATCGGTGGAAAGGAAGAGCAATATGAGAAAGAGATGGTCACCCTGTTTCGAGAATTTGTCAGCAAATAATGTTTTTTGGTTCCCTAAGAAGTCTTTTCAACTTTCTCCCCAAAATACTTAGTCATACACAGGTTAATAGTTCTGTCAGGGTCCTTTTGGGCTATCTGGGGCACTATGACGTGCTAGCAACCATCAAAACACTAAGACTTCTCTAGTCATTGAAGAGAGATTGGCATCCTCAGAAGGTTATTCATTTCATCTGCCTTGGAAGCCTATCCATTACCCACTGTAGGCCAGCTGGCTAAGAAGGGAGCTTAGATGATAGACTGAAATCTGTCCTTTGGATGACTAAAATTAGATGGGCTACACCTCAATCTTTGTTGGTAGCATTACATAACGATTGCATATTAAGAAGCGTTTGGTGCTGTTCCCATACAGCCAATACTACTATATCAATTTTTGGTTTGTTTTATGGAACACCTGAAGGATTGTTTTGACAATATGCTATTGATCTGGAAGAATCACAATCAATAAGTATTATAGCTACTCAGTGACTAGATTATTAGAAAAATAAATTAGGAACTATCCTGCTTGCAAATAACCATTATTTCACATGATGCGTAGAAAAAATTGTATACATATAATGGTATATTGTTCATTTGCAAATACAGAGAGACCTTTTCTAATGTTATAAATATCATTTATCGATCAGAGATCATGATAAAATGGTTTCTTTTGGAGTGCTCTTTGTCTAAGTCCTCTCTTTTAAATTAAGAATCTATTTTACATTACCACAACCCAACATAAGAACTATGTGCACAAGCAAGCCACTTCTCTCTCTTGTTTCAACATAACCCACTTGGCAGCCTTCCTTATTAAGGAAAAAAAAAAAAATCTGTTTTTGTTTTTCTCCAGCTGATCTTTGTGTTCAGATATAGCAAACATACTGTTTCCTGTTGTGGCTTATGCTACAGGCGATTCTGACATTTGCATTTGTACATCATGTGCATTTTGAAATAAAGAAGTGACAGCCTCACTCCATGTTGAAAGCAGGCTTTTGTATTGGTATTGCTCTATAGTTTGTTGTTTTGCTTTGTTTTGCTTTGCTTTGTTTCCTCTGGAAGATCTCAAAATCTGCTGTGAAGAATTTTCGTGTTAAAGAAGGAAGAAAGAAGTATAAATTCCACAGAGAGAAAGTAGTTGGTGCAGAGCAAAATTGTCACAAAGCACCAGACACTGATAGATTCAAGCCTTTGGGTCCGCAACAATAAAAATACACTGAGGTAGCCATAGATTTCCCCATAGGGGAATTTGCCCTTTCCAAGCACACCTCGCACATTGCGTTGATCGAGGAATGACAAGGTCTGAAAATACAACTGCTCATCCTTAAACAAAGTAGAAAGAGGTTATGATGGAGAAATACACAGAATTCAGTATACAGAAAGAGGTTTCCAAACTGTGACATGCACGGCTCTGGTCTCCTTTGTAAATAGCAATAATCAAAAGCATCTGGCTGCCTGTGTATATGCGTTTGCCTTACTTGGTACTAGGCAAATGCCAACTCACAGATAATCACATGCAAACAGCTGACAGAATTAGAAGTAAGTGGATAGAGGCAGAGGGATGAGGGTAGGTTTGTGGAAAGTGGAGAAAGTAGGGGGTCTGATGCTGGTACAAAGGAAAAAGGCTTTAAGGACAAAATAATCCATATGCAGTTATTTCCAGGAGGTTATTTTTAATGCAAAACTGTCTAAAAATTCAATATCTACAATGTAAAAGTTCGGAAGCCAAATCAATACAAATCATTGCTGCTCAAGTCTGTCTCAGATTCTCACTGAATGACAAGATGACTTGAATACTGAACCTGAGCAGGGCATACTGACTGCCTTAGCATAGCTACAGGGAAATACCAGGGCAGAGAATTAATTAATAAATGGCCACAAGGTTTAAGAGAAAAAGGGTTAAAAATATTAGACTAACCAATTCCAAATCTTACAATAATGCAACCTTAAGAGTGAAATTATACATCCGTGGTACAGAAAGGGGTTGGGGAGAAAACTGAGGCACAGTGCCTGTCCTGTGTCAGCCTGGATGGCTCATGCCCTTCATTTTGTGTCAAGCACAGGAGTCCAGTGCTAGCAGCGTGTCCAGCACTGACCAGTCCTTTCAGTAAGCAGAGCAGATGGACCGCAAGTGCTGTAATGTGCCCAGAGGAGACCCTTTGATTTGCATTCCCTCACGATGGGTGCAGTTGACCCCTGAAATTACAAGTCCCACCAATTAAAATGCATGACATCTCAAAATTTGATCTGGAAATGTTGTCTTCCTCCTGTTCTCCCACTCTTTCCACACCTGGGAGTGGAGGAACTTTGTCAGAGCCTGCATGCTCTTGACCTTCTTGAGTGAATAAGACAAACCTTTAGCCTTGAAAGATACACTAGACTTTTTGTTCCCCTTTTCAGCTTGCTCACATCTAGCCAGATGTGTGCATAGCTACCCCACCAGTTCCTGCACTCTAGCAGGAAAACTGGGGAGAAAAGAGGAATTATTCTGCATCCAGCAGCAAGTATTCTCCGATACACCTTTAATATATTGTCTTCCACTTTGTGACTTCTTGTTACTGTTATCTAATCACTTGTTGGTGACACAGGAGGAATTTTCTTCTCACTTCCAAATAAGTATGCATTTCTTTTCTCTCAGACCTCAGTGACCTGATAGGCAGGTTCAGTTACACACTTTCTGGGTTTGTGGTTTTTTCCAGTTAGAGAAGTGTCACATGCCAGTGCCCAGAGTTTATGAAGCCCTAGATTCATTGTTGCCTTCAACAGTCATTTGCGTACATCCTTTGAAGTAACAGAGATGAGCTTGAGGCACAAACCACGCCTTTGCCATGGTCTCAGCGATCACCCAAGGGCGAGTAGGGGAGCTACATCATTGGAGGGCCTGAGGACAGCATTCAAATAGAGCAAGAGCAAGCCTATGGGGTGCTTAAGTTACAACCAAAGAGTGCTCATAACACCATGCTCACAAAAAAATCGCAGTGTATATACACCACAGAAAGGTTTTATCTTTCTTTAGATGGTTTTCAATGCAGGATTTTTTATTTTTCTGCCCTTGTTAGCTTAAATCTTAATGTGTTAGTCTGTGGCACTAATGTATGCTGTAAGTTAAGCAATATGGCTGATGATACTGCCTTAATATTGCTTTTAATATATGATTTTCTGAGTCTTTAACTTCAGAAATTTAACATTATGTTAGTTTTTTTCATTTAAAATAGAAGACCTTTTTATGTGATATTTTGCTTGAAAATAATTGAATGTTTAGTTCTTTCAGTAGAATCAATGCAACTTTTCAATTTTTTTTTTAGGTTTGCTTATTATACCATTATTCTTTTTGAATTAAATTGAGTTTGCACTCAGAAAATGCTCCATGTTTCTAATCTACAGAATAATACAGGTAGTATTTACTCTCCAGTCTACAAATTTCTTCCTCAAGGTTTTGTGAAAGTACAGATTCTGGACAACAGGGAAGTAACTCGTTCCCTGTACTGATCCAGTCCCTGGCCTTGTATCAAGTGTTAAAAGCAACTTTCACAAAATATTTCTTCCTTCCTCTCTTTGACAGATTCCATAAAAGAAGTCTGTGGGTACTGGTAGAAAACACACATAAGAAACTAAAGAACTTCTGTGTTGTAAAAGATGTAAGCAAGGAGTGAAGCAACATAATAAGAAAACATAAGGATACTTTGAGAAACACTGTTCTTTACTGCATAAAAGTATATGGTGTCCTGTTTTTAAATAGTACTTTGATGTGTTTAACATGTGTCTAAACATCATGTATGTGCACAGATTAGGAAGTGAAACAGGCGAATCTGAGGCTTTTTTAATGAAAATCTGTATTTTACAGTGTAACATTATGAATGGCAGATGCTAATGATGAGATATGTCAAATCACCACCTTCCCAGCTCACTCTGACTGATACTCTTATCTTTAAAAAAAAAAAAACAAACCCAAACCTTCCAGAAGATAACATCTGCCTCCTGGAGAATTTTGCTTCCTTTAGAAATAAGATTTACAGATACTCTACATCAGCACAAAATGAATATCTTCTCTGTTCCCTGTGCTTATTCATCCATTTCCCACTACTCCCCGCAGGGGAGGAGAGGTCAGGAAGTGATTCCTGCTATCTACCTGCAGCCTCCTCTCCGGAACACCGCATCCTTACAAGCAGACTTTATCTTTCCTGTGTTGCTGTGAGATAAGAAAAGTATTATCTCCTGTTTAGGAACTG
Source organism: Balearica regulorum gibbericeps (assembly GCF_011004875.1). Classification (NCBI taxonomy): domain Eukaryota; kingdom Metazoa; phylum Chordata; class Aves; order Gruiformes; family Gruidae; genus Balearica; species Balearica regulorum. Next base: position 58,356,130 of record NC_046186.1, read on the forward strand.
ATGAAGGAAAGACAAGTGTGGAGGGTTTTTCCCCAATTATTAACATAGTTTTACCAGATCTTGGAAATCTGCCCAGATCTTTTGTATCTTGGCCCAGTGCTCCTATAAACCGCGTCTGGACCCAAAATCCAAGTAGCATCCATTTGCTTCCTTAGTTCTTCTTACTTCCAGTAAAAGACAATGTACTCAGAGAAAATCTAATCCAATGGGGAATGAATGGAGCATGCAATAGGAGCATTTCTCTTCTAATGTAGATACTCTTCTAATGACTGAGTACTACAGAGACCATCAAGGTAAAGAGAGAGTCTGCATGCTGAGAGCGAACAACGTGTTGGATGTTGTACAAGACACTAAATAAAGACAAATCCAAAATTGTATTGGATAAAGCTAGGTTTGTAAATAAAATGCACCGCCAGAAGAATCAAACCAAGTCATCTTTTCTTCCATGAGATGGCCTCCTCAGGAATCCTCTGAAAAATTCATAAATTTCCCTGAAAAACAGATCTTGCCAATTGAATACATGGGTTACAGCTCTGCAATACTTACTTATAGCAGCAGAATCCAGTCTATAAATAAGCACAACACCCCATGTCATTTGTTATGTTATCTGTATTTTACTGTGATCAGGACAAACAGCCAGATCAGTCCTACTTCTCGTAATTACAAAGTAGCCCGACAGACCGCCAATACAGCACTTGTCTGTAAGGGATAAGGACAAACTGCATAAAGCCAGCTTCTCCCACCCCTGTTTCTCTCTTTGATCATTACTCCTTTCTTTCATGATGTTTTCAGCCAAAAAAGCACCACATGACCTTTGAGAAATGCCAGGAAAATATTATTTCCTCTGTGCCACTCCAGTTTGCGGACATCAGGTACATCCTTGCTCCGAGCCCTGCTCAGCGTAGCGGCTCAGAGACAGGTCATGCTAAAGTGCCTGTCACTGCGCCCCCGGGGATGCCGCGCTCCCCTCCTGACCTTCTCCGACTGCGAAACGTGGCTGTGGGAGTTTCGCTAATGAACAGCATTGCACCATTCGTTTGGCTCCCACCATTGCACCTCCTTAGGGTGAGGGAGGAGCAGCAAGCAAACACCAGTCTAATACTTCAGTCTGACTCACAAAGCAATGCAGCTACCGCTCCTGTGTTTTGTGCCTTTTTTTTTTTTTTTTCTTTCCAGAATGACTCGGATGCATTCTTTTTCAGAAATATCCCAAAAGTGTAGAAATTTTAAATGCATGTAATAGAAATAAAATAATCAAAGTATATATGATAGGAATAAATAAGGGAAAATTCAATCAATTAAAAATTGTAGCTTTTCTGCATGCATGGCTTTGTATGCAGGTGCCTGTGTCTTTAGAATGTGAATTTCAAACTGGATAAAAAGTTATCTGTGAATAGTTACAGAAGTACAGGTTTCAGGTTTTTATGATCCCACAAGTTTTGACAGCTGAATCTTTGAAAAAAAAAATCTCTTGAGCATAAATAGTATATCAGGCCTTTTCCATTGGGAAAAAAATATGTACTCCATTATCATGATTGCACTTTCTTTTAAATTCCTTGGGACAAATACTCTCTTCTTTCTTCTCTGTGTAGTTTCTAGTACATTTTTACACCACTATAAAATACCATTTGGCATTTTGAGGTGCCCTGTGCCAGAAATACACATTTTATCTTGCACTTTGCAATAGAAGGAAAGATAATGATTTAATATGATATGTAGACTAGTGTACTCAATCTTTGTCTGTACTAAGGTACTGTCATTCTGTAATTATTTTAATTGGCTCTTAGGCAAGTGACGGTATGGTGGGTTGACCCTGGCTGGAGGCCAGGTGCCCCCCAAAGCCTCTCTATCACTCCCCTCCTCAGCTGGACAGGGGAGAGAAAATATAACGAAAGGCTCGTGGGTTGAGATAAGGGCAGGGAGAGATCACTCACGCATTACTGTCATGGGCTAAACAGACTCAACTTGGGAATATTAGCTTCATTTATTACCAATCAAATCAGAGTAAGATAATGAGAAATAAAAACCTAAACCTTAAAACACCTTTCCCTCACCCCTCCCTTCTTCCTGGGCTTAACTTCACTCCCAAATTCCGTACCTACTCCCCCTGCAGCAGCACAGGGGGATGGGCAATGGGAGTTGTGGTCAGTTCATCACATGTTGTCTCTGCCACTCCTTCCTCCTCAGGGGGAGGACTCCTCACACTCTGCCCCTGCTCCAGCGTGGGGTCCCTCCCATGGGAGACAGTCCTCCACCAACTTCTCCAAGGTGAGTCCTTCCCATGGGCTGCAGTTCTTCACGAACCGCTCCAGCGTGGGTCCTTTCCATGGGCTGCAGACCTTCAGGAACAGACTGCTCCAGTGTGGGTCCCCCACGGGGTCACAAGTCCTGCCAGCAAACCTGCTCCAGCGTGGGCTCCTCTCTCCACTGGGCTGTAAGTCCTGCCAGGAGCTTGCTCCAGCGCGGGCTTCCCACGGGGCCACAGCCTCCTTCAGGTGCCTCCACCTGCTCTGGCATGGGGTCCTCCATGGGCTGCAGGTGGATATCTGCTCCACTGCAGACCTCCATGGGTTGCAGGGGTACAGCCTACCTCACCATTGTCTCCACTGCAGAGGAATCTCTGCACTGGTGCCTGGAGCACCTTCTCCCCCTCCTTCTTCACTGACCGTGGTGTCTGTAGGTTTGTTCCTCTCACATACTCTCACTCCTCTCTCTGGCTACAATTGCCCTTCGTATTTGGTGGTTGGTTTTTTTTTTTCCCATCTTAACTATGTTATCCCAGAGGCACTACCACCATCACTGATGAGCTCACCCTTCGCCAGCGGCAGGTCCATCTTGGAGCCAGGTGGCATTGGCTCGGTCGGTCATAGGGGAAGCTTCTGGCAGTTCCCCACAGAAGCCACCCCTGTAGCACCCCCACTACCAAAACCTTGCCACACCAACAGAAGGAAAACATTTCATTTTCAGCATTTTCAAAGGGAAAAATTCTGGACTGGGTGCCCTGTCCTTTCTGATGAACAGCAAAGTGGTGGTGTGCTCCCTGTGGAGCTGGTGGCCTACAGCATGTGCGCCTTTACCTGTGCTGGTCAAACCATCCCCACTCAAAATAGATGTGATCATATGATACAAGGTCCAAATTAGCTTAGCCATACCTTGTGTGGCTACAGCAAATTTTCAAGTTTGGGTTAGGACGGTCTTGTTTTGAAACTCCTGCCTGTCCTACACACAGTTTCCTTGTTTACTGTCAGCAATGCCTGCGCTGGCTCCATGTTGTATTTACACAAAACAGCACTGTACTTAGATCACTGAAGACCCGCATTGATCTCAGCCCTGAAGTCACAATGTGTGAAGCACCCACTCTCTCTTCTCCACTGGGCAGAGCATGTCCTGGGCCAACCCTCTGCTGACATCCAGGTCCTTCATCCAGCTGTCCTTTGCTTGGCTTTGCCTCAGGAGCCGCTGCAGACTGTCCCATTGCAGGGTGTAGTCGTGCCCTGGCTATCTGGACGCTCCTGCATTCTCACAGTCTCTCTCTTTTGGGCCCCCTCACAAAGCAGTGTGACTCATTTTGCAGGGCAGCATGGTGCAAAGAGGCACAAGGAAGAGAGGGCAGAAATAAAAGTCGTCTTCGTCCCAGCCTCTTCATGTCCCTTCTGGTCATGCATGTACAGACAAAAGCAAAATAGCAGCTCTGTAGAGCGATTTTTCCTGCTCTTCAGTGAAAAGTAGGAGGTTAACAGTAATGGAGAAGCAATTTTTTGCCTTTCTAGTAGGACCAGAGTTTCAGCTGGATTAGGTGGTAGAGGAATATATTTTTCCTTGCTTTCTGCAGGCACGTGTAGATAGTTTAAAGGGGGCAGAGCCATGAATCTGGTAAAAGAAAATATAAGACGGAAAAAATCCACAGTACTAAAAATAAATAAAAATTGTGTCATGGTTGTGCCAGATGCAGTCAGAGACAGAAAAGAGATATTATTTAGTTATGTATTCCTTACTTTCTGATGATGTTTGCTCCCTGCTCTGCATTTTGCAGATCTTTGTACGATTGAGAGTCGTGTGACTCAGTGGGAGCGGATGTCATACTTCCTCTGTGAGCAGCTATGCCAGTGTCAGGATTTGAGCATATTGGGAAGATGTTTTATTCACTAAGGCTAAAAAGCCATTTTCTGTGAAGCTGAATATTGAATAATGGGAGCGGTATCTTGTGTTAATTTTTTTTTTTTTTTTTTTTTGGGGTGTCAATAAAAGATCAAATCAGTTTGGCATATGAGATATAAGAACAGCTGCGTTTTGATAATAGTCAGGGAAAGAGATGACCGTATTAAATTCTACCTCCCCAAATCTTCCAAAGCAAGAAGCATAATTACATTACAATTCTATGGAAACTCAGGTTTTCTTGGATTTTTATTCAGTCATGTGCTGTGCAACTATTAAAACCCTGTCCAATGGACGTGATGTTGCATGATACACTTCAAAGCCAGAGCCTCGGCTTTAGGCACTATCGTAAAATTATTTATATGGGGAAATAGTAACGGTAAGACAGCATTTGCAGTCCACGTGAAAATTCCTACACACATCTCTTTGGGCTTGATTCAAAATCCATGAAAAAACTGTTTTAGTGCTCAGGTCTTGTGTGAAGAGCCCTGACTATCAGAAGGAACAAAGCAGGAGGAACAGGCTGTTAGACCAAGGCTGCATTCCATATGAAAAGGCAGAAATGTTTCATTTGTGACTGATACTGGCACTTAGCAGATTTTGGTGGTTTAAGTTTTTGATTTAATTAAAAACTATTCAGTATTATCTGGACTAATAGATTTCCCAGGGAAAAAAAAAAAAGTATATGGTGTTTGCACTTACTGCACACAAGACTGATCATTAAATCGATCCCTCTGTGACCTGCATTTGTCTGTCTACAGGGAAAAGCACAGTGATACCATCAACAATTTGAAATAATTGTCATTTAAATATGAGTTGGATGAAAATTCATTTTATTGATGATAGGTGCCTAGTGCTCTTACTGTTACTTTGACAGCAGCCTTAATTTTTTTGTTTGTTTGTTTTGGTTTTACTGCTTGGATAAAAAGAAGGAGCAGGAGTAGGTGTAAAAAAATAGATCATAGGACACAGGACTCCTTCTTCCCCTCTGCCTACCTTCTTTTGCCTCCCCAGGATGTAAATCAATGGCCTCAGCCAGAAGAAAGCAGTGCATCTTTCTTTTCTTTCCTTTCTGTGACACCAAAAGGACCTGATCTACATAGCACATTTTAAGCTGCTATGGTGAGATCCTATTTATGGTTTCCAGCTATGATGAAAAATCGGACCTCCAAGGGCTTTGGCTCTGCAGGGGGGAGCTGAGCAGCACCCAAGGTGAAACATAGGTTTTCTCACTGGGGCGGGAACCATTGTGTTAGGAGTGACTCAACAACAAGCTCTTTAAGTACCACTTTTGCTCAAACGTGGTTCCTCAGCCTGCCGTGGAACAACATTAATAGGAGAGGAAACTAGAGAAGTTATTTAAGTAGGTATATCGGATTTATGTAGCAAACGAAATGTACTAAATCCTCCTAGCTGAGTAAAGATGTCTTTAAAAAAAAAATCTTTATATGGTAAATAAGATACTGAGCCAAAAATTGCATTAAATCTATATAAAGTGTGGAGTCCTGTTCAAATAAAAGGATTTATGCGTGTAATTCTATTAATGGTATTGATAGCTATCTGCATAAATCACAGCTTTTTCAACAGGAAAAAAGATGTTTCTTCATCTAGAAAGCATCTGGACATCAAACAATGTATTACTCTGATCCTTACTTTCAGTTAGGAAAAGAAGGATGGTATTCTGTATGTAATTATAACATATTTTCAAATAATGCAGCAAGATATTTTTAAGGGATTTTTTTAATAGACTGAAAAATAAGACCTTTGGTTATCTTTCAGAAAGCCAGAGCCAATCTGGCATATGAAGTCTTTTTTTTTTTCTGCCTAAATCATCCTTTACACTTGGAAATTTAAAAATCCCTTATTGACATGAGTTAATTCATTTTTATCAAACAGGAACAAGTTTATGCAGAAGAGGTATTGAAGAATTCCTAGATACATCTTGTAAAAAACCCTATGAATTCTACACCCAACAGCTTCAATAGCTGTGTGGGGTTTGATAACTGCTTATAAGTATTCACAGTACTAGATCTCTGGCCAAATAGTCAGTAAAGAGGGTCTTATGATGAAATGCTAACATTTATTAAGTTTGTCTAGAAGTTTTCTTCTGTATTAGATCAGAATCCTACCTGATTAAGCCCGGAGGAGGGATGTGTTTTCAGAAAATAGGAAGAAGGGGGGAGAACTTTCATTATTTTATCCAAATATCCTACCAAAAAAAAAAAAAAGTTTGTAATTTGCAAGTTGTGGATCTGAACTCCAAGTTGGAAGGAGCACCTACGTCTTCATCAACCTTATCATGACTCTCGTAATTTAGCGAATGTTTTTGCTTCCAGAGAAAGATGAATATACCCATAGGGATATAGCTGTAGTGGGAGGGTGTATGCCTCTCCCACAGCCTGCATTTGGCTAAAAGTGACCCACGCTGAGTGCTGTGATGCTGCAGCTAAATGGTTAACCAGGCTAGCTGAGACCTGCTCAAATCTGTGTGTGCACTGCAGCTGTGTCTCTGACATACCTTTGAGGGGCTTAGAAGTCCGTCTAATAACACTTCATCCAGTAGCAAATCTCCATCTGATTTCCATGCAGAGAAACTCATGCCTAGCTTACTTTTGTCTTGGTGTCACACGCTTGTCTCCTGCACTGATTGCATTTTGTGTTTTAGACTGTAAACAGTAAAAATGTTATGCTTGATGGTCAATTGCTATGGGGACATCTAGCAATGCACTCCTCGGCATGATATGTTTGTCAGTGGTGGATGTCAGGTCTACGCCGGGCAGCAGAGCAGGAAGCAGGAGCAGCAGGTCCTGCCACTGAGGTGCTGAGCACTGGCTAACGCTCTTGGTGAGAGGTGGAGCTCACTGTCCCAGGAGATGCACCATGCCACAGGGCTCCTGACTGCATGGATATACCCCCTCAGGTGGGCGTTAACACCTGTGTTGCTGTGTAGTTTTCTTGCCTAGAGAAAAACTACCTTTTACCTCCCACTCACCTAGATAAGGTCTCTTCAATGCTCCCACACATGTTTAGCTAGAGATCTGCAGCATTATTACAAGGGACTTTTGAATCCTATTTCTGCTATATTTGTTAACTGAATATCTTGTGTTATTTCTTCAAATAATATTTATTAGATTTAGTACGATCAGAACAATTTTGTTGCTCTCTATTGTATGTTAATTTGAGATAGTTATAAAGCAAGTGTTGAAAATTACTCTTTGCTGAGGGGGTGGAAACAGTGACATCCAGAAACTCTAGCTGATGGCTGGGAGAAGTGGCCAAAAGAAGCCTGTAGGCACAATGTTCAGGACAAAGTATTCTAGGAAGGCTTATAGGCACACTAAACATCTTCTGGAAAGTCTGAAAGGATCAAGCTGAAAAGGAGCAAGCGGAAGGGGAAAAGCAGAAGATGCTCTTTATGTTTGTCTCTTACAACTGACAGGAAAGATCTTTAAAAATTATTCTTTGAAGAGGGTTATTTATTTCTGATTATTTTATCGCAAGGCCATGCCACTGATGTGTGTTTTGACGTCTATTCCTTCTCTTAACTGTTCAACCTGTTCCAAAGTCAGCAATGCATCTGTTTCTCTATTCCTCATGCTTATATACAGTGTGCAATCATTACTGAAGCCTGTGGCTGATATTTTATGCTCCTCCACACCCAAAAGTAATGAGAAACTGTTTTATAGCCACACATATCTTTTGACTGTTTACTTTACAAAAAGAAAATTTTCACAGAAGCTGGCAGAATCAGAGAAAGTACTGAAACTATTGTTAAGAATTATATTTATTCCACCAGGATTTAGGGCACAATTTCTTTTATAACTTATATTGTATTAAAATCTTTGATAGCAGTAATATATACTATCAATTATTTTGCAATGTTCATTTATCTCTAAGAAAATTTTCAAGGCCAACTCTAATATGAAGTGTCTAACAGAAGAAAAATGCCGAAACTGCAAATATCCATACCTGAAGTAGCAAAGGGTTTCAAGATTACCTGTGTCTGTTTTATTTCACACTGGAGAGATTGTTCACTGCCCCTGAAGAAATGTGTGTATGTGCCTTCTCCAGTAAGACCAATCTGTAGAGGTGTAACAAAAAGAAAGAGGGTTCTGCATTCCAGATGTTGGATTTCCAGGAATTCGCTCATGACAGTGCTGATTTGTTGGTCTCAAAATGGATGAAATTCACTCCTTCAGGCAGTCTGTAAATAAAAGTAACTTGCTGCATTCAAATCTACTTTAAGCTCCCAAGTGGGGATTGTTACTGATATCCTAAGTAACATGCAGGGAGCAATTTTGTTTCATTTATATGTAATTGTCTGTCTTCCCAAAGCTCCAAGGAAGACTTTTGGAAAGGTTAAATATGAGGCACAAACTTCAGAGGAGGAAAACAAACATGGTACCCTGTCTCCCGTGAAGACCACTTTCAGAATAACAGCTGTGCTGAACTGTACCCTCTGCAGCGCAAACACATGCCAAAGCCTTGTCCACTCAGAATTACGTTGGGGTTGTTGGGGGTTTTTTGGGTTGGTTTGCTGGGGGTTTTTTTCCAATATTTTTGCACTCCAGAATTAGAGCAGGATGCATAGAAGCCAACTCCAACCGAGTCTTGCTATCAAATGTCACATCTGTGTTTCATCTTATGTTGCAACGAAGGGAATAATCTCTGATGTACTTTAATATATACTGCTGCATCTGCTCAGAAAATGAGGGAGTCTTATGAAATTTTGCAGTAAAAATATATTTAATTATCTCACTTCTACTAGGGAATGTACTAGGCTGAATAGCTGTACAGTATATTTAATTCTATTTTAAAAGATAAAAACAGTGTGTGTGTGGGGAAATTTACATTTAAATCATATTTCAATCAACCTTAAAGGTGCTGTTTACACAGTAAGGGTATAAAATGTTAGCTCATTAAATATGCACAATGTTTTGCATTGCAGAAAGGATGTGGATTGTACTTTTGATTTCCAAGCAAATTAAACCTGCTGTCGGAAAGCACACTGTAGCAGGATACAGTGGGCTCTGTGGAAACCAATTTAAACAATTTATGCTAGTGCTTAAAAGTTGGGTGAATTGGATTTCAGATAAATTCTCAGTGACAAGCTTAGGTTCCTCTTGCAAGGCTAAAAAGAATCCTCATCTCTTGTAGTCATGGGATATTTCCTCTTTTTCTGATCACAGATTAAGGGCTATACTTTTACCCTCCATGAAAAGAGTTTCAACCATGGGTTGAAACAGTTGGAGTAGGAGATCCTACACAGAAAGCACAAAAAATGAGACAGTCTCCAGGTCTTAGCAGCAACCAGCTCCGTCTTGCCAGGTACACATCAGGGGTTGATCAATTAACGCGTGTAGCTTTCAGACCAGCCCACTCATCCCTAGCCTCCTTCTGCGCAAATGCAGCCAGCCCAGTCAATGACCCCATGTTATCCTAGTTTCCTTTCTCATTTCAGTTCACAGCCACATATAAATGGGGTTTTTTTCAGGCCTTTGAAGGCTGCATAAGGGGCCAGAATGTGCATCTTCAAAATTAACTCATTCCAGTCAAACTACCTCATTATATGGTTTTCCTTAATCCCTATGCTATGAAAAAGAGGAGGGCAAACTCTGCCTATCTGGTGCCTTGTGGGTTTTTTCATAAGGGGCAATTAGTAAACTAGAATGCAAATGAAGTTTTCAAACACCAACTTTCTGCTCCTTTCCAGTGATCTAAGGAACATCCAGGGGCATATCTTCACATATAACTTTTTATGGTATTCACTGTTTTTAAAAAGGATATACTAAGAACTTTCCAAACACTGATTCATCATCCAGCTGAGAATGCTGATAATTCATCTGCTGGAGGAAAAAAAGTTTATGATAAAGATGAGGTCACAGAATAACTGCTGTGATTTAATTGAAAAGCATCTCAAATAACTGCATGTATAACATAAACCAAAACAAAACAATTTTGAAGATAACCAAATGTCTAAGGTAAGATAATTTTATTGAGCAAGTATAATTCCTTAGTAAAAATACATTTATGTCTTCAGGTTAGAGGATTCTAAAGCCCTTTACAGGCTGCATGCACTATCTTCACTATATTCATAAAAATAGGCAAAAAGTTCTAGATGTTGCTCTTAAAAATTAAATGACTCAGCAAAATCCTTATGATTCTCTCTCAGGAAGAGTCTGGGATGCTTTACATTGCCATCATATTCTCCCAGTCAACTTATTGTTAAATTGCTGCCACTACTGAAGAAATTGGGTTGTGTTTGTGCAACACCCAACTGTATTTTTAGCTATCTTATCTCTGGACAACAATCACAGTGAGTCCAATTTCTAGCCATAAAGTCTATTTTTCCAAAAGTGGCATCTCTCTCCCAAAAGACTCCCATCAGACACTTCTGTTAGCATCCTTCAAATTTCCTCTGGATGAATCCGTCATGCAATTAGGTTACTGATAGGCTGCCGTGACAAATAGTATGCCATTTGCCTTTTGATGTACTTTTGATTTTGATGCTTTAAGTATTTTCTGCTTCTAAATACTGTCTTCTGGGAGCTGTACTTTATGTTTTGAATGAAATACTTGCAGCAGCATCTTTTCTTTGTGAATCCAAAGAGCAGACTATAATGTGTCATATTTTTCCCAAGAGTGAATTTGTTTTGAACAATACTTATTGTATTGTGGGATATTCTGTAGACTTAAGAGGGTATTTAGTTACTGTTTTTCTCAGGCCTGAGAGAGTTAGCCAATAATTCTCAGTCCATTACTAAAAATGTACAACTGATTAAATAGGCAGTGAAATCTTTCACTTGGTAAAATAAATGTTCTCACTTTTCTAAAATATCTAAATAGTAATATTGTCTGTGCAGCCTTCATTTGGCTCTTGTGCCTGTGGCTTACGATACCATCTTTAATTATTTTATGATTTACTATTTTTCCTCAAGATCTCTGCCTTGTTCATGGCACAGTGGAATGGATCTGCAGATAAATCACATCTAAGCAAAGGAAGAGACTATTGTCTGAAGGACCTGATTTGCTGAACTTGGAATAGTAAGGCAGGAGCTGCAAGACAGGGTAAAACTAAAACAGCTATTGCTGCCCTGGACGACTAAGTTCTACTCCTGTCTTTACTGCCTGAGTTTCTGAGTGATGCTACTGTCCACTTCCTAGCATAACTTTTGCCTAGTATTTGTATTCTTTTTCTTTTTTTGTTCCTTTTTTTTTTTTTTACATTAAGTTTGCACTGAGATATATTTCTAAGAGAAAAACAAATAGAATACTGTCATAAAAATTTGAGAGATAGAAGGTCAAATTTATCTTTATTATTTAAGTAATTCTATAGTTAAATTCAGCAGCTAGTTCTCATTGCTTTAAGCTACGTTGGAAGAGTACTAACCAAGCAAAGCATGATGGCCTTTAAATTGAGTTATAGAACTGCTTTATTGTACAAGATCAATGCCAAACAATTATAGAATACAACGCTCCCAATTTCTCACTGATGCAATTTTCCAATTTCTTCCTGTCTTATTTTTGCCTGTATTTCCCTACACCAGTATGGAATAATTCGGGTCAAAGAGACCTAATTCATTGTTAAAATTATTTATTTAAATTCCAATCAGTATGAGCTTTTATAAAACTAACTTCAAAACCTTGTGCATTGCTGCTTTTTAGTACCGTGTTTAATGAATAAATTATGAGTGCAGATTTTAATGACATAAATGTGAGGATATTGCTTTTGAATTTTGCAACACATGTAGAGGCAAAGAAACAAAATGACCCCTTAAAAGAAATGTTTGGTACTGCAGGTGGTTAGGCAACTCCTCAGCTCGTCTGCACATGAGCAGTGACTACTCCTGTGTTTCATTTATGCAAAAGCGTAACACAATCCAGGATCTGCCCCTAAACAAAGCAACTGATCTGCAAATAAATTTGGGTTGAGTAGTGAAAAATATTGTTGTCTGAGGGCTCCAATTCTAGTTTTATTGTATTCTTTTCTCTTAGTTGCTTAATGTCCTTGTAGCTTAAAAAACAAATTGCCTTGGTGTTAATGAGGCATAATTTCTTCCATTTTCTAAACACTGACTGGTTGTGGGGGTTTTTTAAGTTTTTAGGTAGAAATGCTAACACTTAAGAATAGTCTACATTCACACTGTTCATTTAAGCAGTTAAAGGATGGGTTTTCCCAAAGCAGTTCAGTGATTTAGGAATGCAAGTCCTACTAGTTTTAAATGAAAAGCCCTCGAGAGCACAAGGAAGTATAAATGTTTTCGAGCTCTTGATTGACTGCAAGTCAAATGTATCAGATGTCTATTGACTAAAAACACTTTGTCAATATCCAGGTTATAAAATAATAAAGGATAAAGAACTAGATATAAAAACCATAAAATAATAGAAATTAAAATTGCAAACTTTACCCAGGTTGGCCTGTATTCCAAATTCCTCCTACCAGTCTTTCTTAAGTATGAATGCATCCTACTTTATTTCTATGCTGTCATCTTTCTATTGCAAGTAAGTAATTAACTCTTGAAAAGATGAGTTTAAGTTAAAAGAGTAAATACTGAAATTTATGAGAGAAGACTTCTAAGTTTTTTTATGGAAAACCTCAACTTTTCTCTGAACTTGTCTTTAACACTGAGGCTGCTGCCTGTTTCATCATAATGTTTACCAATGTGTTCAATGTCTTCTGCACATTTTATGTTATCAAAATACTAATACTTTTATGAGATAAAAAGAGGCATATGTAATTATGGTATATACTGCTTAAAAGATTTATTTTTCATCTACAGGACGTTGTAGGCTTTATGTGTTAAGGATTATGTATTGCCTTTGTACTGCATACTGAGAAAAAGTAGTAGAAATGATACTAACTAGCAAATATAACTGCTTCTTCAAATATTAATATACTCCCCATATAGTCATTATAACTAAAAAGAAAAAAATTGCTTTTGAGCATTTCATATTCATCAATAGTTCATGAAAATACATAACAAGTTATGACACATCTAATAAAGATGAAAGGGATGAAAATCCTTGTGAATTTTTAATATGGATAATAAAGGGCATTAATACAGTTTAATTATATCAATAAATAATTAAAATTACTTTTTAAACTATGTTTTATTTTTATTTGAAATAACTTTATGTGGTAGTCTTGGAGAAATTATATACATGGCATTACAATGCCAGCTGCTCTACAAGGGGAAGTAAAAGTTGCTCTATTGTTTATCTGAGTAAACAGGGCCATTTAAAACATTCTTAGGACATTTCAGCCACGATGCTATATCTTTTTAAAATATCCTTTTAAATCCAAAGTTTAGATAAATATTAAATAACAATGAAAAAAACCTCAATGGTCTGTCCTAAGGTTAGATGGCTGATTGGGCTACCACAGTAAAGGCAAATCAATTTTGTACACATAAGCATACCAGAGAATAATGTGGCTGGCTTTGTAGGGGACACATTTGGTTTTCAGACAGTTCAGGTACAGCTGAGTTAAAGGAAAGGTGGGTATTTGATTTAAAACTGGAGGCTTAAACCAAAGTTCAGTACTAAGTCTGTAACTTTTTCCTAGTGAATTATCATAACTTTATTCTCTCAGCAAAATAAGCTAATATTTCATAGGAGAATTAACTACTTAACAGTTCAGGGTTGACATACTTTTAGCAAAATCTGTATGAAATGCCCAGGTTGAAATTTGTCTTTTTCATCTTTGCTGTTTTTTCACAGGGGAGTGTAACAGTGCACCTCCCTTTCTCTCTTATCTCTGTCCGCATTCCCTAGCTGGACCCTCCTGGCACTCATCTAGAATCATGGATTCATAGAATCATAAAATATCTCAAGTTGGAAGGGACCTATCAGGATAATCAAGTCCAACGCCCTGCTCCTCACAGGGCTACCTAAAACTAAACCATTCTAAAAGCGTCATCCAAATGCTCCTTGAACTATGAGTGGCTCGGTGCTGTGACCACCTCCCTGGGGATCCTGTTCCAGTGACCGACCACCCTCTCAGTGAAGAACCTTTTCCTAATGTCCTATCATAACGTCCCCTCATACAGCTTCATTCCATTTCCTCCTGTCGCTGGTCACCAGAGAGAGGAGATCAGCACCTCCCTCTCCATTGCCTCCCTTGAGGAAGTTGTAGCCTGCGATGAGGTCACCCCTCAGCCTTCTCCAAGCTGAACAAACCAAGTGACCTGAGATGCACCTCATAAGTTGTGCCCTCGAGGCCTTTCACCATCTTGGTCACTCTCCTCTGGACACAGCCTAATAGTTTGATGTCCTTCTTTACATTGAGGTGCCCAAAACTGCACACAATGCTTGAGGTGAGGCCACACCAGTGCAGTGTAGAGTGGGACAAGCACTTCCCTCATCTGGCTAAGTATGCTGCACCCTTTTGGCTGCCAGGGCACATTGTTGATTCATTCAACTTGCCATCAACCCAAACCCTTAGATTTCTTTCTGCAAGGCTGGTCTCCAGCAGCTCCTCTGATGACATCTCACCAGATGACATCTTCAACATATCTAAGTGCCTCCAAAGATCCGCAGGGATTTTGTGGACTTGAATCCACAGGGATTCAAGTGAAGCTGATTTCTGCCTTCTCCACTTGAAAAATTCCCTGAAAATCTGGGAACTTTTAGTCCTTCTCTTCAAAGTACTCTCCTGGTCTCAGTGATCAGACCAAAGCCTCAGAATTAGTAGTTGTGTCCTGTCCTGTGCATAAAGGAATCGCAAGTGTTCACTGACAGGTCACTGTCTTGAACTATCCCTGTCCTCCTGTTTGACAGATCCCTACAGAGAAATGCTTAAACTGCAACACAGAAAACACTATGCCAATAAGCAAGCCAACATCTGTGTTAATAAATCATTGAAATCCTTGCATATTTGTCACAACCTCCACACAGTTAACTTTTGAAATATTTATTAAGTGCATAATACTTTGTGGAGCTGTCTGTATTCTTATATAAAAAAAAAAAAAATCCATCTCCAAAGCAGTGGATGCTGACAAGAATTCTGAGCTTTTGGTAGGAGCCAGACTGCATCTTTGCAACAGCTCAGCAACACCTGCTTTCCAGAGATAGAGTGTGGCTAGTGCACTGCTTGCCCCTGAGGAAACATTGCCTCCATGGCCTCACAGCAGAGTAAAATTAAGGGTGGTTGTTGGGGTTTTTTTTCCCCCTTGCCTACTTACCGCTGAGGATAATTGAATGGGTCACAAAGATGAGAGAGAGGGAGGATCTCTCACTGGCCAATGATCTTACAAGTCATGAAAAACTTAAAGAAAAAAAAAACCAAACAACCCACCAAAAACCAAAATCATAGTTACCTGGAGGATAACAGCTTCATACACATCTATAAGCTCCCCTCTCTTGTGTAAATATTCAAGAGAATTATTTAGTCATGTATTAGAATAAATAAGCCACTACAGCTTAGGTAAAAGATTTAGGATCAAGGTTTAGTGATTTTATTTCACAAAAGATTTATGTTTAAAAAAATGCTTGCATTCAAATTAAGAGAAAAACTGTACAAATATGTACCTAGGAAGCATACAAGAAGAGAGAGAGAGGAGAAATAGCTGTCTTTCTTTGCTTTTAGAGAATTGAAATTTTTCATCCAGAAATGTTCAAATTTGAAAAGGAAAAAGGTGACAGAGTGTGTCCACTTTAGTGAAAGTGGATCATGCCATTTCAGACTCTCAGGTGGTTCCCTTTGCAGCAGATGACCTCCAGAGGTCCCTTCCAATTTCAATCATCTATGAAAGGATGTGTCCCCTTGCACAAGGAGACCTCTTGCCAGCTAGGGGAAGACTGAGGTGTCCCATGGGCCAGACCACCTGCTGAGATGGCCCCGAGGACATGGCCTAGAAACCCTTCATAAAACAAGGTGCATGTCCGTGGTGTAGTTCATGAGCTCCTGGTTTGTACAGTTCTGGGTTGAGAGAGAGTCTGGGGCTGCACAGGTATTAGGTGCGCAAGGTTGCAGCCTCTCATCCAGCTCCACCTCAATCTCTTCTACACTCCTCCCTTCACCTTTTTTATTTAGACCTTCCACATCCGAGGATCTTCTGTAACACCTGTAAATGAATACACAATCTTCTGTAACCATTTGAGTAATTCATGTTCTTCTCTTCTCTTATCCCTTTAGAAAGACTTTTGAAAAGGCTCTGAGGTTTTTAGTAGGGATAGGACAATCTTAATGGAGGCAAGCAATAGTGACAACTGCCAGCACTAAATACCTTGAATTTGCAATAGGGATAAGTCATGCGTCTTTTGATGTTTCTTCAGTCGTCCCTCCCAGCCCCCTTCTCACTGTTGCTTATGGAAATCCTCAGGTACTTGTCACGCCTTTCCATTTTTCCATTAATTTCTACATTTTCCTTTTAAGCCTATGTAAACTTGTCCCAGAGGTCAATATCCTGCAGCAATATGATCCACAGCTGAATTACAGTTTGTATTACAACAGTTTATGTTTGAACATTTAACTAGTTTTTTTTCAGCAAATGTTTCAAGACAAAGCATCCAGGGGGCCATGAAAAGCTGCAAGATAAGGGGATCATATCTGTTGATGAATTTCCATTCTTTGCTACTCAGACAATCTTCATGGCTTCAAGCTAAATAACAAAACTACCTTCTTTGGGATCATATGCTTTCAACTTTGTACTGATATAAAGATTGAGGTTACAATAAAGAAACTTGATTTCTTATTATTTCATTGCCCAGACCCATGAACAGAACTTGTTAAGTACCATTTAGTGTTCAATGCCTTCAAGACAAAATTGTATTTCAAAATTAGGTGAAGGTTATAAAACCTTGTGCGAAACATTTTGATTTTTGTATTGTTAAAACTCCATCTTAACACAACATTTATCTAAGATTCAAAAGACCTTATAATTTTCCTACTGTCTTCAGTATTTAATTAAAAAAATAAATTCCCACTTTTGGTGAATTTGCTCAAAATGTAACTACATAGTCATCACAAAAGGAAAACTCCATCTAAGGTACATTTGGAGTTTGCTCATGCATTTTCACATCTTTTTAAAAAATTCAATTAGATGACACTAATGCTACTGCTTATGGGAGAAGTTCAAAATGACAACAGTATATAAAGGGATACTGCCAAAGTGATAAAGGAGAGCAATGTCAGGTCTGAAATTCAACTTTGGCTCTTTGCTAATAATATTCAACATTACCACACCTTGAAGAGGTATATATTTCTCAGTGCACTAAAATTGAATCCTGTTCTTTAACAAAAAACACTGGATCTTAGAAGAAGCTACATAGAATAGTATTAAAATACCTCTGTTGACACAGTAACCTCTGTAATTTCTCCCTTCTCTTTCTGTTTTATTTTGGTTTTTTGAGCCTGTCTTTAAGAACTGCATATCAGACAACAGATAAAGATTTGCTTGCATTGTTCTCAATCATTTAGTGTATTGAAATGGTCCAGATTTGAAGGAATTTGAATTTCTTTACTTGTTTTTGCTGGATTTTGGGGTGAACTATGGTTACCTAAAACTCTGGGAAAAGGATGGCTTTACAAAATATAATCTCACAGGGGACAGTTAGGAGACTTTTTCAGAGCATTCAGACACACCAGTGATTAGACTTCTCTCAACTACCACCCATACTTCTGAAAACAATGCACAACTGTGTGTTTTATTTAGATTAATAAACACCTGCTGCAAAGTATAAAAACCTTGCCTTTCTCTTCTCAAGATTGCTAAAGCTATGTTAACATTGCATATGTGACCCAGGGTCAGAGCCCCAGGCTCTCACCTGCCAAGTCAGCTGTCATGGCCAATCTGTGTCCATAGCTTCTTCTCCAGCTTGGTGTCTCTGTTCAAGCAGCACAATTCAGGCCCAATTCCGCCCAGCAACCAGTTGCTGTTAAGGGGCAGTGATTGGGTTCAGTTGCTCACAAGGATTTTCCGCAGTGCAGGCATAGCCGTTGTGAGAAGGGAGCTTTGTTTTTCAACAGAAGAGGAGCTCAAGGTGAAGGTCTTTAACTTGCAACTGGGTGCTGCTTGGTCAGACGGGAATTTTGGGGGAGGATCAACGTTACTAATTGTACTCCTATCACTTCATTGTAGTAGGCTGAAATTTTACTTCATTGTATTCCTAATACAGTCTACCGTTTCAGTTTACCTGTTTAAATAATAATTGTGGAATAACTTCCTATTTGGTTTTGAACTCTGATTTATTTTTTGTGTAACAAATTTTTAGTATGTGTACTTTGACATCCTGGGATCTGAGGGATTTCCCAGCCTTTTTTTAAGTTGGATAGTTTAAAGAAAAATGAGAATAGTCCAATGAAGAATACCCCTTAAACTCATGGGCTAACATGTTCAAATTAAGTTGATAAGTTCCAACTCACCCTCTTATGCTACCCCTAAGGGTAACACATGCTTAAGAAAGCAAACCTAGGGTTTAATATCCAGCCTAAACAGTCTAAAATACACTTCTGAAAGAGAGGTAAAATTGCAACCTTCCCACCATGACAAAAAATCAAGCATAATCAGTGTGCAGTTGCTGGAAGGTGCTTGTAGGAGGTGAGGGTCTTGATGGGACAAACCACTTTTAGTAGTATCTTATGCAATGGAGTGAATAATATTCCAATTACGCTCCCTAAGAGCATTTTTGAAGAATTCTGCTGTGGATTCTGGTGAAAGTGAAACGTTGCATCGTTGGCATACATTGGCATAGCTCTGACCAGAAACATATGGTTATGATTCAAAGCCTTTGTAATATTTTCTTACATGAGTAGGATTATATGACTTACTCTCTCATCTCTTTTCTCTTTGTTCATTAAATGTAGACAAGAAGAAATTAAAGACTACCTTTTGGGGCAACATAAACTAAGAGAGAAGACGAGAGAGAGTTGCTGAGCAGTAACATTCACTAGCAGAGTGTCTTTTTGTTGGTATATAGAATATAAAAAGCACATGAGATCTGAAAGTGAGAAAAACTGTAGGGTTCAGGAACCTGGTGATTAAAAACTCTGAAGAAAAATTGAGGGAAATTCTCAGCCAAAATTTTAATGACCTGGGATGAGCTGCAACTAGAAATTAGCCTAAATGGAAATCATAAGATTTCTGACCTTTGGGAGGCAGATTGCTTCTTCTCGGTAAAATATTAACTCTCTATTCAAATCTTTCAAACACCTTCCATGACCAGGGGAAAAAATCTGAATTTTCAACCTCCTTTGAATCTGGGAGGTTATAAGTTGTGATTTCACTTCCAAATTTAACACTTTCAACAATTTTCCAAATATGAATTGAGGTCATGGGCTTCATACTTTCCTTGAAGTTCTTGGACACAGTCTACTGCAGCTGTGTGTAGCTCTGTGTCTGTGTCTATGTATGTGTGGGTATGTGTGTTTTAAATAAGTAACTAAAATCTACAAGGGATGGAGTGCATCTTACAATAAAATATCTTAACCTGGAATGCTTGTCTTTGTTTAGTGCTGTTACCTGTTATTTCAGTCTTGAATATTTCTTTTTATGAAAATCAAAATTTAAGTTTAAAATTATTATTTCTTGAACATATTTGTTTCCATTTACCATCATGTTTTCTCCTTTTTGATAAAGGCTTAACCTACGAGAAATGAGTTAGAATATTCTACTTTTATACTTTTACTGAAGATAGCAGAGCAAAGTTTGCAGAGAGTTCAGGCCTTTGTCATATGAAATGGAAAAGATGCTGTCAGGATTAAAGCAGTAAAATAAAAAGAAATGCTTGCTTCTCTTTTCTCTACCTTCATCTGTTTAGGAGTCTTCTAAGTCATATAGCTTTAGTCAAAAGTAATATCAGGGTCCTTTTCATTTTTTTTTTCTTGTGAGGAGTCTGCAATCACTTTTCAAATACTGCACTCCCAAATCCTTTTCTGAGACAGGCACACCTTCTCCTCTGTAGTTCTTGAGAGAGTTGAGCTTCCTTCCTCTCCTCACATGCATTATTTATGTGAGTACACAAGAAAGCTGAGAGGAATAAATTGGCAGATCTGCCATTGCACACCATTCAGCAGAAAGGTTAGGGTGCACAACACCACAAAAAGTGCACCATAACTTTCCAGATTTCACTGGGCACTTTGGAATATTTTACCTCTTTATGGGCAAGATGTCCGACTTCTGCCAACACACCTGGAAATTAACCACAACAGCAAATACTTGTAAGACTTGTACACTGCAATAAATGAACCCGAACAACAGCAATAATTTGGAGCACACAAGACTTTCCTTTACTAGTTTTAAATAAGAAAAACATCTAGTAAAGAAAATGCAAAGGTAAACTATGTTTCAAGTAATATTTTGTGCAAGTTATTTGTATCTTACGTCTTCCTAGGCAGAAATTTCTCTCTGTCTAGCCACTATGTAGAAAGAGGAGAGGAAGAGCTATTTTGGGAGTTTTGCCTACACCTGTTAACTAGGTGACAGGAACAGTGGGAACAGTAAACTTCTGTGAATGTAGGCCAGCAGTAAGTTGCTAGCTTTCTGCAGAGAAAGAGGAGAGTATTAGTATAATCTCTTCCCTGGGATGTTCCTGGAATGGAAGGGCACCATAACATCTGCACTCCCACATGGCTAAAGAGCTGCTTAAGAAATACATTCAATCCTAGCAGTCCCAAAAAACCTCCTTGACCTGGTCAAATTCTAGACAACTGCAATTCAAGCCTACAACCCAGGTGCAATATGCAGCAAGGCAGAGCAAATGTGTATCTAAGTTGAACTACCAATCTGAAAGTGCGGTACATTGGTATGTGCAACTGTGAAATCCCTGAGTCAAGGCATAGAGTGGCTATTATCTGAAAGAAGCATCATAAAAATGTAAAAGTAATTGAAAATGTAAAATTCAAACAAAGTTATGATTGCATAAGAAGTATAAATTCTGTATGGTGTTTCTAAAAATAATTATGCACACACAGGTATGTTGTGGGAGCCATAGTTCTTCACAAGAGTTTATGGTCTCTTTCACCATGTTTCCATTCTTAACTATTGACAATAAGAGAACAATGCAACAGTGACATTTTATGAAGGAGAGAGAAAGCTTTATTTACCACAGATGAACATTTAAAAACAGAAAGTTAGAAGATATATGAGGAAACTCCTGTGAGCATCTCCTTTAAAGAGTTTCTGCTTGCCTTCTGTATTCATAGTCTCCTTCAGAGCTTTGCATGCCATTTAATTCAAGACCACTTCTGCTAGACTGTTGTTTGCTGATAATCCTTTGCTACTATTCATATCCTGAGTGTTGTAGTAATAGCCTATCAATCTCTATCAACATGAAGTCTGCATTTTTCTTATGTGCTTTACAAACACATATAAAATGCAAATACACACAAATACAACATGACTTTATCTCTTTGTTTAAAACAAAACAAACACTGAAAAAAATGTTTTATTTTTAATTATAGTTTTTGTTACTGTGAGCTTCCCATGTTTTTCTTCAGAGTTTATTCAAAGGCTTTCAAGCCATAAATTAGACAGGACAAAACCCTAGAATATCATTTCTGCACTGGCAGGTAAACCAAGCTGCACAGTATATTTTCGCTAAGGTTTTCTTCTATAGTCTGTATTTCCTCCTGAATCTGAGCACAAAGTAAAACTGGCAAATGGAAATTCTTGTTTTTATCCTGTACTACTCACGTTAAAAAAGCAATTTTTCTAGATTACTGAAAGCAGACAACTAAGATGGAGAACAGATTAAATTATGATATGTTTTACTGCTGTGTCTAAAGCTATTTGTGATGGAGCAAACAAAAAAGTCAAGTTACATTTCAAATTCTCTGTTCACAATACACAGTTCTTGTTTACTGATTTAATGAGTCTATAAAGCTTAAATTCAAAGAGTAGTCATTAATTTAAAATCAAACATTGGTCTTGGATTTCTTTGCAAACTACTGATGTAAAGGATGGAAGACTGTGCACTGTTGTTTCTCTGTTGATATTGGACTTTTACTGCTTGCAATGTCTTTTTTCCTCTGCATAGTCGGTTATTCAGTTGACTTTGTCCGTTACCAGTTTGCTATTACTTTTGCTGTAAGTTCTAGCTGGATGTAGGAAAAAGGTTTGTTAACCAGGGCAAATAGCTAACAGGATTTAGCAGGGCATCTCAGGTCATTGTTATCTGCCGTGTTCTGGTGACTACAATTACAGTTTTCCTGGCCTGAAAAAACTTTTCT
The DNA here is from genome assembly GCF_011004875.1 of Balearica regulorum gibbericeps. Lineage (NCBI taxonomy): Eukaryota > Metazoa > Chordata > Aves > Gruiformes > Gruidae > Balearica > Balearica regulorum. The sequence continues at coordinate 58,378,454 of NC_046186.1, forward strand.
AACTGCATGTATTTTCTCATTTTTACATTGGATGAGAAAAACATATGGTGCTCCATTCTACCTGTGGAGAGAGAAAAATCTGCATGAGAGGAGAAAAGGCAGATAAAGGACAAATAAAGAGAAAGTAGAACACGTTGCTTCTCAGTTACTTCATGCTGAGAAATTCATTCTTCTTAGTGTCTCTGTCTGACCTGATTATCTAGATTACCATTTTAAGTCAATGTAGAAAAAGGTACCTCTGGAATATGATTTCTCTGCCCTATGTCATATAGGGCAGAGACCTATACATATATAAAGGAAGAAAATGTATTTACCTCTACAAGGGACTGTTTCCTTTGATTGTAAAGGCATTCCAGACATCCTGCTTAGCTAGTCCAGAAATGATTACATTTCAGATGTATAAAAATAGGTGAGACAAATCCCACCCAAGTGCCTAGAAAAGAGTGAGATCAAAGCAAACCTACACCTTACTTCAGTCCCAGTAACTACACTGAGTAAATAAAGCCTGCCTATATGACACTCAGGTGGGATTCAACAGGTGGCAATGTGTAACTGTAAGTCAGTCAGCTTTCTCTCCTTTGACAGTTACTGGAATTATATTTAACAGAGTTAATGGGCTTTAGGATACAATTCATCTCATCTGTGAGTAATCACCTGAAACAGGTCACATAAATCACAGCTTGCAAGTGAACATTTGCCTCCACTGTCTCTAAAATGGGAGTCTGTAACGTAGCAGTGAAGGAGGAGCCTGGCATCGGGGTGAGAGCACCAGGCTTGTAAATGCCTGGCTACCAGAATACAGTCCACAGCTTTTGGTTGCAGACCAAAGCTACTGTATGGTCAAGCATTAAATAGCCTAGAAAACTTATTTATTCTGCTATCTTCTGTTGTCTTCACCCCCATTGATTCATTTAAGCTAAGTTATATTCTCTCATAATTAATTGGGCTAAAAGCATGCTCGTGGACCCTTGTAGCTGCTCAGCTGACAAGAGGCAGCTTGTTAAGTCACCACAATTGAATTGTGTTTGATCGTACTGCTATAACCTGAAGCTTTGGCTTTCCTCTGATGTGGGTTTAAATCACAAGTAACTTCCCTGAAGACGTTAGATTTATTTCACAGAATAAAACCAACACGAGAAGAGAATCAGGGCCTCAGGCCACCCAGCTTATAAAACTATAAAAGGGAGAAGGGGAATTTATGGATGACATCAGCAAAGAGGGTCATAAAACCAAACTTACAGCTTGAAACAGCTATACTAATTAAGAAAGTGGATTGCAGAAGTTGGAGATTGTAATGTAGATAACCACACAGTACAAAACCATAAAGAGTGAATTTTTCTATTACTAGAAATCCAACTGTTGAACAATAGCTAAAACCCACATCAGTCTTGAAACATGAGTGGTTTAACTTATTCAGAGGGATAGGCGTATATATCCTACACAATGGAAACATACATCTTAGACAAATTACTTAAGTGAATATGAAGCCTTTAGATACCTAAAGTATTTCCTATCACATTGTAGGTATCTGAAGCGTGAACACAATTTGATTATTCAGTTAAATACATTAAAAAGCAGAAGCAAAACCAACACACCATACTGTTCAACATTGCAAAACAATTATTCTATTCAGTCAGTGCTTTAAAAACAAACCCATTCTCGAACAGCTGGAAGCCTGCAAGTGACATTTATAACAATTGCAAGCGGTAGTTAACATAATGTAGTAAAAGAAAAGATTGACTATTTGGTCTTTTTTTCCACATATTTTACTTTTAAATTTATATTTGGTTTATGATTTTCATGTAATATCTTGCCTATTCTTTTGTGTCCCTTGAAAAGTTCTAATTAGCAATTCTCACTGGCTTTGGTGCACCTGTCACTAGAATTCCTTCTAATGCGTTTTAACATGCCCAAAGTCTGGTCCAGCGTGCTTTTATAACAGTATGTGTATTTTGCTTGTTTGTTTGTTTCAAATTCAGATACATCCCTGTAAGTGCAGGTGTCTCTACCAAAATGAACTGTGCCCGGTATGTTGGTATAACGGTGCTCATAGCTGATGAATTACTTCTAGACGTACCTGTAAATAAAGAAGCATTTCTATGTTGTTTTTTTAAATCTTGACAAGTGACCTCTCATGAGTTTGTGTCATTTAGGGCACATGTCAGTAGAAAGCAAGGTACGCCACACCAAAGACATACTCCACAATGACTCATACCTGAAGAAAAAGAAAAGCATCTGGGAGCAGAATGTAAATGTTAGATCTGAAAGGCTCCAGCCTGTTCTTGTTCTCTCAGTGAAGATGAATCATTAGACTGACTAATATCAAAGCATATCAGTTCAGACTCAGATTACCAAAACCAGAAATGACCCACTGAACTGGATTTCTTGTGCTAATACGTCAAGACATGGTGCTGACTAGGAACGCTCCCGTTAGCAGTGCTATAGTATGAATGGGTATTTTACTTTGACCAGCCAGAAGCTATAAAGTCAGACCAATGAATTAAAATCATTCATTGATGAAAGGCCAAAACACATCACCTTCTGTATCCTTAGGCAACAAATTTAGTGGATGAAGAGTTAGGAGCCATATTTACCTAGGCCTTTAATGGACTTGAGAAATGGAGGAGAAAGGCTGAAGCCACTCTGCTGCACAGAAACAGCTCCAAAGCCAAGTTCATGGCCAGATTCAGCAATTGCAGAACCAGTCCTGGAAAAGCCTTGCCAGGTCTGGGGAAAATCAAAGTAATGCTACATGCCTTACAATACACCTCAGGTTATATTTACCTGCCATGTGGGTAAGCTCCAGACTTCATCCAACTCATCTGCTATTACTAGGTCTTTTACGCAACTGATGTCAGATGGTCATAAAGTGCTAGGGCTTGTCCTAGGGAAGCTATGTGCTGCTTATTGCTGAAACACAGGCTGTTCCCAGGCTGCCTGCACAAACAATGCAGGTGCAAGCTATCAGGTCTTGAGGGTGCTCAGGACTTGAAGCACTCAAAACAGGTGGCTTGGCTGCCCTGTACACATCTCCATAAGCATTCCATAGTGTAGTTGTATCACCTAAGTTAATTTCTTGCTCTGAGTGTCCCTTTAGAGGTTTCAGCCACACTCCAATGACTCTAAAAGAAGTGTGGGGAGACCAGACTTCTAAATTAGATGCTTCAGCCTGGTTTCCTAGTGCTGGGAATGAGAATCTCCACCACCATGCCCATGCTGTGATTCCCAGCACCACAGGGTGCTGGAATGAACTCGTGCAATAGATACAAACATGAATTTTAGCTGTTGCACACATATACAAAGTATTTGGGGTTTCTTTTTAAAGCCTTGTATTTGAGGAGGAGAGTATATTGGGGATTTTTTGTTCTTTTTCCACTGATTCTTTCAAGACCTTCAAAGAGACATACCAGACATCTGATTTCAATATAGCAGGAGAGCAATACAGGCAGCCCTAGAGCACCATGTGGTAGTACTTTTATTTTTCCCACACTCACTTAGATTTCTGCATGCAATTCAGCTTGAGCAAGAATTGATTAGAGTTTGTAGTGTTCCATCCACATTCTATATGCAGAAATTTTCAGAGGAAAAGACAGCAAATGACAGCAAATTGGAGAGATCAATAAGAAGATGCTTTTAGAAATCTTTATCCTTAAATAGATTAGTACAAACCTAATGTACTATTTAAAGATATTCTGAAATCTTAGTGAATTCTTACTTCTCATGTTGCCAAACCAAGATTTTTCAGTTGTTGGGACTTTCTTGTTGTATAATTTTATTTTGCTGCTGACTCCCATAGCAGTCAGGAGAAATACGGCCACTAGCAGTGGTTGAACAGTTCTCATGCTGAAAAAAAGCAGAGTCAATGATATAGCTGTTATTGTGTCATAGCCTACTTTTTAACATATAATCTTCTGTCATGTAACAGCAGCTAATGCAATCCAAAGTTCTTCAACATATAAGAAGTTACAAATGACTTTTACAAATTTGTATCAATGCAAAATATGGTACTTAATTGAGATAATTCCAGTTATTTAACAGTAAGGACAGGCATGTCCTCATCTTCATATTTGCTTTTGTGGGATGGAAAGGTCCAGACATCTTTTCTAACAGTGTTTAAACAAAAAAGAGAATGAATCCATTATGTGACTTTCTGACTGTTTTTTTCTTCTTGTGGTCTGTGCTAGGAAGATTGAGACACTATACAGCTTTTAATAATGATTTGGTGGTCAGTTTTAGCCATAGAAATAACTCAGAATTTCTTGCCTTTTTATTTTTAAAGAAATTAATATTAAAATGATAAAGCAAAAATAATGACTGACATTTTTCCCTATGGATTTCAGGATAGTTTGTTTTTTTTTTTTCCCCCCTCAGCTTAATAATTATGGTTGGGAACTTGTTTCTCCCTTCCTTTCATATACCTGACATAGCAAATTATAGAAACTGCTACCAGTTCAGATTTTACTGTAGACTAACCCTTGCCTGAGACTGTTCATGCAGACCACAGCTTCAACTTGTGGCTGCTTATGAATCTGTGTAACCTGGGTTTCAGACATTTTGGGCTGTAAATCTCTCATATCTCACTGAACCTTATCAAAATTAGTGTTGATGTCTGTAGTACTCAGAAAATGAAGGAAAGGTCAATATCATCAATTCAGCTTCAACTGAGGTCATGCTAACATCCAAGACAGATCCTCATATAAGATATGATGACTCATCTCCTTGAAGAAACCTGCAGTGTAGTTCATTTATTGGTTATTATTGCAGAAAGATGTATTTAGTCATCAAGGTCTGCTGCTGCCAAAAAAAAGGAAAAGAAAGAGTTGTCTAGCTCTCAATTAGGAACAAAGCTGGTTTAGTTCTCCATCAGCAGGCATACCTGTTTGGTCACAAAGCGGGTGTTTATCTAGGGACATGATAAGTCTTACTGAACACAAAAGCATTATACATTTTGTGAATATAGTCATGTTCAGAGCTAGATAGTGTTGTATAAAATAAAATCAGGGAGGAGCACACAATCCCTCACCAACACTATCTACAATCTGATAGATAATAAACATCCAGAGAATGAAAAAGAAGGAAAAAAGTTGATACAAATTTTGGATTTGGCATAATACCTTCTTTTCCATTGTATCTTTCTCTCTTTTGGTAATAACTTCTGGACAAAATTGTTGACCCCATAAGTTATGACCCAGACCATAGAGAGCCCATCTTCCCAGAGAATAGCCTGTACAGGCATCTTTTCCACAGAATGATGAGCCTGAAAGCTGTAGGATGGAAGGAAACCTCTGAAGGAAGCTTCAGATTCTAGGAATCAAAAGAGCTGCTCTCAAAAATGTCACTCTTCTCAAGTTGCTGATGGTTACCTGGTGTACCTATAGTTAAGTAACCTGGTTCAGAATGCCTTTTTATTCCATGTGTCTGTACAGATTTAAAGAAAAATCTTTTCTTTTTGTCTGAAATTGCAGGGCAGTTTCAGATATTTAATGGAAGGACATATAATTTAATATAAAAATGCAGAGTATAAGAGTACTAAATTTTGTGTGCATTCTAGCCCATACTGAATTAATTATATTTAAAAATTTGAAGTCAAACAAAATATTTCCTACCTATAAAATTAAACTTTATTGGGAACAAGTAAGGTCTAATAATTTAATATATTTGGATTGTATTTAAACAAGACAATAAGGCATTAGAAGCCTGGAAAATAAAGCAAGGCATATAGATAATTAAATTGGTGAACAATCAGCATGTACTGAGGAAACTCCATTGATCATTTTATAGTTGGTATTTCAGCTGGTTTTGGCTGGGATAGAGTTCATTTTCTTCATAGTAGCTAGCACGGGGTTGTTTTGAATTTGTGCTGAAAACAGTGTTGGTAACACGGGGATGTTTTCGTTACTGCTGAGCAGTGCTCACACAGAGCCAAGGCCTTTGCTGCTTCTCACCCCACCCCACCAGTGAGGGGGCTGGGGGTGCACAAGGAGTTGGGAGGGGACACAGCTGGGACAGCTGACCCCACCTGACCAAAGGGACATTCCATACCGTATGATTCATGCCCAGCATATAAGTGGCTGGGGGAAGAGGACGGAAGAGGGGGACATTGGGGGTGATGGTGTTTGTCTCCCCAAGTAACGGTTAAGCGTGCTGGAGCCCTGCTTTCCTGGAGATGGCTGAACACCTGCCTGCCCGTGGGAAGTGGGGAATGAATTCCTTGCTTTGCTTTGCTTGTGTGTGCGGCTTTTGCTTTACCTATTGAACTGTCTTTATCTCAACCCACAAGTTTTCTCACTTTCTTCGGATTCTCTCCCCCATCCTGCTGGGGGAAAGTGAGCGAGTGGCTGCGCGGGGCTTAGTTGCCGGCTGGGGTTAAACCACAACAGTATTGTAACACTTCCCAACTGTCTTTTTTTCACAGTCCCGAAAGGCTACTCCTACATGGCCTTTTCACTGTTTGTGGTTTCTGATCATGCTGGAGAGCTGAGGACGAGGCAGCAGGGACAGGAGAGCCAGCCACAACGCTGGCAGTGGGATCCCCGAACTGAATTTGATTACTTGTGTCACAGGGACACGTGTGCCTGCATTTACAGGTGGCAAAGAGTGAAACGTCCTGTTTCCTTACAATATGCGCCTGTGGGCTTTTCAAAATGGGTAAATATTTCCTAAAATCCATGTCCTCTTTTGTTGCAGTCTAATGCTATGAAAGTCTGGCATTACTGTGAGTAGGAGTCACCAGCTGCAGCTGTCTGACAGTGAGTTGTCTAAGGCAAAGCTAATCAGCTTGAGGTAATCATCTGGGTAGGTGGGATGATTCATCCACCGGAGGTGGCAGTCACTCAGTCCTGCCAAAGGAGCCTAAACAGCTAGCTTAGTCTAGAAACTTAGCAATTAGTCAGCCAAAGATAGGTGAGATGAATCTTAACCTCTGCACATAAAATTACTCCTATGCAGCATGAAGCTATCTTTTGTCACAGAGTGCCTTAAAATGACAGCTGCTAGCCAGTACCTTTCAATCAAGTAGGTGCAAGAATGGTTCGAAGCTGCACCAGAGGAGGTTGAGACTGGACATTAGGGACATTAGGGACATTCTTTATTGAGAGAGTGGTCAAACACTGGAACAGGCTTCCTAGAGAGGTGGTTGATGCCCCAAGCCTGTCAGTGTTTAAGAGGCATTTGGACAATGCCCTTAATAACATGCTTTAATTTTTGGTGAGCCTTGAAGTGGTCAGGCAGTTGGACTAGATGATCATTGTAGGTCACTTCCATCTGAAATAGTCTAGTTCTGTTCTATTCTATTTGATTCTATTCTATTTTATTCTAATTTGCAGTCATGAATTTCCTGTAAGGTTGGCGTTTTGCCGCTGAAGGCCAGCAAGAAAAGCTCAGGGTCTTGTTAGCTGATCATTTTCACAGTCTTTAAATGGGATTATCAGTGATCATCCTTAAAAGAGTTATAAATTAGTCTCTCAACAGTCACAATTTTTTTAACAAACTGCTCCTGTTCTCCCAGTTTGGGGGAAAATGCTTCGGCAGATTGAGCCAGGGAACCCAGACAAAGTTTTTAAGTCCATAAGTTTTATTTCTTTTGAGCAGTGATCATAAAATGGGGTTACATAGTAATTTCTCTGCTGAAATTTGCAGATAATCTCCCCCTAGCAATGAAAAAAAAAAAAATTATATGTGCTAGGTTGGTTTTTTTCAGTCTATCATTAGCCTTTGACACCTTACACTGCCTTACAGCAGTGCTAGAATTTTCCTTCAGACGTGTCCCACACCCTGTTGGGCAACTACTGGCATAATCAAGTGAAGCTGTATCCTGCTGTCTGTCCTTCTGTATGGTCTGCATCACCTGGCAACATCTGTAGTCAAGAAAAAGACAAGCTCTGGCATTAATTACAGCGTGCTGATATGACTAAATACTGTTTGTACCATTTATCTTGGAAGTACAGGTGAATAAATGAACCGGTGTAAATGTCCTAGATTAGTGGATAGTTTTACATTTCGAACAGATTTTTCTCAAATGATCCCTTGGAAAAAAAATACTGGTTTTGCATGCATATCTGAAATCAAATCCCCAAAGATTTTCAGTCTTTTTCATGGTACTCCTTTTCCTCACCTGTTTTCCAAGGGCAAAAAGGGAGTGAGAACAAGTCATGCAAATTATACAATCCATTCCGTAATTTGATCTGAAAAAACATATTTGCTTTTAAGCAGGTGTAGAAACATGGCATGTTTGAACGAAATGATAAATAACTGGAGATAAAAAGGATATTTTTCGTTATGAATTTTTTTTAAATTATGAGTGACTTCTTGCTGCTTCAGTGAATTGGTGATGGTGAAAATTACACATGAAGGGCTACATACACTATTAGTAATAGAGACTGATATTCTTTCTATTGGTAGTCGGTAATTTTTTTGTCTGCTCTTTACCAGGAATATCTTAATGTGATTTTTTCACCATATACTTAAAAGTCTTCGTGCACGCACATGGGTCAGAACGACAGTGCCTTTTATTTTTTGTGTTATCATATAGACTGCACAATTCACCTCTGTTTCAATATTTGCGGTGCTATCACTCCAAGGTTAAGGTTAAAAAGGGTTTATTTTAGAACTAAGAGAAGCATTGTTAGTAATTTCCAGAAAATATTAATTTCTTTTGGGATATTGGGCAGCACCTAGAAGAAAATAAGGTAAGGTATTATGGGTCTCCCTTTATAGAGGATTTTGTCTTCTATGGTTGTGAGCATCTACATGTACTGCAAAGTTTGTGTGAATACTGAAAGTGTCTGTGTGGGAAAGGATAAGAAAGCAGTGGAGTGGAGCTGAACTGTCTGCTTAAAGAAACCTATTATGTCTTTCTACATTCATTTGTGGAGCTACATAGCACTACTTAGCTTCCACTGAGATATCCAGAAAAAGGTTTTTTATTACAGCTCAAGGTAATTTAATGCAATTCAGGGTGTTTTCTTTTAGAGTGTTTTGCAACTGCCCCCTGCACTTCAAAGTTGTGGAAAAATATTAGAGTAAGAATAGTAAAATCTGCTTATATGTTAAGAAGCTTTATCTGTAATATGGCTTTGTTGTTTCCAAAAGTAAAATACCACCTATATTAGCTACCAGATGGAGCTACAGGTAAAATCTATTTTCAAAGATCAGCTTGATGGTCTTTTGCAAGTAACCAAGGTCATTAAATCTAGACCCACTGTTAGAAAAAGCAAGCTTGGAGATAAATAAAGATCCTACCAGTCTGGAATTGTATTGGAGCTCTTTGATTCTATTACATGCATCACAGACTCCCTGGTGTAGCCCTGCAGAAATCTGTTCTGAAACGAGCCTCAAGGACCATGAAGAGATTGATCATTTATATAAAATAATGTTCTTTTTCTGGTTTATTCTGTTTGTGCAACCACTGGAAAAACATTTCCTTTCGTGACAGAAGCATTGTTCACCATCCGACAGGTCTTACGAAGCTAAGAGAAATATTTTATTTTGCACCAGTAGATAGAATCCTTATTAAATACTTTTCCATTATGTTAAGTAACGTTCTATGTGCCTCTTGGCTTTTTTGTTTTCTTGCAAAGGCATATTAATTGCACATTCTTCTTCTGTACTTTGGATACAACCCGATGTGAGGATTTATAAAAATTCTGATTCAGTTCAAGTGTATTGAACAGAGTTTCACTGCTTAAGTTTATAAAAAAAAAAAAAAAAAAGGAAAAAAAGAGAGAATTCCAGATGGATTAACTTCCGATGTATGTAAGTCCTTTAAGAAAACCCTAATAACAAACAAAGTATAAGGAGAACTGATGAGTCCCCGTCCTGCAGCCTGTATCTCCTCTTCCTCCCAGTTTTTGCTTTGGTTTTTGTCTGCAATTGCAGAAAGATTAATATCACACTGAAAAGAAGATATCAATGTGTTTGGGGGAAAAAAAAAAAAAAACCAACAACCCAACACAAAACCAACAAAATGTGCAATGTCATTCTTCTCATTCTTCTGACATTAATTCAGCAGAATGTTTAGACTTATGCCTAACTTTTGCCATTTAAAAGCACTAGACTACAGGTCAGGCTGAGGTTTGTTCAAGTCCTAAATACCTTGCTTATCTGAGCCTCTGAACAGAACATTTTTTTATAACATAATAATTTTTATGACAGAATTCAAGCTTAAGGAATGCCAGGTCCTCCATTTCTGTGGGAGTTACCACTGGCCACCTCAGTAGTTAAAGATGGTGGAGAAAGTTGCCAGCGAGTTCCTTAAAGAGTTTGACATTTTAGCAAAATCACTAAGAAATTAGCATTGTTTTTCTGATGCAGCGAACCCTCTTTTCTCTGGAGATACAGGTCCTTTTGATCTTTAGGTGAAACATTTACATATTTGTAAACAAAAATCTAGTGGGGTGAATGTTTGCCTGGGATAGTAGAAGTGATATGCACTGAACTTTCTTTCATGGGTGATATTATTCTCATAAAAATGCTCTCTGACTCTTTAATAATTTGACTTTAAAAAATAATGCTATCATATAAACAAGCCAAACTGTAATGGACCACAAGAACAATAAACAAAGTAATGTAGCAATTTTTTACTGTCATAACTCTGATGCTATCATAAGAAAAGATATCTTGACTCTTAAAAGGTCATTTCTCTTAAGCTGTAGGAGGACTAACAAGCTAATTATAAATCTAGCTGAAGGGAAGACTTATGGACTCAGTCCATAATTATGCCTAGAATTCATTGTTTTTATTCTGAAAGGATGGTGAACTCGGTGGAATCTGTTGGGATTTCAGGCACTGTACTTAGACCATTAAAATAAATGCTTAACACCGTTACCTAGCATTTTAATTATTTTTTTTCTGTATAGATGAAGTTATTCCTCATGTAGAGATTTTGTTTTAATTATTTAATTGTATCAAACACTTAATGATAGAGTTTTGTAATAAAACATATTCTAATGAGTATATGCATTTCAATATAGAAAGGTATACAAAATTTGACCTAGATTCAAGGGAGGACATGCTGATAGTTTGCCTCCAATAGGAAAAAAGTATGTGTTCAGCTATTTCCTGGACTAGGGCTGTAGTTGCAGCATAGATGAAGAATAATGGGAATTGCAAAGGGGAATATTTCTCCCCTACTGTGAAGTGACTGGGAAAATAAAAGAAGAAAAAAATGAAACCTCAGAGGTTTTGATAATAAACCTTAGAAGCAACATAGGGGATGGATTTGAAAGACTGTGCTTTTAAAATTATTTTTCAGGTTCAAAAAATAATCTTTTTTATCTGTTCATTTTAAAGATAATTTTAAAATCAAATGAATGACCTTTTTATGTACAATCAATAGTCCCTGAATATGTAAATGATGCTTTCTAATCAATATATAGGAATAAGCACTAAGGTAGAAATATTATCATTGACAAAAACATCCCTATATAGCTGAGAAAAAGTGGAGATGAAAATTTATTTTTCTAAATATAACCTCATAGTAAATCTTTTCTCCTCAGTCTGAATTAGTGATTGGTACTGAAGGACAAACAAAAAATTAGATTTCAGATATATAGGTACAATAATTATACTAAAATTAATATCAATATCAATATGAAAGATACTAAAATGTACTAAATTAAAAACTCTTCTTTTGAAGCCTTAAACTGCAATTCAAGAAACCTGCCATATTTATTCATTGATATGAGAGGACTACAGCAAAAGCTTTAAAGTACGAAAACTTTCTTGAGGAATAACATGTAATTGTCAATAAAGTGAGTTAAAAGTCCTTACTTCATCCTGAACAGTGCTTTCTTTTAAAAGAAATGCGTGTAATTTGATCTATTTGTCAGGCTGGTCAAGACAGCTCCCCATTAACATATGAACAAAAAAAAAAGGACTCTTACAAAGAATCAGACAGGTTGACAAAAGTGAGTGGAAATGTGCTTTATGATTTTGTTAAGTGTGTAGAAATATCAAACCAAAAACCAGCATTTGAGATAGCTTTATATTGTCCCCAAAATGCTTTAATAAATGCAAATGTGAGAGAAAGCTTTACTATATGATTGAAATACACATTCCTGGTTATTTTTAAATGTCTAAAATTCCCATTCCAATGCATGGCTTTTGTCCAAAGGCAGTTTCCCTAGATAATCAAGGAAAAGCTTTGCTTTTGCTAACACAACTCTGTAATGCACTTTCTGTATGTAGACCAACAAATGCACTGGAAAGAACACTAAATTTGTTCTGTTTGCCCTGACTCAACAGAAAAGTTCAGAGGTTTTTTGATTAAAATGCATGTTTGACCTTGGATTATTAGGTAGGAAAAAAATTGAATATATATTTAAAAAGTTTTATTTTGATAGTCTTTCTGTTCGTCAGCCTGTCATCCAATAAAGCAGAACATTTAAATCTTACTATCAAACAGCAATAACTACTCTGTCAAGCGTGACTTTTTAAACCTGTCAAGCAGTCATTCCTTTTCCGTTGCAAAATATCTAACTTCAAGCTTCCTAGTCTTCTTCCCAAACAAAGGTTTCAGAAAAATATGCAGTAAAATCCCACTTTAAAAAAGTCTTTTTATGAACTCTTACTCAAAAACAAATCCTGAAAGATGCTCCAATTAACATTTCTGATCAGAAGCTCAGTTAACTGATGTTTCTGCACTGAGGTCAAAGCAACTTCTATAAACAATAGTTCAGTGGGGAATCGTGTGAAACAGCTAATATTTTGGCCCATTGGTTACCACCTGTCAAGAATTAAAGTGCTATGGTATTTTGTTATCAAACTGTCAACATTTGATTAAAAGTTGTATTCTGTAGTTGTAGCACAGGTTGTGTAATTAAAGTGTTGTCTTTCTGTACTGCCACCTCAGCAGGAAATTCTAACATAAAAATCTGTATCATTAATAAGCTACTGAAAGTAAATGAAAGTGACTTTCTCTGGCACTGGATAGTGTTAGAAATTTATATATGAAGCTGTCTGATACATTCCACTAAGAAGTCCCAGTTTTCAGCAGCTTATGACTTAGCCTTAGGTCAACTTTTCATGCTGAAATTTTCCATACTTGCTTTCAGCTTCAGGCTTTTCTTTTTCTTTTGGGGAGATGGGTGTTAAATTTCAGCAGAGGTTCAGGTACTTCAAAGAATGAGAGTAGATAGTAGTTTTACCAAAACGAATTCCCAGGTATTTGCCTGACACATTCTGAGCTATTCATACTTTAGAACAACATTTTGGCAAGAGAAGACTGGTGTTGGAGATATGCATCTCTTCTCCGTTTGAATGTCAGATTTGACCAAAGTAGCAGAGTCTTAAAAATTTCTTGTGCACTTTGTGCTGCCAGGATTAGCCGTGGATCCCCTGTGGGTGGTCCAGGTACCTTGCTCTTGCTCTGGACTGATAGCATGCCAACTGCACTGAGCCCACCAGAGCTCTCCCAGGAACAAAGCACATGTCCCAGAAGCAAAGAGGCTTAGGATCAACAGATCCTTCCCATGTGGCCTGGGGCAACAGTGGGTTGTGAGCCAGAATTCCGGTTTGCATGCTAGTCTAGCTTTGCCAGGAATAATAGATTACAGATCTATACCTTCAACTCTCTTCACGATTTTGTAGGAGCTCCTGTCCACTACTGTGTTGTAGTTGGACAGCAAACATTGCTTTTGTAACTTTGGAAAAAAAAAAACAAACCACCAATCCAAGAAATTGCACAAAGTCTCTTCTGGAAGATCTGAGGCTGTCATTCCATCATCCCATTGCAAACTTTCTCTACTTAGCCAGGAAACTGTAAGAAAAACTGAACCTTTTCAAGAAATAAACGTGCTAATTCTTAATTGAGAACGCTCTGCTTTTTGAAGATCAAATGGCTAGGTAAAGATTAGCAAAGAGTCTTTACATACATTTGGTTTTGACTGTCATAAGAAGGTGGGACCATCCAGATGTGTCACCAGACAGGGTTGGTTCCAAGTTGGGATGTTGGAAGGAGTGCCCACAGTGCTCCTTCAGCAGCAGAGACTACCAAACCACTGAAGCTTCTTTCCACAGGTAGATTGGGATAATAGGAGATACTCAGTTCTGGAGTTTCTTTGTTTTCCTGCAGCTATTTTCCAGTGCTTCTGACTCTATCTTTTTTCTAACAAAACAAAAAATAGGAAAAGATAGGTCTAGAGCTATTTTTTGCATAGACTATGCAGTTATACCAACAACCTTGGCAACACATAAAGAAGTTGATATAGTTTGTGAAGACACACAGTGTCATATGACAGAGATCAAAATGTTCTTCATGGCTGGATCCTGGGCTTTGTTCTAGTTGTCCTCTGAGGAGAAGATGCTAGGAAAACCAAGTAAGAAACATAAAGCCCAAGATCATTTGGCTCTGTACTCAGCCTCTCTGAGTACTGACCCCTAAATCACCTTCAAAAGCCCAAAACGCTCTACCCCAGAACCGCACTGCCATAAGCTTTGTCTCAGGATCCCATGATAACTAAAACAAGAGAGCATAGTTAATGTGAAAACTGAACTAAAATTACACAACCGTTTTGTTCACAGCTTAAGTACAACAGTTACGGTCCTAGAAAAGAAGGACAAAGAGCTCTCTTAAAAATCCTTCTCACCGTCACATTTTACAGGCCTCAAGATGTTGTTTTTAGGGACTTCACAAACTTTAGCAGTATATGTATGAAAAGACATACTTGGCTTTAGTTGAGTTATTTCTGATTTGTGGCCAACTTCACACACGAGGTAGAATGAGGCACTGTATTCTTCATGCCAATTGAATACTAAAAGAAAAAAAAAGTTTCTCACAATACAGAGTTTTTCTGTTTTACCAGTATGGCAAGTTAACTATTTCCATTGTCTTTTACAAAAAGACATGAAATTAACCTACGCTGTGTTTTCTCAATACTACAGTGACACCTCAGCTGAGCCTGTGACCATCTTTGCACAGGTAACGGAAGAGGACAGGTAGTGACTAGTGACTGATATTTGGAATCAGCTGGTCACCTCCATTTCTGAAGTTTCCCCCTCTATTTCATTGCAATAAACACATATTTTGAGATGCAGAAGGCCCCAGGAGACTTCACTCCTCAAAGCAGAGACTTGAACTCGCTTATTGAAACAAGTTCACACCATCTCCCTGTAATTTTCCGAAATATTTTAACTCTTCTTTGAAAAGCATACTGCACGTGGGCAGAGGCAATATTAACAACATTTTTCTAAAGCATAATGAACTCCTCTAAAAAGGTCAGTAGCATACTCCATTTTGAATGTGTTCTGTACTGGCCTAAATTATTGCAAAGCTTCCCAAGTTTTTAGTAAAACCATCATTCTCAGGGAAACAAGCAGAATATCAGAAATAGCATGTATAAGTTCAAATGTGCTTTAAAAAGTATCTGCCTGCAATTTCAGAACTGCTGACAGTGAGTCAGAGCAGGGAGGCAGGTTTCTGCATCCGCTATAAAACTGGTCAAAGCCTTCTGTTTCGTCCTGCTTGGCCATAACATTTTTTAAGGGCTGGTTTTAACAGAGTTACTCTGAGTAATTAGTGGAGCAAGATTTTCATCATTGCACAGAGCGGCACCTAGGAAAAAAGACTGCAGATCATTTCAAAATGTGTCAAAGCAGGAGCATTTTCCCTTGGAAAAAGGAGTATAGTGTATTGTAAATGCCAAGTTCAAAGCAGTTTTACAGCTGCAGTCAGGCATCCTATACCATTAAATACACAGCACATCATAGAATATGCAATTAAAATTATTTATATACAGAAATAGAGAACAAAAACTTACTTTGCACCCACCCTTTTTCCCTCTAAACAATAGGAAAGGAAACAAACCACTTATCACAGATATGAGTCATGT
This sequence comes from Balearica regulorum gibbericeps, assembly GCF_011004875.1. NCBI lineage: Eukaryota > Metazoa > Chordata > Aves > Gruiformes > Gruidae > Balearica > Balearica regulorum. The sequence goes on from NC_046186.1 coordinate 58,394,281, forward strand.
TGTTTCAGTCACTGCTGGAGAACAGCCAGAGATTACGATGATGAGATCAGTATAAGGCTCCACATTGAATGAAATGGTATCGCTTAGTGACAGCAGAGAGGCTGAATTTGTGACAGCAATTCTGGAGACTTATATTGAGCACAGAGCAAGGTGGAACAAAATGATCATAAAAGCATCCACATCCATGTTTCAGCTCCATAGCTGGTATCAGTGGTAACTTGTTTTGCTTTAAGTTAAACACACGGAGTCTGTCTACATCATGATTCTTAAAAACTTCATGAAGCTGTATGAAAGCATCAACCTATAAATGGAGGGCTTAGCAGAAACACAGAAAAGCAAAGCTCCTGATTTTAGAAAATAAAAACACCTTTTTACTCTTTGTACTGAAATGTAAGCCACAGACAGATTTCATAACGTTGTAGAACATGTTACAGAGAGAAGAAAGAATCTGTTAAAACCCTAGGATGTTTTCACTAAGTCTCTGGGGCTAGTATGAAATTATTTTCTGTCTTTACAGTGCTTTGTAGATTTTCATTCACAGTGAATGTCTGAATTTGCATATAATGGTTAACTCTTTGAATTCCCTTTGCAGTATGTTATTAATCTCTAATCCTTTACTTTCCCAAGAAATTAAAGTGGTCTTTGGTAAATCGTTTGCATCAGAGAGTTACCTTTGCAGATATCTAGCCTTTGCAGATTGGCACATATTTCCCAGACTCATACAGAAACAAGCACCTCCAAAATGATAAAAAGACAATACCAAGCCATGTGTCTAGAATATATTCCTACTGGCTTTCAAATCAATTCTATGTAGGATACTATTAAGACCTTTCTGAAAAATCCATATTATTCACTAAGCTGAGCACATGATGCCATTGAAATTTGTGTGGTTCATTCTTTAATTTTTCCATGGGGCAAAGTCAGCTGGGGTAAAGAATATGACTATTATATTCAGAGAACAGATACAAATGAAATATGGAGCAAATAGTATAATGAGCTGCTGAGAAGACAAGGTCCAATTCATTATTTTTAGTGTCACTAAAGACATCCTAATAACCTCACTTCTGGATTTCTCTGAGATTCAAATGATAAAATGGTGTATTTTATTTTTGTTCTTGAATAGAAGAGCCCCAGGAATGGAACAACACCTCACTATGCAAGACCTTGTACAAATACAGAACAAATTTTTTTAATTCTGAAAATTTTTAAGTATACGATCATATTTTAATTATTTGAAGGGGTTTTATCCTATAATGAAAAATGTTAACATTGCATTCAGATTAACTTAGTGGCAGATCGTATTCTAAAGGATTGGCCTAAGTAATTTTGAATTTACACTAACAAGCTGAAGCTGTAAAAAGAGTTTTATAATTTTGCAGTGCAACATCATTTTAGGCAGTTCTGAGGTCATGAATAACTGCCTCACGTTTTGATGTAGGCTCAGTATTACTGTATCTTATTCACACGTTTATGTACTTCATGTAGATCTATGCCATCTGGGACCTGGAATATGTTACTCCTTTTTGAGATCTAAAAAAATCAGAGAACTTTTGGATTCCTTGTTAGGTTTTAGTAAACTAAAAAAAAAAAATATTAAATTGATTGAAAAATAATTATTTTCTAAATGTTTTGTCTACAAAGTAAAATTAAATTGCAGGCATTTCCTTGGAACTAATCAACAGTATGTGACAAATTTTCAAGTTACAAATCCTGGGGATAATGTTTTTTATGCCATCATTATTTGGCCCTGTCAGGCAGATCAACCACCAAAATGCAGCAAAAATCATGTGTATTTTGGCTGGTGAAAAACATATGATGTAATTCCATGTATTTAAAGCACACTGCATTAGAGCATTGACTGTTTCCTTGCTGGCAGTAAGAGTTTTGTTCTCTCCGTGTAGATTTAAATTCTTATGTCCAAGATATAAGACAGTACATAGTTGCCCATGAGAATATGAAAGTATGTACAGTGTGAGTTCTACAAAGGAACAAGTAAATTCACAAGGGAGTGCTCAGTGCTAAACCATGGGTGTGTTGCTAACTCGTTTAACATATAAAAGACTGTAATCACTAGTCATGACTCTTTCCCCATAGTTTCCAAACTTTTCATAAAGTTTTAGTCTTGTGACTCTCATTACCCATATAAGAGTTATCTCTTATGACGCGATCTTTTCACATAGAAGCCTAATATACCAGTTTGAGAAACCTGCGTATATGTATAGGACTTCTGAAGTTGATTTCCCTTTATGCAATGTCTGTAGCCTACCTCATCTCTTAACGTAATTTGTCACTATGAACAGTCAAAGCTTTTCAGCATGTGACCGACTCCGAACAGGATGTCTGTGAGGGGCCAGGGCTGCTCAGGACTGTCAGGACTGTCCTGACAAGAGGATATGTCCCAGGCATGTGACACCACCTCCCCGTGACCCTCAGATCTGCAACGAGCCTTGCACTCATGGCTCTTAAACGTTTCTAATTGCCAAAGTAATGGACATCCACAGCATCTTTGCTACAGCAATGACAGCATCAAAGGTCTGGAGCCAAAGAGACCATTGAACAGCACGTCTGGCCCAGCCCAGGGCCGTACACAGGGAATTTCCTTTTGAAGCAGGGGTAGATACCTCCCAGTCCCACAGCATGCAGTAGATGCAGGAGATGTAGCAAGTGCTTGAATACCTGCATTTTATATGACTCAGAAATTTAAATTTTATTCCAATCCCGCAGAGCCTGCAATAATTATGGTATACCAGAAAGGCCTGTGGGAGGACCCTTGATATGAAAACATGAAGCATCTTTGTGTTCTTTCATTCTGTAACAATGAAGATTTTTTAGAAAAAGTCTCTTCATTGCAGATTCTATACAAGAAAATAAGGACCTTCCCCTCAACTCATTTGTGCATGCTTTCTCCATAGCATTAAGTAACAATTGATAGGCTTTTGAAATTTTTCTGTAGTCTTAACTTCATTCTTATTCTATTGCTACTATTAAATCTCTGCAAATCTCTCATAAGTAAGGAGAGATGCTTCGTAAGATATACGGTAGCACTATTTCCTTTTTCACAGAAGGACGATATGGGTTTTTTTTAATTATTTCATTACTACAGGCTTTTTTGCTTTTATCCCTATAGTAGGCATATAATTAAGCTTGATATAATAGCAAAGTTTTGTTCCTTATTAAAGTATTGTCATTGAATGAGTTTTGTAGTTGGAATAAAATTACAAAGACATCTCCAGTAAAAAAGTTAATGTTACAACTCAGTAATTGTTGTGTTTTTTTTCAAGGAGTGGTATGGTAGAAGAGCAATAAATTTCAGTTCTATGAAGAATAAGCCAAAAAATATGTTAATGAATGCAATAATTTATCTCTATTTTTAGTGTGCTTGAGCCATCATACTGTTCAGCCTCATAGTGAAGGGGATAAGGCTGTTTTTACCATGACCCCTGGTGGAAATTGGGTACAAGGGACCCTCAGTTTAGAAGGAGAGTTTAGGATCTTGAACACCTTACCAAATAGACTGGAAAGGCTTGCTTTATTCTCTGAATGCACTCAACTCTTTTGAGAAACAAAAAATGAACGAGAAAAGCAAAACTTAAAAAATGAGAACTAAGGGAACACTGGATCACATAAACATAATTGCTTCATCACACTTCAGCTGCAAATGTGCCATGAAGCATTTTATTGTGCCTCGCATCCTAGTTCTGCCTGTGAGGTTTGTGCAGAGAGTACCATTCCAGCAGGTTTTGTCATGCAAGTGCGCTTTTGTGTCAGTAATTTGCTAACGATGTCACCTTACAGAATGCAGCAGCACTAATCTTAGGAGTAGAACGTTAACATTCCCCAAGTGATCACAGTAGTCAGAGCACCTGCATCTGGTCTCTGCCTGCTGCTAGTAATAAGCCCTTGTCTCACAAAGATGATGCCTTTTCCTCTTGGGTTTGGTCTGAGAAAGGGAGGATTTCTCATTACAAAGCTTCTGGCTCCAACAGATCAAAAACTCCAAACTGACCAACACACAATTATAAATCTTTAGAATATCAGTCTTATTGTTGGCTTTCCAAATGCACTCAAGCACCTCATTTTATAATATATGTTGACATTTGTGGGTGCCTAAGTAGTGGCACTTTTACTGGACAGGAGAGAATGTCGTTAGCTCCAGCTGACCTCTTGAATATTTCCATCAACTGCAAAGGCTTTGTTCCCATCCACATCCTCGCTACATGCAGCCTTGTAAACACTTTTTAAAATCTGTTCCTTAAAGAGCTTCAATCACTTCTCAGAAGGGTCTGTAGAAAATGGATCGTGTAGTCCCTTTCATATAGAGGTGAAGAGCATGACTCCATTTCTAATTGTATTTTTATTCTTTAGGCAGGGTTGCCAGATGTTTTTCTTTAGTGGGTGGCAAGGTAATTAGAATGGAAAGAAACATTCATAAAAACCTAAATAATCATCTCTTAGTAAATATATTTCTAAAGCTTGCAACAGCGAGATCATATGCTTTATCTGTGTTTTACAACTGATGAAACACCTAGCTGCCATACATCATACATCTGGACTCCACGGTGATGTTATAGACTGAGTTGGGACTAGCAAGGTGATCAGCACGCGTGCTAGTAGCATAGAAGAAGCAAACACTGTCCCTGGGCATGAAACAACTTTCTGGGTGCGGCATCCAGCACTAATTTTACAAGTACTCATCACTTTCTGTAAAATCTAGAAAAGGCAACATTCAGCCATGATTCCATGAATCCACTCATAAATTTGGATTTCCACAACAAAAGAAAAAAATCTGCAGTAGAGATACATACACCAGAGCACAAACTGATTTCTAGCCCATTTTAGAACACATGCTGTAAAATACTGAGACAAAACCACACAGCTCTACGAGTTTGGAAGTTTTCTCTTAGATTTCATGGTTACACCACTGTGACTTGGAAAAAATATGAAAGTTTTCAGAAGCTACATTCAATTTAATTTTTATCTATATCTCCTTTACATTTGTCACCAAAATTCATACAATTCTGAAAAAAATGTAGATTTTTTAGCGGATGAAGACTCAGAAACAGATGTGTGGCAATGTCGAGGCATGCCAAAATAAGAACTGTGAGGTATATTTCCATCAAAAAAGTCCATGTCTTTGTAAGGAATATTCTAATAATACAAGAGAGATTAAAAAACAAAACAAAACAAAACAAACCCGCACACCAAAACAACCCACAACCAAACTTGCAATTCCTTTTTAACATTATTTATGGTGTTCTTGCACAGCTTTACATGAGGTTTTCACTGGTATTATACAAATCATTTTTAGGCTGCCGTGGTGGTATGTAATTGAGAAAACTGTGCCACATGGATGTTACATTAATAGTTTACATCTTGATAGGGTTGTTATATTTGCCTTGTAAATATACCTCATAATTGATCTGGAATGATAAAACATTGATTATTGTTCTCTATTTCCTCCATAGTGAAGGTTTTCATACCCTCAGTTAGAACCAGGTACAAACACCATTCACTTGGTATTCAGTGCTGTCAGTGGAGCAGAACTGCTCACCAGGAAGGAGGGGTGGGAATTGCTTACGGTGGTGTTGCTACCACCAGAGGAGGAAGTTTTTATAGGCTCCGAGTATCTATCCTTTTGCAGTATTTATTGTGGTTTACTTGGAAGAAGATGAATTTGGGAACTAGAAGCCTGTGGGCTGACAACTGACACTCGTAGCCACAGATTGGTAATATATTAAATTGAGATGTCATCTGTTACTTTATAAGCAACATGGAGTATAAAATAGTCTTCTTGTAGCAAACTTTCCTTTTTCTGAACTGTAAGTGAAGTTCTATTGAAGAAATATCCTACTGCATACTGTACAGAAGAGTTTACAACAAGTATGTATACTTGCAATAATATGTATTTTTCTTGCTTAAAATGCAATGTGGTTGTCTGACATGGATCTAAATGGGGTAACTCACAAACATACAAAAGATAGTATAGTAGGCTGTGGTTTGGGGTTTGGGATTTTTTTTTAAGGAGGGCTTTTCCCTAGAAAAATATTTTGTCAGAAAATCTTGGAATAAATTCAGACAACATATTCCCCTTTTTGGAGCAAAGTTAATTCTTCTAGCATTAACAGAAATACTGAAAAGGGCAATTTAGTTACTCTTATGGCTATCTAGCCATTAGTGACAATAATCTAGAAATGTACAATATTAAATACTTATGCATTCACTGACATCTTCAGAGGTGAGGATTTGAAAATAAGTGAAAACTTCCTGTGCAGAATGTACTTTTCTAAAAGCATTTCATTTACAGCATGATAAAAGGTGATAGAAAATGCATTAAGACTCTAATTCCCAACCCAGGCTCATGAAAGAAGGATTCTAATTGCCTAAAATACTTTTTGTATCTACTCATTGTTCACTTGTATTAATTGTTAATATATGAAATAGATAAATTGTTCTCATCTTTGTCTTCTGAAGGGAACTTCTAGACTGCTGTTAACTAAAGTAAATTCTAATCTTGAATCTTCTTTTTTTTGCTATCAAGAAAAATAAGGGAGAGGCAATTTGGTCTAATGGTCCAAAAACAAAGTTGGAAAAGAATAACTCTTCAGTCCTAATTTGGCAAAATCAAGTAACTTTCCTGTCTCAGTTTCTCCACCAGTAACGATTTTACTATTGCCATCATATACCTCACGCTATTCATTAATTCTACAGTGCTTTGAAAATATAAGGAGTCAAATGTTGTTATTAAATCACTAAACAAAATAATTAAACTGTCTAAACAGAATTACAAAGAATAATTAGTAATTAAACAGGATACTATTATCTGTGCAGAGTAATGATGAGAGTAAACTAGGAAAATGCAGAACCCATCTGAATGCAGAAGAAATAAGCAAAACTTATGTAAGTTTCAATTCATTAAAATGCACCTAAATGACTTCTAAGTACAGTTTTGACTCATATTAAATGGTCAGAATTAAGAGTTTGAAAATCATTTCCCCTTCTATTTACAAATGAGTTTTGTTGTTCAGCTTCAGCTCTATATGACCAAGCAGAAACTCTTTCCTGAAAGTATCAAAGAAATGGAAGCCTCCAGCAATCTCATCAGTGTCATTCATAGCTACTTAGAATATATAGGTAGCGCTGGATCTGTAACATATCCTTAATCTATGTGTTCTTAAAACCAAATATTCCCTTAGCTACATGCATTCAGATCTCAGTGGAAGTCACTGGGAATTGTATGTGGCATCTCTGGGGAGAATATGACATTTATTTTAGAAATAAGCACTTTTACAGTTTATAAGAGGGCATGTAGATTGTTAAACACTATCTCATTGCAACGGTTGTATTGACGGAAGAAGAAAAAAAAGCACAAAAAGCACAAAAAAACCCCAAAAGAAGATATGACCTACAACTCTGAAAGAAAACCCAGCAACTGTCTCAGTTATTATTCTCTTAAAACAAAAAGACTAATTCCTTTTGGATAAATAATGGGTGCGAATTTCTGCATGGGTGTGGTGACCTCTTTGAATCATCCTATGGAAGGTAGTAGTAAAGTATATCATATCAGAGATTATTCCTAGGAAGTCCAGTTTGAGGGTAAAACCCATCAAATGCTTAAATCAGCAAACTGGGATCTGGGAGACTGCTTCAGATCCATGCTTTGCCACAAAATTCATCAGTCAAAATCTCTTAGATGCAGATTTTTCAATGGATTTAAATGCCCATCAAAATGGATGTAGGCATTTAAATGTCATGGAAATCCTGGGCAATTCTTACTTCCTCACAGAGAAAAATGTTATAAGAATATTCTTCTACAGAGACAGGAAACTGTGAACATATCTTGATTTATTCAGACATAACAACACTACCTAAAATAGGTGAAGTTGCAGTATCAATCACATGCTCTTCTCTGCTGTTGGTGTGAAAATATCAATATTTCTGTGCTGTCCCAAACAATAGACATATCAGGGAGCCGCAATGTCAATAAAGAGATGCAAATACTACATAGTTTGCAAAAAGAGTCAGGCTGCAGGAAATTCAAATGAGCTGCTTTATACAGGCACCAGTCTGCTGACTTCTCACCAAAAATTAGGAATGTGGAGGAGGCATTCAACTCACAATGCATTTTCTCTTTTAGAAGCTTTTCCAGATTGTTCTGTCATCATTAAACATGTAAAAACAAAACAAAACAAAATAAAACAAAACAAAGAGAAAAAGGGTTTCTTACTTTGGGTACAGTGGAGAGCGAAAGCAATACAACAGGACATCTTTAGACCATATTTTCAGATAGGGTAGCTTCATAAATCTTGAAAAGCAAATTATTTGGTGAATGGACCTGATCACCAACACGAGATAAAAATATTGTACATAACAAAATTGATGTCATTTCTTAAAATAGAATATTAAAATCTATCTTAGTTGCCCATCATAGGAATAATCAGGTGAAGGCTCATAAAAACTGGGGTAATTTCACAAAAACACTTGTCTGACCCGCTGAAAAAAAGTCTCATTTTCACAAGTGATGTAAATACTCTAAAGACTTTCTCTGAGATGCTCTAATAAAAGTGTGTTTGATCATTTAATTAAACATCCCAGGGAATCTCAGGAAAGATTTAAAGAATATTTAGCTATTAGTACAAATGTGCAATTACCTATAAATCCCAAGAAACAAACAAGAAATATTAGTACTTTTTAATCAGCAAAGCACATGATTTAATAAGGACTCTTAGATGAATAATTATCATATGAACTCTCAATTTTGAGTGATTCACCAGTTACTGCAGAGACTAGTGGAAAGCACATAAACACGAGTTCCCTCACTTTGTTCGAGTGTTTAATCATACCATCTAGACATCAGCTGGTCCCAGCCTGGGTAGTGAGAACCAGTGAGCACACCAGTGAAGTGATTAGGCAGAGACAGCTCCATCATCCAACCATCTGCCAAAGTTCATTGTATCCTCATGAAGTACTTCACCTATTTCAGTTTAAGAGAGGCAGATAAGTTTAAAGAATGTAACTAGTAGGTCTTTGGTAAATTGACTGATATCAGCAGAATTGGTTTTGACTAACTGACAGATCTGAGAAGTTGGTAACCTCTAATACACTGTGGAAGCGAGGAGGTCTTCAGCCAGCCCAGATCCAGGGGAAAAAAAAGGTGTTTCTGAAGCCTACCTTACTTGCTGTTTATTTTGTTATTAGATGTGATATAGTGACTGAATTTAATTGACTTCTAAGACATTTTTGAAGGTTTTTGGGTGCATGCAGATGAGCATTTTGAATTTTCATTTGTTAAAAAACAAACAAAAACCCAAGCAAAAACAAAAGCAAACAACCCCCACAAAATACCAAAGTTTCAAGGTAAGTAGAAATAAAATTCTTTATTACGCTTCCCTCTTGAAAGGCAACCCCTGAAAAGCATTAGTACAAAGTGCATTACAGCTTCAAGAAGCACAATGGCATCAAGAAACACTAATGCTATACGAATGAATGCTCAAATGTACTGACTAAAAGCATAAGAAGTCGTAGGAACCCATGCCAGCTCAGCCCTCTTGCACTGTATCATCCTGTCTAGAGTGTGCAGGCTCCGTGAAATACAAAAGGATGGACAGAAATAAAAGAATTCATTTTGTCCCATTTACTAGTCACCTCCTGGTTTTCTGGATACTGTTCAGTAATAAGGGAATATTCTTTATCTCTGTTGTGAGTTACATTATCTCAGATTAATTTCACATGTTTCATAGAATTGTGCCTGAAGAAAGAACTATTACATGAAGCTGTGAACTGAATACTGATGTGGCATTAACAGACTTTACAAATAAAGCTTAGGGGTTTAGATGACAGATCAAGCTAGGTGAAGTCACAGCAAACTAAACCTTTTAGCATTGTGTATGTTCAAGTCAAATTTATTAGTTTCTAATGGAAAAATCTGGCTCAAAAGCTTGGAGGGTTTTCTAGTGAGTAAAAATAAATGAGCACAGCCTCTCAAAGCCAGAAAGATCTAGTTTAAATCCCATAAAAGAACACTAGAAACAACCTGCCAGAGGGATCAAAAAATGTTTAAAAATAGTAGTGACAATAGCAATGTGCTTTATGATCTTGATGTATCAGAGGAGGCAAGTTTGGAATCAGTACCTTTACACAAATGAAAAAAAAAAAAACCAAACTGGCCCATGTGAAAATGTGGCCTACGTGAAGGACTTTTCTGCAGCAATATCTGTAGTATAACTTTTATCCCTACAGTTGACGAACAACCAAGAAAATCTATCAAATGTTTGCAGAAGTTTGTACAGTAAACACGTAAGACTATGCACAACCTGCATCTATGGTAAAAACACTTGGGAATTTGAAGTATTGCATATATGAAAACCCTAGAATTAAGTTTGTTGAACAGCTGCAATACATTCCTTATTGTACACAATCATAATAATATGCTTCTCACGTAATGTTCACATCCTACTATTTTCTGCAAAAGTGGGTCTCACACCTGCGTTCACACAAGGTACAAAGTGTGTTATACTACATACCAGAGTGAAGGAAGTAGAAAATGAAGTATGACCCTAAAATATTGTTTTAATTGCAAGGAAGATGTAAGATGGCACTTTATGTAGTCAGAACTATGTCAGCTTTATTTTATTTAGGCTAAATACTGATAGTCATGTAGTCACAGCAATGTGGATCTTACTGCACAAGCCCATCCAGGGCCTCTAAGCAAGTGGCTGAATTATTTTGTGCACCTTCTTAATTAATATTCTTATGCAAAATTAGTTAAAGCTAACCAAGGCACATACATCTAAGCTGCAAACTCACACTGAATTTCAGTGTCACAAGACAAATTTTTCCTCTTTGGGTGGTTCAGTTAATGTGAGCCCTCATACATAGCCCAAGCTGAAATAACTCATATGTCAGTTTGTAACATAATTATCATAATGACTAGAAGATAGATGGGATTCCAGTAGAGATTATAAAACTAAATATTCATTAGACCAATTGCAGTATGGTTATCTAAGAAAACTCAGGGCCTGGATCAGTTAAAATAGAATTAGAATTTACTTATTTTTTCATATACTATTTCCTGATTATAGATGAATCTACAAGATGTACTCAAGATTTCTGAAAATAAATATTGCTTATGCAGTATGGTGTTAATGGTGTTGAAAGGAGGGTTGAATGGTAAAGATTCTGCTCTGAATTTATCAGATGTGTTGAGGCAAACATTATATACCAATGTTATTTTTTCTTGTCCATAGTTCTTTTATATAGAGGTGACTGGTCCTTCTACTCCTTGTTTTCAGAGTACATATTGCATGTGCAACATACTTATCAGTGTGATCTGTTACCTCCCTCTTCTTGGTCAGATTGCAACATCATTTTACCAGACCTGTAGTTTTCCAGGCCAGTGTATATTCCTATACTCAAATGTTCCTAAAGGGAATGAAGCAGAAACAGAAGTCCTATTTTAAAGAGATTTCCCATTAAATTAGACAGTTTCCTTTTTACTGATCCAATTGTGATGATTTGAACAACATATTAACATCAGGGAGTTGGCTAACAAGTATTTTCAATAAGCTTTATATTCTTTCTGCATACTAAACTAATAACAGAACTTCATTATCTTGACATTAACTCAGACATCAGATAAATAAAGATAGCTTTGACTATGATTTGCTGACAGTAATACTCTAAGTAACACATTAAAAGATTAAACTTTCCACAGATTCCATACTGTTCATCCTTTTCTATCCATTTTTTAAAACCTTGATACAACAAATGAAAATGTTTCAGATGTGCCCTTGATCAAAGGAAATATTGCTCAGTTTTTATTTAAGGCAAATGAATACGTACTTGTTTTTTCCTTCTATGGGCAGATTAAGACCAGCGCATAGAGACTTTAGGGTTGGTGTTTACTGGTGAATAGCTTCAATGAGGCTTTAAAGGAAAGTACCTAATTTATACAAGTCTGGATAAACCCATCTCTTTTGCACTCAGAAAATCATAAGCAAGTGAAAACAGAATTTTCATGTTTGTCCCAATATAACCTTTGTGTATAAACACATGCAACAGAACAGTAGTGGCTGTTACTTTTACAAGAAGAATATTGAGCATATGACATACACAGATATACAACATATCCTTAAATTAACAGATTGTGTATATGTAGCCAGGTACTCAGACACATGTAACCATATACATATCTGTTAGAATACATGGTCATTTATTTCAGTTCAATTTCAGGAAATCAGCAAAAGGTATGCATTTAGGAGGACAAGGAAGAGATTTAAATATTGCTAAGCGTGGCGCTTAATTCAAGTACATTTACATTAATACGAATGTTTCCCCTCATATCATTAGATCTTGGATAAGGCTCTCTTCCAGCTTCACAAATATTAAGAAAAACAGTAAATAACCCAAATTATCTTGTACCTTTTTGAAGTTCATTTAGATTATGGCAGTCATCTAGGCCAGTGGAAAATTGTTGTTTCTTTACAAGACACTTTATCACAAATATCTTTGGCACCTGTAAAAATAGGAGGGTTGGCAGATGCCTTCTAGCACTACCTGCTCCTCTCCATTGACTATAACTCAACCAGGGAGGTAGCTTTGACTAGATACTTAACTACTAGAAGGTTAAAGTTCAGTGAGTTTAACCCTGACCTAACTTTTACTACTATAAGTTTTAGGAGTGTTTTCTGTATTTGCTTTGCTGATTCGTAGCCTAGTATGTAAGTTATACGAAACGGAATCGTATCTAGTAAAAGATGTAATTAAGATATAAGTAAGAGAAGCCCCAACAAGACACTGCAGTCTATTCCCTGAAGTAGATTATTTTTGCCAAAAGGATGATATCATTGGCATACAACAGATGCCATTGTCCACCGATTTCACTCATTGCCCTTCCTTACATATATAGAGAAAGTGAGTGTAAGTATGTGTACACATGCTCACACACATGCATATAGGCAGTGGTACATATCTATATGCATGTATCTCTGCATCAGTTCAGTTCTGAGTGTTTCTTCTAAAGATGTTTATTCTAATGGTATAGAGACAGACCCAGAGAGATTTTCAGTTATATTATGCAATGTAAAGATGGCAGTTTAAAGAACTTGATGCCATTTTCTAGCAACGGGCAGACGCCTTCTTATATCCTGTCTCTGTAATCCGTAGTTTTCATGTGAATGGTTAGAACACGTGGAGGGCTTGATAAATAAAGAAAGTTCTAACTCTATAAAATATATCCAATAAGTATCCCCTCACTGATAAGATTTTCCATCTCGTCTGCTCAAGGAATTTAAAATCTTCCATTCGGATTTTTTCAAAGATTTAGTTCTATCTTGTTATAGATCATTTCCATGTTTAGTCAAACTGACTGCTCTGTATCAGAGGAATAATATACCTCTAAGAAAGTAATAACTGGATTTTAATAGGAAATGTAAAGTATGATTGTTCACTTTGATTCATCATTCAGTGGTAATATCAGAAACTCCATTTCACAGAATTATACCCAGAGATCCAGCGAAACTGTTTATCACTACCGAGCAAACATTGCCACTAATGACTGATTTAGAGAGTTGTAATATTACACAGAACTTGTGCCCTTGCACATAGAACAGGAATCATAAACTTTGATCTGCTTGTTATCAGGAGGACATATTGTATGTTAGTTCAATGATTAATATCTAGTTTGAAGCTAGAAATAGGAGCCTTACCTGCTGATATTTCAAAAGCGTATGAACTCTGTGCAGGGATCATAAGCCACTGGATCTCATACATCTAAAGGCATGTTACATGCATATTGACTGATAATTACAGCTAATAGCAAAGGACGTTAAGTAGAGACTGGAATTATTCAGGATAAAGATCACAACAGGTATGATGGCAGTTAAGAAGTAGAATAATACGGAGTAGGAAATTAGGACTTAACAGATATGAATATCATCATCTGAAAATGGAAACTAGGAAAATTACTTTCAGGTTCATACAAAGAAAGCAGAACTTTTACACATGGTTACCTCTCTCACTAACCACAGACTAAATTAATTACAGGTAGGCTCACCTCTGCAAAATCTAGAAGATATCAAGGGCTTGTTTGCAAGCAGATTTAAATTTAAAGATTCAAAATCAAGTGATATCTTGACTATCACTTCTGAATAAAACAGGAACCAGTTCAATGGTACTACAAGCTATTTCTGATTCCAAAATTTTTCATCTGTGTTGCTCTATTTTAACAAATCATTTGAAGATTTGTGAATATTAATACATACAGTGAACATTAAGAGAAGCTAAGCTTCAGGAAATTCCACTGGCTTCAGGTTTAGGATGGGGAAAAAAAAAATCTCAGAATCTATTTTATCCCTATTTTGGTCATTTAATAAAAACACCTTATCAAACTTAATGCACACTATTTTTTAAAGTCTGACTGTTCCCCAGATAAAATTTGTCTTTTTCATGTCTCTGAATGCTTGAATATTTGTTTATAGCATTATTTATCTGCCTACTATTAGTAGCTTAAATGTCTTTTTTTTTCTTTATCTGAGACTTTTTTATAACTGGACATTCATGGCTTCCTCTTTTTCTTTCTGGGCATTCATGACTTCTTTTTCTTTGTGGCAATTTAACATTTCTGTTCAAGCTAAGGGTGTCAAAAAAAAAAAGAATCTCAGGTGCATTAAATTTCCATATTGTCTCCTCTTACTGAGTTTGTAGTTTTCAGTTTTCAAACCAATTCCTCTTTACAGAATTAGGTAAAAGTTAGTTGCCTGCAAAATTTATTTTTTTTTTTTTTTTTTTTACTTTTTTTGTGGCCAATTCAATCAACTTTTATCATGTCAAATGTGAATTCTACAGAAAGTTTCTATATTATTATGAATATGATATCTGTCCTGTCTTCTTTCCAGTTTTGGGGTGGGATATCAGATGCTTGTCAGAGAAGTTAGTGGTTAGTTCCAATGGGAAAGTTTGAAAGTTTGGAGTTTTAACCCAGAACAGTACAGCCATGGCCAAAAGCTGGCAGAAGGCTGGGAACTGACTACAGCACTGCCGCAGGTCCTGGAGGTCACAGGCACCCATCAATCAACCATTAGTTGATTAACCCAGCAATCGATTTTCCAGTATCACAGACCCCCAGGAACATTGTCTCAGAGTCTTCAGATTTCTCAAGCTACATGAGTTCATAGTTGGAGGAAACTTGAGGAGTTTTGGAATCGTACATTTGTGTCAAAGCAAATCATCTTCTTAAATTTCTAGCACAATTTCAGTATTCTTCCAGAAGAAATTCTACATTATATATTTAATTAATTTTACTTCTTTTTATGCATGAGAGAATTTCCAATTTATTGAATAGTTATTCTAATACCAAATATTTCTAGCTGAAGTGCCTTCTTCACACATCTAACTGCAGAATACACGCAGCTGGCTTGCACGTTGGCTCTATATGTATAGAATATTACTTATTTTTTATCCGATTTATATGTATTCCAGCATATCTATACTTCTGATTTTATTTCTTAAGTACATGGAGTTGAATTGAATGCAGATATCTACCTTTGGATTAGTATCTAGATCTGCTCTAAAACCAACAGATTTGCAAACAAAGGACATTTTAAGGTGTGATTCGCCTCATACTGGAGAAGACTTGTACACCTGATGAAATGACTTATACGCTGTAAGTGCCTTTTCAGCTCCATTGATTATATAGGCAACTAGCTCAGAAGTAGACAGCTGAAGTTAGATAAACGCATTACAGTCATCACAAGTCATACTCTGTTTCAAGAGTTCCACAGAATGGACTGTGGAGTACTATAGGAATGATCCTATCAAAAGTTGGGAACCTAAGAAGAAAGAAGAAAAATTTTATTTTTAAATTTAAGGCAGTCATTCACTTAAAATTACTTCTGTAAACAAGGCTCCCTTTTCTTGCATTAAAATTGCTCATACCTGCTAGAAAACTCCAGGGAATAGTGTTCTGTTTAAATTCAGTTATGTTTACGCTTTACATGTTGGGTACTTCCAATTATTATATTAAATATATCAAATCTCAGTGGAATGACTGATGATAAGCATTACATATTTATAAATATTATGTATTCCCAGAATCATACTTTCAGTCATCAGAATCATAGACTCACGTTGCTGAATGACACAGTAGGTCAATTAGTCCATGTCCCCAGCCTAAATATGTGTGAAAACATCACAGAAGTTTATCTATCTCATCCTTAAATGCCAGCAACAATAGATCACACAGACTCCCCAGGCAGTCCTTTCCAATGATTTCCTCTCCCTTGGCTTCAGAAACTTTTTTCCCCAAGATCTAATTTGCACCCTCTTTGCAATGTAGTCTAGTTCCTGGGTCAATGATGGATGTCTCTCCATTATAGGCAGGGAAACAGGTTACTCAGTTCGTTTCAACAGCCAGTTATGCTCTCAGTCTTCTCTCTTCTGAGCTTGGAAACCCCAGTTCCTTCTATCTTTCTTCATAGGTCTTGTTTTCAGACATCTGCTCATTCTAATTGCTCCCCTCTGGCTCCTCTCCAGTCAGTCCGCAGTTTTTCTTGAAGTCTTTTGAGTTAAAGCCTTGCCAATACTAAGCTAACATGAATTGCATCAGTGCTGCAGAGTGCCCTTCTGTTTATACAACCCAGAAGGATGTCTCCTTTTCTGCAGCAACGCGACCGTGTTGACTTCTATTCAGTTTGTGAACCATGATAACCTTCCACTCCCTTGTGAGGGAGCAATACCCAGGCTGTCGTTACCCATACTGTGTTTGCACATTTAGTTATTTCAACCTGTCATACTTTCCACTTGTCCTTCCTAAATAGCACTTTCCAGGATAAATCTCAGGTTTCGCGATATGGTTTTGAATGCTACTCCTTTCCTCAAACGTACTTGCAATCTCTCAGTATACATTTAATAAGTCTTTTCTCGTTTCAATCATTCATGTAATTAATCAACATATAATAGTATTGGACCTGCAGCAGACCACAGCATAGCATCAATTGAGTCTTTTTTCCATTATGACCATGGACTATTGAAATTTCTCTCTGAATATAGTTTTCCTTTTTACAGAATGCCTTATGGGTACATCAGAACACAAATGGTTTTAACAACATTAAACTTTGTCTTATATGACATTCTGTTCAGTATGTTAAGGAATCATATTATATTTACCAAAATCAGCAGGAAAACCATACCCAGAATGAAAAAGATACCTGTGTCACCATCAATATGGAAAGGTATATTAATGGGTTCAGTGTACATCTTGGAAAGTGTTTATCTGAATGTGTGGTTTCAGTGTAACAAATTTAATCTCACTTACTGTTAGAGTCCCATTAATTTAATGGGATTATCAGCAGTACAAAAAATGAAATAAATTCTGAAGTAATCTTGGATTAAGCTTTAAATCTCTACAGGTTAAAAGACTGAAAAATATGTGAGGGTAACTTAATGATGAAGTTTTATGGGATGCTGTGTGCTGAGCTCAGGTGATAAAACATTGTGTAATTAATACTATATTATAGTGCTGAGGTACACTAGGGCAGAACCAAGGAGTTTGTCGTTTCCTAACCTTTGAGGACCAAACTATATAATCTTTATTTTTAGGCTTAACTCTGCCATTTATTTTTGAGATTAAATCCTTTTTTTATTTGAGATGTATGCCTTAAATGTAACAATACTTTACAGATCATTCTTTCAGATTAAATTAAAGCATTTATTTTAGGTTGGAATCATATAGGGCTTTACTGCTACATTCTCTGGGCAAATTCAGCTCCCAGTGAAGTCAGAATTGCACTAATGCACATTGTAAAGAAACTGCTCTGGTACTAGGAATTCAGGGAAGCTTTAATACTTCCAATGCTTTTGTTCAAGAAAGAAAAAAAAAATACCAAACCCTCAGTGATGTTGATGTAAAAGCTCTGTGTAAACAAAACATCCCTCTTATAAGTATTTTATGAGAGTTTTACTTCAAAGAAAGAGACAGAGCACGTGTGGTATATTGTTCGCACTTCATAGAGAAGTGATTTTATAGATACTGCAAAAATAAATTAGTTATTGAACTTCATATATTTTTCCATTGGGCAGATATACATTTCATTGAAAATATTTTTCCCAGTCTATATTTAATAAAAGAGATATACTATGTTTATTCCTTGACCCCCAAAAAATGAACTCTACTTCTTTGAATTCACAGTGTTTTGCAATATTCTTAAGCACCAGGAAATCAAAGAAGAGCTCTTTGTATTATTGTTCCCCCTGTGACTGTTCTATTGTGTATACCAGCTTTCCAATTCAAAGTAATAAAAGCATCGATCTTCCAACATCTTGACAGTGGAGTTCCTCTAATTCTGCATTAGCACTAAACACAAACAAAAAAATTTAGTATAAGCAGCCCCAAGAGACGCTTCAACCAGATTTCTGCATTTCCCTGGGCTAAATCAGCTCCTGAAAACTTAATTTAAGAAACTGACACAGACACTACAGTAAAAATGGTAAATCTACTCCCCGTCAGATTCTTAAATAAAGTTTTCAATCACTGTTTCAGTCTATAGAGATAGAGCTCTGTTCTAGCGACTCCTCTCAAGCTGCACTCATTAAAGATCATTGCTCCTAGTGTTTCATCTTAGTCCTGGCTGGAAACTGGAGGGTCTTTGCATACAGAGCTGGGTACTGAAGAGATTTTCTTAAGTGAAATTTTAACTAGCCAGCATGAAATACTTGTAAATAAAATATGCATACCTAAGTACTGTGATTCAAATGGAATGCATGCAAGAAACCGAGAACATTTTTAAATAAACTACGTAAATTTTTGAGCACTTTCATTGTTTTATTCCTGGTTACTCGTAATATTTTATTGGCTAGACAGAGAAGAGCCCTAATTGTAGCTGCATCTTTAAAAATCTCTATAAAATCTTTGGGGCCAATATTTATGCTACTTCAATGCAACATTTTCCTTCCTCATGTCACTGAAGGAGACACGTCCAGGTTGTATTAAGGCAGAAGGCATGTAAGTCAAAAATCTACTCTTGGTTCCTGGAAGTATGTTTTCCCTGCAGAGTAGCTTACAAGTCAGATTTAAGTTGCTGTGCTTTTACTATTTTACTATTATTATGCTCCCCAGTCTGTTATAGTAGGATTTTGAGGGATACCCCATAGATATTCATGCTGCAGGAAGACAATCATTCTGTAATTAATGGGGGGGTTTGTTTGGTTATTTGGCTGGTTTTTTGTTTGATTTTGAAGAACTGCAACAACTTTCTAAGTCTTCAAGGAAAGACACTTTGAATCACAAAATTATTTAGGTTGGAAGGTGACCTTGTGCAACTCCCTTCTCAAAGGATGACCAATTAGACATTGTTCAGGTGCTTTTTTTGGTTAAATTTTGAGTATCTCCAAGAATGGAGTTTTTACCTCATCTCTGGGCACCTGTTCTAGTGTTTGGCCATTCTCATGGCTAAAAAAAAGTAAATAATATAAATAAATCCTTACATCTGGTCAGAGTTTATTGTGTTCCAGTCTGTGTTAGCTCCTCTTGTCCTTCTGCTGTCGACGTCTGAGAGGAGCCTGGCTCTGCCTTCCCTAGGCCCTCCCGTTAGGTAGTTACGGGCAGCAGCGGCATCCCCACAAGCCTTCTGCTATTAACGTTGAACTGGTCTTGCTCCCTCAGCCTCTCCTCAGACATCCTGTGCTCCAGTCCATAAGTAGTTTGGTGGCCTTTGCTGGACTGGCTCCAGCATGTCCATGTCTCTCTTGTACTGGGGAGCCCAGAACTGGACCAGCACTCCAGGTGTGCACTCACCAGTGCTGAGCAGAGACGAAGGATCACCTTCCTCAACCTGCTGGTGACACTCCTCCTAACGCAGCCCAGAAGGTTGTTGGCCACCAAGGCCCCCAGGTCCTTTCCTGCAGAGTTGCTCCCCTGCCAGTCCATGCTCAGTCACAAAGAACTCCATTCTCATTGAAAAGTGAGCAAAATACCGACGGTCCTGTGTGAGAGCAGAGCAAGATAACCCCCATATTCAGCCCATCTTGGGACCAATCCATGTAAATTTGAACTGAAATGTAATCTTCCCTTTTGCACAACCCTGCGAGATGGAGCGAAGCATCCAAACATAAGTCTTCAGCGACAGTGGAGCTGACGCCTGACATGAACTGTCACTGAACTATCATTAATACGTAGCTGATCTAGGAATTAATTTTTAAGGGTGCCTGCCAGATACTAGATCCTACTCTTCAATTAATAGGGTTTTCTCTGTTGTCTTTTATAAAATATCTTTTCTATTTGCTCTTTAACACCTGAAGTAAAAAGCAGGGACAAAACTGTTTAAAAAAAGGAAATATTTGAATCAGTCTGTATTATTTTTCTTCATATTAATTTTAATTTAACTGTTAAAAAGAGAATAAAGCTTTTACAAGATTACACTGGAAAATACAATACCAAACAGCATTTGTTATTTGTTATATATATATTTGTTATATAACATGGTTTATTTGTTAACCACTATATTTTCCACAAAATACAGGAAGAAAATATTCATATCTAAGAGGAAAGAGAATTAAATCACAGGAAACAAAAGCTGATGTAAAGAGTTTTAGGAAGAAATACTGTGGTATCTGGAAAATCACTTGTTAGAACCTAATAGCACCATCAGTTCAAAACTGTAACGCTGCACACTGAATCTGCATAATACTTTTTGTACATCTTATGTATATTATACAGGCTGGTATAGATGTCGTAAGAACTGGTGCTAAGTGTAAGATTAGCAAAATAATGGATCCTTTTATTGAGGTGATTTTGCCATTTTAAATTAAATGTTCTATTATTGATAAGAACACATATATTCTTATGTATGCAGGTAGTCCTCTATGTTTTAGCAGCATTGCATGCCACATAGCCAACGCGTAAAAGAGCGACAGGCTATTTATCTACATAGTACCTTAACTGGTTTAAACTGTTACATTTTCTTTCGCAGTACATGAGGCACTTTCCTTCATGCTAGCTAAAAAATCTAGCATGGCATCATATTATTCCTCAGGGTGTGCTTCTGAAAACTTAATAAACCCCAGACATTTACCCAAAGTTATGCACTGAATCTTTTTAAATGGCATTGAATTGTTCTTAGGAGGCGGCAGTTTACTCAAGTGGTGGGCATTGTCATGTCTTAGCAACGGCTCACGAGGGGAAAGGACGCGCACTTGAAACGGTTGCTGACATCAGCTTGTTTGATATTGTAGTTTGTTTATTAATGTAGGTGACAAAGTTTCTTTTTAGTCTGTTTCCATAAGACTTGTCATGTCAGAATAGAAGTTTGTGAATAGCCTGTTTTTCATTTCTGAATCAAGGATTTGAACCCGTATCACCTACACTGGATATGTGGGAGTGCTCACATTTCCCAGTTTGCAAATACTGCCTAAGCAGCCTAATAAGTCAAGTTTTGAAAATTGTAATATTTTCTCCTGAAAATGCTGAAACACATTTTTTGCAGTGTTGTCCACATTCTTGTTCTTCTCATTTTGAAAGCTAAAACTAGCTAAAACTGGAATTCCTGAGAGTTTCGTTATTCAAAATTATTTCGGAGGTACATTATAGAAATAAATTAAAAAAAACCCACAAGAATTATCTGCTCTAGAACAGGAAAAACTGTGTACCTTTTTTCTTAGGAATAATTCAAATGATTCTCTAATGCAGGAAGCAGCCAATATATAAAACATCTGTAATTCACTCTGTGTTTAAGGTAAGTTAGAACTTATTATTTCTGTACTGAGATGACAGTAGTGGATAATCAAATTAGTTTTAATAAAACTAATCTGTCTCCATGCTGAGTGACATAATATCACATCACAAAAAGAGAGAGAAATTTCACCTATAGTTAAAGTAATTACTGCATGTAAAGTGAAGAGTTTGATTTATCAAATCTGTATATAGCCTTAGGGATTCTAATAACCATCATTATTTACAAGGACATGAATGAACTCTTTATGAACTAAAGTTTATCAGAATCACATAACATGTTCCTGTGACAAATGCCTTTTTCATTTAAAAAAATAAATAGAACCTTTCAGACAGGTGGTTTTCAAAGTCTGTGAGGTAATTATAGCTTAAGCAAAAGGAGCTTTTACCACACACACCGATAACTGTGACACAGGTTTTCCTGTGTCACCTGATGGAGTTGTAGCTAGGCAATCCTTTAAAATTGGTAAAAGTCACATTTAGGTGTAAAATGTGTCAAACTAATGGTCGGAACTGTCCTTGCTATAAATATTCAGCAGTGTTGCAACAGAAGCTGCTACACACCAGCTTTGTGTACATTTTGCTGAGCGTGTACTGGTGTGGCTTCACTGGTCTGACTTTTGTTTTACTGGCCCAAATTTGCAAGCTACATGAATGCTGTACAGCTTCAGATCTGAATCTAATTCTGTGGATGATGACATCTATCAGCCTAGTCACTAGTGGAATAAGTTATAGGGAAAGAACCTGAAATAGTTGATGCAGGATAGTTGTTCAGCACCATTTCTTGAATAGGGCTATATGGAGATGGTCCACACTTCCACTTCTGTGCTTCCTTACCATCAGTCTGTGGCTGGTTTCCTGCTCAACGTCTTACCTAGGTTCCCTACGCAGCTTTTCAGAGTCCTTCAGGAATATTAAGCACTCTCTTTCAACTGGGTCCTTTCTATTGTCTGCAGAGGAATTAAAACCATTTAAATCTCGCTATTTTATTTTATGCTGGGAATGCAAGTGGGTTGTGAGTACTAGCTATGCATTTTAAACTGATGCTTTAGCTCATTGCAACATCCTCACAGAAGTAATCCTTCTGAAAATATTCACCTGGGCTAGATTTGAATCAAACTGAGTAAGATGACTCCACATGCTTTTTAGCAATTTCCCAACTCATCCAGGCTTCTTTTTAATTATACTGAAATCTTAATGCATGTAAAATCACTGCTGGCTAGAAGTGCTCAGAGTATAGAGCACTATGTACAGCATATATTTATCCTCAGCCTGGTGTTTCATGAAGCCCTTCTGCATGACAATGATCTCATGTTTCCTAACACCACTTCTGGGATAACACCACCATTTCTGTGATCTGAGAACTCTGATCAAGTCTACTTACTGTTTCCTGCACACGCTGCAGGTGGTAGATTTTTCTAGATTTGACAGCAGAGGCTGATTCAAACAAACCAAAAAAAAAATCTTCACTGTAGACATGAGTTCCACCCTAGGGTCATGAATGAAATTAGTTGTTTAAAGCAAAAAAAAAAAAAAAAAAAAAAAAAAAGACAAGATAATTATTTAAAAGAGAATAAAAAGTCATAGGAAACAGAAAACACAGGTTTGTCACTGTACCCATGCATTTTGTTTTACAGCGCATAACACAATGTAATAACCAACACCAAGGGACACTGAACAAATCACATCAGCTGGAATTTCTTTCTGCATACACTCCATAAACCTACTGATGTTTAAGTTCTACACCATGCACTTCTGCATCCTTCCTTACTAAATGTCAAAATGCCAAAATTTTGCCTTCAACAGAGATGATCAAGCAAAGTATGTTTGAGGTGGTTCAGCAACTCAGTAAACCATTTATTCTAGAAAAGGGAAGCATTTTAAGGATATTCATTTTATCCTGTTATTTTACTCAGAGCCTAGACCTTTCTGTTTGCAGCCTCCAGAACTGTGTTCCCAGCTCACTGGAAGCTCTGCATAGTTTTTTGGATATTATCCAAATATGAGATGTCCTTGTTCTTAGAAGGGTTTTATTTAGAATTAAGAGGTTATTTATATTTGTGTCTGCAAATTCTAAGCATTATTGATCTGTGCATTTACCTGGGTAAATCAAGACAAGAGGCGTATGTCCTTTACCATTTAAAAAGAAGAGGGGAAAAAATGAGTCCGAAAGGCTAAAGAACTTAAACTTCTTTAAAAGCATTACGCCTTACTCATATAAAGCTAGTACTGATATATTGTGAAAGCAGTGAAATCATGTGTATTCAGCTCAAAATGAATAACCAGGGTTTGGGAACCATTCAGAATATTCAGTTCACTTTGGAAAGAGATTCAGAACCACACTGAGTTTAGTACAATTATAAAATTCTTTGCTAGTCTTTGTTTCATGAAACACAGCTCTGGTGTGGGAATAGAGACTGTGTGCCACCACCCTGTTTCTAGATCTGGACCCGGGCCTTAAATCAGGCCGCTTAGTTCCACCCCAAAGCAGAAACTTTACTGAAATATCTGTGGGAACATCATCTTCATTTACTGGTACACCAGTAAATATTTAAATTACATCTCTGTACCTTCAGGTTTAATCCAAAATTTAGAATAGATTTGTCTTTTGGAATGAAAGAAGCTAGGTTTTGTTGAGTTCAATAAGATCTGGTAATAATTCTATGCCCATGAGTAGGGCTAGAACAACATAAATCACCTGAGACTGGAAAACTGCTCACCGTACACCCACATTAACAAGTTTGGAGGCAAGTTGTTTTCCTCAGAGAATGGCAATTTGTCAAAACAGAAACTTTTGAAAACAAGGTATTACATTTAAGTCAATTTTCTTCAATAAATTTTCGCAATTCCAGAATGATATGGCTGATCACTCCACAGTGAGAAATAAATAAGATGCCACAGAGTTAGCTACTAATCTGGATGTGAGTACCTCTGGTCAGCTACCTATTTCAGTGTATTGTATCACTGCACAAGCTTAAATCCTCCAGAAAGTAATTTTCCAAGAAATTTAAAAAATTCTAATACTCAGGATCTCGCTAATATGTATAAGAGCTAAATTAAAATTTCTGTGTGGTAGCACAGAGACTGCAACTTCTCAGTCCATGTGATAAGTGACATTGGGCTACTGGGATGGACTTCATTCTCTTGTTCTGCACCAAAAAAAAATTTCAAAGGATCTTAGCCCAGAACATTCTTAGTCTAAAAATATTCAGTTTAAATATGAAAAATATTCATGGGATAGTAATAATAATTTTAACCTCGCAATACAAATTGAAAGTTTCTACTTTCTTTTTGTGATATTTTTATTTGAAGAACTATATAGATAGACACTTTTTGAACAAATATGATAATGAAAAATGTTGGTGCTACTGAACTAATTAAATTACTATTCTGGAGTTTAGCAGGTATTTTTTTTAAAGATGTTGAAACAGCGTCAGAGCAGATTAAAATTTTTGGGTTTGTCAATGTCATGTTCCAATACTAGAAAAATATGAAGATCTTAATTAAGATAACATTGATTGCAGATCTAACAGTTTCATAAGATTATTGATAGGTATTGTATAACAGAATACTAAGTGAAAATGTCAATCCCTGTACAGTAGTCCCTATGCTTTTTGAGAAGTATTTTATAGTATTTTATTAATATAACACTAGTTTCATTTTAGAGAAGAAAATCAGGACAACTGAGTCATTTTCTTTCATGCTGGTATCTTTATAAGTAATTCACTGAAATCCTTGGAAGTACATTGGAAATCACTTAAGATACATTTGAAACATTTTTAACAGAATACTGGGAAAGCTAACAGTGAGACAATTTTTGCTGGTTTTCATGGATGAATTTCAGAAGTAAATCTGTTGGGTGGATTCAGACTGGTTAAATCTTATCTGATTAATCACACATATGTAAATCAAATTCCATATCCAGTTTGGAATTATACTGGTACAAAATTGTTTTGGAAGAGGAAATTAAAGAACAAGATTCTAGGTTGCTGAGAAAAAATTATTCAAGTGGAAAGAAAAGTGTCACACACATACGAAAAGGTGGAGAGGCTAAAAAATCAGTTCAGATGCAACAGGAAAAAAAAGATCAGGAACTTTAGATATCCGTGATCCCTACACAATTATAGAATAATTATTTGCTGTATATCAACTGTGGATTAGAAAGAAAAAAAAAAAAAAGAAAAAGAAAAAGAAAAAAGAATAGAAACACAGTTGCTGCCAAGCTCTATTTTGGCCCTTCAGTGAGGGCAGTTTTTTTCTTTAGAGAGGAAAAGGTTTGCTTGCATGAGAAAATGGTACTGCCTGATGGGAGCTAGTTTTAGTGAAAAAGTGAGATAACAGAAGAAAAAAATTCCTGTAGAGGCCTCTGTGCAGCTGAGGCATCCGGAACTACAAATGCTTTCAGACTCTGATCTTTTATCACTGAAACCTTGTGTGATCGTTCAGTCTCCAAGCAGCCTGTTCTTGCTAGTTTGAGTTTGAAAAATGAAACAAGTGGTTACATGGTTGTATTTGACAAAACTTGTACAGAAGCTTGGCAGGTTTGCACAGATTTCAGAAATTCCTAATTAGAAAAATGGAAGAAACTTATTTCCCATGACACAGCAAGCCACAACCATTGAAGTCAGTACAATTTCATTTCCCTGAGTCTGCAAGATATCCTGGACTTTCAAAGAGAATCACTGAATTGCTGCTGCCTCTTTTTTCTCTTGGCGCTGTGTTTGGGATCAGCTTCTCTAGGCTGCACCTAACAAAAATCATTGAAACAGTAATATATGGTAATTACTACACAGAGATAGTATGCTTACTAATATGTACTAGTAGTAATACAATATACCCAAAGCTATCTTCATTTTGAGTGCTGCTGTCCTCCTGCTGCTTCTTAATGAAAAGAAGGTTGTATTCATTTCTGGCAGCTCTTACAATGCTTTCTGCTGCCATTTTCTGTCATCAACTGTCCTCAGCCAGAAAATGTTATGTACTGTGCAGTTAACCCCAGCAAAAGTTGTTATCTACCATATTAAACACAGGCACGAAACCATCAGAGCTCAACATTTTTTACAAACTAAGCTGAAATAAAATTACAGACTTAATTTGAAGATGTTTCAGCTTCTAATCTCTGAAATCTGAGTCTCTGAAACGTCCAAACTCTAGCCTTTGTCTAATCCACAGTACTTCTCCTGACCACTACAAATACCAGCACATCTTAAGAATGTCAGCAAAGGTGTCATGCTAAATATTTTCCTCTGTTTTTTTTCCTCCTTGATGAATAGCAAAATCTATTTTAACGCACCAATTTTCATTAACAAACTTTACAAATACCAGCAGGATTTATAAAAGCAGCACAGCGCTCATCAATAAAGCTCATACAGATGTATTTCTGTGTCCATGAAGGAAGCAGCTGCTTGTTGAATTTAGGATAATGAAATCTTCCTTGACATACAGACTGTGAAAAACACCGTATCAGCATGCCCAACGTGTATCAACTATTCTTGTTAGGTTTCATAGCTTCAAGGCTTATCAGACCGTTTCTCTGCATTTCCCTGAACAATGTTTGAGCCACAGATGTTGGAAAGAAAACAGACGGCAAATACACTGGAGAGTACAACAAATCCCCAGCTTCCAGTGTAGACTTTGTCTATGTCCACTAAAACTGTATTCAAACAGTGAATAAAGTAAATAGCAAGTAGAGTTTGTCCAAAAATAGCTCTAAATGTTCTCGGTATAAGAGATGTTAATAATAGATACATCATGCCCTCCTTGGCTTACACAGCTCTACAAGGAGATCCAAGTCCTTTACAGTTTTGTCACTAAGAAGTAAAACTTTTTCATAAACTGGGTGACCTTCACTACTAAACGACAGGAGCTG
This sequence comes from Balearica regulorum gibbericeps, assembly GCF_011004875.1. Taxonomy (NCBI): domain Eukaryota; kingdom Metazoa; phylum Chordata; class Aves; order Gruiformes; family Gruidae; genus Balearica; species Balearica regulorum. Next base: position 58,421,868 of record NC_046186.1, read on the forward strand.
TTCTCTTTATATGGTTGCATACAGAGGAACATGGTTTGAAGGTTACAGGCAAATTCAAAGCCCGTAACAATTTGTACCTGAGAAGGTCTAACTCTGCAGCAGCTAACTTTGCAGTGAATAGGCTCCTTCAGCATTTATTCTTATCCCACATATTTTGGGGATAGGAATTTACAGGGTTTAACTTAGGTGTTTGCTTGTGAAAATCTGGTTTCGTTACAATTCTTATTCCAGCCAAGTTTGACCTGAGCCATGGATGATGTCTAATCTTACCAGAACCAGATTTCACCTTCACTTATTCTTCTGCTTTCTGAAGTTGGTCTTGTTTGTTAACTGATTCAATACGTAATAGCTACATTCTTTGAAAGCCTTCTCAAGCGCATTATCCAAAGTTCATTAAGATCTGAAGTCAGGGCTTTCAGTAGGATTTATCTGGTTTGACTAATATGAAGAATTAAGGAAGATAGGTGACAGGTACCAGGTCTGTTGCATGAGAAGAGGAAACAAAACAGCATTTTGCTGATTACTCAGACATAGGAATAGAATATAGATCTGAAAAAGATCTGTAGTTTTTTTAATGGTAAGTATTAAAAGACTATTCTTGAAAAAAACCCAGATTATTTAGTCCTAACAACAGCATTCAACTTAACTGCCAAATGATGATTTGAGGGCAAGAGACTTTCTAAATATATTTTTTTTTCCTGAAAATCATCTGGAGATAAATTCAGGGATGGAAGAAAGCTGGACTTTGTTAAGTTTTATTTATGTATGTAGTTATAAATATTTTAATATGTGATTATATTTCCTATGTAACTTGGAAATTTACTTATGCTTTTAACCTTTACAGCTTTGGATCACTGCACCCTTTGTAAGCATACATAACCATCACTATGAGCAGTGATGTTATAACCAGAGAGCCCAGTTTTGATCCTTGTGTTTAGCTCCTCCTGATCCATTTTAACTTCATCTGGCAGGTGCATAACAAATACTCAGTTCATGCAAGCCAGTTTATCCCTTTCTTTTTCAAGGAATACATTTTTCATCCCTTGTCTGCACTTTGAAAAATATCTTTAGTCCATCACAATTCTTCTGAAGGTATTGTAAATGATAAAATAGAGCCAGACAATGAGTCCTATTCATTCATGCTGTGTCTCTGATAAGAGACTAGAGGTTAAGAATTTTCCATGGTAACTAGAATTGCTTAAAGGTCTTCTGGCAATAACATGATGGATTCCAATTTTAGTCATTCAGGAATAAGTCTATTACTTTAAGCAAAGTAACTCCAAAGATACCCATTCTGCAACTTCTTAGACCAGGTGAGAAGGCCAGTGTACTACAGAGGGGTCGTAACAGCCCTGACTCCAAAAAGAAAAATAGTCTTCTGGCTTGGATGTAAGGTAAAAATGCCTATTTCCAAGAAACATCTGGCAGACACTGGAGTAGCAGCTTTGGGAGTATTCCAGAGAAAGGAGAGGTTTGTTGGGGGAGAAGACTTTTAGCCGTAGGTAAATATATCTATTATTGGAAAATTTGCATTGTTTGTGCAAATGTTCACTGTTTGATTTGATCACCTTCAAAAGCCCGAAGTCAGTTGCATAACTAAATTCATGTGAAGCATCATACATTTACTCATACAGCTTATTATTTGCAGGATTGGGCTGTTGCCCAATAACAAAATAATATTTTTGTTTGTTGCCAAAAACCAAAAATATTTATGGTCCTTGCTGCCATCTGATAGCTGGATGTGCTTATACAGGGTAATAATTGATTTATTTTTTTTTAAATGTACAAAATTTCTACACTTCTAGACAAGAATTGCAACTTAAAGAAAAAAAAAACATTCAGCTACTCTACAATGTTAAGTGTAATCATGGATCGATTTATGCGTCGGTCATGACATTATCCAAAACCTCTCTGGATGGAGTTACTCTGAATGGTGTCCAAAAAGGGAAAAAAAGTGGGATTGAAAAAATTAATATTTTTGAAGGGAGGGAGATGTGGACACAACATATCTGCTACAGTATGGCATTCTATTTATTCCTTTTGGCACAGTAAACCTAATTAAATAGTTACATTTTAAAATCTTTATGAGAAATTTAATTATTAATGTAATCAACAGGCTGAAAAAATGTAGGTTAGGTGTGGGGAGAGTTTGGCTCTGCAAAGACATTACTTAAAAGCAATTTTTTTTTGCATGACTGAGCACATGTGCGCACAGACTAGATAGTCACACTTTACAATGAGGTTACACTTTTAAATTATTTATAAAGGGTTAGTAAACACTGTAGGCTATTACAGAATCCACAAAATCCATAGTTTTGTTATAACTGTGTATAACACCCTCAAGTAATGTGCAACCAAGTATAATTTATGAAAGTCATATCCGTAGTATTGTTTATGATATATATTAATCATTTATTAATCCTTTATGAACTATTTATAAATGCAATCTTAATGGAAAACATGGCTGACTAGTTACTCCATTGCACTAGCTGCATGGGAGTTAAAGGTTGCAGGTCTCTCTGCCACTCCTTTTTAACAAGCTAAGCAGTCTTCAGACAAGGCACCACTCTCCAGCTGTTTCCTTACAGACTCCTAGGAAGTTAGAAATCTGAGGGAGGCATTTCAAAGAGGTTTTCCTTGTAAGCAATTGTACAGAATCGTTTTTTTACATCTTCTCCAACATTTCAGTAGAGCTACCACAGGTCTGCTCAACAAGGCCCATGAGACAAAACTCCTTGCAGATTACCCACACATAGTAAAGTCTATGAAGGTTCCTGAGGACTCTTGTATAGTTTGGTACACCAGGTCACCGAAACATGGGCTGTATTTCTAGGAACTAAGCAGAGGAGGGTTGCTGTGTAAATGTGCACATCCATCAGCCCTTATGGTTTCCACAGAAAAATGGACAATGTAACAGAAATGACTGCTATAGTCTAGGCATAACGTCTAGGAACAGATCCTGACTTGCAGGGTTATTCTTCTGCTCCAGCACAATTCTGCCTGCCAAGGTACAGCTACTTGTGCTTGCTGCAGGCAAGCTCCACTAAATTTCATGTGACAATGCAGTTTTATAGCTGCTCTTTGCTTCTTTACGCATCCTATGAAATCTCTTGCTGAGGCATTTGATACCAGAGTATCATCCCAGCACATTAATTCTTCACTTGTTCTTTTGCAGGAAACAGATCTCATTCTGACCTTTAATATCTCAATGCATCGTTCTTGGTGGATGGAGAATGGGCCGGGCTGCACCGTGACCTCAGTAACCCCAGCCCCAGACTGGGCACCAGAGGATCATCGTTATATCACTGTCTCGGGGTGTTTTCTTGAATATCAGTACATAGAAGTGGCTCACAGTTCTCTTCAGATCTTCCTTGCAGTAAGTGTTTAAAGACAGCTTCATTTCCACCACCTTTTCTAAATTTCTTCTTGCAGAACATCATTACCAGAATAGTGGAGTATTGTGGCATTCATTCACAAACCCTGGCTCTAAGTATTAGTTTTGTTATGAAATTCTGTTGTCATGCACCTTGTTCAAGACACCTATACACAAAAAGCTCCAACATACATGGTTATTGCTGTGAGAGCTTCTGACATGACACACTGTTTTCCTGACCTCTATTTTGACCATTCACCATGCCACAAATCATTTATAACAGGTTACATTCAAATTACACTATAGGATAAGCTGTGACACAATAAGAAGTTACAGCTATTGCTGTGAAAGCCAAATTGAAAAGCCAGAATGGAGGAGAAATTTTCAACAGTAAAAATAGATTCACTGATCAGTTCACAGGACTCAGAACTGATCCATTTTTCTTTAACCATATTAATCAATATGCATTGGAGGAGAATGGGAAAGGTTCTTCCCAAAAGAACAAAATTTTGTACTACTTCTAAACCAGAAATTTTAAATCTTTTTAGGAGGATAAGAATCCACTGGTACTCTGTGGAAAATTTATAATGAATGACAACAGCTTGTTTTGGGGGAAATTGTTAGGTTGTCCAAATATATTTACCTGTACTAATCATTTTGCCTTGTGTTGTCTCTGACCTAGGTGAAAAGATGACATAAACACTGAATTAATCACATTGAATAACAATCTACATTTTTATGTTTTCTCTCGTGATACATACATGTTTATGCCCAGGTGGAGATATATGACTGCAAATAAAACTGTTACGATTCATACAAATCTGGACCAGTGCCTGGGTACATGACTCCCTCTATAAAAATTTTTTTGTTCAAGAGATTCCAATGTTTTGTCCGAAGAGGGACCATACTGGCAAAAGACAGAAAATTTTCTTAGCAAGATCCAGAAGTTAATGTAAGGTGGTTGGACAGCCCATAATATACAATGTGGCCCTCAGCTATCCAAAAAGTGATCAGCTTCTCCATCTGTCTATTCCCCAGCCTAGCTTTAAATGGCCAAGTACCAAGTGAGGTCAGGACAATATACCTCTGTGTCAATACATGTCTGCAGGGAGTTCTGTGTGTAAAAGTTTGGTGGCTGATCACCTGAAAGCCCAGCTACCTCCCTTCAGTGGAGCCATTCCAGGTCTTTTCCATGCTCCTCAGCTTGCTGCGTTGTAGCAGAGCAAAAGGACCCTGACCGAGTAGGTAGCAAGGCAGGCACTAGATAGGTCTGAAGACAAAGGCAGCCCTTTCTCCAGATAGTTCACACTGGCAATTTTGACAAGCTACAGCTGGTGCAAAAGAGATAAAGAGAAAAGTGCAACAAAATCAGTATGGAAAAGTAAATAAGATTAAAATAGCTTTACAATTTTATTTTCAAGCAACTGTTAGCACTTCTAGTGGCTTAATCCCAGTCAGCAACTAAGCACCACACAGCTACTCGCTCACTTTCCCCCTGGCTGGATGGGGCTGAGAAACGCAAGGGTAGAAGTGAGAAAACTTGTGGGTTGAGATAAAGACGGTTCAATAGGTAAAGCAAAAGCCAAGCACACAAGCAAAGCAAACCAAGGAATTCATTCACCACTTCCCATGGGCAGGCAGGTGTTCAGCCTTCTCCAGGAAAGCAGGGCTCCAGCATGCGTAACCGTTACTTGGGAAGACAAATGCCTTCACTCCAAATGTCTCCCTCTTCCTTCCTCTTCCCCCAGCTTTATATGCTGGGCATGACATCATATGGTATGGAATGTCCCTTTGGTCAGGTGGGGTCAGCTGCCCTGGTTGTGTCTCCTCCCAGCTTCTTGTGCACCCCCAGCCTGCTCGCTGGTGGGGTGGGGTGAGAAGCAGCAGAGGCCTTGACTCTGTGTAAGCACTGCTCAACAATAACAAAAACATCTCTGTGTATCAACACAGCAGAAATCCAAAACATAGCTTCAAACTATCTCCTATGATGAAAATTAACTCTACCCCATCCAAAACCAGCACGTCACTCAAGCTTAACTCATAGAATCATAAAATCATTTAAGTTGGAAAAGACCTTTAAGATCATCAAGTCCAACTGTTAACCCAGCACTGCCAAGTCCAAGACTAAACCATGTCCCTAAGCACCACATCTACATGTCTTTTAAATACCTCCAGAGATGGTGACTCAACCACTTCCCTGGGCAGCCTGTTCCAATGATTGATAACCCTTAGAAAACCCTACCCTCAAGCCCTCCAAAAGAGATATCCAGGCTTATTTTTCTGCCTTATTTTTTGTATGTAATGAATGATGAACAAGAAACTCAAGGTGTATATATAGTTCAAGCTTTATTCTGTTCCTGATGCAACAAGGTTTTTTTCTGTGTCTGTGCCTAAATAGACCTGTGTTTCTAGATAAGGTCATTGTTTGCAAGCCAAGGGAATGATTCAGAATAACAAATCATTGGTAATCCACTGGCTATTGCCAACTATAGCTGGTTTTATATTTCTATTCATGTTACTGTAAATGTAATTATCACAGGTAAAGAGCTATACACTATAAATATGGGTCATTTTTCCAAACCTAATGCTTGCAGCTTTACTGTTTACATCATTTTCACATTTCCAGTTGTGAGCATGGTGTTCTTTTTCAAATAGAAATGCTAGCATAAATTTACTATCATATTAAATGTGGTGAGAAACAGAGGAATTACCTGGTACTGCTCAGTGACATATAACACAAAGTTAGAAGAGCACATACAGCTTGGTTTTCAGTAAACAAGCTTTCAATAAACCCAAGCCTTAGATCAGATTTATCTCCAGTTAGTATAAAAAAATTAATCTTTCTGATTTTCTTTTATAGGCACTTAAGTGAATCTTGCTAACTGTAAAACTATAAATTGCAAGCTACAAATTGGTTACTTGCTTTCTATTTGTATTTCTGCATGTTCATGACAATGATCAAGCTAATGTTGATCTTGGGTTTTTCACAAACTGGTGGCGCTGCAGCATGTTTTTAAGGATGATTTCTGCTGTTTACAGATAAAAAGTTACAAAGACATTCAACTTCACTAAGGACCACTTGTATCAGTCTTTGAAAACATTATACTGAGTGTATTTTGTACAGCTTGCCAATAAGCTCACAAGGAATCCAGCTACAGAAGGTTAGGCTTCACATAGATGTGATATTTGCTGTGGATTACTTAGTGGAAAGAATATGACAGCTAAGATAAAAGCTATAAACCACCTACTTTCTAAAAAGCAAGTCTCAAGGTATGCTGTGGAATATTTCAAGGATTGCAGGCAGATACTCTGCTGAGGAGACTCATAGTCTCAAGGAGACCTTCTCTCCCCAGGGGAACGTGTCCTGGAAGCAAACAGCACCAGATTGTGAACCATACAAATGCTACTGCTAATTCTGTGCAAATTAACGCAGATTTTAGGTCTTTAAGAGTGAAATTTTGGAGAATTTTCATTTCGCCTACTGCTTAAACAAAGTAGTAATTAAAGGAACTGGAAGATTAAATGATCCCAAAGGTCACGAGAGTCCCTAGTGTGCAGAGTGATGGTGTTCATTGCATAATACCAGCCTTAGAGACTAAAAAGAGACAGATGTGATGATGTATAGATATTTTGCCAACTTCTGAGGAATGGATTTTGCTCAGGATAAACAAACAACTGGACAAAATTGCTAGTTTAGCTCACACTGAAGAAGTAACAGAAAATTCAGTTTGGTGGTCTCTATACTTTGACCAGCTGAATGGTCATGGTTTATCAAATCTTCAAAACGGGGAAAAATTATTTGAGAATGAATGTGTACAAGAAAATGTGCAAAGCAGGGCTGGAATAACCAACAGTGATAACAGGGGATACAAAGTAGCCACAACTGCTCCTTTGCCCCATGACACAGAGGACTTAGTGCATTGGGTGATGCTTGTGGAAGACTACAGCCTCTGTAGAGCCTGTCAGTAAATCAATCCTTGTATCACAGATATAAAAAAATGACCATATAATGCACACTTACGTCTCTCTTGTAGCCATTCCCATGTCAGCACATTACTTCTTGCTTAGTCGCCCTCTGGTTTTTTTTCATGTTTATGGAAATCTATTTTGAAAAACATCCACTGATTTTTCACTCAATTATTGTGGTAGTTGCCACTCTGAAGAGGTACACCACCAAAATCTCAGTGTCACACACCATGCTTGTCAGTATTTACTCTTCGCTCCATACTAATACCTCCCATTTTGTTCTCTTGAGACTGAGCCACATTGTTATCTCTTTATCTCTATGCCTTACCATCTTCTTCCAGCAAGTTAAAAAGAGAGAGGGGTTCAGAGTGAAGAAGGGAGAATGTGAGGGAGGGGAATCTATTTCATTCTTAAGTGCAGCTTTGCAGCCTGCAGTGCTGCAAAATAAACATATTTTTAGGGCACCACCTGCAGCATGCAGCTGTGTGGAACTGAACAGAACTGCTAAGGGTGTGATTTGTTCTGCTTTGTGTGAAACTCTGGGATCTGGGAAAATGTGTGGGGAAGGTATTTCTATGGAACAACTCCTTGCTTTCCTGCCCTCCCCCATTCATGGTGAATATCATAGCTGAATCTGTAAAAGTGAGATCTTAGCTTCAGTACGCTTCGACAGGAACAGTAATTTATTTAATGCTGTGCTGATACATGGAGGAAAAAAATGCATAGTTTTGGCCACAGCTAATTCATTTGTTTTGTTGCATAAAAATAACCCTTAATGTAGCCTGTGCCTACATACTGAATGAAATTCTCCACTCAACTCTCCTCTCCCAGGGAAATCCCAATTACAAAACTATGACATCTTGAGCACCTGAACCATCCCCTGTGCTCTGCAAGGACCACAACTCTACCTGTCCTTGCTGCCTACATATTACCAAAATGAACTGGTCTAGTGATGACATGACTTGGATACCCATATGCTTCATACATTAAAGTGTCCTTATGATGTGCTTAATGGTTATTGATTCTTGCTGCTTACATCAGAGAAGCTATTTCATTTTTAGGACTACCAGGTTATCAAGGATAGATATACTTAAATTACTGATCTCTGGAGAGAATTGTTTCAGGTAAAGAATGAGGTCAGTGGTACTAATGGAGATTTGATTTGCTACTGGTTTTTGAAATTTGAGTAGCATTCTGTATAATATTTAGAGAGCGGAGGCTGAATGAAAGTTTCCACCCACCCCTAAACGGCAGGAGGTATAGCTGCCACTTCACCATGGGAGGGTATACAGTGCAGAGTATACACCCCTACTAACCTTGGTGTGTAAGGTCAGTGCTTAAGGTGGTCGTTGGCTCTGTGTGTAAATAGTATATGCATCCCAACTTCTTGGTCACACAGCTAAAAAACAAGTGACAAGCTCACAGTTTCACAGGCACCCACACCCATCAATGTCTAGTTCTACCTACGGATCCCACATACAATTTTCTTCATTTGCACTTTTTATTGAACTCTTGTCTTATAACAGAAGGTGGAAATCTTTTCAGTTCGGGCCCTGAGCTGTAGTTCAGGTCAGTGGGTTCTGCTTCCAGGTCTACTACAATGTTCTTGGGAAAGTCATTTCACCTCTCTGTGCCTCTTCCCAAGTGCTGCAGAGAGGAAAGCGTGCCTAAATTTTACATGTTCAGTTTATAAGACACTGTACCATTTGCATAGATAGGGATCTCTTGGATCTCTCAAAAAGCCTCTAAATGTGGATGGCACCCAGTACAGTAAGGCCTTTGTGCGGTACAAGGAAATTATAATAATGGTAATTGCATTTCATACAGAAAAGGAGCTCAGATTCTCTACCTTTTCCTTCAGAGAATCATAGAATCATAGAATGGTTTGGGTTGGAAGGGACCTTAAAGATCATCTAGTTCCAACCTTCCTGCTGCAGACAGGGACACTCTCCACTAGACCAGGTTGCCCAAAGCCTCATCCTTCTGCCTATGTTTTACTCTTTGATTATGCATGACCTGCCCACACTCCCACAAGGCTGTTCTTGCAAAAGTTGACAAATTAAAATCCATTTGTAGATCAAAACTCTGAAAGTATGCAAATAAAAGATCAGCCTTGGAGGTGTGACAGAATTACATATCTATTTGCCAATGCAGGATTAAAAGTATTTATTACGCTTGTCTCTTACTTCTCACTTACACACTCACAAGTCTATTGATTTTAGTGGAACTAAGTGCCCCAGTTATGGGAATAAGACTAATGTGAAGGCATCACCTTAGCCAATTTGGTTTTTAGTTATATAGCCCTCAAAAAGATGAACTGTGTAATATTATTCCAGTAAAATGAGTGGGGGGAAAGCATTTCTTATGTACTGTATCTACATTATTGATGGTAACTTGCATACCAAATAAATAAAACCATAGGTAAACTATTACTTAACAGTATTGACTATTTTCATAGTGATCCTGTCCACTGACTTTTATGTGCTGTATATTAGTCTTAATACCTTTTTGTTCCTTCCTGTATTTATACTTGACTATATGCTTCATGCAATCATTAAAATTATTATTTCATGCTTTAAAATTCATAATATGTAATTATCCATCCATACTAGTTACAGTAAATGTATGCTATTTGGGATTCTGCAAAGTCTGCGTCATGCATAATACCTTTCAAGCTCTGATGCTGTCAGATTGATTTAAAACATCATGAACTATAACTGTATTGTTAAGATGCAATAATACAGCTATGCAGTTAGGATGCCAGCTTCAAAATCTCTGCTCTGTTGCAGACTTACAGTATGACCTTTGGTAGGGTGCTTAATTCGTGCCAATTACTGTCTGTACTATACAAACAACCATTGTTAAATATTTCAGAACCATGTTGCTAGGATAATTCCATTAAACATTGCAAGGTAATAAAATATTACAGAAAGGTGGTCTGTGTATGTATTTAAGCACTTAAAACAGTAGAATAGCATTAATGTTCCCTGCTTCTCTCAAGGATTAATAATAATTAGAATAAGGTACTCTTAAAATCCTTAATGTTAGCATAGTACAGGTGACATTAAATAGTCTCATGCCCTTGTGGAGAGATGGGAGTAGTGAGCAATAGTGTACTGTCATAGGAATTTCTGTACTGGACTGTCTATTTGTACTTGAGACACACACACTCAAATATGTTTCTAAGAGTATATCACTTAAAAGCCCCCAACAGTGCTGAGGACAGTATGATAGCAAAGCAAAGCAGCAGTTCCTGTCCAAAATAACTAACTTTCAAAGTACAAAACAAGCCAGCCAACCCATATGGACAGAAAAAAAAGGGGAAAGACAAGAAAACAGAGAGGGAATACTAATTCGCAGTTTCAGTGCACCTCCTCTTTGATCTTTTTTTTTGTAGGCATTATAGAAAAGCCCTAAAAAGGGCTACAAACCAGAATAATGAGTAAACTGTATTATCTAGTGGAAAATTCTCGTAAAAGGCAGCAAAAAAGGATAGTGTGTGAAAGTTTGAAATTTATTAAATGGCTGACAATAAGGTTGTGGCTCATCAGTGGTGCACTCTCATACTGACTGGAGGGGATCAAGCCAGGTGGGACAAGCCACAGAGAGCCTTGCAAGTGAATGGAGTAGTTGAAGTTCACTGGAATAAACTAAGGAGAAGAAATGATGTGATAAAGCAAGCTGTGGAAAATCATCTCTGTAGTAACCTTTCAGATGGGCTCAAACTGGTGCATTGGTCAGGAGCAAGGAGAGGACATGGCACGTGTAGGGGCAGCTTCCTCTGAAGCTTCCTCTGAAGCTGAGACTCACTGAGAGAGATCAGGAGGGCATCAGCAGGACAGCAGAGGTTAAAGGAACAGAAAGCTTGTTGTGGTGGGTTTGCGTGGCAAAGTTTTGGTAGTGGGGGGGGGGCTACAGGGGTGGCTTCTGTGAGAAGCTGCTAGAAGCTTCCCCTGTGTCTGATAGAGCCAATGCCAGCTGGCTCCAAGACGGACCCGCTGCTGGCCAAGGCCAAGCCCATCAGCACCTCTGTGATAACATATTTAAGAAGGAGAAAAATCAGTTAGAGGGAGCTTTTGCAGCCGGAGAGAGGAGTGAGAAGATGTAAGAAACTCTGCAGACACCAAGGTCAGTGCAGAAGGAGGGGCAGGAGGTGCTCCAGGCGCTGGAGCAGAGATCCCCCTGCAGCCCCTGGAGAAGACCATGGTGAAGCAGGCTGTCCCCCTGCAGCCCATGGAGGAAGGATGAGGGGGTGTAGAGATTCCACCTGCAGCCCGTGGAGGACCCCACGCCGGAGCAGGTGGAGGCACCTGAAGGAGGCTGTGACCCCGTGGGAAGCCCACGCTGGAGCAAGCTCCTGGCAAGACCTGTGGACCCGTGGAGAGAGGAGCCCAGGCCAGAGCAGGTTTGCTGGCAGGACTTGTGACCCCGTGGGGGACCCACACTGGACCAGTTTGCTCCTGAAGGTCTGCACCCCATGGGAGAGACCCACGCTGGAGCAGTTCGTGAAGGACTGTAGCCCGTGGGAGAGACTCACGTTGGAGAAGGTCGTGAAGGACTGTCTCCCGTGAGAGGGACTCCTTGCTGGAGCAGGGGAGCGATGAGAGGAGTCCTCCCCCTGAGGATGAAGAAGTGCCAGAAACACCGTGTGATGAACTGACCGTAACCCCCATTCCCCGTCCCCCTGTGCCGCTGAGGGGGGAAGAGGTTGAAGCCGGGAGTGAAGTTGAGCCCAGGAAGATGGGAGGGGTGGGGGGAGGTGTTTTAAGATTTGATTTTATTTCTCATTCCTCTACTCTGTTTTGCTTGGTAATAAATTAGATGAATTCCCTCTCTCAGTTCAGTCTGTTTTGCTCGTGACGATAATTAGAGAATGATCTCTCCCTGTCCTTATCTCGACCCACAAGCTTTTCGTTGTACTTTTTCTCCCCTGTCTGGTGAAGGAGGGGAGTGATAGAGCGGCTCTGGTGGGCACCTGGCCCCCAGCCAGGGTCAACCCACCACACTTGTAAAGATCCTACATTTAGAGCAGGAAAGGAAAATAAACCTTCTGCAAGGGAAAAGAAAAGTATATTCTATCTCTTTTTTCTTTTCCCTTTTTTTTTTTTTTTAAATTTGGGAAGACATTGATGAGGCCTGAGCAGAGAAAAAGACCGGCACTTCCTCCAGACACACCAGCAAATGACAAAGCAGGACTAAAAGAAGCGAGCAGTGGGTGTAAAGCGTGTGGGTGGGCGTATCAGCAGGACAGACTGCATGATAGGAGGAGGGGCAAAAGAGCGAAGCCAAGGGAGATGAGGGAGGTAATCATAGCAATACATGAAAAATAAAAACTGCCTAACTAATGATGTTGTTAAGAATGAGGTAAACAGCAAAAGGGTATTTCTGTGGGTCCCAAAATATGGATGAGTGGAATCAAACAAAACATAAGTCGGCTCTGGCTTGTCCAGGTTGAAATGCTAAAAGTAAGCAGGCAGGTCCTTCTGTCAGAGCTACGACAACTCAGGGTGAGGAACAGTCTAAGAACTTACACTGTACTAAAGGTCTTCACTGAGTTCAGAAGGATAATACTGACCTTTTAAGAAGTGTCACCAGTTGATGTAGGCTTTGGGTTCTGCTAATAAACCAGCATATCCCGTTCTTGTGCTCAAAACAGGGAAAGAAAAAAAAAAAAAGATAAAGATCAGATCTACTTGCTGTTAATGTAAAAAGCCAAAGCTCTTGCAAAACATCTGACCCTCAAATGTAGCAGTAAACTAACACTGGATTCTTAATTTTCCAGTCCTCAGTTCCTTTGTGCTTACCAAAAGTGGCATATAGTACATCTATTTGCAGTAATAAGCCTGATGCCATTTTCTTTTCTAGCCAACACAAAGGTTTTCAGTTGTGCAGGAAGCACATCTTGCACATAAAAGCCCTCACTCAGATTTACCCTTGCTAATTTTGTTTCCCCACCTCCCTTTTGACAGCAGCCTCCACCTCTTCCATACACATACACTCATGCACACACCTTGCACATCAGCTGCCTTCTCCTGTGCTTGTAGAGTGGTGAGAATATTTATAAGTGAGAAAGGAGACAAGAGCTCATGTAATCAAGTTTTGACTCTTTGAACCTAATGGGGAAAAATAACATTATTTAATTAAGGTGGAGTTCCTTTCCAGGGCAACACAATGATTGAAAGAAAATTGATTCTTAATGATATAGATTGGTACTTTAGAAAGACTGTTTTTTCACTGCGGAACTGGGCAAAATCAGCACAATGGGAAGAGGGTATGAATCATTGTAAAGTGCTAATTTAATAACATTGTCGTGCCGTGTTAGCAGAGGAGCAACATCAGGTTCAGGCATCTTTGACATTGCCTCAGAGCACAGTGCATTGCTGTTTCTCTGTTTGACAATAATGTTAGAGCATATGTCATTAGTGTTTTGAAGGATTACTGTAAGAAGAGATTTCTTTATGCCTACACGTGTTATCTGTTGTTGCTTCTATCAAATTTTACCTGCATTTCTTCACTGCTCCTTGCAGGAAACTGAATTGTACACATCAAAGCATAAACGCTTTTTTGATGAGCAGGGAGCTTTGTCAGTAGAATTGTACTCATTCATTTCCCTAAAAGCTTCTCTTCTTAATGAACTGGGCTCATATAAAGCTAAGTTATATGATAATTGTCCGAAAACAAGTTTGCTCTGACTCAGCGGAGAGAAGACAGCTTTAAATAGAATTACCTGACCAATGCACACAGGATTGTCTCTGAGAGGTTTATTTCCCTGACGGAATGAGAGGCAACAGCACCAGCATGAGCTGAGACTGGAAGAAGCAGTTCTGCCTCACGGATCCTTTTGCACTAGCAAAGGCAAATAGTGAATGTGATTTTTTTGTGGGGGATTGGAATTGTGACAACCAAGAGCTGAACATTAGACTCATTACTTTGAGGCCTGAGGGAAGTTTCCTGAGAATTTGTTTTGACCATCTCATATGTATTCCTTCACACAGAGGACTCTGATTCTGGCTGACCCTTTAGGGTAGATAGGTATACGATCCAGCAATGAGATTATGGTTCCCCAGGTTCAGTGCCTCATGGCTGTCCTCCTGGGGTTACGTGATGCTGGTGGTGCTGTGTGGACTGGTGATGCTGGCTTGCTGATTTGCTTCCTCCCATAGCTGGGATTTAAATTATTCCTCAGTTCTGGTACTAGCACAGTCCTGTTACCATTGATATGACACTGTCATAGCATAAGAACTGCATGTGAACACTTTCCAGCTATACACAGGCCTTGGATTGGGGTCTTTTTACCTAGTTTGGTGAGCCTCTGCAGCTTTTTTATGTGTTGAAGAGATTCTTGACAAAGAGCCTAGTCCATTCTATTTTCTTTCTCTACAAGTGAATTTGCATGGTAGAGAAACCAAATTACACGTGCTTTGGATATAGGAATAATATTAAGAAGAATAGCAATAACAATAAATAGCACAAGCTTCTGTAATCATAAGTATTCCGTTACAACATGTAATTAAACAAAAAGGAATGCCTCTTCACACTGAAAACTCATAGTCAAGTGCCAGGTTCACCAACCTCATTCCTGAGCTGATTCTGAACGTACAATAAACACATGAATGCTGCTCCTTAGAAATATAAAAAAAAAATCCACAGTACAGATATACCTCAGTATCACCATGCTTGGTATTCTTGCTGATCTTACAGTACTGCCTTGTTCTGCCATATACAAATGTGACAGCTATTATTTTGCCATTTTGCTCCACACCTCATAAAGAACCTCCAGTTTTGGAAGCAAGAGGCCTCATTTCATGAGTTAAGGTAATTTTTTCCTGAATATAAGAGAGGGAGTGATAAAACACACAGCCAACTTCCTCACTTCATTATGGAGAATAAGGTATTTAAAAAAAAAAAAGACAAAAAAAGGCTAGCGCTCTGGCAGATTTTTAGGTAAGGCTTTCACATTTGTACTGAAACGTGTATAACATACTTTACGTAGTATATTTCATGTTTCATTTTTGTGTACTGTTAGCACAGCTTCTGTGCAAAAGATGAGCTGAACGCATGAAAGTACAGCATTATCTATAAAAAAGTAGAATTACCTGTTTTGCAGCTTTAGTTATGACAATTCTGGTTGCAATACCATGTTTCAGAAAACCTGGTCACCAAAGACAAACAATGTCAGCAACTGCAACTGAACCTGTATTGATATGGCTCAATGATAGATTCCTAAATTTCTATAATACAACTCGAGTGCTTTTGGTAGAGCCAACTATCCCACTAAAAATACTAACTATGCCTAGGTAAAATGGAAATCTAGGAAGCATTTAGATTCCCCTTATCTTTAGTGTGTGTAAAATAAAAATTATAATAATTCATTGTTAATTCTATAACTTTTTTCCCCCATTTTCTAGCACAGACAGCATAATAAGGTTTTGCCTTCCAGAAAAAAAGTACCTAGCTTTCAGTGGTAGCTGTGTACCCTAGGAACCTTGGAACAAGTGTCCGAGGCAGGCCAAGAAAATGGGGTCAGAATACTGCTCATATTTTTGATGACCAAAGTTTCTCATGCACTCTCAGAAGCAGAGCTGACTGGGAATTTTCTGAAGAAACATGATTCTTTTGGAAAATGCATCAGCCCTGAAATCTTTTGTCTTAACATAACGGTGTCAATGAACTTCATTTAAAGTGTAGGCAAATGACAATTAACATAGTACCTGGTTTCCTGCTAGATTTCTCAGATGGCTTCTTGGGCTCTGGACTTTCTTGGTACATTTATACTTGGACAGGACACATCCTAAAAACTGCCACGTGATTGATTGTCTATAAGGTTTAACTTTTGCTACAGTCTCTGTCACGCATTTGCCCCAGACCAGTTATCACTGTCCCAGACTTTGTCGGGGCATGGGTGCAGGGGTAGCACAAACCAGGGAGCATTTGATAGCCAGTTTGGATCTGCTCATCTTGTTCTGGGGAATAAAAAGAGCTTATTTGTGTGAACACAAGCTGTGCCATACCATTTGGCCTCTAGGCCAGAAGACAATCTCCGGGTTATTTCAGTTGCTGCTATGTCTATATACACTTCTGTACATTTACAATACCATGGCAATTACAGACTTAGAGTCTGTGTTCCCTAGAGATGCAGTAATACCAACACTAACCAGATCTCCAACTAGTGTCTGAGTCTTGCTGTGGCCCCACAGCTTGGAGTCCGGGAAAGGAACATGAACTGTAACCTAGTAATGTGGGAGGGAAATTCACTCTTTGTAGAAAAAATCCTCATTTTTTAGTGCTTAGGTAACATGCAAAACAATGTGTGCAGTAAAGATCCTCTGTAGACATGTCCTAAGGATTCTTAGCTCTCTGACTTCTGCAGTGTTGCAATTCTAAGTAGACTGGCGTTTGAGATGATAACTTTTTGTTGTAAATTTGCTGAAGCTGCCACCTGAAGCCCAGATTTTAAATGACAGGTAATATTCATTAGTGAAAAACGTCATTGTTCCATTGAAGAAAATGACTCTCCCGTGAAATCAGAGGTAATCTGTTCTTTGCACATCTTCACAGTAGACATCAGCCAATTCTCACCACTTCTTTAATAGATGTTATTTTCAGCACTGGTTGGACAGGTTGAGAGCACATTCGTGCACCACTGATGTTCGTGGGGGTTTCAAGATGTGCTCCTTAGCAGCGCCATTCACCTAAACTGCAGCACTATTGAGACATCAGTTTTTCAGTACTGCTTGAAAATGATTGGCATAAAGTGATTCATGTTTTCAAAACCAATAGAGCAGATTTTTTTCCCAGCAAGCAGCATTCTTTTAACTCTACCCTTGAGCTCTGCCAACTTAACCTCCGTTCTTTTCCGAACATGGTAAAGGAAATAGCTATTTCTTAATGTATACAAATTAATAATGAAATATTGGGATTTTCCTCTGCTTTATTGTATTTTTTGGATGTCCAGGTTCTGTGCAAACAGATTGGTCATGTGTCCACGTGTGTCACAACCTGAGGAAAAAAAGCATCTGCAAAACCACAGGAGCACTTGTCTGCTGATAATGATTGTTGCCATAGATGGGAATTCAACATTGACACAACAGCATTTATTTTTCCTTACATGTAGACAATGATCAAGTAGTGACATCTGGAATCTACCCCAGAGGTTCAAGTCTATAAAATATTAATAGCTGCCATTTCCAGCGAGGAGGGTGTAACAAGAGCACAGCACAGGAATCTCTGACATTTTTGCACCTATTGTTCTTCCTAATTCCTTAAATGTTTTCCCTTCCACATATTCTTCTCCAAAAGATGAGGGGAAATAAATCTGGGACTGAGACACAATTCCCTGTCTCTGATTTAGGTGAACTGCTGTTCAAATAGCCCTGTTTTCTGTGGGTGCTCTGTTGGGAAGTGGCTCCTAACAAGGGGCTGGATCCTTTGGACTTCCTGGCAGGGAGCTCCCCCCGAAGCTGGGAGGAGTGTGGGCTGACCGTACACTGCTGATTTACAACAAAAACCAGGCACAGAAATCAAGGTGATGCCAGGCTGTCTCATCTGAAGCACTCACCATTTTATGAAGAGATTACCAAGGCTTTCCTTAGTAATTGAATTCAGCGTATTCAGTCATGACGAGCAGGGAGAGTAGGTGGAAGAGAAGGACTTGTCTAGCCTTGCCTCAGACAACCCCATTCTTCCCATTCTACTCATTCAGTAAGTAAGTATTAATAGTCACTTATGCATAAGAAGAAATAATGAGGTTTAATGAATCTCCAAAGATCAGCTACTTCATAAAAGCAAATGCCACACTTTTATCAGTTAAAGGCCTCCAAGTCCAACCTCAGCAGCAGAGGGAATTTTTATTTTAAAGAAAATTGCACCCAGTTTCGGTAAATTATCATAGAATGATTACTCGACTTTTATCCAGTCAATGTTATGCCTCCCTAGTGAATTGGTTTATTGTCAGTATGTCTGCTTCAAAACATGTCTTCCCTAGAAAGCATTCCATTCAGCTTCTGCCGCTGGAAGCAGGCAACAGCTTGAAGCTAGCAGCTGCTCTTGAACAAAGCAGGTAGAGATGCAGAAAGGCTGCCGAATCCATAACAATAAGCACATCATGACATAATTACAGTAAATCTCCAGAGTGGTCTGAACATACAAAATGCCATATGTTTTGGGTAGAGTAAAAGCATAGTATAACATAAGCATTTTCAATAGTAGTCCTGTTAGCATGAAATTGATTTTTTATCTCAAAAATTAGCATTGACAGAAGAGAGGACAGTATTTGAATGGTCAGCTAGTTAGACTGGGGGGATATAATTCATATCCTGAAGGGCAACAGCAGGTGATAAGAGAATTTGGAGAGGAGGGGGGGAATTTTCCTGTTGTAACTGTGTATAATCTAATAGTTGATGCCTCCATTTAACCTTTCTTTGATATGGTCTTCTTTCACCACTGCATGTAATAGCTGTTCTGTTTTCTAAATGTCTTCATTTGACTTTGAACAGGTTAATAGGATTTATTGCTTCTGCAGTCTGACTACACAAAACAGATTGTCAATAGGGACAATACTTTGCGTTCTGTCAGGGAATAATAGACTGCTTTCTCCATCCCTGCTTTTAGGAAGTGATTTAGTTTCCTGAAGATTTCAATACAAACGGGAGAAGGGGAGGAGGTATTTTTCTGTGTGTCTAGCGTGAGCTGACACTGCTAAATAGCCACTTGGCATTTGCTGTATCAGCTGGTGGTGCTTGCCTCATTTTCAGATGGCAGCCTCCTGATTCTCCGTTAGAGACCTCTGCAGAAATTTCGCTGCGGCTAGATACCAACTGCACAAAATACATAACCCAGATACGTTTCAAAGATCGCAGTGGACTCGCAAACATTTTCTGTTACAAACTGCATGAATTGATCTCGTCTTCAAAAGCATTAATCTCTGAAATCATTCTTTTGTGCTCTGTCTGAACCTACATTTCAGGTTTCAGTGGCTTTGTGTTTTGTAAAGATGTTTCTAAAATCACTGTGTGTCATAAGAAAAGGATTTTTCCCCCGGCTGTTAGCTCTTTTCTTGCCATGATTATTGCTTCCTGCTGCAATGATCAGAATATAACGATGCAGCAAATTTTACAGGAAGGTAAACTGCATGAACTAAAAAAATTGTCATTTTCTAAAGTATGAGGGCCTTTCCAAATGCCATCTGCACATTTACACCTTTATGAGTTGTGAAGCTCTGACTAACTGAAAGAGGTTAGTGTCATTAAAAATTATGATACCGGTTATATGTAAAACATAAGTAAGCAGTATGTGCTGCATTTTCAGTCTCTTTCTGATCTTGGAAATAGCACTGCTGATGGGAGATTCACTGTGATTATAACAGCCTAAAAATTACCAGAAGTAGTAGTCACTTAATCCTATGATTTTTAAATATCAAGGATGAACAAAATCCCACCACAGTACATTGCATTCTCTATCCTGAAATGCTTCTTTTGTTCAGCTGTTCAGCTCCTTAAACTTGCGGATTCATTTTAATTAAAATAATGTAGAAGAACATGAGCAAGAATAAGGAATGAGGGGTTTTGTTTCCTTTTTTTGTCACTGTCTGTAAACAAACAAAAAAACCCAAAACCAACAGGTTTGTTTACAAAGTCATACCAAGTTTTACCCTTTTGCGTACTTCCTGGGAATCACCTCGGACAGTGGGATATGTATAATCTCAACTTGGATACTAACAAGAGTTGAGATACTTCTAGACTAACAAAATTAATCCCACCTATTTCCAGGCAAGGGACATCCACAGGTGACAGTTTCCATCAGCAGTGCCCTGCACTTGAGCAGTGTTTAATCTGGGGAGTTTGATCTCAGCCCACCTCTGAACGTTGGGCTGAACTTTGCAAAGGTGCCTTCTTCAGCACGAGCACACTTCAGAGGAACAGGCTCTGTTTGATCCACTGCTCCTTAGAGAGCTCGACTCAGCACAGGAAGGTTTGAACAAGTCTCAGGGGGAATTTTGAAGAGGGTATGAAAAGCGATTAGGCCATTAACCGCCTCATAGAGTGATTCAGTGGCATTTTTGAGCTTAATGTTTTGTGTCTTCTAAATACTGGGTCAAAAGCTAAACGGCTGCAAGATTAGAGTCTCAACTCCTGGTTTGTGCACATGAACACAGAGGTTAATTTATCATCATGTCCAAAAAGCTAACTCTTTTTTCAATTTTATTTTTAATATCTTAGGAAGGTGTACCTACCATTGTTTTCCACTATCTAAAATTACCTTCAAAAAAATCTATTTTTTCGATAATTTTCAACATGGGTTTTAAGACTCTCTGTGATTACATAGGAAGATTTTTTTTAATATGAATCCTAGAATCTGGTATTTTTCTACACACAACAGCTAACAAATCAAAGACTCAGATGGTGAAATTCATATTCAAACTTTTTTCAAAGAATGTCTGAGAGACTTCAGTTTTGCATGAAAAAGACCTATCAGCTGGAAATGGTAAATGCCTGAATTGTGAAACCACTCAACATTCCTCTCTATGGCTTGCCTACTGAAATTTGAAAACATTACCTTAGTTCAGTTAGCATTTTCTTATTCTAAATTAAAAGGTACTACTAGTGTTGTTTGTTACAGTTGTTATTGCTTGATTGTTGATGCTGTTGTAATTTGATTTTATCATGTCTAATTATTGTCTCTTGATTTGATCACTTAGAATATCAAATATCATTCAGGGTGAAATCAGAAACTAAGTATCATATACTGCCAGACTGTAATTGTAGAACTGCCATTGTATACTACAAATTTATGCTTGTTTACCAAAGCTACCTTAGCGTTCCAGATATGTGACATAGGATCTATTGAACATTACTGAGCTTTACACAAGTTACCAGAATACAGTACACTCGTTTGATTTTTTTACCCTCATTTAACATAAATGGTACTTGTGAAATTTGCAACCTGTTGACATAAACTTGGGCATCATTCAGCCAACCTGCACACACAAAGGCACTTTGGCTATACTTCATGCAACATGGAGCCTTTGCTCTCCTTCTTGACAAACGACGGCACTGAAGCTAGAGACAGACAGACTGCCGTGGAAGGGCATACAGCAATTTGGAACATGCTTGGGGCTGGAATTTTTTCAACACCATCTCCATAATAGTACACCTGTGACTAAAGCAGGTGATTGGAAGTGGAGCCGATGCATACAGACAGATGGATTAAGACAGTAGTAATTGTGCTTTCACTTGATTATAATATTAACAGGCTCCAGGTGACTTCTATTTTTTACAGCGTCACTCATTTCGACAAATCTCAGCAGGCTTGGAAGCAGAGTAGAGATGCATCCTGCTTTTCGCATGAACCTGTTTCCAGCATGAGCACTTAAGAGAGTTCTTCTGTTGAAAAGCAATTAGCTTCAGCAGTCTAGGGTGCCATTTAGAATATCCAGGCTCATGTGTTTCATCATAAAATTGACCTTTTTAATTTTTTATGCCTGAGATTCCCCACTAAAAGAGTAAGCATTAAAAAAATACAACCCTAGAGAAAATACTGAACGCACATGTAGAATTTATTAAAGGATGTCTGGCCCTGAAGTGCTGCAGATAGCAACTCCATCTGAATATAATAAATATGAAGCATGCAGTATTGTGTGCTTAATTTTTAAATAATTGGTGTCATTAGGTAGCATAATGATACCGATTACATAAAAAGGATAGGAAAGCAATATGTGCTACATTTACAGACTCACATTTTTCCTGTAGTAATTACTTTTCATACAAATGGTGTCTGCTTGTTGATACCTTTGAATAACTGTGTACTAATTATCCTAATGTTTCAGAGTTTGTTTTGCTTTTTAGTACCATTGCCTATCTTGGGAGTATACTTTTTGACAAAATTTTGCATCATTTTGATGTGACGGAGACTTTCAAAAGACATTGACATTCAGGATAGGCAAAGAAATACCTCTTCTACCTAGACAACTTGAGTAAAAATATTGCCAGCAATAGTAGCATCTTCCCTCCATCTCTGGGAACTATCAAGTTTCCATGGAGACGTTAGAGAGTTTCAGTAGCACAAGAGTACTCAAGATTTAAAGTACAAATAGATGCTAAGCATTAGGAATTTCTGACAGAACCTGACATAGTTTTAGACCAGTCCTTCGGTACTTTTGCTCTAAAATTTAGTAGCAAGTTTCACTTGCATCTGTACTCCTTAGACAGAAAGGGGACATGACAGCACCTTTAGCTCTGCTTGGAAGTAGTGTGAGGTCAGCTAAGCTTCTTGGTGCTGACACCTATTCCTACTTATGAACCAGTATCCAATATCCCTACAAAATGATCCTCTGTTGTTGCAGGGTAGAAACACAGTGCAGAGAAGAGCAAGTTTAGAAGGAAACAAGAATATACATATATACAACATGCATACACATAAATGTGTGTGGATGTATATAATAATTTCATAATGTCTAACCTGGCTGACTGCCTCACAGTCACAGTATTTCTTAGAAATGAATGAAGCAGAACTCACTGCAGTCTATATAGAGGAGATCTTCAGCGTGCTGTAGAGCATAAACATGACATGTAAAGAAATTGTCAAGATTTATGGCTTGTGTCACTCTGGCTGTATTCAGCTTCAGACCCAGCTGGTACTGTCTGGATACTAAGTTGTAGAAATTCAGAAAAGACATTGTTATATAGATATGATATAGACAGCAGAATAACTCAGTGGTCCATCAACATCAAAACCTTATCTCTGCCAATGAACAATGTTTCAGAAGAAGCCATAAGATAACTTAGTTCCCACAATGAAATAACTGGGTAATATTGTACTCTGGTCTGAATGATGACACATGAGAAATAGTTTTTGCTTGAGGATGGGCCATCCTTTAAAAAAGTACCAAAAAGTACTTTTTGGTGCAAAAGTACTTTTGCACCAAAGTGCTTAATTTTTGAGAAGAAAAATGAAACAAAGCAAAATAAAACAAAGCAAAACAACTAAAAACCACAAGAAAACCCATCTGTCCCACACCATTTAATCTCTTGAAAGTCCCCTCCTTCTCACCTCTGAAACTTCCATGCAGCACACTAGGTCATTTTTCTTTCTTCCTCTGCTCACTGTGGATGCTCTAGCTCATTAAATTGTACGGCCTCTTTCTCTTCTTATCATTTCCCAAGAGCCCAGTTTTGCACTTCTAAAACTGGTTTATACTTACAACTTTAGTTCTGTAGCTTTTCTTGTCTTCCTTGCTCTTCCTGCCAAATGGTGCTGTTTTCTTGCACCCCCTTTTTTTGATGTTTGCTGAATCACCCTGAAGCCTTCTGTTTTGCCTTAAAGTTTTTCAAAGATTTGTGTTTATGTAACTGACTGACTACAACCTTAACCTTTTTCCTAGTCGTGCGATTTATACTTTTTTTTCTAACAACTCCTCCCTGATTACCAATTTCTCCCTGCTCCAAAATCCTCTTTGAAACTCTCTATTGCCTTGTTCTCATGGCAAATCCTTCTTCTTCTCAGCTTGTGCCCCATGCTGTCTGAACTGTGTATGTTTGTCTTGTGTTATTTAGACACTAAGTCCTTTGGGGCACAGGATGTCACTTTATCTATGTTTATAATCGGTAGTGTAAAATTATTGCCCTCTGTAAAGCAATAGTGAGGGCACCATTATTTGACTGATAAATCAATCTGAAGGAATGCTTCCAATGATTAATGAATCTGTCATATCAACTAGGACACCTGCTAATTGTTTTCGAGGTACTGACAAATATAACAGTTGTTAATTATACCAGCCATAGCCTGCTTAGTGCTCAAAGTTTTACTGTCATTGCAATGGCAAGGAGTCTCTGAAAGTTCCTTTGCCATTGTTTCCTTCCCTTCGCAATACCTGCTGCAATAAGAAATTTTGTGGCTCTGGATTTTGCTTGTTAATGAGTTATTTAAGCTTAAACTCCCACAAGCTGCATTGTGAGGAGAAGGAGCATAGGCAAAGATGGGGGACTTAAGCAGCCAGCAGAAGCAAGCACTGTACTTAGAAACTAATTTTCCTCTAAGTATGGTAGATTGCAGCTCCCTGAAGCAGAGTCCTTGCTTTCAGAAAACCAATTTCTGGCAGATTGCAGAGGTTATTCCCCTTTGGTTTTCCAGCATCAGAACGGAGATGGGAATGGAGGACCCTCTCTCAGGGGGCTGGCAGCTTCACAAAAAAACAGATGGGACCTGACAGCCTATTTCCAGGAGATGGAGTCTCTGAAGCAGGAAGCAGGGATGCCTGAATGACTATGGGGAAAAGCTCCTGCTTTTAAACTGGGTGAATCAAGGACTCTTTTGACAGGAGGCAGCATCCTTGCACAGGTTACCAACTGTCCTGTTTTTTACGTGACAATCTTATCAGTCAAAGGTTGTACTATGAATTGTGAAATATTTGGCTAGAGTAATATTTGACCTGTGCAACACAAACTGTCTCTACTTGTTTTTTGACAAGACCTATTTGTTTTGCTTTGCCAGTTTGTGCCCCTCCCTTAATCTCCAGCCTCCGTCATGTAAAAGACCCACCTCACAGATAACATCCTATCTCCTCACCCTGTACCGTCATTTAAGTTTCACCCACAAGGGACTTGAAACATTCCACTTTTTCTTATTTCTTACAAACCCTTTAAAACGAAAAAGAAATTATTTTCTGAAAATACTTGAAATTTAAACAGTTAGAGGTCTGCTCTTGACAACCTTTGAAATTCTAATCTCTCATCTTGAAAATGTAATTGAGTGTTTGCAGAAGCTGCACACTGCATCTGTCGGAAAAGGGCTGTCCCTGAGGAGATAGCTCTGTGCTTCACAGGCATGCAAGCAGGTACTCTTCTTCACCAGCTGCAGAAAATCGTGCCAGCTTTTTAGCAATTGATGAGAAAAAGCTTCTGCAGAAAAAAAAAAAATTAAAAAAAATGGAAGAAGGCTAGATGAAAAGGATGTGGATATGTAGGTCCTGATCTAGTCTGCCGAACAAAGGTGCTGAGTTTGTAGTTATTGGAGAAAGATAGAAAGATAGATACTCTGGAGGGCTGTTCAGCTCTTAGATACTCATTCTACTTAACACAGAGATGTTTTCAAAATGCAGATATAAGCTTGGGACATGGTTTGTGTGCAAGGCAAGGTTTATGGGCTCTTTCTCAGTGCAGAAAAGGACCTGTGAACAGAGACTGAGGTCTTGTATACAAGGAGTGTGTGAAAATCCACATCAGAACCAGTGCTCATTTCAAATAATTGTCTTGGGGCAGGTGCTCCCCATCCTTGGAAAAAGGCAGATGGCAATAAAACCTCACCAACACAGGAGGCAAGAATCCAAATACAGCTTGAATCCAAGTGGTGAAAGTTATAGCAGAGGATTAACAGTCATGAGTCCTTGCACTGACTCTGCAGCTTTAGGTCACCTCCTGTCTTCCTGCTCCTGGGCTGCGGCAGGGTCTGACGTGACCCCTGTTGAATCGCTGCTGATCCTGTGGGTGCCTCTGAGAGCTGGTCAATGGGTACAGCACTTGCAACTCTACGCCTCGTGCTGTCATCTACAGGTAGGGGATTCTTAGAAAGCAACTTTATCACTGCACCTTGCACAGTTATTCCTGGGAATCCCTTCCTCATCTTGGTCTTTGACCCAACCAAAAGAAGCCATTATTATGGCCAGGCATCATTATATCTTGCACAGACGTTCGATAAGTTTTTAAGCAGCTTTCTGTCTTCCAGGAAAGGCACTGCATCCTAACATGGTTAATACAGTTATTGCTTGTTGCAATATTAGGAACAGATTTCTAATATATTTTGCCATCATAAACATGTATTTCAATGAATTTCAAATATGTAGGAAATTAAATCTGGTGTAATGTAAACATTATATAAAGTTGGGGTTTTATGCATACCAGTGTATTTCTAGCTGCACACCCATTCACATAACAGAGATATGTATATGTTCATCGAGTTTTAATTAATAGAGTCCTTGCCAATTCCTCTTTAGACCTTTATTATCCCTTTCTTTTAATGCACTTCATTCATCACTTTTAAAAATTAGGCCAATTATTTAGTAACATAATT
Source organism: Balearica regulorum gibbericeps (assembly GCF_011004875.1). NCBI lineage: Eukaryota > Metazoa > Chordata > Aves > Gruiformes > Gruidae > Balearica > Balearica regulorum. Next base: position 58,448,269 of record NC_046186.1, read on the forward strand.
TGGATCCATAATTGAATTTGCTAGCTACTCTCAGACTTTACAAGTTAATCAAATGGCATAGTTTTAAACACATTTTCAGCATTTGGGAAAAACTATGTCGGTGACCAATCAGCCCTTTTAAAATGGGAAACTTTTATATCTCATTCTCAGCCAGGTTCTGTACTGATTAAACTTTCTCTCCTCACAAATAATAGACTAGACTTTTTCCATTCCCTGATAAAAATTAATAACATACGGCTATGCGGAAGGATGAATAAAGTATAATTCTAGTTAAAAATGGGAAATGACAAATAAATGAAAAATGCTAAGTGAGGTGGAAGAGAGATGTGTAATTGAGCAGCACTAGAACCATATGTCAAATGCCTTCACAGAAAGAGGTAGGGAAGGAAAATCCCAACAGTAGCTCTGTGAAAATGCCAGAGCAACTCCTTCTCTTTCTTACCAGAGTGCTGTGGGCTGTGGACTCACCAGGGACACCTTACCTGGTCTAGCATTTGACAAGTTAGCATCTCTGTTCACGTGTGCTGTCACCCAGACAATCTTCTCCCCCCCCCCCCCCCCCTTTTCTCTCTCTCTCTCTGTCTAAAAAAGCTATTCAAATTAAGCTACCAGAAAGAACTCAAGTAAATTAGTCTGGACCGACATGTGTTTTCTATCAGAATGAGTCAATATACCAGAAAGTTGGCTTGTTTTAAGCTCTGATGTGTTTGAACTGTGGCTTCTATCAGATTTGCATGGATTTGTGTCAGATGTGATTTGAAAAGTCGGGCAAACAGATAGTGTGTGTGTGTGTATATATATATATGTAACATGATTTGGAGGATCTGCATGTGTCTGGAATAGGAGACAAGAAAATGTTGGATCATCATGGAAATATAAATGCAAAATAAGGATTTGAAAATTCATGCAATGCTGTTATGAATGTCTTTAGAACCAGTTCATTTTCCTGCCCCCAGCCGTATAACTTCACCAGCAAAAGCGTAGATGTCCATGCCATTATATTTAAAAATAACAAATCTGAAATCTGGTCATGAAGCTATAGCAGCAGAAAACTGATTTTTTTACTACATTCTACATCTTTTTTAGAAATGTTTGCTTGTATGCCTGTATTGATTCTCAGTGCAGATATATGCTTTCATTTTAATATTATCCCTCGGCTTTTTCCTTCCTTTGTTGGCTTGTGGGCAAAAATGTTTTGCAAATGATTCAATGCAATCAACATAATCCTTTGCCCTTCCTCTCAACGAAGAAATATTGTTTGTAGGGCATAAAATATATAACTTTTAGCAGCACCAGAAAGTCTTGCAAATGACACTTTGTGGCTTCACAACATATTTACTGTTAACTCTCTGAATTCCTTTCTTAACAGCTATTCTGGGCAGCCCGTAAAGCCACCCCAGCTAATGACATGTAGGCAGCATGTCTTCACTGGAGACAACAGGCAGTAAGCCCTAGATGGCAGGAAAAAGAAACTGGAAAAGGAGAGGACAAGTGCTGGCGGTGAAATGAGAGACGTTTCTCTCCACTGCTCCTACTTTTCTTTCTTTGGGTTTTTTTTTTCCCTTTGCTGTTAGCGTCACCTAAATCTTTTCATGCCACTTCCTCTTCCCTTTCCTCCTATTGCCAATTTAACAGAACAAAACAACAACACAACAGCTGCCTAACACATATGCAGTCAAATCTTCACCACATTTATGTGAGAAAGTGTTCAACCTTTCATCAGCTTCAGAGCTGTAAGACAACCTACCTCTCGGAGCATGAACTTCTTTCAGGGCTTTGATGTACACTTGATACTGGGATGCAACAGTAATTGCATTGCTAAACAAATGCTGGTCGAGACTCCCTGCTCCGTGCATGCAGTTCCATTCGTCAGCTGCCTCACCTAACTCAGCACTGTCAGGAATTCAGGAATCGTGCTGCTGCTTCTTCAGCAGGAAAGGAAATTAGTAGAGCATCATTGCACAGTGATGTTTCACCACATTTCAACATTTCATTAATCTGGAGAAGCCCTAGAATAGGTCCAAATCATCGTACTATTAATTAATTTAAATGTTTCTGTATATTTTTATCCTAAATAGAATATACAATTATATTAGATATAATGGAGGGCACTGTGATTCTTTCTTGGTCTTTTTTTTTCCATTAGGTAATTAAAATGGAGTGGGGGAATTACACTTAAATTCCCTTTTTTTTATTATTTAGTAGTTATTCTAGAGTCTTTCAGAATAACTCGTGTTCCTGGCACTATTGCTTTTGTGTAGCCCACAAAAGAAAGAAGTAAACTAGTAAATTTAGTTATATTTTTCTAGCATATTTTTAGTCCTCACTTAGGATTTTCAGTAAAGATCCTAGAAATATTGTACTAATTTTATTTTTAAATAGCAAGACAAAAAAAGTCTGAAAGCATTGGTTGTTATAAAAAAGACCATTTAATTCTCTGTGGGTATTAAAGTAAGCGAAATAGTACTTAGAGCTTCAATTAACAACATTTGGCTAAAGGCCAAAGAAAAATTAACAAAGATCTAGAATATGCTTCTTTTAGACTGATTTTTTTCCTGATAGAATTGTACTTTTAAAAGTAAGTCCTACCAGACTAACTCCTCAAAACCTGGGCTCATTTCCAAATTTAGGCTTGAAGATTTATTGCATTTCCACCCTCTATTCTGCTTCCCAGGCACTATCTGCTTTCGGCAATTAATACGAACGTTATGGGTTTTGATTTGCTTCACTGCAGCATGTGAACTCAATTTCTTTTCATTTGTAGCTTTGAAATAGCATAAGCCTCTTTGTGACAGACTTTCACACTGCACTGGTACTGCTTACTGAGCCATGGGCTCACACCATCAGAGTCAGCTACGCAGACTGCATCCCTTTTGTTTTAGTCTGGATACACTCACTTTGTGCCGTGTCAAGGCTGGAAGTCAGACAGACAAGTGTTATAACGGGATTGGAAATGGGTCTTTCAGCCATCTGACTAATGACACACATAGTTTTAGAAGAATCGGGATGGAAGCGGAGAAAGCCCTAGAGCTGAGAAGTTCATATGACCACTCCAGGGATGAGAACTTAATTTATTTTTATTGTGCAGAATGGTATTTTGCAAGGACTCTGACATGTCGCATATCTCAGGTTGTTCCCACATTCTTTGGCTCACACCCTCACTTACAGACTAGCAAATGTGTCCGAACAAACCAAACTTTATAACGATCAGCTCTGACCAAACTTCCACCAATGTCCACCACCAGCCATTATTGCTGCAAATTCTCTTGAAAATAGCTGATATCTTTGACCGTGGCCAGAGCAGATATCAACATCAGATTTGAACTGGTATTAGCAAATCCTGTAGAGGCACATTTCAAACTTGCTCCCTTCTCAGAATTTCTGCTCAGGAAGAAAAGTGTTCGTTGGACACTGAAAGGAAAACTGACCAAGTGCAGTTGAGAGCACAGTCACAGCAGATGCATACAAAACTCCTAGGTGGTCTAGAGCCAGCCTGCTCACAACTGAGAACAGGCTGGAGAGCTTGGCCACCACTGTAGCTACCAACAGCTCTCAGGGCTGCAGCAGCAGCCAAGCACAGGGACAGCAGGCCATCCCACAACCAAAGGAAGCATCCTCCCGGGGTGGGCTGGTAGGGTTTGACGGCCACTCTGTTCTGGCCCACCAGTCCCAATACTTGCATCAAGTAGGAAAAGATGAAAATTACATCTATTGTCCTTAAAATCCATCTCTCAGTCCTCTCTTGCACTTTTGAATGGGTTGTAGGATGTTGCAGCATCCATTGAGAATTTTGAAGATGACAACCATTCTTCCTTCATCATCAGAGTACTCCTTATCTGTATTGATCCTCACAAGGTTTTTCTACAGGGTGAACAAAAAGTAACTAATGGTGCTTAAGTTAGATTAATGCAGCTGCATGCCTTTGTGGTCTCTATTATTGCACCATTATTATAAAGTATAATAATAATGTGATCATCAGTCCAGTATTAAAGGAGCTGAGAGAAGGAAATGAAGAATTTTAGAGAAAAAGCACATCATCTACTTCACACAACAGAGGGTCACGCGAAAAATACCCAAGCTAGCGCTGAGCAGCCTATTTCAGAGGCTAGAAACACCGTGCTCTGCCTGAAATCATATGCCTATGAGATAACCATTTCTTTAGCCCAGTTGCAGTGCATTTTAAATTGAACAGCTGCTGCACTTCTTACATGCTTGATCTATGCAGCTAAGAATTTATTGAGATCAATTAAAGATTTAACAGTCTTATCACAACACAACAGTTAGTATTAGTCCAGTTACAATGATACTAATACTCATAGTCTAGATTATCCAATTATTACAATATAATCTGATTAATAATAAAATTGCTATGCAAAACTTTCCAGCACCTACCCCCTTCTCTGATATTATGCTCATCCTTCCAATGTTCTTCTGGGTCTTAAGGCCATGATGCTAGTATTAATTGTATTGTATAAGAATCTGAAAGAATGGTAGCCGAAATACAGCATCCTTTTTCCTAGTTCATTCTACAGTTGAAAAAACAGCCTTTATAATCAGAAACACTGGAATTATAGAAAGATGATAGAAAGACTTATGCTTATTCCTAAGATCCTTTTTTTTTCAGAGGTAACCTGTTTTCATGGCCTTTTTCACAGCCTGCTAGGGAAAAAAAAATCTCCTATTTATCCTATTTTCCTCTGGAGAAAAAAAAAGGCAGAAAAGGCAAGAATGAAGAAAGCTGAGGGAAAAAAAACAAACAACAAAACAACCAAGATTAAAATATACTGTTTATATGATAATATATGTGAAGAAAATTGGACATTCTTGAAAATTAAACAAAGATGTTTGATCTTCCATTCATCTATACCATTAAAAAATAGAGGTCTAGTGATGGGAAAGACATCTGAAAACGTAAACTTTATCAAAACACAATAACCCAAATACTATGGAGAGTTATCAAAGATGTAGGCTATTCTTATATCTAATCTTCCCTTAGATTTTCTTACATTAAATGGTCATCAAGCTTCCTCTTAGTACCGTACTCTGGCTGTTCTCGTTGATACCACCCAAGAGTTAATGACTGTGTGTCTTTAGTTTTCTTTTGTGCTCACCTCAGCAAAATTGTTGTTCTTTGCAAGATTTGCCTCCATACTAAGGGACCTTGGAGCTCTTCTGGACAAACCATCTACAAGCCCTTCTAGTTAAAGTACGCAACCTGGTTTGCTTTTTAAATAAGTAAACACCTGCATTCTCAAAACCCATAAGCATCACGGCAAAAATGAGTGTGAGGTGAAAAGCCAGAAAACTGGTCTTGTCCACTGAAGAGCCAGAACTGAAACTTGAGTTTCAAGACTTACATAGTATTTTTCTCCTGAAAAAAACCCCAAATATTTATGTTCATTGAGTTGTACTGGGAACAGCTAAATGCAATCTCTATAGAAGCAATGTAAATGCTCACTTTTCAGGACATTTCTGTCTGCAAGACAGACCTCAGCTCCCGTCTAGAAGTCATTATAACTGGCTTGATAAGACCTACTGAGAAGGAACTCAGGCTTTCTCAGCTCTATACATATTTCAGAATATCCAGGCTGCTAGAAAAAAATGAGTCTTAATGTCCAAAGAAGTGTGAGTAGAAGCCCTGCTGTGAAAAATTTTTTATCGTAGGTTGGAGCTGACACTTATAACAGCAGTAAAGCAATTGTTGGAGCTTAATAGCATGATGCATTCTCAGTTACTGCTATGTACACATATCAGCCGAGATAGCCTCTGCTATCAGCCGGTATCGTCCAATCTAGGTTAGCAGTCAAGAGACAATGATGTGTCATCTTGTCACAGTTAAAAATAATTCTGTGAAACTTAGAGTATCACACAGTTTGTCAAGTATACTTAATTGAGTTAAAGCAGCTCAGCCACTGATCAAATCCCTGTGGTATCATAGTGACATAATAGGCAGCAACACATGACAGTACGAATTATGGAGAGTCTTAAATGATAGGTAAATAATTTGAATTCCAAGAATGGAAGTGTATCAAGGGATGCTGGGAGTGCTATAATAAACCCTAAATGCAATGCTCCGATGGTATAGCATTTACTTGCATTCTTGATTTTGTTTACAGTTCCTTTTATGTACTGATGAGATATACATGAAACTACAAGTTTCAAATGAGTCAATTTGTTTTGTTCTTTTAAAATCTGAATTCACACAGGTGTGATTTCTGTGTGATGCCTATTTTCAGTATGCCACAGGTATTTTAATGTGTCTCATTTCTGTGTTTCCTCTTTAATGAGACCTATACCACACAGTGGTAAACTGTGAACTGACTTTGTTTTTCAGGTTTTATTCAGTTTTTTTAAAAAAATCCTGGTCTGATACTCTCCACCTTGCTTTTGTATTCCTATCGTTCAATAATTCTCCATGGGGCTGACTGGAATACTAAGCCTTGTAATGTTCAGCAGTACAGGGGGTTCTTCCTGGATTACATCTACTCTGAAAGGCACTTTCAAGACCAGAAAACAACTGCCATCCTTGTGAGTTGTTGCTTTTCTGTAAGTTAGGAAGGAAAACAAAGAGAGTCCTAAAAATTATAATGAAATCCATATGAGTCCAAAGGAAGCCAGGTGTACATCTGGTGGGAGAAAACAGTTGGTAAGCTAATTTTACTATCAGCTTATGCAATTTGTGGTAAGTTACTATTCATTTATTCCAAGTCAAAGCCGTTCATTCTTTGACAACTTAGCCAAGCTCATGGATGGAGATGTATTACCTGATAACATGTTTATTTTTAAATCATCAGAGAAGCTACAGAGACTTTTCTTGATGTGCTGATAAACCAGGGCCATTGGCAGAACAGGCTGGAGAAACTGTCGTTTGTGCTTTTTCCTCACCGGCTTAAAAATGCTTTTCTAACCATGGGAAAATGAGTCTCAGAAAATTACACTGTTTTAGGAGGGCTGTCTTTTTGAGCACAGATAAATGATATGGGAAATTCCCCTATTGCCAATGCCTGTCTTCATTTCAAGAAAACAAATAGTGGCTAATGAGCTCTGTAAATATGCCCGCTTTCAGTGATATTAAAGACAAATACAGCTATATCTACTTTCTAGTTGCTAGTAAAGCACTGTTAGTTGCTCCCATTTCACCCACAATTTAAAAAAAATAAAGAGAGAGAAATTTCTATGTCACATCAGAGGGTTTCTCACCTTCCAACTCAAAGAGCTACTAGATCATCCAGACACTCTCTAAGAGCCTTCAGTTGGAGGTAATTCCTCCTCATCTCCAAAACGGGATTTTTTTCTTTCATTTACTCTTAGTTTACTAAGTACAAAACTGAAATCTTATTTTCTAGTATGAGAAAAGGGGTTTAGGAGCACACACACCCCATAGGTTGTGTTTCTCTCTACCTCTGTAGCTGGGCTCAGGTTGAAGGAGTTCTTTTGATCTTTGGACAACATATCCTCCTGGAACAGTTGTATTTTTCTGTTTCTAGACTATCAAGTAGAATCAGGATGTACATCAATTGCACTTATTCCCAGGTTAGCTGTCCTCTAGCATAAGTCAAAAAAAAAAAAAAAAAAAAAAAAAAAAAAAGAAAGCAGAGTAAGTGGCATAGAGGTAAGAGGATTTTTCCTAGAGTTTTACCTTGAGTGTGCATATAGTCTCTTCACGTGATGGCTGAACAGCACAAGGAATATTTATCTGGTCCCACATCTGGCCTGATGACATCGTAGTTTCAATTTGTTTTCCTCTAAGAGTCCTTTTCTAAGTCCTTTTCTGACATGAATAAATTGCTTAGCATAGCAGTCCAACAGCTTTGTGAGATATTCTTTATTGTTCCTCTATTGTTTGGAATTTGCATTTGATTTTCATTAACTCATAAGGAAAGTTCCCTGCAAACTGAAAAATAATTGCATGCAAATTTGACTGGTATCACTGATTTTATCCTAGTTCTTGTGCTTTTAAATAGACTATATTTCTCATAGCTAAAAATACTCCTTTTCTCACTTTTTCTAAAAGGCTTACTGTCGTGGTGTCTACCACAACTTTTCATTTACAGCCTGCTAATACAACACTCAGAAAAATCACTGTCAGATTTCACTCCTCTTTTTTCAGTGTGTTGAATGGCACAGTCTCAGAAATAAATGAATATGAATCATGTTGATAAATTATTATTTTCATCATTCCAAGCAAAAAAGTCTAAGACACTTCAGACCCTCTCTCAATAGAAGTTTAGAGAGGAAATAATCTGCGGTAACAGATTGTGAATCGCTGTTCAACAAGGAAGCAAATCATGTAGACATATCAGCACTTAAACTAGTGATAGCTGGTTTATAATGGAGGAGAACAGGACAAGACATTCCAAATACCAGGGACAGAAAGACACAGATTGTCTTCATAAAATCTTGTGTTCACAAGGGTACTTAAGTACTCTTTAAATGTAATTCATCATCTTAGACAATACTGTAGGATATCAATACGTGCTACATTTTTCTATACACTTTCAGTTTCTTCCATCTGAACTTAATTTGTATCTTCATACTCAGTTGTTTAACATTTTCATTTTTATCTGTTTATCAAGTATAGCTGAAAACAGTAAAAGGGCATAGCTGCTGTGTAATAAAAAAAATTGGAGGAGTATTTGTAAAAAATGAAAGAAAAAATATGAGTGAAAACCAGAAGGAAACTTTTTCTTTTTTTGCAAAAGGAGTAGGATTTGAATTTCTCTCTGATACGAAAATAAATTGGGGAAGAACAATGTCGCTGTTTGCAGACAGATTATCTCTGCCAGAATAAGAAATATCAGATACAAATTCAAACTACCACAGTGCTGAAAAACAACGTTATATGAACTGTTTTATCAGATCTTGAATAATAATTTTACCAAACCCAATGAAAGCATACAAATATTGCTTTATTTTCAATTACATTTGTAATCACTGGCATTCTTTATTAGTACTTATTATTTTAGTTTTGGAAGTAAATGCAAGGTGCTGTAGAACTTCCAATAAAAGAAAGATTTGCCCCAGGATGCTCACAGTGTAGGAAAAGACAATTATCAGGGGACAGGTCAAGATTATGTTTGCTGAAGCACATTCAGAATTGCATAGATGTTTGATTTTCAGGTGCTCTTCAAAGACAAGAGAAAGGAAAGGAAAATATTTTGTTTCATTCATAATTTCATTGTTTGCTAAAATCAAAACAGTCTTTAGAAAATAATATGAGACATTTTTAGAAAATAATTAACTGAAAGAAATTCAGTGAGCTTCACACAAAATAGCCAGTCGTTTCAATGAGTTTGATTCTGTATTCTTCAGCAACTAAAACATGAGAATGGAAATGCTGCTGAGCTCTTCCACTCATCCCAACATAGCTAAAAATTTTTGCTAGTGTTACTGGAACAACTACCCCATCAGCTGATGGAAGGTCACAAGATCATTTTAGTGTTGAAGTACCTGAAATTATTTCACAGAAATAATAAACCTAGCATAAAGCTGAAGCAGTACTGATGTCCGCACAAGTGACACGGGAACACAGTCATGGGGATGGAAGAACATTCAGACCAACAGTCTTGTGCCGTGCCTTTAATCTTGGAACAGCCTCTGTTTAAATGTGATCCTTTTAAAAGTGTAAATTTGAAGTATTTTTTATTAAGCATCCAAAAAATGGTAAAGTTCAATTGGGTCTAGTACCATTCAAGGCTAAAAGAAGCCTTTTGCTTACTTCCCAGTAAAGGACAACTGTCTCTCACAATTAAACTAGATTTAAAAAAGACATTCAGGAAATGTTGTGGACCAGAACATTGGTTTGAACCTTAACCAATTTACCACTGCTGAAGCATATCGGGATGATTGGAGGCGGCTCACTTTACAATATAATTGGCACCAGTTCTCTAGCACTGGTGGCAAGCAAAAAAAGGAAGAATTGCATGTTCTCAAGCCACATTACAGAACATTGTTTATCAGTAAACAGATTCAAATACTGTTATTCTCTCTGTACCAGGCTCGAATACTGGACAGTGTACTGCTGTAAAGGTAATGCTGTGCTGGGGAACAGTATACATTAGAGATGGAGCATTTCAATAAGTCTATAAAACCCTCTAAACCAATTGGTTTTCTTTTTGCCTAATAGAGTAGATTTGTAGTTGCCATCAGCGACTCTAATAAACTATAACAATCAGTGACTCAATGAATTATTATGCAACTTATTCCATGGAACAATTTCGAAGTGCAAATGTGATTTCTGCACTCAACAACAAACAAAGAAAAAAGAAACATGAATTTCTGTTATTGCTGCTTTCACTATTACTGCTATTTTCATAGGACCAGCTCTGGCAGTTAGATCTACAAAGAGACTAATCATCTAAACGGGGACTTTGGCAAAGTAGGGCTATGCACGTTTGATTAGTGAGATTCAGACTATGTCAAACAAGATGTAAAATCTCTTTACAGACCATGCAGAGAAGACTCAGAAGTGATTCAGAGCATCAGTCAGACGCCCGTTGTCAGACAGCACGATTAACTATTTGCTGCCTTTGCTCTGCTGATGTCTCACCCTGTGAGTGCCTGGAGCCTGCATTTGCCCAAGCTTTAACCAGTAGACTTCCCTTAACATCTAATATTTTGGTTTTGCTCAGAAGTATCAGTCTTGCTGCCATCGAGCAATTAGGTAATTGTATTTAGTCTGTGCCCTCCTGGCCTCTTATTTTACAGTTAACCACAGGTGATGTCTAGCTGAGAAACATGGTTCTGATCATTTTGCTGACCCCACAAGTGCCCATCCCAGGCATTTGAGAGCCATGCAGCTGAGGAACAAATATAAGGGCTGAAAACTGACCTTGCAAAGTGAAAATGGTGCTGTGTTTGCTTCTGGCTTCACAATTCCAGTGCTTACTAAAGGTGGAGGCAAGAAGGCTGCAATGAACCTGATGGCAGCCATGCTGGAATCACAAGGTGTGACCCCAGACCCAGCTGGAGTCCAGGACCGGAACCCGCGTAGGCATAGCGGCTGCTTTCAGATCAAAAACTAGAACCCAGGACTCTTCCCTATCCTACCTGCTTAGAAAATTCCTGTTTCAGAAGTGAAAACTAGGAAGGAAAATGGGAATAAACTTTTCAAAGTCTAGCTTTACTAAGGCAGCAAATCTTGGGTTTAAATTGTGATGAGGAAGATACAGAAGAGGCATAGTACTTCTGCGCCGAACATAGAAGTAGGGAGTTACCAGCGCGGATCAACTAGGTTAATCAAAGAAATGCTACCAGGGGAGGTTTCTAAGAAACTTTTCACTTCTCCAGCAAAGCCTCTGTAAGGAACAATATAGGTAGAGCTGACTCTGCCTTGAGGTTGGAAGAGGCAGTAGATGTTCTTCCCACTCTTTTTTCATATGATCTCAAGTTTTCTTTAAAAATGTATTATAAGCCTGGGAGGTGGGATCCAGGAAGCAATTTTGCACATATACACCCATGTGAAAGGGAAGAAAGAAAATTGTGTGATTACCAGAGAAAGAATCTCACATCACCCCTTGAGAGGGGACAGAGCAGTGTTTAGGGAAGTTGTTGGCATTTTTTTTTTGAGACCGGCCCCAAGTTTCTACTATTGCTTCAGTAGGAGCTTTCTCCAGGCTCCTACTGTTGGCTTTCCCTTCTACACCATTTTTTGGACAGAGCGTGTTACCTTCAGGACAGTCAGCACTGGGACCTGGACAGTGAATAGGTGAAGACACATGGAGCATAATCAGTCTGCACCTTTTTCTGCCTGGCTTCTGCCTCCAGTGAAGTCACCATTAATGGGAGGCTGGGGTGGGGAATTGCAGACTAAGGGGGACAAAGACAACTGAGGGAATCCAAAGGGAGGATGTGGGGAGAGGCCGCCTGCAAGACAGATTGTACACCGTGGCTGTACTCATTGCTTGAGCACAATGTTACTTGACTTGAAGAGACAGAAGTAGCACTGAAGGGCTAGGGAAGATCAGGGCAAGAGATGAAGATGAATGGAGCATAACCCAATTTTCAGCACTGCCTCTTCCTTCCCATACTTTCCTTTGACCTGCAGTGCTGCCTTGCATTAAAGAAAACATAAAGAAAAGCATTGGCAGTCACAAAAGGGACAGACCTGCTACTACCACCTCTCCATACTTTCATGTTGTCAAACCCCACTAGGCAACACACCTGGTCTAGAAGAAAATATTGCCTTTCTTCTGAAGGCAATGTGGAGTAAGGAGCAGAAATGTTTAGAGCTGCTAAGGGCAAATGAGACAAGCATCTGGGCTGGAACTAATCAAGGGAAGACGAGTTCCCACCTTTCAAAGGAATATGTTGTCACTCACCAGGATCTACACAGAGCAGCCTGCCCGTCATCACAGGGAAGGGAAGAAGTGCTTGCTGTGATACCTTTGAGGGAGGTTCTAGAAAAAAGCGTTCAAGAGTGCAGGCATGGGACAGACATCCCATGTTAAAGAGAAGAGATGATGGTGCTGCAGTGTAGCTAGAAAAGGAAATGGCATTTTGGCAATTGGATTCAGCGTGTGTCATATGCACTTAAAGACATCATGGCCTTCTTCCCTGATATTCACACGTACACAGAAAAACTGCAACATGGCCCATTTATTTTAAAGCATTGCTGCAGTTTAACACTGATTCCAACTCCAGTGGAGCAATATTAAGTAATAGAGTGTTGGTTTTAAATGTACTACACCGAAAATATGTCCAAGGGATTTATGTGTGTAACTCCCCCTTACTGCTTTAAACACTTCATCCCCGAGGGCTCTTATTCACTAAGCTGTTTGTTCGGGTTTTGTGCGGCACAGACGTTCAAAAAACCCCAACACTGCTAGCATGTCTATCAAGTAGGGTGGCCAGATGTTCAGAAACACCAGCAAAGACTGAGGTTAAATATCTCCCTCAGGGGTTCCTCTTCTGAAAAATATTTTATGACTGTAGGTTATTCTGAAGAGTATTGAACTGCCCTTTTCTGTTGCCTTCCCGCAGCATCACACAGAGCACAGGGAAACAGAGGCAGAATGACAAACAGGGAAACTGAAAGATCAAGAAAGGGCAATTCTTTACATTTCAGAAGTATCTTATCATTTCTATTAATATAAAAGACTAGAACCCAAAACAGAAGATAAACAATTATAGTCTAACATACAGTATTGTATTATAATGTAAACTCTTAAGCTCAATTCTTACCTGAGTTATGAGGTTTAGCTTAATGAGGTTTAGCCTAAGATAAAAAAAGATTAAGACTGTTAATGTGAATAAGCACAAATTCTTTCAGATGTTCTGTTTCAAAATCAGGAAAAAATCCAGTAGATCTTTCCAGAATTGGAAATTTTGTTTTGTTTGGGGTTTTTTAGTAGTTTGGTGGCTAGTTATGTATTTTCTGTCTTCACACATGTCCTTTATACATGTCTATACTCTCTCTCCTACTCTATGATTATTTACATTTCACAATCAGGCACAGGATGAGCATTTTGGTGTGGCACAGACTTTCTGGCTGAGAGCAGTTTCAGCCATGGTGAGATAGACATCCATTAGTAAACTTCCTTCCTGGTGTTTTACCTTTAAAACATTTCCAAAATTATTTTACTAGAAAAGAGGGTTGTCTCTTTTTTCTTTCCTTTTTTTTTTTTTTTAAACTCCTGTGCTTTGGGGTTTCTTCCAAGAATGTATTTGCAGTCATAATTAAGAAATGTGTTAAACCTTCTGTCAATTAGCCTAATTGATGTAAAAACTTGATTGGGTCCTGAGAGAAATGAATTTCCTCAACTGAACCTTATCAAAGAACAGCTTAGCACAAAATAGGAAGAAACCAAAACATGCAAGACTGCCAGGAAAAAACTTGTGATGTTTTGAGACAAAGTGAAAGAAAAAAAATTCATGTGTGCAGACTGCTGTGTAGGTGTTTTAAAAATAAGTCAAGTGGTTTTAAAATGCTTTCCTTTTAGCGCATAGACCTAATATAAAGCTTTTAAAAGTGAGAGTAGAAATGAAGAAGAGATGCCTATGAGATAAAAGATCTATCAGGAAATAATATCAGATTGTGCAGAGAATGAGGACTGTAAAAAGGCAGTTGTTAACAGGCCAGAAAAGTAACTTGCTTTTTTGTTTCTTTTCTTCTGGAAATGCCTATTACAAAATACAGCAGATACAGAGTGTGTAGGGGGTGTGATGACAGAGGCCTTAGCCATATAATGCTGTCAGCAGAACTGTGTGTTAACAGGCAAAACCACAAGTAATGATGAGCGCATGAAGCTCAAACCTGAATGAGAAAGAGCTACTGCAAACTCAGGTGTGCACGTGTGTGCTGGAAAACTCCTAGCCAAATAATGGGCTCAACTGCCAAAGGATTTCTAAAATATTCCAAGTTTCCCCTAAGAAAACCTTCCTTTCCTTCAGGTCTGATGAATTAAGTATTGGCTTAGAGCCAGGTACTAATAAATTCCAATTTTGCTGATAGAGAAGTTTTATTTATACCTGAAATTACAGAGAAATTCAATCTCTGAGCCAGGATTAGAGCCTGTGTTCTTGAATTCTGCTCCAAGTATGAGGACACAATGACCTCCTGGTAAACCACTTACTCTCACTGTATCTCCCATTCCCCACTTGAAAAAGGAGGTAATAAGTTACCTGCTGCTCTGCTATAACCTTGTTGTAAATTCCTTGGCTTATGTGGAGGAAAAAAAGAAATTCATTGGAATTACTAAATTTTCTTGGCTTGAAGGTATACAAGGGAGAGACAGTTCAGATTCATCAATTCCGATGAAGAGCTGGGCAAGTGGTGCTACATGCAGACTAGCTGGGCAAGTTTTATTGTATTTAATCTAGATCTCAAAAATGGTTGAAGAAGTTGCTATATTATTTTGTGTGTTCTGATTTCTGCTAGTGCACTCTTTCACTGCCATAAAATGTCTATGATGTCACATCCTTTTATATTTTTCTCATAGTGAGGACAGAAAGGTTAAACAGACACAGCAGGAAACATTCTTTTTGATGTTAGTGTCTACACTGAGCCTGTGTTTTAATATTGTGTCCTTGACCCTGTGTTTTAATATTTACTTAACTAGTTATTAAACTAAAGCTGGACATAAAAGCCTAGATGACATTAATGCTCAATGTTTGTGTGTCATGATATCAGAGCCTTTAAAGAATGATGACTGGATGCTGTCAGACTGTGTTTCCCATAATATCTTTTTCACCATGGTTAGTCTGAAGAGGAAAACACATTCCCTATATGCAGAAATTCATAAACTGTAAGAAGCAGAGAGAATGGAGCAACAAGCATGGCCCATCTCTTTGCACCAAAATCTCTCTCCCTCTCTCTCACACATATGCACGTACACACATGCATATGTCCTTTGCAGAGAAATATTTTAAACCAGCAAAAATCTAGCAAGTACTTTCACATTTTTTCATCCTCTGTTGAAAGGTAGCAGGTGGGAGGAAGGGAAGAGATGTCTGAAAGGAAGTCTCAGCATCCCTGGAAAAAAGAAGTGGAGGAAACACTACAATTTATAAGGAGCACTATCTATTTTAGGCACCATGCAAATGAGTGAATACCTCACAGAGTAAGGTGAATGCAAATGGTTTGCAAATGCAAAGTTCTAACTGAGAGAAGGACTACATCCCCATGCAGATATAAGGAAGATCTTCAGTGTTGTCAGTGGAAAAATGTGAAGGAAGGTAGGGTCTTCATCTGTCTGACTGGTCCCAGTTGTGCAGCAATTACTTGCACTAGTTTGTATTAGCAATCAGGAGACCATTAATCTCAGCAAGGCTGTCTGTGGAAAGTAAATACGACTGTAAGTGTAGAGATTTGCAGAATAATAATAACAATAATAACAATAATAACAATGATAATAATGATAATAATAATGGCAACAACAATATGTGTTTCGAGTATGTTGGCAACACTTTGGATCATAGATGTTGAAAGCTTCAAAAGTGAGTGTCCTCAAAGGGTACATCTATGTTCATAATAAGAGAAGGCCAGAGAGCGGTCAAGCACTGAACTGATAAATTATGTTACTTATTTTTTAGCTTACGCTCTGCCTCTGTTTTGACTACTCCCCCAAGCATTTTCTATGACAGTACATGCACACATGTCTGGAGACAGCTCCTTTCAGAGACCCCTCCCAAAAGGCAGGATGGTTAAGACAGCGCCATGTTTAGCTCCTTCAAGCTTACACAGTTTCCCAATGTTATCCCCAACTGTTCCGATCCCTCAAGCAAACCGTCATATCCTCTTACTGCATCGAAGAGACATGACACAATTCTCAGTTTTACGTCCAGGAGTCATTTGCAGAGTTAATGACAAGACAAAATCAAGGGACCATCTCAATGCAGACATCAATACCACACACGGATGTTTTCTGCTGTCTCTCCTCTGCCTTGCCACCTTCACTATGAGAAAAACTTGGATGGGTATGATATGACACTGCCATTTTGTGGTGAGCAACAGTATACTAGAAAGTAAAACCTCGCTCTGTTGGGCTGTGACACAGCCCTCATTGTTTCAGACACTTTGAACTGAAAAAAACAGAGAAGAGAACAGTGCCTCAGAGCTGTCAGTTTCGCCGTGTAGGACTCATAGGAGTCTCAGTTAAGTGCCACGCAGCCTGCGCACACCCCCTGTGCTCTAGCCAGGGCTGCACCGCAGCGGCACGGACAGCAGCCAGTCTACACAATTTGGCCTTGAAACCAGAGATTGGCCCTTGGCCCTTTCCTATTTAGCAACGTAGACATAGCCAGAGTATCTTTTCCTGCATCATTAATTACCCAGGTCCCATGAATGTACTCTATTTTATGAAGATAAAACATTTCCAGTTCTTTAGGCAGCACGGTGCCTCTGCCTCATTAGTGTGGCCCTATTCCATGAGACGCTTGATTTATGTCACCATACAACTTCCTGTCACTGCTAGTTCTACAGTTCACTTCTTTTAATACGTTTCATGAAGGCTACTTGCTGATGAGGGAGGGCTCCACCAGCGGTGTGCTGCCCCGGTGTATTCGTAGCCTTCAGTCGCTGCACCTGATCATTTCATAAAAGTGGATGTCTGGCATTGCGGCTATATGGTGATCGGCGGAGAGGAGCTGTGCTTGCCTCAGGCAATCTCCTGCCAGCGGTACAATGCTTGTTTTGAAATTTTGTCCCTCTGCACATTTCATACTAATCCACAGCCCTCTGTAGAATAGAGAAGTCAGGAATATTATGCTCCATAAAAAATGAAAAATTAAAAAAAAAGGAGGAAGTGAAATAAAGAGTCAAGGTGACATGCTCCTTCGCTCTCTTCTCTTTGCCCTGCTCCCAAGTGCTCTTTACCTTCTTTAAACCTTAAGCATTTTGTTTTGGAGGTATATTTTAAGATATTGCTTTCTTCCTTTTTGGAGATTTAGATACAATTCCTGTCATAAGGGTTGAAGCTTTCGAGGTGTGCCTTCTTTTCCCATATTTCCATAATAAATATTAAGCTGAGGTCTGGAATAAGCTGGTAACTCCTCTCCTGGGATTCTTTGGATTTAATTCAGCACTTACATAAATAGCAATGCAAATTACATATCTAGTGAATTAGGTGTAGTAATATGGATATAATATGCAGCGTGCTACTTATTACTGAATGTGCAAATTTAAGTTAATTTACTTAAGAAGAAAATAGTAAAAGAAATCATAATAAAGTTGAAGGTAATTGTACTCCGCTCTACCTAAGCAAGCTAGATACTAATTGCAAATACTTTACTATCACTACAAGTTTCTCTGCTATTCTTCCACTAAAGCAAAGTGCTCATTTTTCCCCATTTGTGGAATTATTTTCTTTCACGAATACTACTATACACTAAAATTGTTGCATACCAATACTGCATGCACCATATTAATGTCACAAATCATGAAGCCAGAAGAAAATGCTGTAATTGCCTAGTTTGACCTCTGACATAACACAGGGCATAGAGATTCCTTGAATTAAGTCCTGTCTAAACTACAGTTAAAAATACATTTAATCTTGATCTTAAAATGTCCCACAATGGAAAGCTCACCACAATTCTTATTAAAATTTACCTTTAACTTGTCGAAATTTCTAACATTCAGTCCAGATGGTTACAATACGTTTATCTGAAAAGTTGCATCATCTTGTCATTAACATTTTACTTCCTGTTTTTAGAATTTGTGATGTAATTTAATCTCCTTTGCTTAGGTAACCTTCTTAATCTCCTCCCCCAAGTCCCCTAATCATTTTCATAATTCTCTGAACCTTCTCCATTTTTTCAAAATCTTTTTTTGGGGTGTGGACATAGAAAAATATTTTGAAAAATAGTATGAGTGGTACCACTGTTAAGTACAGACAAAATGTAGCATCCTTGTTTAAATTCAGAGTTCCCATTTAAATAACCATAGAGTGCACGATCTGTTTAACCGCAGTGTTAAACTGGGAATCCACATTGAGCTAATTTTGCACTATGAGCCACAGGTCTGGAGTCACTATTCCACAGGCACCCCATCTGTGAGCCAGGCTTTCCTGCCTCTCTGTGTTCAAACACTTTATTTTCTTGTACTTGGAATAACAGAGGTCCAGATTGCTCTGAAGGAGTGTCAGCCCTCTAGTCTTTGCATATTCTAAATTCAGCTGATTTTTAAGATTGTTGTAGGCATACAGAAACTCTGAACCTCCTACTTTGTTCTGCTAGAGTAGGATTCACCTCAAATAGCCACGCTTCACTCATCTAAAAGTTAGTATCTAGCTGAAGCTAGACAGCAATGGCGTTTCTTTCCCAGTAACGGAAAAAAACAGACACTTCTAGAGAGATTCATCCTGACCTAATTTAGATAATTTAGATGCCTGCAATAGGTGGGAAGATTTGTTTGCTCTATAGGTGCCCATCTCTCACCAGTCACTACACAGGAAAGCTAGACAGCATTTGTTTTCACATTCATGGGGAAAACGGAAGATAATTATAGTTGTCATCAATTATGTTCATGATTTGGAAGGTGTAAATGTCAGAAGCTGATAGAACAATGCTGATCAAGTGAAACCTGAGGGCAAAACTGAGGTCTAACATTTCTTTCATGGCCATTTGCCTGTGCACAAAGAATGAAGCAACAAGCAGGTATATCTGGCTGTTGAAAGAAACATCAGTGAACTGGTATTCCTTTAATCCCTCACTAAGCACAGGGCGTGCTTTCATATTACCTTGCTGTTTTTTGGAAAAGTGTATAATTCATGACAAAGATGGTGTAACTGGAAAGTATTTCAAACATACCACAGTCATTACATTGAAACAACATGTTACATTAAAGTTAGCTGCAAATGCTGCTTGATAGCAGGAAACAGAGTACTTGGTGTATGGAAGACAAAAGATACTATACTAGAATACAGAACCTCCCCATGATAACATCTGTTAGAAACAATATCAGTGTGAAGAATCCATAGCTAATGAAAGCATGCAACAGGGTGCATGTGAAAGATACAAATGATGACCCTAAACTGATTGAAAAAATATTGTTATAAGGGAAGAACCTCAGTAGTGAAAGACTGTGCCTGACTGAGCCAGCAGCAAGGACAATGAAGAC
Source organism: Balearica regulorum gibbericeps (assembly GCF_011004875.1). NCBI lineage: Eukaryota > Metazoa > Chordata > Aves > Gruiformes > Gruidae > Balearica > Balearica regulorum. Next base: position 58,467,824 of record NC_046186.1, read on the forward strand.
AACTACACCACTTAGTGGGCTCAATATGATTTCAAGATCAAGTAAATTGATATAAGAATGAAGAAAAAAAAAATGCCCTCATTGGGACCTTCATATCTGGTATGGAAATGTAGTGACCTAAAAAAGAGGCTAAAAGGAATTTGGAAGGATGTCTCCAAAAGATCACAGAATACTGTTAGGATGACTCTGTCAGATACAAATCAGATGGATGGAGAATCTTTTTATCCAGAGTCTGAGCTGAAGTCGAATGAGGTGGGTTGTTCGAATGATCAGAATGAGGAACAAAAGGATCCCAAAGCAGACTTCAGTGTTAGATGCCATCTTCCAGATAAAACAGACATCTTCATGAATCATGCAATTAACATCTCTCTGAATACCAGTAGGGCTTCACATCTATTTGCTGCCCAGTTATATAAAGCCTTCCTTCCTGGCTAGATTGCTGCATGCTGAAGATCAGAGTGAAATTCTGAGGCAAGCACCTGCTAATCAGGCACATATCAAGCATGAAGTCTAACACCTTGTCATGGAATTATGGCTTTGGCCGCAATTTTACAGACTTTTCATGAGAAACTCATGAGCACCCAGGCTTTCTGGCCACATAACCAGCCCCCTGCCTCTGCAAATTTTCTGCTTTCATTGCAGAGGAACAGCAGGCCTCTGAAAATGTGAACAAAGGACTGTGAAGGCTGTGAAGGAAAGTTCTCCACTCTCACACACACAGACTGAGCTCAGACCTAAGCGCACACTTATCTCCTCCTTCCTGATGCCCTGGTTTCCATGTCCTAAGCAGGAACTGTGCTTGTCCCAGCCAGGTCCCCAGTCATTCAAGTGAAGGGGCCAAAACCACCAGATTACGGCAGAGTAGCCAAACTGGTCATTCAGACACAATCTATAGCACTTTTGGAAATAGGATGTTTCTGCCTTAATGAATTTTGGATGTGAAGTTTGTTGGCATTTTCAACTTTAATTTTAACATATTTCTTCAGTAGTATTAATGTATCTGATCTGCTTCAGTTCTTTGGGAAACAGAGACCTTCTTATTAGACCTGTGCCAACTCTGGTTTGTAGACATCCAATCAAAGGAGCTATTTTATTTGGGTAGTGTATTCATATGTTAAACCTTGAAACCTTGTGCCTTTTATCTCTAATAAGGCCTGCTGCTACCCCAGTCCCTGTTCACTGAATGTTTGGATGCTGTTTCATTTGTCTTGGCATAAAATATTGAGTTTTTTCAGACTCTGTTTGCTTTTCCCCCATTTTCTATAACTCTAAATTTATTCTGCAATGTGTCTGACCTTCCACTGGACTTGCATACCTAACGTGTTATACCTTGTACGTTTCCATGTTCGTGCTGCAGATGAGTTACTGCAGATTGTTGATTTATTGCCCGCTAATACTGTGTTATGCATTTTCCAAGAATTATGTATCTTCTTGAGCATTCAAAAGATAGTATTAGTGTTTTACTGCACTAAAAGTGAAGAAAAAAAACAATCTATGAGTTTATGAAAGTGTAGCTCATCTGTAACAAGAAGAACCTTCACAAAGGTAAGGTGGTTTATTTTAAATCTTAGATCAAAATATATATTAATGCATATCTTCAGAATTGCAATAACTTTCCCAGTGATGTGCACAGCATTTAACAAAGTAAGAAAGCATAATAGGGGTGGAGTTATTAAAAGACAACTGTTTTCCTCTATAGTGAAGAGTTCCAGCATTTATTTACCTGATTAGCTAGGATTATCAAGAAATGTTATGATTTAATTGAAATTTTCTTGAGTTTGTCTGTGTGGATAAAATACAACTATCACTGCATTCATTGCTAACAAATAGGCTAAAATAGATGCCTAAACTTATATGATGTTTATAAAAGTTAAAAAGTTATCAAAAGCTCTGAAATCCCACTTTCAAAATTTATTCACACACTTCACATAAAGGTCATCAATGACCTCCTAAGTCCCTTGGTCAGTTTAAAAATGGAGCTTCTGTATCAAGCTTACTTTATAGAAATATTTGCCCACTCTGCTGACTTTTTTCTCTTATGTATGTATAAGTGTGGAAGAACTTGTTAAACTTTCTGTCTAAATCACAGAGCAGAATTTGGTAAAATGGATCACTAGCTTCCTGCAAATACATGGCCTATAGGAGTAATCACTTTTCACAGTGATTCTTAACAGCAGGACTTACATATTTTTGCTTCAATTATCATCTCTGGCACCTTGTCACTGGAAGGCAGAAGTCCAAAGTAGTTGGTAAGAGCTGTTCACTAGCTCAAAGCAAGGTTATTCCGCACAGCATCATCAACTGTTTGTCAAATTCTGTCTTCACTCCTCCTAACAGAGACCTATTTCCATATTTACCTGGCAATGCCAAGGTATTGCAGAATTATATTTGTAGGATAGCTATATTTCAGATGATTACGGTAAGGTTTGTGTTGTGGGGTTTTTTACTGTTTATTTGTTAAGTTCACAAACTATGCAAAAAGGCATGATCCATGGCGCTCCAGATGTGACATACACAATGGCACGAGGAAAAATGAGTATGCTGAGAGTAGCCAGTGGGTGAAGGCACCTAGTTCTGTCTATTCTGTAAAGCAGGCTGGTTTCAGAAATAAATATCCTAGCTCTGTAATGTTGTAATTCCCTAGCTATGTACCTGATAATCACATAATCATTCCAAATAACTAACTTAACCTCCTAACCCATGAGTTTTGATGAAGCAGAAAGTCTTCATGCTCTACAAAACTACATAACTAGAGATGGGGCCAAACTGTAGTGCCTCTTGTGTGTCAGTAGATGGTTTAGGGTGTCCATCATTAAAAGAGATGTAACAGACAGCTGTTAGACATTATGGATATATCTCCTAATTCCCAGTATTCTCTTATTCGCATTAGATGATATACTCTACTATTAGGGCACCAGTGAAAAATGCATGTCTATGTGCATCCGAGCATCTGGTCTGGTTTTCCATCTGTGCTGGAAACTCTTCCTTCCCCTCTGACAACATATTTTATGCCTTCATGTACTGTTTCATTTTTTTCCAAGCAGTTCTCCAGTGCTTTATACTGCAGTTAATGGTTTTCATCTTTTGGAACATTCTCCTAGTAGGTACAATTTTGCTGCTGACTAGCATCATGTATCTGGATATTTGAAAATGGGCTAAATCATAGGCAACATTCCAGATGAAAGCTCTTGACTTGGAAACATGATAAGAACTTGACTGCAACAACGGACTTTTTGCTCCTTCTTCTGAGAGGTCTAACTCAATCACTATGCATATTTTCCCGAAATACCTCTTTCATTGATTTTTAATATCAATAGAAATTTGCCCACTTACGGTGGATATATAAGAAACAAGTTGGAATAGAAAAATCAAATATAAACAGCATTAAAAAGAAAGCATTAACAAATTGCTGTTATTCTTCGCAGAACACTCTAATGTAGTATATTAATGATAATGCAGAATATAATACATAGCTGTAGCACTTTTCATACTTCCCATCCAAAATCTCAAAGCAAAAGTCATAATGATGACTGGAACCTTACAGTCCCCTGGTGAAACAGGCACTATTATCTCCATTTTACAAATTTTGTAAGTCCATTTCCAGTGTGGAGGCTGGATGGAGATTGTCCTTCTCTGCTGATGCAGAAGCTTCCCCTCACCTTTCCTTAGGCTCTCCTGCAGGAGCCAAGGTATCCCAATCTGCCACTGGATAGGTTGCCCTGAGTGACCTGTGCTTGGAACAGGTGACAGAGCTGCAACCTTCACCACATGTTGGTTAAAAAACCCACAAACCTCACATTTTTCATGATATGACTAACATGTCAAAGTACTGCTGTCACTTGTGCTCTTCCTACCAGAGCAGCTTCTGCATCAGCATGTTAAATAGCCTCTTACTGACACCTAGGGAAGAGACGTGTGCTGGCTGGTGAGAACCACACAGCTTCAGAGCTTCAAGCTGACGATCACTGCTTTAGAGGATAACGAGAGATATGCCCGGTTGAGATGAAACATTTAGTTTTAAATGGGCATCTGATGTCTGTCAATGGCAGAGGTCTAATTTAGACTTCCTTGATCACCGTGGCTGGCACACTCCCAGATACTGCATTATATTAACAAGGTTCATAAACTGTCAGATATAACTCATCCACTTAACTCTCTGCAATGAGGCACAGACTCTGAGGACATGGCCTTTCCGAGAATGTTCTCTCTTTATAATTCATCATTCCCCCCAAATGCCTCATGTGATATGATGTTACTGGAATCCTCAGCTAAAAAGATCAAGTTTTTTGGTCACACTTACTGCAGAATTTCTTCCTACATCTCCTGCCAGCCCAAGCTGTGACTGGGACCTTTGCCATCAAGCTATTTCCATTTGGGCCAAGGAGATCATTGTTTTTCATGCTGGATAAATGAGGGAGAGATCTCCTGCCCTTCAGGAGAAGGGCTGTGAGGGGAAATGTGCCTTTGGCCATGGAATTCAAACTGTCCTTCCTTTTGGTGGCACTAGAGGGTAATCTCTCTTTGCACCAGCCTAGGCTGTATGGTGTGATATTCCTTTAAACTCTCCAGTGGGTCTCCTTTTGCAGGAAAGGTTCACAAATCTCTTTGGCATTTGCTGTTTTGAAGCCTGCTTAGCTGATTTTGCTGAATGGAAAAGGTAGCACTGAAACGTATCTTTTGTTATAGATTACAAAGGTGGAAAAAGCCTGCGGTAGGCTAATGCTGAGAGGGAAAATAGCATTGAAACATGAGCTGAGTTCAGGTACTTTAAGCATTAGATGCCACAGGAAGAGGTTTTATTGACCTTGAAATCCCCCTGACACTTGATGCTGTTATATTGTGCATCTAGAGCAAAATGTTTGTGCTAAGCAATGCATTTGCTAGATGTATGGATCCTAGAGAGATGCAATGATGTGGAGCACCCCATGCAGACTGCTTTGTATTTTCACTGAGATATCTCTCTTTCCTTACTCCAGAGCTTGAGGTTTGAGGGAGCTATTTGGTTAAGATAAGCTTATTCTGCCTCATCTTCCTTACATGCATTGCCAGAGAGAGCACATCCTGTCAGATATCCCAACTTCCCATCTTGTGCACGGGCATAAACAGCCAGAGAGCACAGGGAAAGCCTCCCCCTGACGTGGTCACCTTCCTGGCAGCTCTGTTGCTGATGACACTGTCAATGAGATCTGTCTGTTCCTCTGCCATTAGTCCACAATTTCCACTGGGCTTCTGAATGACTATTACTGTATTTTAATAATCGATCAATGTTCAGGTTTTATCACTTCAGGCCCTATTCATCTAGATCACACCATCTAGAGCTTTTCCTGTGAATGCCCTATTTGGTTTTCTTTTTGAAAGCTAAAGCAGTGAACTTGACTGTTCAGGTTGCTGAAGAGCTGCTTCAGCTGAGCTGTGCACATTGCATACCTTACATCAATCATCTGCCTTGTCAACACCACCGTCGCCAGCCATCGTAGGAGGACTTTCATCAGAGCATTATTAGGCTGTTGCACCTTGACCACCACCATGAAGCCAGTGTAGTGCCAAAGCTGTCATGTATCATGAAGCTTCCTGACCCTACGACCGCCATCAGAGCCTTCAAATAAACAGCAATTCATCACAGGGAAAATAAATAGCATCACAGGGAAAGAGTCAGTTGTTACTAGAAAGTCTCTCTCACCTCTGATGAAATGTTCTGGCTCTTGCCATTTATGTGACAGCATTGCTCTAACTTAATCTAACATGTAATGATGGAGAAAAGCAAACTACCTGTGCTTCTTTTCTGAACTTTTACTCTACACAGTTTTCATGGTTGGCCACAATCCTGAGAAACTGGCAGACACAACAACATATTACTCTCTTTCACATCCTTTACTGACTCGCCTCTGAATGCTTCTGTTTCCCAGATCTGAGGGCCTGGTGTTCACACTCACATCATCGAGGTTCACTTGCCATATGGGTGCCTCAACATGGAGGGATGGGTTTTCACTGAACAGAAGCACTCATATGTGTTTGTTTATCAGGAATTCAGAGTTCTCTTGTACCATCAAAACATTTCCCCCTTATACAATCTGCACAAACTTCAAGTATGCATTTTTTTTTCCTACTGCCCCTCAAAAGAGTGAGTAGCATTGATAATCAACTGTTTCATCTAATGCAGTTCAATTTAAAATGTTAGGCATTCAGTTGGTGGGCTGTGAGCAGTCTGTGGCTTTGCTAGATCTGCAGCATAAAGAACCAATTTTTCTTATCCTAATCCTATGGCTGTCTAGAAAAGGTGACACACAGTTGGACATAATGATAAGAAAAGCTACTGCTGCCAAAGCAGTCAGATACCAAAGCCAGATGATTAAACCATTCCAAAGCATTCCCAGAAGACGAGAGGGGGAAAAGGTCCAAAGATTTTTTCCATAAAGGTTTTCTTGCTATAAAACCTTCAGAACAAAGCCCACATACAGACATATATACATTTTTGCTTTAATAATCCAGTCCTATTACTAATAGAATTATCAGGGTGATACATATTTTAAAGCCTTTTACTTTAGGTTTTTTGTTTCAACTTCATTCTTTATTTTGTTGTTTTGCGGTTGCCAAGTGGATAGAGGCAGCTGGCCTTGCTTTAAAAATAAATAGGAGGATTTTTCCCAATCTCCACAGCTCTAATGGCTAAATCCCTTTGATGTGAACAGCAGTCAATGCACACTGTTGACCTCCGTACAACCAGAGCTCTGTTCTAACAGGGACAAGTTGAGTTTCAGAGCTACGCCGGAGAGGAAACCAGAGCAATAGACTTTTTGAATTTTAGGACTTCTCTCAGACTCAGTTTGGGTGGAATTAACGAAAATATGTAACCAAATATATCCTTTAACCCGAATCAAGAGAGAAAAGGTAAAGTGGAGACAATTCCACAAAAGCAGAAAACAGAAAATTTAAAGTTCTCTAGTTTTTAGCAGGCTTTTTTTTTGCAGCACTAATGCCTTCAGCCTGCACTGAGCAATGCGCACTTGATCTGCACCCAGTACCTGCTGAATGCAGCTAATGGAGATCTTACTCCTGGCTTCCTAGCCCTACCGTTGCTCTGAGCTGTGATCTGGGATCAACACAGCTCAGCCTGCTGTGGCCTCCCTTCCACCCCTTGAGACGTGCCCGCTGCAGCTTCCCCAGGGAACCCAGCAGAGTCCCACCTGGGGAATTTCTCCTGTGGGAGCAGGAAAGTAAAGTTTGGCACCGAGCCGGAGTCTCCAAGATGGTCCACAGTTCAGTTAACACAGAGGTCAGCAACAAACGATTCCTAGTTCCATCTCGTACAAGCTGGTAGGCCCTGTATTTTGGGTTGTCTTTGATGTCTGAAGCAGGAAAAAGGACATCCTACTCTTTAGCTGTGAAATGAAATCATGGAAAAGCGCCAAATATCATGTGGTTATCAAAAGCATAAATCGCGCTGAAATGCCTAGGAAGAGGGAAGATTTGTAGAAAGTTTTAGGTCAGATTTATAGAAAAGTCTCGCTAAACTTCGAGGAAATTTGGGTCAAGCTGAGTGTCTGTAACACAGTTTCAAACCAGGTAAGTATCTCATGCTTTCTACCGTTGTTAAAGGTTTGCACAGCTCTTATCTGACAAGCCACAGTACTGTGATTTTCAGTGCCCCTGTGGTCTCTTCAATTCATCAGGTGAAAAAGCTTGCCAGGGAAGACGCTAAGGGAATGGCTGCCCTGAGCAAGACAGAACCGCTCTCAAGTGCCCAGCAGCATTTCAAACAAAAGCATGCTAGCAGGTCTTCACGGTGATCTTTAAATGCTTACACAAAAAAGGAAATCTCCAGAAAATTGAATAGTCCACTGAGAAATAAAGAAAGACTTTATGCTAAGCACCTTCTAGACACCCGATATAAAAAAGATTATGATGCACTAGTTGAAATAAATGCAATTTTTATCACACTTCTATTTTCCAATGTGTCTAGATTTATCTGTATTTATGATTCATGTTTTTACTGTACCTGTTGAAAAAATAAAATCAAAAATCTCTGGTGCAGCTTTCAGCCCAAGAAAGGAAAGAAATATAATTTGACAACCACATAGGCTAAGAAATTATGGGTTTGGTTTGGTTTTAAATTTCATGATTGTCCACTAGATATTATCATGGACATGGCAATTTAACATTGTCTTCCTTTAGTAATTATTTTATTGCACAGAATAAAGCTGCTTGGCCATACTAATGTATTATTGTTTCCAGACAGCACATAGATAGTTAATTCTGTAGAAGAATGACTACAAGGCCACACAGTCTACATTCTCCATCAGGGATCTGGCCTGATATCAATAGTTCTCCAATGCTCCTTTTGTGATAAAAGATAGTTAAACTTGGAGGAACGACAGGGCTCTCATGATGTTAAATGTAAGCACAAATAAAAGCGTACCTCAACAGAGTAGTTTCCATGGAACATAGCTTGAGTTTTATATTAAACTCTAGCAATGATGTTCACTCACCGATGCGGCACTACTGCGGGCAGTGAAATCATGCTTGAAAGGGTTTTTTGCAGAGGGCAGCTTTAGAACCCCCAGGACACCGACTTATTCTACAGATACTGAGAGAAAGGTCTCTGTCTTACCTTTTCTGCTAAATAATGAGTATGATTTTTTCTGAGAATCAATACCTTGGAAGCTTTCTAGATAGTAATTCTCCAGTTCTTCAGTTGCTCATAATGTATGTATATATATCACCAGCCTCCAAATATCTATTTAATAGAAACATTGTTTCTAAAATGAACAACTTTACAAAGGTTTTATATATGCAGACCCCTGTAAGCTTAAGAAATATGATTAAATTGCACATGGGTAGACATATCACAGCTTTGCAATATAAAGTTCCCAGGGCCAAAATTAACCTTCATGTAATTCTGCATTATTATTGCTTGAACTAGCCCATTTTTTGCTAAGGTCTTAAAACCACAGTGTTTGTAGAATCCTGCAAAAACCTAATAATGAAAAGTAAATACACAAGCCTCAGCTGTTTCAGAAGATACTGTAACATCTGGCCATAGGAAAACAATGGGTTTGTGGTTTTTAAGTCTAAAGTCCATTTCTCCTGACAAAGTCCAGTTATAGAATAAAACACGCTCATTCAGTGAAGCCAAGACCATGTACTATTTCCATAACCCTTAACTTGTTCATCTTCATCTTGAGCTTTCTCCTCATCACCTTATCCCACTCAGATCTTACCCCCTTTCAGTTTTTGTTTCTTCCTTTGTGCCATCCTTTTGTTTCAGTTGTCTGGCTTAATAAAGATAACTCCTAATAATTATCTATATAGATATTGCTTTAAAAGAGGGAAAGGTGGGGGCCTTGACCAGAAATGATGGGTTTTCATATAATAGCCTTTTTCCCAAATCTGGTGCTATTTGCAGTGTATGAAAACATTCATCTCCATAAAAGAAGTGAGAAAAAATAGCAAGACAGGATTTTGATCAATACCGCTTCTGATTAAGTTTGATCACAGCACTTGACATTTTGAGCAAGTCTGGAAGTACACTCACAGAAAACCCAGGATCTGCTACGAGACTCAAGCAGTGTAACAGGACACTGCTGACTTGGGTAGGGAATATTCTGACTACTTTTTTGTTTGCCTTATTTGGCTATAATAAGGCAATAAGATGCATTAACTTAATTCCGTAATTAATCTCATTGCCAAACCTCCACTAATGCTGTTTTATTGCTGGCTTATTTTAGGCTTTTGCTTGTCTTCTTTTTCCCTTGGCAGAAGGAATGATGTTTTATCAAGGTGTTTATAGATGAAAAAATACTAAAAAAAATTTAAAATGTGTTTGAGATCATTGTATATAAAAATGGTCATCAGATGCCATTAAAGTAACATCCAGGGAACTGGTGCAGGGATGAGCAATGTGTTACTTTTAGAAAGAGCAGTGTTCATTTATAGTCTCATATAGAAATATCAGGGAAAGTTGTAAAGAGCAGATTTTTTCAAGCTGTTGTTCATAAAAACATGCATTGACTAATCACTGTATCTATAAATGAGCAGGAGCGTTGTTAACAGTTCCTTCTCCTCTAGAGGTCCGTACTACAGCATTAAAATGTGAATGGGACAGATGTAGACACCTAATCTTGATGGGTCTGTTTTCCACGACTGATCTTCTGTTCATTGCACCTATTTCTTTTTATTGCTGCATGGTTTATAAAAGAAAGCTCAGTTAATGGGGGTGGGGGAGAAAAAAAAAAAAGGTATGCAAAGCAACAACAGTTTACAAGCCTTCTTTCCTAGTTTTAAACTGATTTTGTGAGACAGTCAGGCTTCTTTCTTTGTCTCTGAGGACTCAGTCCATTCCTTCTCACATAAGACAAAAATCTTGCTGAGATACGGAATCAGGAAGACTCTGCTCCGTGTAATTCTCATAGTGCACTCAGCACTGCTGTGTTTGAGGACTTCCCAGGAATATATTAAGCAATGTGACTAACCTCTATCATTTGGGTTTGGGTTTGGTTTTTTTTTTCCTCTCATCTCCCATCTCTCCAGGGGGAGGAGTGTGTTCAGTGAAGTGTTTTGTTTGGAATTTATTTTATTTATTTTGTGCTGTACATAGGTACATTGCAGTGTGTTTTTCCTAGAGAAACAAGGTCAAAGAAATGCATCTTACACTGTGACAGAGGTGGTAAATTTTGTGAGAGCCCTTCATCCGTGTGGGAATTCATTAATAATTTTAGCTGGCTGGTCCCCAAGAAATCTCTGCTACATCCATAGATGAATTGTACCCTTCCTACAGGAAGTCCTAGTCCACTGGGGAGGAAGCATGTTCCCAGTCTCCATCCCAGGGGTCTCTGTAGTCACCATGGGCTCAGGCCATCAAGCATCCTCAAAGGGAAAATTGTCATTTTTTGTTCTGAACCTCAGCTCTGAGTGTGTGTCCTCTGCTGCTGCTGAAATTAGAAGATAAATCTTGAATGGCTATCACTGGATCAGAACTGATAAATTGCTTGGTTAAAAAAGAGAAAAATAACAAAAAAACCTAATGTGATGTTCAATTTTAAACAAAATTATTATGTGTACCAAGCAAAGGGTTGGATAAATGTGGGAGAAGGGGAGGTTTATTTCATGAATTCTGATTATCTCATGGGAAGCAAACTTCCATTTGTATTTATAACAGAACAATTTCTAGCTTTAAGGCACTCTTTTAATCAGCAAGCTCATCTGATGAAATGCTGTAGGATTTACTTATCTATCAAAGGAGTTCCCTAGACATTTAAGGGATGCAACTGAATACAATTAAAAGATCAGTTGTAAGCACAGTTTGTGATACAGTTTGTTTGCTGTGCCTTGTGAAAGAAGTTTAGTTCTTGTGGTGTTTTAGCAGACAGTAAAGTATTGAACTGTATTACAAGAAAAGCTTTACCATTGTGGCCTACTAGAGATATAACTATTCAGCTATCTTGGATCTGATGGTCTGTAAAAAGAGAACAGAGAAACTATTAAGCCAAGGTTCACATCCAAGAATGGAATCATTTACGAACAACCTTTCTGGGCCTAATTCGTTGCTGAATTAAACCTCATGCAATGTCATTGAAGTCAATGGGGTTATGCAGGGCATAAGTCAGTGGAGCAAATTAGCCCTCTGTCTTGAAGCCAAGAAACCCAAGGAAAGAGTGATCCAATAAAACAGAGATGAAATGCTGATATTAGCTGAATGCCACTGTTCTTGGTACACTGCGTTCTTTGTGTCCAGCGGTGAATATTTCATCCTTCCCAGGTGTAAAATCTTCCCAGCAGCACTATAAGGCAGATTTATAATAAATGACAAAATTAATGATTTAGTTCTGTTGTAATGCAGCTTCTGGGCTCCCAATAGGAACTTAAGCAGTTAGCGGACAACATCTATGCTGGCTGCAGTGTGATCTCCAAATCAAGTCTTGATCTCTTCAGAAAAGTCTTGGAGCTGGCCTTTGTTTTTTGCCATTAGCCATCTCTCACCCATAAAAATGTTGGAAGCTAGCATTCATAGGTATGGAGAGCTTTCTACGTAGAAGACTGACAGAAATACCAGGAACATCTGTGTAAGAGCTGGAGTAAATTAGGCACAGTCACTGCTTCAGGTACGAAGCACTAGGAAACAGAATGGATTTGTTTGCATTTCACATATATGGGCAATATTAAGGGGTGTAAAGAACCCACAATATTGTAGTGATTGTAGGTGTGTCTTGGATTAATGAAAAAAAAAAAAATCCATTTGCACTAACCAGTATTGATAACAATACATGGTCTTCTCTCAGATTTCACCCTTTTTACTGTCTGACCCACTGATTACTTTGTCTGAAATTAAGATCTTCATCTTCCTCAGCCAGAGATTATGGGTTTAGCACCACACACACAGAGAGCTCAGTCCTGGCTGAAGACTTTACACATTTTCATTATCTGTATAAAGAACTAACTCCCAAAGTCTACAGCTGGGTTTGCAGCTCGTGGAAAGATCTCTGTGGAGTGACCTGGACAGAATAACACATTTCAACAGCACGGCTCACTTTTCACTACAAAGAGATCAAACAACCTGAATTCTTTTGACATCCTACCATGCAAACTTCAGTGACCAGCTAAAGGATAGAAAACCGGTTTGTTGGCAATCAGTAGAGAAAATTCTCCAGAACTACATGTAAGGGAAGCCATGTAAAGCATGCAACACGGGGCTCATGCTGCTGCTCCAGTACTCGTTCTGCTGCTTCTGGTGTGAGTGTAACTTCTCAGTGATAACGGAACTTGGTGGAAGGACTAGCAGACGACTCACACGATATGTGGGATCTGTGACATTGGCCATTTTTTTCCTTTTTTTATTTTTTCAGGTGATAGTGTAAGATAAGCAATCTGCCATGCTACTTGAGAACCACTCCAGATTTTCGTTTTCTTCAGCATTTTCTTCGCTTGTGTTTACAATTCACATCTGGGCATGCTCTGAGGAGAAGAATGAAGGGAATGAGAGATGAATTTGCCATCTGCAGCATGACATGCTGCTGTAAACACATCTAGACCTAGCCAAAGTGCTATGTCTTGAAGGCTTGGGGGCTTTACAGATACGGGAACAAGTCCCACAGTCAGGTCTACAGTGCTAATTTCAAATGGTAAAATATCACTATAAAGTGCATTGAACTCATCTTTGGTTTAGCTGGTAAGGTTCTGCTAAAAAAAACAGAGTTCTGCTAGAAGGTTGGGGTTTATTGGATAACGAATCTGATTTTGACAAACACATTTAAATTTTCAGTGGCTAAACTCCCATCCATCCAACCACCCATGTGGTTTTCTCATTTTCAACAATGAAAAAGAAGTCAATTCTGTAATGGAAAATTTTTTATCAATTTTTAGAGGTTTTAATGAAGGGTGTGTTTTTCAAGAAAAATGCAAAATTCTCATGACTATTTCCAAAAGAATCACATAAAATAAGAAAATACAGTTATTATTAAAATTACCAAACTGTTGTAAAAATTATCATTACCTCATCAAACAGAGTCTGGTGAAGCTTGTTATTGCTGTTTCTGTTGTTGCTTTTCTAAAACCAGCTCTTGTTTTACTATTGTATTTGCTTTACATCTAATGCTATTACATTTTGTTTCAGCTGGCGGGCTTCATCTATGCCTGTTATGTTGTGAAATGTATTACTGAAGAAGAGGACAGCTGTAAGTACTAAAGCTTTATTACATACAAAATGAATTCTTTTTTTTTTTTTTAAATCACCCCTCCACTATGCTGGCTCTTGCTGACTTCAACCTAAATGCTTTATTATATCATAGCCAGAACATGCTTTCTGTCCACCCTTCTTGATCTAAAATTTGCAAATGCCAGAAAGGCAAAGGAGTTGTGAAATGCAGCTTAAAAATACATACTCCTTCCTTCTGAAAAGATCATTGCAATTTTTTTCTCACAGCTCAGCTTAAGGCATAAAATTAAAAAAGCAAAAATCCCAATTGGCAAATACAATATTTTTTTCCTTTTTTCTTTTTTTTTTTTTCCCTTCTTATTCCAGATTGTTATTAACTATCTTCACAATAATTGGTTACCACAGAGGGTATAGCTCTTCTGTGTTGACTTGTGTGTTGGCTTGTAAAAGCACTTCTGGCGAAAAAAAATAGCTTTAGATCATTGCAGGACCTTCATTTATGAGAGGTGAAACTGCGGAGCTCCTCTTTGTTCCTGATGCTCCCAGGGTACAATTACAAGGAGCGAAATGATTTCATATAGATGTATGTTTGTGTTTCTTCTGTTTATTTATATCAATAGAAGCCTGTTGAGCAGAATTTGCTCTCATTACATGCTATGGAGTCAAGCCATTTCATTTTTTCTCTACTCTAACCTTGGTTTTTTTAAAAGGGCCACTGCAGCATTTCAGTACATCTTGGGATTCGTACTAAAGCACTTCAGAAACAAGTATCAGAACTGCATGTAACTTTGATAAAATATACATGAATCCTAGAGAGAGCTCTGCAACAGGAAGCTAAAGGGTTTTTATTTGATTGAGAGCACTGCTAGGGCTGGTGGGGGTTCTTTTGTGTGTTCTCCTGCATAGAAAATTGCTGCAACCCTATAATCTATTGGCAATACAGTGCCACTGTGAGCCGTCAAGGGGAGATTTAGTGCCGAAATCAAACCAGACTTTGGAGGTCTTTCTGACTATGCTTGTTTCAGTTGTCTCTGTTTTTCTGTGGAGCCAAGGAAGGAAAAAGAGTTTGGGACAGGCATGTGGAGCAGGGGTATGTCACAAACAGGTCTTGGCTTTTCAGGGAAGGGTCCAGTCATATGTGCTTTCTCCTACACTCCCATTAAGTGTATTCTCTACCCACAGATCAGGAGGAGAGTGATCCCTTGCACCCCAAATGAAATCCCATTTAATACCATTCTGCCCTTTCTTCTAAGGGCTTAAACCTTTTTTCACACTTCTGTAATGCTTTAGGGCACAATATAAGTAAAAAGTGAGGAAGGGACTTGTGACCTGGCTCACTGAACAAGCGCAGAAGTCAGAGCACATTTGAGATTTCTCCCATGGTCTGTAAAGTGGCATTCCTGGCAGCAAAGCACCACGGCCAATATGGTATTCTCTTCTGCTCACCGCGGCAGGAGCTCCCTGTTGTTCAGAAGCAACAGACTGTCATGCTTCTTTGAACCTGATCTTGCTGCTGTCTTGCCTGTCTTGAGACTTTGATTACTTTGTTAGTACACCTCAGCCAGGCCTCTTCTTGTAGCCAAAGAGCCACTTTACCCATCTGTGAGCATCGCTCTGAGGCACTGGGGCGAATCCCCACCCAGCGCAATGAAGCCGGCGCAGGCTCAGGCACAGCAGCTTCTTCACCTCTGGTGAGGCCTGGAAGCATGGCTGTAAAAAAAAAAAAAAAAAAATAGAAAAAGGGAACTTCTGTGAGTGAGTCGTCCCAACACTGCAATAATGTTCAGATCAGATTAGGGCCCTCAAGGTATCATAAAATTAAAGCAGCTTTAATTTCTACTGAGAGGCTGCATGTAGCAGAGAGTAAGAATGATTCTAGTTCTCTCTTTGCTCAGACTCTGATGTGCACCGAACGCTCACTGTGACAGCCGGGGCGGTAGTCTGTACAGATACCCCCTGCTCAGGTTTAATTTTAAATTCTTTTATTTCCATTTAGATATGTTTTCTTGCCTTTTCCCCTCCCTTTTGGCAACATATCCATCTATTGCACTTCTCTGAGAAGTAATGTATCCCTTATGGATGACATAGTATTTATACTCCAGAGTAAGATGCCTAAGCATAACTTCCGCAGGACATTCACAGATGGGGTCATCTCAGGTAGACCAAGTGAGCGCAAAGGAGAAAAGCTTTCAGGAAAAGTGGAATATGTCCCAGAGCCATTTCTAGAGCTTCCTGCACATGTGAGTCTTTGGTCTGAGATCACATTAGATCCCCTAGCTGTGTTTATCTTCCTCCCATAGTCTCCTTTTCCATTTCTCCGGTTCCTCACCCCTTCTTGTTGCTACGAAGTAAGCTCTGTGGCACTGAGGGATGAAGACACCCCTCCTGCCCACAGTGTACTCCCTCCCCTAGACTTTCTGGACATATAGCACAGCAGAAAATAGTTTTACTTTGCTACTCACCGACCCCTGCCTAGCATCCATATCTGGTAAGAGGCGAGGTTGGGCTTGTGCCTGCATGCAGTTTGGTAGCTGGTGTTCCCTCTGTGTGCTAAAGATGTGTCGGCTGTGAAAGAGCCTCTGGTAAAACTGGTCACCACAAAGCAGCTTTCCCACACCACTGCCCTGCTTTTTCAGCTTCTGAAGTGGTCTGTGAAGAACAGAGGGACACCTCCGTATTTACAGATGTCACAGGAGAAACCTAGATCTCTGGTTTTCAGGACCACTCACGCCTGTAAAAATGGGATGCCTCGCTGCCAGTCACAAAGGACCATAAGGATAATCATATTGGGTCACACCAAAGGGGCATTTAACTCCAAGTCTAATGAAACAGAGTCAATAGAAGAAGCCTTTCTGGTGAGACAGAGCCAACAGAAAAAGCCTTTCACATCTCGCAATGGTCATGGTGAATACCCATACATTCAGATCCATTTCTTCTGCTTTGTTAATGGGCCATGGGAACAACAACAATCCAGAAGAGGAGTGGAAGAGGCAGAAACACTGAGACTGGCAGGAGCAGGCAGCAAGGCATGAGACTAGAGAAAAAGTCATGCAGCATCCAAGAGTCAGGCAGGGGCATGTTCCCAATTTTAACCAGAGAAACATATCAATTCTGCTCCAGAGCAGAGAAGGTGCCTCATCTTCTGTTGGCACGGAGCCTCAACTGTAGAAGCACAATCAGGTTGCTTTTAAGCTGCTTCAGCTGAATTAGCTTCACTCCCAGAGTAATTGGAACAAGCTGAAAGAATTACTATTTCTCCATTCTTTATGTAGATTATATTAAGAGAACAAATGAGTGAGGGTAGAATTAAGCAAACATTTCACTAAGATTAACCTGCTCTAACCTCACTAAAGGATTAGGAACAGAACAATACAGTGATCAAATCAGGGTCATAACTAGGGCTGAATCAGCAAGTCTAGAGGTTTTAATTACTCACACACCAAATAAATCCCGCAGCAGGTCCCCTAAATCAAAGCACAAGTCCACACTACCTTTCATGAGAACAATCTGCTTTGGGTTAATTCTGCATCAAGGATTAAAGAGGAAGCTGCTTTCCCTCCTGATACAGTCCCAAGCAGTGTTCTAACACTGGGTTCACTGGAGCCAAACTACAGCACCTATCTCCAAGGGTCAGACAAGGGTGGCTTTTCCCCAGCTACTCCTTTTGACAGTGATTTGTTGCTCCCAAAGGTCCCTTCTGCCCCTCTGCTCCACTCTTGTGAGACCCCACCTGGAGTACTGCGTCCAGCTCTGGGGGCCACAGTGCAAGACAAATGTGGACCTGTTGGAGAGAGTCCAGAGAAGGGCCATAAAGATGATCAGAGGGCTGGAGCACCTCTCCTGTGAGGACAGGCTGAGAGAGTTGGGATTGTTCAGCCTGGAGAAGAGAAGGCTCCAGGAAGACCTTATAGCAGCCTTCCAGTACCTGAAGGGGCCTACAGGAAAGCTGGAGAGGGACTGTTTACAAGGGCATGTAGTGACAGGACAAGGGGTAATGGGTTTAAGCTAAAAGAGGGTAGATTTAGATTAGATATTGGGAAGAAATTCTTTACTGTGAGGGTGGTGAGGCACTGGAACAGGTTGCCCAGAGAAGCTGTGGCTGCCCCCTCCCTGGAAGTGTTCAAGGCCAGGTTGGATGGGGCTTTGGGCAACCTGGTCTAGTAGAGAGTGTCCCTGCCCATGGCAGGGGGGTTAGAACTAGATGATCTTTGAGGTCCTTTCCAACCCAAACCATTCTGTGATTCTATGATTCTATGATTCTGAATCATGTTCCCTGTGGCTGTGGGGAGGAAGAACTCTGAGGCTTGGAGTGCCTCGGGTCTCCATCTGGGAAAGATGGGGCAGGACGGGTGCCCAGCAGGTCTGCTGCTGCCTCAACACTCTCCTCTTTGCTATTGCCACTGGTATGCCTAAGCCATTGTCATTCTTACCTCATTAGCATTATTAGCTGCAGCAATTAAAAATAAAGCATGAAAATGTCAGCAACGATCATTACTTGGAGGCATCCAACGGCTGTAAACTTATTGGAGCTCCTCATTTGTTTTCCAAAATCGTATTAGGCCTGCATTTTTCAAAGGCTGCACATTATTTTTAATAACATCGAAATGTTCGTTTAATGTGCATTTCCTCACTAGCAATTTGGCTCCCTGCTATAAGCTGTTACTGCCTTAGTAAAAGAAAATTCAATGTATTTTTGAAAATGTTATTAAATATACAGATATTTTGGGGAAAACTCTGGAATGTAAGCAATAAAGCAGCATCATCCTGGGGCTTTTTGTCTGTAAGCAATTACAAAAGAAACCTGGGCTAGTGAAGTGGGAATTCTGCACTCGCTTTGCAGGTTCTGTTGAGGGAAAAGGGACTGGGTTGTTATTAGAGGGACAGCTTTGGCTGGGAAGGAAACCCAGCCTAGAGAACATCAGCAATTCAGTCTGTGTCCCACAGTAAAATCCTAATGCAGAAGGCTCCCTTGCAGATCCAGATATGGAGAAGAAACTGCTTTTACCTACCATACCACAATGGCAAGGCAATCAGAGAATAAATATGGACTGTCTGACTGTTCCCTGAGTACCATGAGGTACAACCTTTGCACTGTCTCACACTAGCAGGGATCCAACTTGCACATACACTGTCTTCTTTTCTCTTGGCATTGTTTCCAGGTAAATTGCAAAGCAAAGGAAATTGCAACTGGGTAAATAGATTTTTGCTGCATATTGCCTTGAACCCAGGTTTTGGGGATGTCTGGGACAGAAGTAAAGTTCTAGGTAACTCTTTAAATTATTTCACACACTCCACAAAAGCTTCAATTCAAGATTCTATTTCAATTACTGAAAACGCTCCCCCCAGATAGGGAATATCTACTGGTGAGCAATATAGCATAGCAATTATTTGCCAATAAACTCAGTGCCAAACAACAATCTGCTCTGGGATCCTAGGCCTGACCTGGGAAGCACAAGGTGCTGACAGAGATTTTCTTTTAAGAGACAATATTAAATTCATTAGTTGTGAGAGATGTGAAATTTTGACAAACATATGGGATAGGTAGAAAAGCCTTTTATTTTTAGCTCTGTTACAGGCTGCCTTCCACCTCTGGGCGGGTTATTTAACCTCTCCACACTTCTGTTTCCCATATTTAAAATGGGAAATAATGACAGGGACAAACTCACAGGCGTGTTGCTTCATAACTTTGAACTTCTGGGATGAAAGGCACTATTGAAGTGCAGAACATGTTCACATATCACTTTATTTCTGTGCCAAATGCTTTTCACAATCTGCTTAGCAAGACATTACAGAGAAATAATACCTCGGCTTCCATCCCTGCTTAAAAATCTCTAAAACAAAGACAAAGAGAAACCAGTAGCAAACATTCAGCTATTAATTCTCCTTCTTTATTTCCCTTCCCATTTTCTGGTGAATATGGCTGTACATTCTGAGACTACCAGGACAGGAGAAAGATAGAAAGGAAACAGAAACTAAGGCTGAGGGAGATGAATGCAGATGACTGCAACCATCTTTCTGCCCAAGGCTGAGCTTGAATTCATGTCTAGAGGGTGCTGTCCTGGGCAGCCTGGCGGGTCTCTTCCCCCACCATCTGAAAGGTGACACCACAGCTGCAGTGTAAGCTGCAGCCCTACCAGTGCAGCAGTACCTGTTACACTCGTGTAACACAACACAAGATACGAGGTACCAAGTCTATCCAGCCCAATATCCAATATCCAGCAACAAAGAACATCTGATGCTTACTTCTGTATCTATTTGCCATATAGGCACATAAGAACACAACAAGTTTGTGGTTCTCTAAAAATCCTGACCATCATTTGCCGTTCAGGGACTTCCTTAGCCAGAAGCGGTCTCGTCATATTTCATTGCCCACAATGATCTTTTCCTGAAAGTGTACTCCTATGTTTGAACTAGGAACATTTTTATCAAACACAGCCTCCCAAGAGAAGGAGTTCCAGCACCTCAGCTATACATTTTGTTAGTTTTGCACCTACCTTATGTGTAATGTGTCCTGCATCTTTCTCTGAAAAACAGTGGTCATTCCATCTTCAGCTTTTCCATCTTCACCTTTTCCATGCTGCCACAGGTCTTATAAACTGTCATCAACCACCTCCCTCAGACTTTGCGGGAGTATTATAGAACTTGTGATCATTTTTTTGGTAGGTGGGAGGGGGTTTCTGCATCTTCAAACCCTTCATATCATTGAAATAATAGAAGCAGAATCTGTCACAAATAAATAGCAGTATCATAAGGAGAAACACATTTGCATTTTTGGGCCCCTCACTGATGCCACAAAAAGTCAAGGATGGTATTCATATCACATACCTACAGCTGCATGTAATTAGGCCTGCAGTTTAAACTAACAATCAAGATTTCCACCACAGTCAATGGAGGCAAGAATGAAACTCCAAAGAGCAATTTGCACTATCTGTGGTAGACACCTCTCTCACAACAGGGTGAATCACAGGTCTGACTTGCTTGGGTAATGCTAAGGACAGCCTAGGCAGTCTGCAGAGGGAACACAGGCGCAAATAAGCGTAGGAACAAATACAAGCCGATATTTAAAACACAATTGTTCTCCAACTGTTGAACAGGTCATTCATGAATGAGAATTCAATGAACAGGCTACAAAAGCTGAAGCTACAGCTTGGTTTTGCTCAGCTGCACTCTCCTGCACTCTCCTAATTTACAGCCTGTGGCTAAATTAGAAGCTTTTTCCATTTACTTGTTTCATTTAGTGTGGTGACTGCTACGTGAACTAACTAAACCAAAGGGAGGGAAATGGGATGCCTTCGGCTGTTAGGATGCTGATGGAAGCGTGAAGGGAGAGAAGCCTTTGAAATCCCATGGTACTGCCTCCTGCTTGTCATCCTAAAGAGAGCTGTCTTGGAGAGCCGCAGTGCCACCAGGAACATTTAGGAAATTCTGTGAGATGCCTGTACAGCATCAACCTTTTGCACATATCAATAGCTGGTTCCTGTGTCACTGAAATTTCCAGTCATGTCCTGTCTTGGAGGGGACCTTTCGCAGAGCAGAAGGCTGGTGTTGAGCACCTCCTTGTCCTCGGTGCAGAGCATAGGCACTCCTCATCCCACAAGGCGTGCTCGCTCATTAGAAAGCACTGGCTGAAAATGTCTGAGCTGCAGAGTCCGAGGCTGAAGCGCAGGGGGGAAAGCCTATGGCAGGAAGATATGACAACTGAAATCGACTGGATTTGAGATGCAAATGGACCTGAGCAGTCCAAGGTGTCATAGGGTTTGGCAGACGTTACACAGCCTGGTCTGTGATCATTTGGCACTGAACTGAACAGACAGAAACAAACTTAAAGCTCAGAGGAGGTGCAGTTCGTTTAAATAATAGCAAGTAATTAGTCTGAAGACAAAATCAGTGATGGCATTTTATAATTACAATTAATTTAAAGGTTAATTTCTTTTGGTGCTAAAATCTTATTTAAAACATTTACCAGGAAAGGAAATTAGGATGTTACTATCTAGATGCATAGTATGCTTCTGGGAATCCATGCCTATTATCACTAGAAAATTAGGTTAGACTCAAAATGGGAATTTCAATTCATTTTAGTGTATAATAGATGATGGTCAGGATCTTGAGTCAGAAGGGTTGCTTAGGGTAGACTGTACAATTTGCATTTTCTTTGTTTGTGGGATTAATTGCAAATGTTTCCAACAAAAGGGCTGGGTTTATACATGAACAAGCTTGACATGAAAAGAAAATTGGTTATGGATTGCTGCTTTCGTAACTAATGAAGTTGATGTTTAAGGAATCCCTAGGAGACAGGGCTGTGGTACGAGGCAAATATATAAATAAAATCACACAGGGGAAAATGGTGGTGTTGCTGGCTCCATCTATGATAATTTCTCTTCTCCCTCACTGTCTTTCCTGCCACTCCCCTTGCATCCATCAATGCTTCCTGTGGGGGTTGTCAACCTCAAGTTTAAAAAAATGTCCAAATAACATAACGTAGAGCTTGAAGGAAGTAACATTTCCATTCCAGTAGCTCATCACAATGGGATACTGCTTAATGAAATCAATGCATTCTAACAGCCAGGGGGATATATTTACCTTGCATCATTTTTTTTTTAACTATTCACCACTCATGTTTTACATTTTTATGAAAGACAAGTTGCAGAAAAATTGGAAAAGATCCACATATGTGAAAAGGGAATGAACATTTAACATCTCTTTTATGAAGAAAGATACATTTCGTACCGAAATATTTTGAAAATTTTACTTGTCTTGTCATGAATTAATTGTTTCAAGAGAGGAACACAAAGAAATCCATTTCATGCAGCAAAGTCCTACACAGTTGCATCAAACCAGTAGCAGAAATGAGGTAGCAACTAGTGATGGCTCTGACAACAAAAGCTGCGGATGATTTGAAGAGATGCTTGGGGTTTTGCCACAGTTGAATAGGATGTGGTCTTCCTGGCCATGAAAATGTTTTGACATTTAAAAATAAACAAAACTCATATTCAAAATCAGGAAAAAATAGCAAAATCTGAGACTCTCCACAAGCTGAAAATTACACAGAAAATAGTTCCAGGCAGACTGTTGTGTTTTGTTTTGATGCTGGTGAAAGACTTAATTTTGATGCAAGTCATTTATTGCTACTTTGCGCTGAATGTGGGGGGCAGGCTTTGGAGGCAGATCCTCCTGCGCTGTGCCCCGGGGGACCACCTCCTTCTTTGCCCAGACGGAGGGAGGGCAGCTCAGTCCCATCAAGCACAGGTGGAGGAGCAGCCATCAGGCAGCCGTGTGAGGCTGCTGGCCACCTTCCCCACCCTGGTTGCCCAGCCCCTGTGGGCAGCTGGCTGCCTCCTTGGGGATTTAGCTGAAATGAGCAGGCGTAACGCAGCAGGTCCTGGCCAGCCAAGCTCTGTCTGGACTGAAGGACGGCAGCATCTCAGAGAGGAGCAGTGATGAGCTGCTGAGGGTGGACTAGAGTCATTAACCATTTCCAGTGGCCCTGAAAAGAACACCTGCCCACAGCCCTAGTGTCTTCCCCACTGAGAGAGTCAACATGAGCTCCTTGCAGCTTTCTACGTGCCTGGGACATTGCTTTGTACTAAATTATTTTTATCAGCATGCCTTCTGTTAAAGTTTTCCTTATTACTTTTGCTTTTAAATATCTAGATAGGTCTTCATTAGCATTGGATTGTTAACTTTCATAGATTTGGGCCTTAATTCTCCACTTTGTTGCACCTACTAATGACTCTTATTCTAATTTATTAGTGTGGTGGTCACACTTGGAGACCACTGCTCCAGACATTTTTTTTTTCCCTTTTTCTGTTTTTTCCTCTCTTTATCACTTGCCCCTGGCAATGATCTGGCTAAGAACAATTTTTTCCTAATGATTCATTTGATAACCTCAATGATAATTCAGTCTACTCCACATTTTTTTTTAATTCTTAGAATGATTTGTCAGTCAAAACCTATTTCAGGGCTATTTCATTCAGTAATCAAGCATGAAAATTTGAAAGCAAATGGCTATTATCTAGCAGTGTCCATGTCTGTCCAGTTTAGAAAAATAATATATTCTTTGGACTATTAATATTCTCATAGTTGAGTGGAGGTCTTTTACAGAATCTTTACTGAGCATCAGACAAGCCTTGCAAGGCCTTGCAGTGGTCAAGCAGCAACCTACCTGACTGGAACCCTATTTCCAGGTCTATAAGCTTAACAGGTGTCTTGCTGCATTTGTTAGATATAAAAGGCAGCGCTGACCATTTCAGTCCAGTATTTCTCATTGCTGCATCTCTGCTCCAGCCATTTCCTCCTGGCCTCTGGCTCTTGTTCTCACCTGCCCTATCCCTGGTCCATGTTTCTGCCTTCAGCTGCTGAAGCCTCACTCATGCCTCCCAGCCCTGGTTACTCCTGGCTGCTTTCATCCTGGCTCCTTTCTTCTCAGCCATGACCCTGGTTCCCACTTCCTTGACACAGTTCCTGCCACTGGCCAGCCCTGCCTTGCTGAGGTATTGCTCCAGAGCATAGTCTTCCTCACCTCCTGCCCTGAGCCTCTTCTGCTGACCAGACCCCTTCTCCACCTGGGAGTCTGAGATGCATTCTAACTTCTCTAATTTCTGGACCATCAGCATCATTCATCCTGGTGTTTTCTGCTAGGTACAACCATTAGCTAGGCTCACCTTAAATGCAATATCTGCATCCCTGCTTGGTCCCAATTATAGGGAGTAACAGGCTGAGATCCCTGTCAGTACCTTTCTAAGGGTGGTGACACAAGGTGGTGCTTATCAGGTTTCACAAACCTGCGTACCGCCCTCGTCCTTCATCTTATCTCAGAAAGGCTGATCAAAGAATTAGCCAGGGGATTAGCAGCAACAGAAGCAGAAGAAGATGCTGCAAGCACTTATCTGACAAGAAACAAGATGAAAGGAGAAAAATCTGGAGGAAAAGCCTCTGTGAAGCAAAAAATTACAGAATAATTTTGACTATTATAAAAGTAAACAGCATGGAAATAGTGGTAGTGGGGCAGAATCTGAGCTGAGAAACTCCACCAAAATTTGTGTAGTTTTCCTTTGCTGCTCCTGTGGACATCATAGGGCTCAGAAATGCACTGAGGGTACAGTGTAAAAATCTGAAGTTTTAGTTTCACCTTGTGAATGGGTGAGCTAAGAGCACTCACAGGAGGTTACTGGCTGTTTGGCAGAAATGCAGTTCATCACAGTGCAAGAACCGGACCAAGCGTCCAAGTCCTTAGACCATTTCTGAACCCTCCTGTGCTGGCAGGAAGGGCACAGCCTCACATATTGGCAGATGCCCTCCTTCCCACTGCTTTGCCAGGGATTGGCTCTGTCCCATTTTGCGAGTCTAAATCGCTGTGCACTCAGCACAACGACCAATAACGTTTGATTATCATTGCAAGCTAACTTTATTGAGATTGTATTCAAGCAAACCTCCTCTTGTGTGCTATATTGTGGAAAAGCCACGAGGCCACGCTCACAGCGTAAAAAGGCAGCAGCACTAACGTGTTTGAAAGCGTCTTCACCAAACAGCAAGGCAGGTAGCAGGATACTGGCAAAGCTGCAGGAGCAAGGGTGTCCCCATATGTTCTGTTATATTTTTACCATGTGTCATTTCCAAAGTTATTAAAACCAAGCCTAATTTTACTCCTCTCCATTTTTTCTGAGCTTGCCCGGTTTTTAGCTACCAGCATTTGTGCACAGCTCTCCCTTGTCTCACACACTCACTTCTGCACCAACAGTGCCTCCAGTGATGTTATTAGCTGTAGTTTGTTTGCCATCTCTCCTCACTCCCAGCTATGGGTGCAGTGGAGTGCCTTGCTGTGGCAGTGAAGCTTAATCACTGTACCTCCGAGGCCTGAGTCTGGTGGGGGCAAAACTTTGGCCTCCGGAGCTGTTGTACATAAGTTTAACACCTCACGTGTCAGATGTAGCACATGTACACCAGATGTTCTCTCTCTGCTATACCATGCCAGAAATACATTCATTTATGACATGCATGTGTAAGAAGCATCCATGTGCACATGCGCTTGTGCTTCCCTGGTCATTAGCACTTTTTAAATGGTACCATCTTTATAATGGCTAATTGTATTTTTTTAATATTATTTTAGTGGTTTATATTCATTAATATATTTAAGGACTACCATGGTGCCAAACTCTGTACAAACATGAACATCAACCCTGTTTTTTGGAGCTTGCAATCTACGTATTAGACAACAGGCAACTGGTGGGTACAGACAGAAAGTGAGCACAAAGAAACTATGAGCAAATATTATTCACTGCAGTAGATAGCAATATCAGGGCATTGGCAATGTAATTACTGCCAACAGAGCAAAGAAGAGTTTAAGAGAAAATAATGAGACAACTGTTCTTCAAGAGGTTCTCACAAGTAGAGAAAGCATTTGGAAATTTTGCAAGTATGGAGGTCAAACTGGCAGCATGGGGGCAGAACTGAGCTTTTAGAAATGGAAGGGGGAGAGATTGATGTGGAGTCTCCACAAAAAGCTTTAAATGTAAAGATTTAGCTTCTACTTGATGTAATATGGAAGATGAAATCAGTAGCAGGACGCAGAGAGGAGTAACCTAGCCAAAGAGATGAGTCCTGCAGATTTCATCTCCTTAATCTTCATCTCACTCATTTGGTGAGTTCAAAAAAGAGGAACACTTGTGGTGTTTGACACTGAGAGCCCTGGGTAAATGTTAGAGCTGTGTCAACAGATAGAAAAGTCTTCCTCTTCAATGTGCAAAAATAATCTTTGGAAATTAAATCGTGCACAGCCCAAACCAAAGTTGACATCTAACTTATATCCTCAATTGACAGGCAGACTTGAGTATACAAGTGCCATCATTCACTATGAGAGGTAGCAGAGAAGGTTATGGAGGAGCAACTAAGAGTTCTGGTTTTAGCCATGCTGAACTGGAATTGATGTTTAATTATCCATGGGTAAATATCACAGAGAAGCTGAGATTTTAGTTTGTGTAGAAGGAGCAGAGTGAGCAGAAGACAGGTACTCCATGACACCTCCGAGAGCCGATGACAGCAGAATTTGTGTTTGCAAGTGCAACTACCCCGTCTACCGGAGGTGGAGAAAAGTAAAAGGCAGGTGTTACTGCTCATGGGACTCCAGCAGGATGCTGGAGAGAGAACCACCAAGAGAAGAGAGAAATAATGAGAGGAGGAAGGTGAGCACCTGCAGGGGAGAGAGCAGAGGTCAGTGAGGCAAAGGTTTAAGGAAGAAGAGAGCAGTGGCTGTGCAAAAGGTGGCTGGATGTCCACGGAGAGGACTGTGTGCACTGGGTTACTAGTACCCAAATTTGGATAGGAAGAGGTGATCTGACTGCAGTTCAAGCTGCATGCAAGGGACAGAATACAAGATGGGAGAAAATCTACAGAAATGGTGGAAAGTGTTTGAAAGTGTTTGAAACCATCAGGAGAAAAAGAATGAGACAAGCAGGGGTAAGGGTGGGGCTGATTTTTTTATGAAAGGAATTTACATGTATTTGTATTGGGAGGGAAATGGAAAAAAAAAAGAGATCAAAAGAGTCTGTCACTGGGACAAGCAGAAGTTTTACAGGACAAAATTCCTGTGACTGTACTAAGAGAGAACGGGAAATGAACCGTAAAAGGAGTGAAAAAGGCTGGCAAACTGAAGAGAGGAGGACTACTTTATCAGTTTGCTCATACAAGAAATTGAGAGATGGTGTGCAGAGAAACAAGTGGAGATGGGAGGAAGGAAGCAGATGAGGAGGTGATGGGCGTGTCTGGGATGGAACTAATAAAGCCAAGCCACTTCATCAGGGAGATGGATAAAGTGAAGGAGGAGAGAGGAATCAGTGACAGAGGTCACCCTCATTACAGAATTACTACCAAAGACATTTTCACTCTTAAATAAAGAAGCCCTGGGCAGGAAGCGGATGTGGTGGTGAAGGCAGGCTTGAGTGCTGGCGGTAGATTCATCACTGTGAGAGACAGGGCCTCGTACATCCATCCGTCATGGGTAGGGATGAGATAATCAGTAAAACAAACAATAGTAGCAAAGAAACAAAGTAAGGAGAGGGTTTGATAGCAGTCAAGAAGTCATCCATAGTGCAGGTCACAGGTTTGTCAAGTGTAAGGCTGTTTCCCAACCTTTCCCTTTCCTTTTCTTTGCAAATAAAGCCCCTCATCCTCCTCCCCATTACTAAACTCTATATCCTTTCATATCTAGGCTGCATTGATTTCTGCATGCTTACTAAAATGCAAGGAAAGCCATAGCGTCAGTCATGTTTCTATACACATATGCCCTAAATGACTTTTTGGGTCAGATCTTAAGCTAATGTAAACTATCATTGCTTCAATGAAGTCACTGAAGATATGAATACATATATATATATATATTAGCTGTGGGCCTGAATCTTTATACTTCAATATTTATGTCTTACAGAGGAAAATTTCTCTAAGAATAGTGTTCAGTCTTCTGGTTTCTTTTCTGCATCTTTCCTTTTGCTTTCTATAGGAAGACGTTATTGCTTTTATTCCACACTGTTTCCTATCTCTTCGTCCATCTGTTAATTTAATCAGTTTCAATGTTTCTCACGGCAAACTTCCTAGAAAGTCCCTTCTCCCATATGCACATCCATGCTAATGGGGTCTTTTTTTGTACATCCCAGTTTAATGGGCCCTCTATACACCACAAACTTCCAGAAATGAAAAATGAGAAACCCATTTATGCCTCTCATCCTGTCCTGATATACACAAGAGACAGTGGAGACTGTGACTGTGAGCAGAAGCTGAAACTTCACATCCCTGTGGGTGCTTAGTAATAGAAAATATGTCCCTATTTTCAGCCATATGTCCTGTCTGTGTTACAGTTGTAACCACAGACATATGCCTGACAAGCCCCTTAACACCACAAAAGGAAGAAAATACTCAGGCTGAATTTCTTATAACATATTTTACAGATAAATAGTACTGCTATTATCCTATTCAAGTCCAGCTAGGAAAATAAGCATCTCAGCACCCAATATTTAAAAGGAATGGGATTCTGTGTTTATTTATATATGCACATGTGCTTTTACTAAAGCAAAACATGACAAAAGAACCACTTCTGATAACAGTGACATGTAAGATGAATGTAAAATAGAATACTCAAAAATCTGTTTGATAGATGAGGTTAAGGATGGAAGCCTCTGCAGCAATTCAGCTAATATGAGCCTTGTTTTATTCATCTCATGTTACTGCTGCCAGGAATGTATCAGTCGTACGACACTTTTAGTGACCTTTCAGGCACAGCCAGAATAAAATGCCTGCAGAAAGGGCAGCATTTTGCATCCTTTAAGAAACTAGCTCAGAGTCCACAGGGAGGTTTTAGCACAGGCTGGACACCGCAGGCTTTGCAGTGATGAGAAACTACCACCGTCAAAAAAACTTGCTACAAAGAAATTACTGAAATCCTTTTGTATTGGAGTTTACTTTCTATTACTTACCTTTACCCACCTGGCAAAGTGTGTTGTTACGTGTAGGAAGTCATTGTATGCCTCCAACAAGGTCACAGTAGTGCTCTCTGCCCCACCATCATTTGGTTACAGACATGGGAACTTCCACTGTCAGTTAAATGCAGAAATGTCTCTACAAGCTTGCGTTGTTTGTCACTTGGCAATCTGGTTTGTTAACACTCTGTGTTTACTTTGTGCAACAGGGCAAAGACACAATGCATGCAGAGATATTCAGCTTGCATCTTTCTCTCATGCCCACACAAACTTATTTTACTCAAAGAAATCTTTTTCTAAACATGTTGGTTTAGCTTTCTGAAAACAACTCTAAAAATCACCTTTAAGACCTTTTGCTCCGTGACAGCAAAACAGAGTAGCTATGCCTGCAGCCTTCTAATAATGGTTTATCAGTTGCTTGAAGGGTCTTGGGAAGTACACAAGACATGCAAAGCTGGACAAATACATAGAAGCAACATCCATAAAGTGGCACGTGTTGACACCAGTGAGACACTCAGCCCAAGACAGGTCTTTTCCGACTTGTGTTGGCAGAGGTCAAGAGTGAGGAAAAAAAAGGAAAACTGAGCAAAAGAAGAGCAAACCATAGCAGCAGCAAAGACTCATCCATTCTTTTTGCTGCTCTCTTTGTATTTGAATAAGAGGATTTTTATTTCCTCCCAGCTCAGCAGTTCACTCAACAGTATTCCTATAGTGAATTCTTCATTCTGTGCTTCCAAAGATATGATCACATTGTAATAAAGTTTTTCTGATAGTTACAGACAGTGAGTAAGTAGGAAACAACAAATGGCATTTATTATTGCCCCAGGGAGAAGGACTTGGGGGTATTGATTGATGAGAAGCTCAACAGGAGCCAGCAGTGTGTGCTTGCAGCCCAGAAAGCCAACCGTGCCCTGGGCTGCATCAAAAGAGATGTGGCCAGCAGGTCGAGGGAGGCGATCCTGCCCCTCTACTCCACTCTTGTGAGACCCCACCTGGAGTACTGCGTCCAGCTCTGGGGGCCACAGTACAGGAGAGACATGGAGCTGTTGGAGAGAGTCCAGAGGAGGGCCATGAAGCTGATCAGAGGGCTGGAGCACCTCTCCTGTAAAGACAGGCTGAGAGAGTTGGGATTGTTCAGCCCGGAGAAAAGAAGGCTCCGGGGAGATCTAATTGTGGCCTTCCAGTACCTGAAGGGGCCTACAGGAAAGATGGTGAGGGACTGTTTATCAGGGAGTGTAGTGACAGGACAAGGGGTAATGGGTTTAAGCTGAAGGAGGGTCAATTTAAACTGGATATTAGAAAGAAATTCTTCCCTGTGAGGGTGGTGAGGCACTGGAACAGGTTGCCCAGAGAAGCTGTGGATGCCCCCTCCCTGGAAGTGTTCAAGGCCAGGTTGGATGGGGCTTTGGGCAACGTGGCCTAGTGGAGGGTGTCCCTGCCCATGGCAGGGGGGTTGGAACTAGATTGTCTTTGAGGTCCTTTCCAACCCAAACCATTCTGCGATCCTATGATTCTATGATTCTATGATTCTATGATCTTGATTTTAGCAAGATTTTGACCCTATGAAAGGTTTGTAAGCAGGGCAGGAAAGCACTGTCCAGATGCCGTCATCATAGGTTCTGTGCAAAATTGCTTAAAACTCTATTTGAAATTTAGTTATCAACCAGCTGGGATGACATTTCAGATGGGATCCCACTGGGACGTCAGCTAGGGAAATAATTCTCTTCATTATTTTTGTTAACAGCAAGAGTAATAGAAGAGAGAACATTTGTAAAAATTTCAGATGAAACCAGACTGGAGGGGTATGAGCACTTGTGAAGATAGGATTAGAAGTCAAAATGATCTTGAAAAGTGTCTTGAAATCAAGAAGATGAAATTCAATATAGACAAATGCAAAAGAACTCCTGTGGCGAAGAATCAATCATCTCCAGATAAAATATGGACTACTTGGCTAGACTACAGTTAGTGTCAAAACATAAAAATAAATGTCTGGTTATTAAACATTTGTATGATGCTGTTGAAAAAGGAAGGAGAAGAAAAAAACAAACAAACGAACAAACAAAAAAAACCCCAAACCCCACCAGGTTATTTATTCCAGTTAATGTATAAAGACCTACATGGCAGTTGTTCCAGTTAGTCCTGATTTGTGCACCTCACTATAAGAAAAAGAAGCAGGCTGCAGAAAGATCTTCAGGCTTGGAAATTTAGAGGCTTGGAAAACAGGGACCGTGAGAAAAATTTGAAAGAACTAGGTATGCTTAAATCTGGAAAAGATGGATAGCATGAAAATACTTTTTGAAAATGCTTAAAAGTAGTTATGAAAGAAAAAAAAAGGCTCATTTGTCTTCATATCCATTGGGAGAAAAGGCCAAAATGTAGAAAAGTAGTTAATTTGCAGGAAATTACATTTAAATTAGACATTAGGAAGTTAGGTGCAGAGAAAGGCAATGCAGAGAGACTAAAGAACCTCCTTCATTAGAGATGTCAGGCATTAATTTAGTAAAACATCATTCTGGGATAGGAGCATACGTATGTTGCCACAGAGCACAGAACTGACTAAATTATTTCTGCAGGGCCCATTCTTGCCAGGGACAGGTTCAACAAGTCTGTGGTTGCAATGCAGACATACTGTACCGGTCCAGTCTAGTGTTTTGGTGGCTCTTTGCTTGCAAAGTAAATGGTGGACAGAGGGGTACAATAATTTGATTTAGTTACACACCTGGAATGCACATGACTGCATTGATAAGTGTGGCACACGTTGAGGGGTACCTTAGTACAAAATAACCTCATAAATGCAAGTTTTCAGGACTTCAACCACTGTGAAAGTTCTCAAACCAAAGGTTATAAATTTACATTTGTGATTTTTATGTGAATGTTACTGCATTTTAGATATACAAGAAGCTATCCTCTATCAAAGAACTTTTTTTTTTTCTTTTAATGTACACAGACACAGTCTGTCAGTAGCAGTGCCCAGATCAGTGAAAAATGCACTTCCTTACCTGAACTCTTTGGCCCTTTTATATCAAAGTAAATTCAAATACACATCTGCTATGTAAGAGACAGTATTTCAGGGATGAGAACTGCCCACAAATAACCCCCAAAAGCCAATAGTTGGGTCTCCTGGTACAAAGGAAGCAAAGGATGCACTTTTACCTGTGTAAAGAAAGTGTTATAGCAGGGAAACAGGGGTCTCGGGCTCAGATGAGATTGAATTGCCCTGGAAATTGTTTAAAATAAACATGAGAAGACCATCTGCAACTGGCAGTGGTGCGAATTAATAAATAGCTCCAACCCTACAACCTTCCCGCAGACCTCCAGTGCCTTGAGAGAAATGCTGGTTTCCTTAGATCTGTGAAGCCTCATCTCTCAAACTCACATAAATTGTTCCAGCCCTCTGTTCGTGCGTTTCAAACCAAATGTCAAAGCAGGGAATCAGAGAAACTTCTGTCTCTCAGACAAAGTTGGATCAATGCACTCTCTCCTCTACATCACTGAACCACAGTATGACAGCAAGCCAGACACAGTAATCACAGTCAGAAGCAACGGATTCATGCCAATAAATAAATGGGTTTCAGCATTTGTAATATCTGAATAGCATGTTGGTTTGTACTCCAGTGAGGCGGTCTACTTGAAAAAGAGGGATGTGTGGCTATTTCTGATAGACAGACAGCTGTTATAAATCCCTCATTGTCTTTCTGTGATTTTAAAATTAATTTCATTTTAAAATTTAAAAAGGGACTTTTCCTTTATTATTTTTTTTTAACCTTTTTCTGCATCTCCACAATTAGCTGGTCTATTTTTAACAGATTATTAGGTGGTACATCAAAAATCATTTGTGTGCTGGGCGGTTCTTGAATGATAGTGCCTATCACTTCTGAAAAGATGTTGCTAATGAAAGCAATTTTCCCCTTTTCAGTTGATTTCATAGGTGGATTTGACTCTTACGGCTATCAAGGTCCACAGAAGACATCTCATTTACAGCTACAGCCCATGTATATGTAAGTACTTAACTTCTGAGATATTCTGCAGAGTGGCAGGCTGATATTAAAGGATCATTAAGCTGAAAGATGACGTGACTTAAAAATTCAGAATAGGCCTTTTTGGAGAGACTGAATTCATGCTACACTTA
The DNA here is from genome assembly GCF_011004875.1 of Balearica regulorum gibbericeps. Taxonomy (NCBI): domain Eukaryota; kingdom Metazoa; phylum Chordata; class Aves; order Gruiformes; family Gruidae; genus Balearica; species Balearica regulorum. The sequence continues at coordinate 58,501,065 of NC_046186.1, forward strand.
AGCACCAACATTACTCTTCTGTTGAATTATAATTATTACTTATGGCAGGATACAATGTGTCAGAGTTGTTTAAACAACACCCAGCTCTCACCTGATTTTCTCCCATTTTCTTTCGAGTAGTTTCCACTCAAAGGCAATGAGAATTCTATTTAGTAAAAAAATACCCAAATCTGACAAAACTTAGTGGCAAAAGGTGTTTTTTATTAAATTTTATCAAAAGTTCAGCAACTTGCCAATTTAGTGGATGCATTTAATGTTTGTCTTAGCAGGACATCTGTTCACTGAGGCACCTCTGTACCTCATTTCCAGTCTGCACATTAAAAAAAAAAACCAAAAACAAAAACAAAAAAAAAAAACCAAAAAAACCCCCAAAACCCACAACAAATGTAACAACATATGGCTTTTAAAAACAGTTTGAATAGAAAACAATATGGAGTGACAACTCCATCCACTGCCTAGAAGTCCAGCCTGATATATTTGGAGATTAAATGGTTAATCAAATCTCACCACATGCACACAACCAGAATACATTCACACTAGAGCTAACACCCAACTATATACCAGTCCAGGAATAATCATCTCCAAATATTTCTTGTACTGATGCCAACTGCAATTCAGAACAGCCCTGACTGCCCAGATAAATCTTACCTTATTGCTGCAGCCTTTTGAAATGTTTTTCATTTACCGTCACTGGCCGACATGGTAAAAGCACAGCACAAAACAGCTCACAAAGGGGCAATGGGTTTGTTGGGGTTTTTTTCTTTCTTTCTCTTCCTAACATTTCTTTTGAGAAAAAAACCTGAACACAGGCAAATGATATCCATCCCAACATACACTTCCATTCACCCTTGAATGTAATTTCATTTTTTCTGATTAGTGGAAGCGTCTGCTAATAGATTAGTGGATTTTTGCATAGAATTGGCATTTACTCCCTTATCAGTGGTACAATCAATTTTGCGGTAGTGCTTAGGATTGGTTCCTTTGGGAGCTTTGCTAGGAGCTTTTTAATAATCTCAAATTACAATAGTACATATCTCCAATGCCATCTTAACTTCATCTTCCCATCTGTCTGTGCTCAAGTAAAGATTTTTCACCTGCATTTTTGGCACAGTGCTGTGCATTTAGAAAATGTTATTTCCTTCCTAGTATTATGTGTGGCTCATAGGTACTTAGAACAATTCTAATCCTATTTCTTTCTCAGTATACCATACCTTGTCATCAACATATGGAGCCCTCTAGCTGAGATATTATCCCATTCTCTTTATGCTCTCAGTGTTTCTTCCAGAACAGCAGATTGCATTTACTGATCATCTTCATACTGACTGGAAAGAAAGCTAGACCTGTAGAAAAAAAAGGAGGCAATATTTTTGAGCTTGTAGCTGAGACAGAGAGATACATGATTAGGCCATGTAAGCTGTGTTCTGCCTTATTTCAATGCTGCGTTCTCATTGGAGTAGAGGTGATTTCGCTGTCCTAACTGAGAGATAGAAATCTGTATGTAAGCTGACGTTTTGTCCAATCAAGCCACAAAAGTATTGCCATGTCTCAGCCAAAGTCGAAGATGCTTCATGTTTCCGTCTGACTGTACAGTATGTGACAAGGTTCTCTAGAATTGCCACAGCCTGTCCTTAAGTGGCTTTTACAGCACTTAGTAATACCTTTCTGTTATTTACAGCTGAGGCGCCCCAGAAACACATGCATATGTATTCACACTGCAGTTGCTCTGTAAATGTAGGCAGACCATTAGGTAGTGCAGTGACAAATTCGAATGTCAAATTAATCAAGCCGTGGTTTGATCTGCTTGTTGCACTATTTACAGCAATATTACGTACTGGAAATCAAAACACACTGATATGATAACAGCAGGCCATACTCAATGTTTTAAAGCTTTATTTGGTGGGAGGAAGAGTTTGGTTCCCTAGGGACCTTGTTCACCAAAGAACATCAGTGTTTGTTAGCCTCCATAGTATTCAAGGAGGAAAAAAGAAATACAGGACTTTACATTACTCTTTAGCCAATGTCACCTGCATTTCACAATGCTCAGCATGCCTAGAGGATGAGTAGAAGATAAGAATCATTTAACTTAGAAATGCAGAGGACAGGACAGGACAGGACAGGACAGGACAGAATAGAATAGAATAGAATAGAATAGAATAGAATAGAATAGAATAGAATAGAATAGAATAGAATAGAATAGAATAGAATTAGACCTTCTGCTTCATGGAGTCCGTTGCCATAGTCTCACCACTGTCCAAGGTATAATCATATCCTTCCAGGATACAACTATACCCATATATACCATACAGCTGTATTCATATAGCTATTTCCACAACTTTATCAACTGCTACAAAATGTCTTCAAATTTTGGAGGATATAGAAAGCATCACCCTGTTTAATTCTTGCAAAAGATCAAGAAAATACAAAGATAGATTGTTGCCATCTCTGCACTGTCTACTATTCAGGTTCACACTGGGTACAACTCATGTGCAGCTCTGGGTTTATGAGAGAAATAGGAGATAGTTGCCTTTAAAACATCTGGTTACTAAGTATTTCCGAAAGCACAATAGGACATCTCTCTGCTGTCTATGGTGTGGTAGTAACTGTAGGTGTGCTAGGCATGCTATGAAAGTGGAGGAGAACATATGGCCTCAGCTCTGAAGAGCTTACCAAAACAATATCAGCTTCTAATGGTTGTGCAGATTCTGTCAAAACACAAATTTCAACATGTATTTCAGTAATAAGCGCAGAGAACCTCCCGTATATTTACCAGATCGACTCATATAAAGAAAGTACAAATCTTAAAGACATACAGAGTCGTGTGGTAGGTCTCAGTCATCACTCACGTACTGCTTGCTGATGTGAATTGATTTAGTCGATTGTGATGACAGAATTCCATCAACACAAACTTTCATTTCAGTTCAAGCCAGACAGATTTATATCCAAGTGATTTAAATCAATTTTAACTGTTCTATACATGCACAGTTTAATTATTATCCTGAAGGAATGCTGAGTTTAGTATTTGTTAACTGTTAAGACACCCTGGTATGTAACCTGTTTCCTCCTGCGTGCTAAAGTTAGCAGTTCATTTTGTTAATTTGGAGGTTATACTGAACCTACACAAATTTATGCATGCAATTAAGTAATTATATTGATTTATTCAGGGTTCTTATGTTTACGTTTCTATTGTGTCATGAGGTTTTTAACTAAAGAATTATTACTTTTTATTTGTGATATAAATCAAGCTCTACTTATAAGAACATTCGAGCCCAGTTTAAATGCACACAGTACATTTGTATGGAATTTCATCAATTATGCAAAACTACTGTAAATGAACAGGATACTTAAGGAAAAAAAGTCTTGATTTATGAAAAGGAAGTGTTATCTGTAGGTAGTGAATTGAGGCAACTATCTCTGGCTACAATATCCTTAAATAGTCTAGAATTATTAGATTCAGGCTCACTGTGTTTCTTTTCTCTATATTTTAGGCTTTGAATTCCAATCACAACTCTCTTTATCGTCTCTCCCAATTTCACATTTAACTTAAACCAGCTTGCTTTTTAAAGAGAAAAATATATTCAATTTAAAATTATGTTTCAAATAAAACACTGGTGTTTTGGGGGAGGATTCTTATCGTGACATGTATCTACCTGCTATAAATAGCTTTTTTTATTATTTAAGTGCCAACAGTGTGCTCTATGCTGTACAAGCCAAGAAGCCTAGACAATCCCTTCAAAACGAATACACTTTTTAAACGGAACGGGAGAGAACTGGTGCTCATGTACCTCCTTGCAGTGTGGCCACAGCTGATGTCGTAAAAAGCAGCTTCCTGGCTTTCTGTGCTGGAGATGCCAGTGCTCATTTCCAGACCATGGGACAAGAACACAATAAGATGGTGGAAATCAATTGTCAAGAGAAAATTCTGCTCTTGGGAGGTGATCGAGGAAGGTGACTAAACACGGCATTGATTCCGATGCACATGAAAAAACACAGTTATGGTTGTGGAACAAGACTGCACTGCATGATCACTGCTCTAAAAACAGGAGGAAGGAGGGAGGGGAGAGAGATTTTTCTTTACGTTTTGCACAATAAACTTGTTTGCTCAAGAAAAGCAGTGAAGAAAAAAAAAAGCAAAAAAAAAAAAGCATGCATGTCTGATGCTGATGCCTAATGCACTGGAGAAATTGCTCAAAAGCAGTTCAGCCCTGAAGTGAAGCTTGCTTTCCTCGTATTCGGTGAAGTCTGAGAATCTTTGCATTATATATATTTTTTATATATATATGCAAACACATATGCTATATATGCATAGAAACACACACACCTATATGCATCCTTTTATATATATATGTGTGTGTGTGTATATATATATGCCCACTTACGTATATTCTGTTACACAGGACTATTGGTAAGAATTGATTTTCACTAGAAGGCACGCACTTACGATAGTTTCTGGCTAATAGGTCATACCTTTCACCAAATGTTGGAAGGAATTTGAGCCAGTAACTCAGGGACAGAGGGGTGTAGGGGTCGTTAATGTATTTGCCTTAATATCTGGTCTCATCTTTTCTGTCTCTTGTATTTACATGTGCATTACACTGGTGATGGTCTGCTAGCCTAAAACTGTAGTTATATGTCTAGACAATTGCACATCCAGAAGGTACCTACTTTACCATTCACTTGGAATATAAATGAAACATAGGACACAAAACTCAGCACCTAGAGTATAACCCCCGTGACACTCAGCAAGTTCACACAGTACAAATCTGCTGTGTTAGTCTCCTTAAGACTCATGTTTGTGGGATTCAGACATTACGGGCAACATTTCATTTTAATAAACTACCAGCTAAGCCTTATCTAGCAACTAAAATGGCTTGCCTGTTTTAGACTGTGAAAGTTGGAGTTGAAGAACATGGTTTTAAGCACAGCACTGTTCAGGTTGACAAGGCTGTGGCACTCATACATGCACGCTGCTTTGCAAGTGATCCTTGGGGCGACTTTCCCAGGCACCTGCGATTCAGCCCTTCTGTCCTCGTCCTGCCTCCCTTCTTGCTTTTCCAAAGATAGCTACAGTTCTGATGGATTATTGTACAGTTCAGCTCATCTTCCAGTTGACACATGGATATATAGTTAAGATTATAATTAAATATCACTCCTGCCTAGAATGGTTTAGAAAACCTGTGCTGACTTCTCTGACAATGTTCCAGAGAGAGAGACAAGCGACCACCTGAGCAAACACTTTGTGTTTCTGTCCTCTTCATCCCGTGTGCAGCTGAACTCTTACTGGTTGGTGGCTTACACTTGCTTGCAAAAGGGCACCAGAGCAGCAGGGCAGTGATCAGATAGGTATATGGTGAATTATAAATATCTTTCTTTTTCTGTCTTCCTTCTAGGTCAAAGTAAACATGAGGACTACTCAACATGGGCTGGAGGACCTGTCAAAGAAACTGTTTCAGGATGGCCCCCTGGTTCTTCAAAGAACAAAAAAATTCCAGTTTTTGTGCTAAAAACAAACAAACAAACAAAAAAGCCCAACAACAAAAAGCTGATTGAACAGTGAAACAAAAAAAAATGGACACCTTCAGCCCCTCTTTCTAACAGGTACTAAGGGAGATGCCCTGGACCCCCACCTTGGACCTCCTGCCTCCCAGCACCAGAAGGCCAGAGCAGAGGCGTTGGTGCCATCTTCTGGCTCTTCCCCACCCTGGCGGCTCACCTGGATTAAGACATGAACCCAGCCGATTCGGTGCTTTCAGAGCCCCCTCTGCACTCCTGGCCGCGTCGAGTCTCCTTAGTCAACACAACATTACAAATACCAGGATGACCTTGCAGCAGAAGTCAACAGACAGCGCGTTGTTTGCCCTGAAGGCTGTACAGTTCATACTTGCCTTAACCCAACTGCATTGCACATCAGAGAAACTCAGTGCAAGCTTTCTGAAGTAACGTCCTTTAGGCTCGACATGCTGCTGTTAATACTGAACGATTTCTAAGTCAGTGGTTTTCTTCTGTTTCGTTTTGTTTTGTTTTCGTGTCAGGGAATAAGGTTCTGTTGCTCCACGGCTCCAGAGCAACTGAGTAGAAAACTGCCAGCTGTCTGAGAAGTGCTTTACTTTTGAGGCTCCACAGTGGTCAAGAAACAAACAATTTATAATGGTTAAAAAAAAAAAAAAAAGAGAGAGAGACCTTTTGGGGGTCGGGGTGGGGAGAGGGGTAACACAAACTAATAGTTGAACCTACTGGAAATAAGCAGCAGAATCAGTGCTTCTTAATCCCGCTGTTTTTATTCATCACACTGTAGGTGCTTTTATAGCTATCTCTAAATGTCTTTTACTAACTACAGAGACATCTGCAGATTTCTATCAACAAAGGCCAACTGAATATGTACTAGCTACATTTACTCTTTTATATCTAATTTCAACTGAAAATTCTCTGTAAGTGAGCTTTTTTTTCTAATTGCACCATAAGGGATCCATATATTTTATTTTTTTGTTTCAGTTGGGGAGGGCGGGGAGGGACTACTTGAGTTGAAGAAATATTGGAGACCTTTTTGTGGTATATTTGGGGGATCTGTTGTGTGTTAGAACGTGTATTTTATCTTCCTGTATTATCGTGGCTGAAAAAAAAACTGTGCTGTTACGTAGTTGGCAACAAGATGCCTTTGGGAATTTTGCTAGTAGGTCAATGTGTATATGAAATATTCTGAACTCCTAGGAACATATGTTTTGTTCTACATCTGATCTGTATTTTCAAGCACTTGGGTGGCTTTCATTAGGAAAACCCCAATATTTTGCTCAGGCTTTTCAGAAACTTGGATTGTCATTGTTTCTTTGCTCAGACCCTGCATAGGCAAACGCACGCACCTACCACACCTGAGGTGACCACGTAGCTTTTGAGGGCAAGAGGGAAGGTCAGCTCTTGGAAAGGCTCGAGCTGCCCCTGAGCACCTCCCTTTTCCTTGCTGGGCAAACCCTCGCGCCCGCGCGGCTCCTGAGCTCCCACGGCCTCTGCGCTCACGCCACTCATCCATCCCTGTACAAACCTGTGCCCTGTGCTGTGTCTGCATGGATGTACAGTGTCACAAGCAACAACTCTGGACAATGACAGAGGAACAGGCATTCACCAGTGAAAATAAGATACGGGACATGTTCAGGAACTATACTTACATTTATTCAGTGAGATTTATATAGATAGATATATATATATATGTAAGTGCGTGTGTGTGTGTATGTCTATGTATATAAAATACACAGGAATAACTATTGACAGGGGCTGCATAACCCAGGAAGCACCCGATGCGCAGGGCCAAGGGCTCCAGCCCCAGAGCCCATTAGGGATTTCCTGCATGAATTAGGCATGTCCCCTAGGCCCAATCCCGTAAAGCATTCATTGATGATTTGGATCTCAAATTTAATTTTTCAGACTTGGGTACCTGAACTTCTGAGTTCATTCTGGGTAGAGCTGCTTTTCACCCCCTGGAAAATCATGCGACTTCCAAGTGCCAGGCTGAAATTTCCCATAACTTGAAAAATTTTGAATGTTTCTGCTTTCATGTAGTATTAAATATAGCAGACGCATAGCATTAAACACAATGTAGAGGTTTAACTGGGATGAAAATGTCCTAACAGGGTATTTTAGCTTTCCCTGTATAACAGTTAATCAAAATCATATTTCTATAAAAATAATTTTTTAATGTGAAAAGAAACCAGTTTAGGCACCTAAGCAGCGATCCAATTTTCAGAAGATAATTTTTCATACCTTTCAGTGATTTCCTACAGAACAGCTGCTGCTGGTAGTTAGCAATGTTAGAAGTCAGACAATTTAATGAAGTGTCTACACGTAGCTTTTAGGCCTGATATTAATTTAGAAAATTTTGGCCTTAATTTCTCTGTGTCTTAGTATTCCCATCTATAAAACGGGAATAATATGTGACCCACAGGCTTTTTGTGAGGGCTGAATTGTTAATGTTTGTAAAGTGCTTAGGAAATAGGAAGCACATCTAAGTATTAAGGATTAAATTATAAATGCATATTCATATGTTACATATAGAGTAGATATACACACACCCACATACTCACAGTATACATATATATACGCATACATACCTATATGAAATTGGTATTCATAACCCTGCTTAAGTTGCAGTTAGAGCACCACCATTAAAAAGAAATTAGGACTGTTGACTACTAAACTAAATGATTAGTGGACAGATCTCTTCTGGAAGCAGTTTAGAGCACAGTAATGTGAGAATATCTGGATGACATTTTTGATTTGTACAGCTGTATCCTCCTCAAAATCCAGTAAAGAATGTTATTTTTCTAGGCTGGGCTTTTGTTATAAACTTAAATATTCAGAAGGCAAGAGATACAATCCAAATGTGTCTTTTTTCTTTTCTTTTTGGCATTTGTTAATTCTGAATGTATTTTTAACAAAAGTGATTTTTTTGACTTACTAGTGTAATTTGCATTTTAAAAAAAATAAATGGAAAAAATATAGGTTTCCAAGCTATTCATGGCCCCCTGATGCTATTCATAACTTACAGGAAACTCAGAATTACTGAGCAACAATGCAGGATAAAGAATCCTATTACATTTACATGATGACAATCCCTATCTGTGCAGTGCATGGATGTGACAGCACTGAATAGAAATTGCCAGGTCATGACACCATTTTAACTCTGTCATAGGTAGCAGGTATTTTCATTATCACTGACACTAAAAGATTTCTTTTACAAGGCTGACTGCAATAGACTCTTCACTTAGAAAATGGGGATTTTTTTGCCCACTCATCAGGAATTTTAAGCCTATGATAGGTTTACAGTTACCAACAGTGTTAAGTATTGCAAAAGTAATCCTTGTTAAGAGGGAGCTATGTAACATGGATACTTCCACTGCATTAATTTTCTTTTATATGCTGCTCATTGTCCCTACACTGAAATGATGAAATCCTGTCTTAGGAAACATCTTTATAGAGCTCACATACATTGACAGTTTGCCTGAGGTCATTTAATAAAGGCGGAGCAGAACAGTATATGTTTCGAGATACTTGGTCATGCTCTTCTAAGACTATTCCTTAGAAAGGGAGTTCATTAATTATTTTCATTAGGATTTTTTATGCCATAATTATAGTGCAAGTAATACTTTTCAGTCAGGTAAGGAAAAACATTTTGTGCTCCACTTGCTTAATTTAAGTACTGGTCGCAATACTCAACCGTCGTACAACATTTTGACAAAGGCCAGCGCAGCACATTTTGATCCCTGGATGTCGCTGAATACGAGTGGCTATTAACCCAGTGTCTGAAGGTTTTGATCACTTGCACTCTCACCCTCCATTTGAGCACACTGATAGTAGGCAAAGCAAAACTCCATACACCATGAATCCTTCCAGCTTGTAATATTTTCATCTCCAGTCCTCTGTTTTATTTTTAAATGCAGTTACTAAGAGAATGAGGATTTTTCTCACAAAGATGGAAAGCCCCATGAATATTTTATGTGTATGTATTTCTTGCCTGCTTTCTACTGATGAGTCTTTTCAACACAGCCGAGACAAAATTGATGGACTTTTTGAGTTTGTTTTCTAGCTAATCTGAATCTGGCTTCTTCCCAGTGCACGTGGATTGGCGACAGACACTAAAGGTGGGCCACGTTTCATTGAAGAACCGATGCATAGAAATACTGCAGATGGCACTGTGTCCACTGCTCCTTGGAGAAGAATGTAGGCAGTTGTTATGCTAATCAGTCAGCTCCACGCTATGTGCAATATTAAATGTAATTACCATGCATAAAAGAAACTGCCCTTTAGACTGCAGTTATTCATTCCCATACAGAAGTGGCACAGCACAGATTGAGTCAGTAAAAGATGTTTCCTTCCTCTAGTCACTAATACGCTTCATCCCCAGCCATGGACTGGAGAAATTGGGTCTGTTTGGTCTCGTGTCCGGACAAGTCCCTCTGTTCAGGCCTTCACCAAGAGGGGCAATTGCAGCCAGTTGGAGTGGTAACCTTTGCATAGCTGAGCAAGATAGAAAGAAAGATATTGTACAAATGTGGAGTTTTAAGTAGTATCACATGTGCATTTGTCTCTCCATATGTACAAAAGAAGGGTCTTTTAAAATGCACTCTTCCATTACCTCTCAGAAACCCAGACAGATAATGCCTTTTACAAGCACCTTCCAAATTCTGCCAAGATCAAGAAAGTTTTTTCATCAGATCCAATCAAAACACCATCTTTTCTGCTCTCTTTTAAGTAGAAGACTTCACTTGGGATTATTATTTTGGATAGAGAGGAGCATTAAAAAAAAATGCTTGTGGTCATCTCTGATTCAAAATTAAATCTTTTGTACAAAAGCCAGACTTCTACGTTGACCAGTGGAAGAGGATCTTTGCTGCCATCTGTTACCTAACCACTTTTCTAGCTTTGCCTTTGTCCTATTGGGAAATGGGTTATGTGGAGCTAAATGTGAAAGAGCATGTTCATATTCAGCTTGTACTCTTCAACAGCCTTCTGTTCTGCCACACAGAGTGCTATTTCATTTCTTTCTCCCTGTTGCCATCTTTTTTGTCCCATTCTCACTCTTCCCGTCTGCCTGAACACAACCCCAAATACCCTCCCAAAATTACGTTCTGCTCTTTGTCACATCCATTGTTTCAAACTGTTCACTTAATGACGGTGACAACAGTCATGGAGGACGGTGTCACTGTGGATATGTGCAAAACTGGAAGAAGAGGAAGCCCAAAGGTTATATATGTCCTCCGAAGGCCCCAGACCGGTAAAGGTTGGCAGTGTTACAGAAGCCATGAGGTAGAGCGAACCCTAATAGGAATCTGTTTCAAATGTGCAATTACATTTGTTAAACCTATAGTTCAGTGAGCACACAGAGAGTCATAAATATCTGGAGCTACAAAAGGCACAGGTGAACTAGAAGAAAATTCATAGAAAATGTGTTTGTGAACACGTTGACTGAACCAGATTCACATTTCAGCCTCTTCAAATTTGTGTCAGGTTGTTTTTTTCCTCTTGCAAACATTTGGATGGTTATGTTTCCACATACACAGGTGAACTTTTTGTTCCTAGGAGAACATGTAAGTATGTGCAATTGCATTCATTTACATGGGATTTTCAGTATTCATGTGCAATTTGTGCTAAATATTGACTCATTTCTCTCTGTCATACATACATACACACATACATACCTGTTATGTGAGTATCTTTCATGGTGGGGATACAAAACCGCACACACAGTCTCTCCCCTTTTCTACTTAGCTTTTCCTACCCCTTCTCTCAAGAAGTTCAAAGTCCTGAGTATTTATTTGTCATATGGCCATTGTGTATACAAAAATTACAATTTCTGATACTTACTGGATGTACAACCATGGTGCAATCCATGAACACAGTAAATAAGACAGACCTTTCTGCAAAGAGTTTATATGTTAAATGAAGTAAGTAAATGAAAACATTTCAATTTTAAAAAAAGAAAAATATGATCTCACCGTCCCACTCTGCTGTTAAATTTTGATTAATCAAAAAGGTGTGTGCCAAAAAATTTCATGAAAAAAAGAAGGACAGGGAAAAGGGAACTTGGAGTACAATTATAAGGTGATACAGTTAGTTTAAGCATGTACATATGAGAGTTGAGTAAAAGAATCAGCCAATTATATCTCACTAGAATATCCAATTAATTTATGATACCTCAATATAGATGTATTATATCATATCCTACATTTTAAAGGCTTCTAAAGCAGTAGCTATGGAAGAAGAACATTGAAGGGACTGCAAATTGATGCCATCACAAAAGGTTGATGGATTGATTCAATTAATCAGTAAGTCATTTCTAAGAGTTCTGCAGGGATTTATTTACCAAACACTTACATTGTTTATTTTGCTCTCTGGAGGGTATGTGTACTGTCATTTTTCTTCATTATTCTTCTTGTTTCATTCATCAATTTCTGACAAATATTTTCATGCGGATATGTGGCATGTTAGGCATGTAAATTGTCCATATTTACTGATTTAAAGCAATACACTCCAAGCTTCCAGCAGCCGTAAACTTCTGTTTATTTCCCTCAGGTCCTAAGAAATGCTAGTCATCTATAATTAATATAAAGACGTGTTTTCCATTTAATCTTTGCTTTCACTGTCTGTTCAACATGACAGTGATGTAAGGTCTTGTCTACTATAACACGTGGTTACTGCTTAAACTTTAGACAGAAACTTACTATGAAAAACATTTTGAACACTGTTGGTGCTAAATAAAATACCTGTTCCATCTTTGGTTTGGCCTTACATTTTGTACTTCAAATCCAGGAAAACCATGCAAAAATGTTTTAAGAATGTCAGCAGTTTCACTATGTTTTCCATAGGAAAAAATAGCTTTTTCTATTTCAATATTGTCATAGTATGTGCTTCAAAGTCAATACGTAGAAATGACCAAATTAGATCAAATCACATATTACAATAAGGCAGATGCTGTCATGACATAGGTCTGTGAAGGATGAAGAACTGAAACAGAACGGAAACCATACTTTGAAAGTGCTGAGTCTCATTTGGACAAACATTTTTATTTTAAACTATCAGGAACAGTGAACGTCTGAATAAAAAATAACGTTTCTCATGTGTTCATTGCACACAAAGATACAGCGTGGGTGTGATTTTCAGGCATCTTCAGCACTAGTCAAAATCTGACCCCACTTTTAGGTGGCTAGGAACAACTTCTCAGGAAAAGTAAAAGATCACAGCCCCAGTGACAAGAGCCATGGCAGCCTGCATCGTGTCACGGCCTTCCCCGGTGGATTTAAAAAACTCCACCCTATCTATTAAACTAGAGGGTATCAGAGGGATAGAGGCAAAAAAATTAAATTGCAACATTTAAAGACTAATGAGGATGTTAGCAAAATGAAATCATGGCACAAGTCTGATTACAATCAAAAAGTTTGTGGTGCAAACACACAGAGGGATGACTGCAAAAAACAAGGATAAGATGTCAGAGGAAACCATGTCAGCATGAACGAGTGGCTGAGCCCTATATCAGATACGTCTGGCTGACTTAAAAGAGTAATAGTGCCAGAACTGCATGAACAATGATGCTGTGCTACTCCTTGGGTCTGCAAAGATGATCTGGGATCAAGAAAAGCAGCACATGGTCACCTTGTAAGTGGTGGCAACACGCAGGCAATGATTTCAGAGAGCCATGTAACATACGGCCAGCACCATTTACCTCTATCTTCCCATTTTTCTCTGTCCACCAGTTTTGTTCTCTCGAGATTGTTTCAAATAATGCAAATAGCTGCTAGAATTCTTGTTCTTCACTTTTTGATCAAAAGCTATTTCCTTCTTCCTAACAAGTTTGAAAATTACACCCCCTAAAATAAAATGGGCTGTAGTCTTAGATACAAAATATGTAGTTCTATGCCCAGGTCTGGTTAATAACAGACAGATGGAGCAAGACACTTCTCAGTGATGCCCAGCGACAGGACTAGAGGCAATGGGCATAAACCAAAACACAGGACGTTCCCTCTGAACATCAGGAAAGACTTTGTTACTGGGAGGCACAGGTTGCCCAGAGAGGTTGTGGGTCTCCGTCCTTGGAGATATTCAAACCCTGACTGGACATTGTCCTGGGCAACCTGCTTGAGGAGGGGGGTTGGACTAAACAATCACCAAAGGCACCTTCCAGCCTCAGCCATTGTGTGATTCTGTGATTCGCCTCTCATTTAAGCTACATTTGTTTCCCATTGGAAATACTCCTAGCATCTCAAAAGGATGCAAAAATCTTGCTTATTGTGCCAAAGGAGTCTCAGAACTAACCTTTGTAGTGAAAATAAGATTTTTATGTATAAAAAAATGCTTTCAGGAAAAACATCAGTTTCTAAAATGTATTGGTTATTATTTCTCCCTTCTTTGAGTCTCCTGTCGTTGGCTACCTGGATGAAATCCCAGCTCCATTAAGGTCAGTAGGAATTTTACTGTTTGTTTCAGTGAAAATTCAGGATCTCACTCTTTGCAATTAAGATGCCTGAATATTTGCTTTGCTTGAAAAACAAAAACCCATAGCAATTACCCCCTATAATTTTATATGCCTCTACAAAATTTCTGATTTTTTTCCCCTTTCATGCTCAGCATTTGCGAAATGCATGGTCTGGTGATATAAAAATTTTATCTATACTCATTTGTGCTGACCTACATAACTTGCTCATTGCCACATTTGTGCCAGTAAAATCTTTCTATCATTCCCACTTTCCTGTGTATTTAATTTCATGTGAATGAATATCACTCCAGGGGATTAGCACCCTGGGACACTTTCTGCAAAACAGGAGTATTAAGGAGGAATCAAAAAACATTTGCATAGCTATTTGGCCAATGTGATAGTGGGAATCTGCTACATGACCTCTTTTCCCTTCATAAATAAATGTTAAATATTAGTTGTAACCTACAATTCCCAGTCTAAGTATTTCACGTCCTTCTAACTTCTTGCTCAATTGCACAGAGCCCTTCAGACTTGATAATTTTTCCATTGAGCAAACTAATTCAGCAGCAAGGAAATTTTTGCACGTAACCCAAAAGATAAAGCACAACCTTAAAATATGGGCTAATATTACCCAGTGATTCTGGAAATCCAATACTTTTGCCAAGACCATCATTCAGTCTGGAGTTTCTCCTGTGCAAAAATGCCTCTTGTTCATTAATTCACAGCCTGAAATGTAGTACCTGACAAAACTCCATCCAAGTGAGACCCCACCCTGATAGTCACTGACATGTACAACCTCATATTCTGCTCCGTGAAAGGAAATAGATGAGAAACTAGCACTTCAGGTCTTTAGGTCTGCTCCCTTGAGCTTGCTTTTCTCACGCCTGGGCGCTTGAGACTGCTGCCCCGTGACAGCCTCCATTCTCATGGGCATGTTGGGTACCTAAACTGAACCGCTGGTGAGTGCCAATTAAAATTGAGCAGGGTCTCTATGTCCTTAGTCCCAAAGGATCCAGTGTGCCAGTGGTGCTGTGCCACCTGAGCAGGGCCAGCTCTCAGCACACGTTGACCAGAGAAGCCCTTCAAGCAGGGGCAGCCAGGAAGGGCAGTGAGATCTACCACGCTGCTCCCCATTCCCCACTCCCTGCTCCTTCCAGAGCCCGAACACCTGCACCCTGCTCTGGCTCCAGCACCAGCAGTTCCCAGAGGTGGCCAACAGTACCGCCCAAAAGGCCGCATCCTTCTGGCACCAGCAGGCAAAATAAATCTGGATCTGCAGGAAACTCTTCCCAGGTCTCTGTTTTAACTCGGATCATGCCTTTCTTGTAGGAGAAGTAGTCAGACTTTTGTCTGGCTCCAGCTTTTTATATTTGAGGTGACAAAGCCCTGCCTTGCTTCACTCCTCAGAGACTTTGCGCTTGCTAAAGAGTTAGTTCTATTAGAGGAGGGAGTTTTAGCAAGCAGGGATAACACTCCAAAACTTTTGCATTAAGAAAGCTATAGCTCGGGTGCACTTCTGAAAAATAAACTTTAGGTGAAAAAAGCTAAGTCATTGCTTGAACTTGAACACATTCAAGCCTCTTTTATGGATGTGAAGACATCTTGAGTCATATGCAGAATTGTTTAGCGTCATTACTTTTATTACTGCTTATTGATATACTTACTTATTTGCTTTAATTATTTATTATTTTATAATTCCCCATTTCAGTGGGGAACATTTTACATTTAGAAGTACATTTTACATTTAGAAAAATCAAAGGAAATAGCAGGAAAAAAATGACATGAAATTGTAATATACCACCAGAGGACTGCTGTGTTAACCATCAGGATCAATCTCAAAAGCCATCCCCAAGGTCAGACCTACAGACCATTTACACTGAAAAAAAGTTCTCAGTCCTGGAAGCCATCCAAAGTATGGCCAGAAGCTCTGTTTGGTTGTTAAAATTCTGTTTAACTGGGTTGACTGGTCACAACTCAGAACATCTCCTAGTCCTATTGCCTTTGCTGCAGTTTGCTCTCTTGGGGGCTCCAGGCTTGTGAAATGGAAGTTCACCATTCATTGTTTGTCCCCAAATTATTCCTTTTCTGCACTTCACTTTTCATCTGTATTGTCCATAACAGAACCTGGAGAAAGAGACCAGATGGATTCCTAGGGGGACCTGCTGGCACGTTAGACCACAGGACTTTCTGGGGAAATACAGATGGATAAGGGTCCCTCAGGATGAGCTTTCTCAAACATTATGGGGCTCTTTGCAATTGTGAAGAATTGGCTGCAGCAGCCCAAGTCGTCCCTTCAGACACCTTATTTCTGTGGTGTCCGTGAGGAGAGTTAACCTCCAACCAGACCCTCAGTTTCACTGAAAGTCAACGGATCTTAAACTCTTCTTGGGTATTTGGCTTCTTAGGCCTTTTTGAAAGCCCAGGTAATGTTTATTTTCATTTTCAAATTCCTCCTAAATGGAACAGAAGGACCTTTGAAAATCAGTGCTCTGTGCTTAGACCCTGTGGACAGGTACACTTCGCTCGTCAGGCTAAATAAATGCAGTAATTTGATTCAGCCCTTGAGTTTCCACATGTATTACACTCTGCTAATTTCCCTGAAATTCTTCACAGCTTGTATGGAGAGAGAAATAGAAACTTCATCCACATCTGCGCTGATATTTTTATTTTGCCACTGGTGACTTTTGTTTGAGCTCCCGATATAACGGCTGCATGTCAGTAATAACAAAAATAGCTGATCTGCAACAGCCCACGCACTGCAACAGTTTGTACAATACTTTGTTACCCTCTAACTCCATCACTTCAGAATCCCTTCCTCTCCCATCTGTCCTAAACAAGTGGGAGAGGCTTTTTGCCAGAAAATGCATTTTTTTAAAGTGCCTCTCTGGAGGATAGCATAACAACCGTGCCTTAAGAAAAATGTTGTTAGCCCTTCCCATGTGTCAGAAGGGAAGATGCTACTAATTATAACTAAGATCCTGTCAGTTATCTGAATTCACTGGTAAATCTCCTAAGATCCTGAAGAAAGTGAGCAAACACATTAACATGAATGTGCCAGCAGCGAGTCACTATAATTCCCTTCCCAGCTTTCTAAAACCTACTGCGGGCTTACAGCAGCCGTGGCTTTGTGCTGCAGTCCACAAAACAGCTGGGGCCAGCACGGGCAGCCTGATCCAGGCTAGCAGCTCTCATGAAACAGGCACATCCATAGCAGGCGAGCAGTGCGATAGCTGATGATTTTTTTGACGTATCTATCTGGAGCATACTGGAGATTTGGACAATAGAGGGGAAAATCTGTCACTCAGGTTCCTTTACGTGAGCAACTAAGTGGGAAAAAACCCTTAAGTAAAACAGATCACTAAAGTGTTGCGCTGGCCTCCCTGGGGGGTTTGGTGTAGTTGGTTATATCATGGTCTTTGTAGGATCCAAAAGGACAGAAATCTTTCTGCTGAGATGCCTAGGTACAGTTTGTGTTTCTGCAGAGCCAGGGACTGTTCCTTCCCCAGGGACCATTCCTGCAAGCCTGGGCACACAGGATACATGTGCAAACCAGCAAGGGCCAATATTAACCAATTTCATTGCTAGGACCCCCTCATACCTCTCTGGAAGTGTAAATGGGCCTTCACGGGAGTCAGAGTGTAAAACACACTCGTCTGAAGGCTCCTGCACTTGTTAAAGGAGCACAAAGGGGTTTAAGTGAAAACAAGGACCCAGCCCAATGCTCAGCAGGAGGGCAGATTAAGCACCCTCCTTCTTCAAAGCTGTTTAGTATTATTGATAAATAACAAGTGCAGTAGTTGATTTCCTTCCGCCCCCCCCCCCCCCCCCCCCCCCCCCCCCACCAAAATACACAGCAATACCTATTTGGCGAGAGTTTGAAAGACGTGATTTCTCAAGCCAAACGTGACCGTGGAACCTCGCTGCCGGGTGCCGGAGCACAGCAACTCTCTTACCCTCACTGGGGTTTGATACAATTCACATTCCTACACAGAGGGCAAGGGGCAAGAGAAATAGGGGAGGGGAGGAAGAGTACCAAAGATTACCAGACAGTGAAGAATACAGTATATTCCGTAAAAGCTTAATGAGAGAATCCCATGGTAACAGTCAGGCTTTGGGTTTTGTGTGCAGCTATCTGCAGAAATGCCGCCGGCATGTGTGTGGTTTGCTGTTGACGCATTCTGATAAAGAGAGAAAATTTGTAAGAAGGTCAGATTACTCACAGGCTTGGCAACAGGACATAAAGCTAGGTGCATGGCATGTGTACTTGAGCATGGTGTCCTGGAGAAGATGATTTCAAGGTATCAGGTAGTATTTACAGGAGCCATAGTATGTTAATGGCATTTAAAATGGAAGATCATGAGATTAAACTGCTTTTAAAACAAAAAGATCTTTTGTTTTCTTTCTCAAGTCTTGCCAACCTTTGTGTAATCAGAATTTCAAAAAATAACTTCAGAATCCTCCAATATTTTTACTGCATATATAATATTTTCTTTCTCCAAGTAGCAGAACAGGTCATTTAATAACTGTCTGAACTAAGAGTCCAGAGTATCTTCTCTTATTTTCTCATCTTGAACAGCCTTACTTCACCCTAACTTCCATCCAGGCTTTAGTCTTAACCACACTGAAAAGAATGGAAACCAACAGTGTTACATAGGAACAAATTACCAAGCCGTGCAATGACAGGCTCAGAACAAAGGTCTTCTTCCAAAAACAATTGGCTGTGACCGCTGAACAGTCTCACTGTCCTTCCTGCTGCACTGGCTTCTGGGAGCAGTGATCTAGGATCAAACTAGCCCGAAATAAACACAAGGGACTTTCAAATTAAAAAAAAGAGGTAAAAAACATTGTTATCAGCAACTCAGGCTTGGCACATGCTGATAACAACCAAGAAACACTATTTAGGGGTCACTTACTATGCCTCTTTTGAAAAAGTAGTAATATAGAAACATCATAGGTTACTGCAATGCAACTGCCACTCTGCCATAAACATGAAATCTTCAGACGCCAGCCGTCGCGTTCCTGCAGACAAACTGGCACATATTACATGGGAATTTAGAGACCATCAGTGCAGGATCTGAGCAGTTGGGGTACTTGGGAAACTGTCGCTTAAGAACATGCTCTCTGACAAAGTGTTCCTTTACACATCCACAATGGGTTTGCAGGTCTGAGTCACGCCAGTGAGTCATGCTGTCAGCCAGGAGTAACATTAGGTGTCGGAGTCAGTAAGATGCTCAGGCCTCAGGGCTTCTCTGCAGCTCCCTGCTGCTTGCCCCCTGCCTTTGGCTGATAGTAAGAGATATTTCTAGCCACCAGCTTGGCAGCCCATGTTAGCAGTTCTTGCTGGTTAGTAGAGAAGTGCCCTGGATACACCGGCATCTTCCAGGGACCTTTCCCATCCTGAAGAGCAAAATGTATAATATTTATCAGGCCAGCCTGAAATAGCTCTTGAATTGGAAGAAAACATAGTGTTAAAGAAGAGATATTTACTCTAGAAAAGATGGAGAAAAGTCAGGGAACTATTTCTTGGCTTTGGAAGTGAGTACAAAGAAATGAAATGACAGCACACCTTAAAACTGCTTCATGTGCTGGCTGACTCTTGGGCTGTGTTGTCTGATTTGCTCAGCTGGCAAAGCTGACATGACAGTTTCACACTCATCAGAATTAGGGCCTAATTCCTTAGACAGATCACCTCTCTTGGGTATTGTCTTTCCAAATAAGACCCTAAGCTGATGTAAAAAATCTGCTGCTGTATCTTCTTATTCACAAAGTATCTCTTGGACTGGAAATGCACCCCTTCCTTCATCCCATCACTCGTAATTTTGGTACTTAATTGAAAATTGTGATACCAGCTCTGAAGTTTCTCGTTAATGTAATGCTGTCTGTCACAACATAAACCTCAAATATGCAAAGTGACTTCAGAAACCTGATGAGAAACAGCCATGGGCAGCCTGTTGTCCATGACCCTGCTCAGTCAGGGGTTGGAGTAGCCCATCTCCAGAGGTGCCTTCCCCCCTCAGCCATTCTGTGATTCAGAGAAATGTCTTGTTGCTGGGCAGCATCAGGCATTCTTGGCAGGCAGTAAGCAGAGCTTTTCATACAAGACTAGCACGGCTCTTCTTACAAACTCAGGGTCTATGTACTTCTCTGTCACAGAAGTTTAAGCATACAAAATTGTAAAACGTGCTGTGCCAGAATGACTGCCTGTAGAAGACTGAAGTCAGAACACAGCTCAGTACCTGCCTTGAATGCACAAACGGTGATAGGAAACAATTCAAGCTTTAAGGCAGTAAGGTGTTTGGAATAGATAGTACCCCAAATCCTGCCTGTGAGATTTGGAGGACTTTATCACAGTGATTTGCTAGATCTTGAGCTTCTATATAGGTTGAATTCTCCCAGGCACCCTGAGGAGGTGGCTGGTGCTGTTCCACTTCTTTCTTAAGAAGGGTACCAGAAGGTCAGCAACAGCTAAACAAGGAAGGCAAGTGTTAGAAAGGAGATGTGTGTGTGGCAGAGGAAGATCCTTAAAGAACGAAGGAGCTTTAAAGCAGGTGGTGAACCATGTAAGTGTATTTCATATCAAGAGCTCGGTCAGGTTTTACAAGACCAAACCGTGAGTTGCCTCACTGCTTACCTGGATACAGGTGGACACAACTTTCATTTTAGTTGATGTGACAGTGAAGTTCACCCCTTTCAGGGGTGACAGTAGTCCAGACATGGGACATTGCATTTAGGAAGCTTGCTGTGTAGAGTGAATGTCTCATGTTGTAAGTAAACACATCTTTGGAGTCTCCGAGAAAAAGCTCTGCTTTTATAGGGAAGATGAAGCTCAAAGAAACTACAAGGTTTGAACCAGAATTAGGATGCTAGAAGTTAATGTGGTTAAGCCATGGAGGGGAAGCACCTCAGCAGATGCTGATGTAGTCCCCCTGACTTTTAAGTTTGGATTTTCTCCCACATATGTATCAAGGTCTGTTCTGTGCATTCATGTGTATTGCCACTAGGTCAGCTACGGAGTGTGTGGGCTGTGAGCTGTGTTGCCTGTTTTCTCCTAGGAGTAGGTGGCTTGCTGGGAATCACCTTCCACATGTCACAGGGCTTGTATGGTCAGCACCTGCTGTGCTTATACTGATACAAACAGCTCCTAATCATCTGTGATTTCACCCAAAGAGGATCCCCTTCTTTGGCTCACTAACAGCCAGCCCGGGGTGTTCAGTTATCTCATTGGAGTGGCTCTGGCCCCTATAATCCTGTTTTGGAAGGGATTTTGTATACTAGCATCTTTATCATTTATGGTATTCCAACTTTTTTCCCCTCTGTTCACCCAGCTGTTTTATTTCATGCTGACATGAGGTTTTGGAAAGGAAAAGACACTGTTTTAGCAGGGGTTACAGGTTTGCACTTTCTGCTGCCTAGAGCCTGTGAAGGTGAAATGTTTGACTCCCAAGGTACATTTTAGCAGCTTAATAAACAAAGAAGTAGCACTCTTGACCACCTTGAACAGCATCAGAATCTGCTTCCTGATTTGTGTGCGCTTCAGCCAGCCCCTGGGAGGGCAGGCAGTGCCAGTGGCTGGCTCTGCCTCGGCTCGTCCGTATGTGCCCACACGCAAAGGAAACCCCAGTGCTTTGAAATTTTTCACATGTGCCCTGTGGTTCACTGGGTGAAGCGAGGTCATTTTTGCTGCTTTAGCTGGTGAGCATCACCTTTGTTTCACACAGTCCAGGGATCAGCGATGCATTGTCTACTGGAGCTACTTCAGAAATATTATTGTAAAAATAATCTAGCATCAGGTTAAGGGTATCCTCTAGATCAGTTATCCATTGCTCCTGGGCTCTCTGAAGTACATCATCTGTTAGTATAAGAGCCTCCACTTCTGCCTCTAGTTGTTTCCATAGTGGAAGTATCTATTAATTCATTAATGCAGATCAGCTTATTCAAATGTTTCAGATGTTGCCATACACTTTTTATTGCCATATGAAAGAAAAGTACAAAACGCCAGCATGTCCTAACCATGTGTAGTCTTTCACACACACTTGGGACCAGTGAAGTATGTTTGATCCTCAGATTTCCCATAACATCATTGCCAGATTCATAAATTTTTTCAGATGCCTGGAAGGAGCTTTCTTCAGTGTCACTGCTTTCTTTCCTTTCATTTTCCAGCTTAACTTTGGTTTTTTACGCTCCAGAAGTCCTGATAGGCCAGGAGAACTTGGTTTTGGGCAAGCCATCCTGACCTATTCTTTTAAAAGATTCATCACATTGATGCTCTCTATTTTTCCTCGGAATTTCTGCTCCTTTTCTTGCAGACACCAGTACATGTTGCTACAGGAATTTCTCTTCTGGGCTTCTGTTTCACTTTGTAGTCATGCCTTTGTAGGTTTATGATCATGTGAGAAGTCTAGATGGTGCAGAAGCTCAAGATTTGTCAAGAATATCCCCTAAGGTTTGTGATCTATTTCAGTTATACTGCACAGTATGTACTGACATCCAGTGACAGTGGTAAATTCTTTTCTATTTGAGTACAATTTTCCTGTGATAGTCCTACACCCTCAATCCTTATGCCCCAAAGTATCTCCTGCAAAATACTGCTTCGTCCAGTATTTTTACGTATATTTACGGCATATCTACCTTTTCAGTGTTGTGACCTGAATTTCTAGGAACATACCCTGGAACACATCCAGTGACATTGTTGCTGCCATTTATTGTTGTCATTTATTGTGGTTTAAAAATGATACAGCCCCTGTGTTCTCAAAGTTCTCATCAAATTTCCCAATAAGATGTGCTTTTCGCTTTTTATTTTGGGCTTCATAGTAGGGATCTGTATTAATCTGTCCTAGGTAAACTATCGTGATTATTATAGATTCTAATTTTTCCACAAATGCTTTATTGTTTTCACTTTGTTTGAACAGGTCCAGAGTTGTTGTTTGTTTTTTTTTTTTCAAGGTCTGATCAAAGTAACTCACACAACACCAATTTTTATTTTGCTATGATTCAGTTTTAGATGGCACTCCATCTTATGAGTAGTGCTATTAGGTTTTTGTTGAGTGTCTCTATATACTAGATTGTCAACAGCAAGGACTCCTACTCCATCTAATATTTTACTGTACCCTTTCTGGACTTGTGCAGATGCTATATGGGTATACCAGAAGGCATATTCTGGAAGAACCGTCTTCTGAACTCACAAGTGCGTGTACTTCCACTCCTTCTTTGTCCAATCTGACACAGTGTACAGAAGCAGATTGTAATTGCTGAAAAGGGCCTGCAGCTGATGCCCTCTAGGGTGGTTAGACTGTAGCTGGGCTGTAGAGAGGAAGAAAAAACAAGTGAGACACTTCCCCCAAGCAAGGGTTGTGTCCTGTGTGATCACATAGTCCAGCAGAAACAGGGAGAAGAGTGGGAGCTGCATGGTACCTCAGGCTCAGCAGAGACAGTCTCCTTAGTTTTGATGCTTGATTTGGGTAGCTACAGAAGGCCCATGGTCACTTAACTCATGCTAGTGTTGGTAATCTCAACTGCTGAGGTTTCCCCTCTTTGAGTAACTGTTGCTGTCCCCTGTCACTAATTGCAGTCATTACGGCACGTGTGCTAGCCACGCTGCATTTGGAAGTAGCTGAATCCTTGGAGTCTGGGAGGCATCAGGTATCCTTTAAACACACCAAAAAAAGATTCCTCAATCTTTTCTGCTGGAAAATGAGTTCACAGGCATCCCATAGACTATAATATTGATATCATGCTTCCTGATGCTAAGGCAAATGTTCTTAGGAGTGGCTCTGCTGTCATAGCTATCACACAGGCATCATGATTTGTCCGAACACTTACATCTAAACCTGCACTTCCCCAGTATGCCTTCATGGCATTCTCAGCCTTGCTGATATAAACTATATGAATGTTGCGGCTTAGACTCGACATTCCGAGTTGTTCTGCCTATTCTGGCAGACCAGTTCAAGTAACATAACTACATGGTG
Source organism: Balearica regulorum gibbericeps (assembly GCF_011004875.1). Classification (NCBI taxonomy): domain Eukaryota; kingdom Metazoa; phylum Chordata; class Aves; order Gruiformes; family Gruidae; genus Balearica; species Balearica regulorum. The sequence continues at coordinate 58,524,984 of NC_046186.1, forward strand.
TAAATACATTTCCTCATACTGCATTACAGCCAAAGTGAAAGCGGCTGCACTGATGCTAAATTCTCCATCCTTGCTCTGCAAGAACTCGGACTGTATTTTTCTCTGTGCCTATGTCGTGTAGAATGCTTTGCTCTTACACACTTCATGAATATCCTTATCTGACAACACTGGCACAGCTTTCCTCCTCTATTGCCTCTTCCACCTTCCAGAAAACGATGAGTTTGGGCTGGCAATGTCCTGAAATCCTAGGCAAATAGTCACTGCCACACACAGAGTATCTTTGTCTCCTCCTTAGAGCAAGTCCAACGTAACCAAAGTTCATTAAAACCATTGGGCATGTGCTGTCCGATTGATCTGTGCATGCACTGCAAGTCTGGGCAATCGGTGCACGCACAGCCATCGCACAACACGTGCACAATGTGTCAGATGCTTGCTCTTGATATACTGCATTTGTAAGCTTCTTGTCCTGGGACTTTTGATCAGAAAAACACAAGGCCCCTAGCCAACAGCAAATTTATCTGTTCTTGGAATATCAACTGTTTGGCAAGAAGCCCTGCTCGAGGCATTTTTCTTTGAATGATGTGGTCTGGCAGACGCTACATGCTTCCTGTTATTGTGCTCTGCCACATGCTTTCTTTCAACAGCTTTTCATACCTTGATGTGGTCTTCATACTCTTTTTCAAACATCTGCTTTCTGGCTATAGGGTCCCTATCATATATATTTCATGAATGATTCTCATGACCGAGGAAGTCATCTTCGGCTCCTTTCCTGTCTTCCTCTGTTCATATATTCATTGTGTCCTCCCCTGTCTGAAATTGCTCTCTTTCTTCTCTTAGAGGTGTTTCATCCAACTGCTGCAGCTGTTGTTGCTTTGCTCCTCCTTGTCCTGGTTTTCTGCTGGGACAGAGTTAATTTTCACCAGAAGCTGGAAGGGGACACAGCCAGGATAGCTGCCCCAAACTAGCCAAAGGGAGATATTCGGTACTATATGATGTCATGCTCAGTATTTAAGGGGGGAGCAGGGCAGAGAGGAGGGGTCACTGGCTGGGCGTCGGGTTCCGGGCAGTGAGCAAATTGCATTGTGTATCACCCACTTTGTATATTCTTTTATTAGTAATGTTGTTGTTATTTTCCTCTCCCTTTGCTGTCCCAGTAAACTGTCCTTATCCCAACCCACAAGTTTTACCTTTTTCTTCCAATTCTCCTCCCCATCTCACTGAGGGAGGGGAGGAGTGAGCAAGCAGCTGCGTGGTGCTCAGCTGCCGGCTGGGGCTAAACCATGACTTTGCAATAATGACAGGTTAAGAGCATGTAAAAAAAAAAAAAAGCATTTATTATATTAGTTAAATAGTTACTGGTCACAATGGTGTTTTGTTTGTTCACATGGTTGTGTTATGTGAACCCTTACTTGCTGTACGTATTCCCTGTGGCGCTGTTTATCACCTCTGAGAGAGGGGTCAGGATTCTCATTTTGCTGTACTGTATAATATCATCTTATGATATGATAACATCACCGGTCATGAGCTTAAGCTGATATTTGTATGTGACATTGTTGTCATGCCCGTACCTCGGATGACATCTCTCGGAATTTATTAATAATCGCACCCAATCTATGGGGAAGACAGAGAGGGGATACTTTCTCTGACCCTCTCACCACCCCTTTTTCCTTCAGGATGGTTACAGCAGCTTTTGAGCATTCTGAATATGCTTGGGATGCTCAAGCAAGCATGCTCTTATTGCTATATCTCCTGATTGTGTTTCAAGTCCTCTTTAGGATTACAAAAAATTGTTTTAAGAAAAACACCCAGAGATCTTCCCTGAGTCTGGATAGTCAAGAGTGGCATGGCATGGGCATGTGGGAGAATTTTTGTAAGGACATATCCAAAGTTGGCATCAAGTCATTTCTTTTCTTCTACCAATCCCTGCCTAAAATGCAGTTGTCCTAGTCCTAAAAGTCTAGTCATGAATGGCTAATAAGATTCTTCTTTTAAGGAAAAAAATGAAACTGTTTCTTCTGACTTATGTAGGTGTCACCTTATGTTATTGTCATTCACAAGTTTTCTTCCTTGTCCTTGACTCCATTGCTTTTCATTTGTGCCAATTTTAGTCTGTACTCTTTCAAAACATTTCTGTAAGGAAGCATCATGCTTTGTATTGGTAGAATTACAGAAAAATCAAAATTACCTACTTATGTGCACAGGACATTTCCAAAAGACTACAATTTAGTGAAATGAAGATGAAATTCAACCAGCATTATGCAAAGTCAGTTCTTTTGAACAGGACTTTTGGCCCCTGACAAATTTCAGTTCTTTAATTCAGTGGAAGAGCAGCTCAAACTTTACCTCAAAACCAGTTGTCCACAGTAAACTTATCACAGCTACATTGACACTCTACCACTAGTTCAAACAGCAGTTCGGGACCAGGCTTTGGTCCAGAGAGCTGTACAAAAGCAAATTCCAAATTCTCTCAAAGCAACTTATTACGAAACATGAAAGCATGAGCTGAGCAACCCAACTCTGGATGATTTAATGGTGGGAAAACAGCTCAGATTTCCCTTTAACTGTGGTAATACAGTCTGTACAGCTGATTACCAGGATGTCATCTTTAATGAAGTTGAAAACATGCTGACAATTCAGTAATGTTTTCTTTTCAGCTGTACAAATGATGTGACAACAGATTACAGCTGGATTGTAAGTACTTAACAAGAGCATTATAAAAAGAAAAGAGTAATTGGGATGAGAGACGAAAAGAGGGAAAAACATGGAAATAAATTAATTTAATGAAAAAGAAATATTTTTCATTACTCTAATATTTAGAAGTACAATAGCAGAAACACTGGTCCACGATGTATTCCCCTTACTGGTTTATGTACCAATTTTAAAGCTATCTTTCTGCTTTTATTTTCTTTCATTAGGAAAAAAATGTAGACAAATGAACTTCTGCAAACTGTAACTCTTAAATACAATGACACACCACGCATGTCACTGAATGCATTTTAGATAAATGTCACCATTATTCTGAGTTCCAGCATAACCCATAGTACTTTAATTTTGTTATTGTGATGTGTGCTTTGGAGATCTAAAAGTCTGTCTTGAGGTCAAATATTCTTGTGGGTACAATCATAAACCTCAGCTCTGATTTTCAGTAGAAATTTAAAAGCAAAATTTAGTTAAATCCACTTCTGATTTCATGGAGGTGTTTTCACCTCAGAAGGTGAATAAAGATGTTCAGTGCAGGATACAAAGCAAAAACAATGCCTACACAAAAAGATTTTGAAAATATCTGCAGAAATTGAGTGAAAGTGTGTGTTTGCCTGTTTATACATGTGTATGCATGTTGCAGGGGAAAGAGAGTTAATTAATAAAAGTATTGTAGATGACCTGTCTATCAAAAGTACAATTCATATCTCATCTCAGTGCTGTCCAATAGCCAACCAAATATATAGATCTTTTAAAAGGCTGTCAAAATGAAGAAACTTATCCTCAGCATGGAATGGGATATAGATCCACAGCTTTTATTCTAGCTCCTGGTATAATATGTCAAATACATTTTGTCTACAGGAAGGCTTAGGATACCTACACCAGTTTCTCCACCTCTGATTTTCTGGTGCCTTGATGATGCCACTGACCGGGAAGCAGGTACAGATACCTTCTCCCAGACCTTCATAGACCACCTCTACCACCATTGATCTAAGTTCAGGATTAAAAGTATTCTTGGAAGCAGCTAAATAGCTCTACAGAGAGTATATGACATGGTTGCCCCATGCTGAAGACATCTTTCATTCCAACAGGTAAGAAGAAATGGCCTACAAAAAAGTAGTATATGCCTCTCTCGCTAAAGCTGCTCAAAACAGCTGCCACGCTGTGCATGACTAGTTTCTATAAGGACACAAAAAATTTCAATGCAGCTGTCCAGCCACATATGCATCATGCTAGCAGATTTAATCAGGTTCTACATCAATGGTACCATGGCAAATACAGCAGAATCCTCCACTCATTTCTGGGCAGTTACGGTACAATAAATAATGAAGCAATGGATTGTACATATTTCAAATTGTCCTAGATGTCTATCAAGATTGTTGAAATGGAATTCAAACCATACTAAAAAAAAAAAAAAAAAAACACAAAAAACCACAAAACAACAACAAAAACCCCACCAAACAACATAGGATAGATATTGTAAAGGAAATGTTTTATAGGATGAAGAGAATGGTCAATTTAGGGCATAAATGTAAGGAGAATACAATACAGAAGGTACTTGATTAATGCTCTTTATATAAAATTTAACAGAAGTTGCTGTGCTGTATTTCCCAATTTCTATTTTAAGAGTGCTAATCATAAAGTATATTTACAGCAGAAAGCTAAATATTCTCCTTCCATCCAACCAATCTAGCAGGCAAATTACCATGCAAGAAGAGTTTAAAGTTCTGGTATGCTGCTATTTGCTACAAATCATACACAGTCTTACTATCTGACACCCTGTAAACAACTATTTTAAAAACAAGATCAGCAGTAAATACATTTAATTCCCAGAAGACCCACTATAATTGCTTTGCTTAGCATCAAGGAGTTTGATTCAGAAAAGAAACAGTTGGTGCTTATCTGTAAATCTACTTAGCACGAGAAGGCAGGCCACCATTTCAAGACTTGTTCATCAGTTTGGTGTCGGATTTACTCAACCTCTTTGGATATCATGGGAGCAAGAAGAGGGCTTTCTTGGGTTTTTCTGAATCATTTGTCTACACAGCAAGCACAGGTGAACGCAGGACACGCTGGCTCAGTGAGACAGCACCGCCAGCCTCTGGAGGAGCAGCTCCGGTAAGCTCTGTGCTGCCAGCAGCAGCCCATGGCCAAAGGGTCCAGGAGCTCAGCGCCGGCGGGGGACAACCACAGACGCCTTCGTGCCCAGCATCACCTCGCAAACAGCTTGGATCACCCAGTCACCTCTCTTCTGGCTAAGGGGAAGACATTTTGGGCATGAATTCAGAGGCAAGTTCAAATGTAGGCTGCTGGATTTACAGTGCAACGCCACATTCGCTCTGGCACGTGCGTTTGCAGGTTGCAAAATAACTGGGAGAAGAGTTTGCTATTTTGGGGGTAATCCAAGAACCTGCTTACATATGCCCCGTGTTCAGGTACTTTGAAATCAGTATCTTCTAATACTCCGTCCTCTAATACAGTTTCTGTATGGCTCCCCTGCTATTTTATACAAGATTACTCCACAGTTTAGTACAGCCTTTGGAGAACTCCATGTTTAAAGGGCTCTGGCATAAATCAGTTGGAAAGGGTTGTTGTGTTATGTGGTGGCTCAGGTTAAGTAATGCCAATCAGTCAGGTTTCTGACCAACAGACCTCTGACATACTCCTTGGCTCTGCATGATTTCTGAATTTTCAGGGCATTTTGCGGGCATCCATAAGCAAACTCTGTCCATGCTGCAAACTGAACAAAGGCTATGCAGTTGTGATCTACTGGTAGTTCAGCTAATTTGTCTGCCTCAGCTTCTGTCTGCCTGCAGAATCATCTGGAGACATGTGCATAGTTCCTTTTTGCAGTTTGTGATCATCTTTAGCCTGCTTACCTCAGAAAACAAGGCTTCAGCAATTCTGCAGCCTGTGTTTAAGTGAAAACTTTTTAATTTTTTTGAAATAAACTGGCCAGAGGGAGAGAACAGTTCTAGGTGAGTCCTACAAATGTGGGGTTTGGGTGGTAGGCACTTCTAGATAGACAGCTAGGTAGGCTTGAAAAGAAATTGAGCAAGTAGCTAATATCATCCTTCAGTTTGGTGTCTACAATGAAGACAGACACGAAAACCAGGTTTCATCAGTGCTCAGAGAACAACTTCTTGGGTGCCCGTGATATTAGACATTATGTGGTGCCTGAAAGATACAGCTGGAGACATGGTGATACAAGAGTGGTTAGCGCACGTTGCAAAATATATTATGTAAGTTTTGTATATTGTCAAAATTTTACTTTGTATGTTTATTTCAGTAAAAAGTTGTTGAGGACACTGTTACCTAATGATGATTTGACTCTTCACAGCAGTAGCACCACAAGATGCTCAGAGTATCAGGATGAACCACCTGACTGTAACAAAAAAAATCAGTCACTTCATAAAATGCTTGAATGTTTTAGACATTTTTTAAAATGAGTGTATTAAAATAAGGGATGTTCTGCCTAGAATACACCTTGATCATTTTATTAAATGATTTGTTTCACAACTGCACTGTCATATACGTAACCTGAACTTGTGAGACCCTGAGAGCAGTACAGTGTGGCTGTCTGCCATCATCCATGGGTGTCTTTCAGCTGTGGTGCTTCCCACATTTCTGTGTCCACTGAACATGTTTCAAATTGCACCCACCACTTCCCCAATGTCTTACTATGAATGTTACTGAATTGTATTTTGTTGTTTTCCTAGTCTGAGCCAACCAAAGGATGTTAAAAAAATCCCAACTAAACAAACAACACGAAAAAAAACCAAACCTGTGATCATCTCCTTTATTTTTATGAGATTTGGGGTCATATTGTTATTACTATTTGATTTTTTTCTCTTTGCCTTCCTGGGTGTTTGCATTTATTCCCAGTATCTACATATCTTAGCAGTATGTATAGTATCAACATAACCCATTGCCACATGGAAGATAAAAACTCCCCTGGTACTTCAACTTGCAGAGCAGACGAGTTATTTCCAGCTCCCATCTACAGTTCAAGCTGCATAGCAACCTCATGTTTTAACCCTAAAGACTCTCTGTTTCAGTCCTGAGCTTCAGCCAAGAGACAATTATAATCTTTGCTCACTTTAGATTATTCACTGAACTGTTAAATAGCATCAGTCCTCAGAATGGCCACAAACCTTTGACTGGGGTACAGCTATGTTTGCTATCACCCTTTGTTTATGGTATTGCAGTCAGCTTTCAATCTGCATGACAAGTTTCCCTTTCCAAGTCAATTTGAATTAATTTTGAGATTACAATTTTGTGCGACACCATAATTAAAGGCGGGTGTGCAATCCAAACATAGAGCATCTATAGCTTTTCCTTCACACGTGAATGCTGTGATTCTATTTTTATAAGCAGTTAATGACTGTGGCAAGGTGTATTCCTTCCAAAATAAGGCTGCTTGTTGTTTGTAGCTCTTTTATATGAGAAGAAGAGAGGAGCCAGACCCAGCAAGTATAAACAAAAGAAGGCACCACCTGATGCCTTTTTGATCTCCATCATTCATGATAGCACCGGAGTGTCATCAGTGTTAAATCATAATGCAAGAACAGTCCATAGCACACATTGTAGATAGCAGCAACTGGGAGGAGGAAGAGTTGTCTCTCAGCCCAGCACTGCATGCATTTAGACAGACCAAAATGCCTTGCCTTACTAAAATAGCAGGCAAAATAAAGAAATGTGAAACTTACACCTTCCATTGAGCTCTTCACTATTTGATTCCAGGTTGCTTTGCACTCAGCATTGAGCCTGTGATCCGCCATGCAGTCAGGCTTCAACTCTCTGACTAGACTGCCCTAGAGAGCAGAACGTACGGGACAGCCTCATCAGCAAACATAACACCAGCAGCCACTGGTGGTATTGCCTAGTATTAGGCATCAATCTAGTTTTGGGGCAAAAATAAAATTAAATTTGCCTTAATATTTGTTATACATAAAACAAGCTTGCATGGATAAAATAGCTTTGGATCACTAACAGAGTGCTGTATATACAGCCTGCTAACACACCCAGGCTAAGCAGACTAAACAGCACTTTGTACCTTGTGTGTCAGACACAAATAGAAGGCTCTGCTCCCATTGGTCTTATTGTACCTTCTTTTGGGGTTTTGATACACTTTATCTTGATCCCATCAAGAAATCTTAATCCTGGTCCATAAATGTTTTTTACAAGAGCTAAAAGTACCTTATCAGCTCTCCCCTTGCTTTTCTTTAACAATCACACAGTTACAGAGTGAATGAGACATGCTGCAGAGGGATTAACTACTTCGACCTGATGGAAAAAGCTGTAGAGATGAGATTGCAGGTGAGATTTTAATACCTATCTCTTCTCAGAAACCTAGTGATATCATGTCTGCTCACCCCCCCGATCGCATGTCAGACATTCACATTATTCATGGGATCAGTAATTCATGGGATTCCCCCATTATCACCTTTTCCTTTCCCCCTCTCCTTCTTCACAAGGTATTTTCCAGTATACACCATTAAACTGGAAAATGTAGCCTGTCAATAGCCTCAAAGTGTTCATTGCAGCTCAAAATAGTGCTAAAGAGCTTGATCTAAAATTATAGGTATAAACAAAATTCAGGCAAATCAAGATTGGTTCAGAGTTTTCACAGAGAAAACTACCACTGCAGGCCATGGTTACAATCTTAATTAAAGAATCTTCATGCCTACCATTACTCAGGCTCTCTGTCAGAACTGCCAGCTTCTTGTTACATCTTTTGCCCTTTATAACTAAGAAAACTTTGAAAGAGTGGTAGAATCCATGAAAATATGATATTAAGCCATATAAAGTACATGGTACTGAGTTCTGAAACTGATAGTCTACTTACTGATCAAAAATGTTATATACAGATATGGTTCTTGCTAACTGCCTACTGCCATCTATTGATGAAAGAGTAAAAGTTGAAGGCATTTGTTGCAAAATGTATGCATGCAACGACCTTCAGCTAGACAGCACAGGATGGAGGAACCAGCTGTAGAGCCTCCACGGTACTTCTGCTGAGGTTGGGCTTTATGCCTGTTCCTCTTTCCAGACTCAGAAATCTCCTGGGAGCTGCAAGTGGCAGGAGCTGCCCTTGTGCTCACCATATGCCTTTGTATGGGCTCAGTATTCACCCATTTCCTGGTAGCATTTCTCCCTTGTGATCAATGTCAGTAGGGAATAGAGGGGTCCATACTTCCCCAGGATCCATGTCAGATGGTAGGATGCTTTTCCCACTCCACACAGGAGAGAACTGCAGCCATCTAGCTGTGCGTCATTTCTCATCAAGTATTCTTATAGCCAAGAAAGAAACATTACAGGTGTGAATCAGCTGCAGAATAGGAAACTTATTTAAGCCTCTGCATGTGAGCTAGCTATCAGTGGAATTCAAGGGTTCAGTACTTCTGCTGAAACATTCATGCACAGAGTCAAGTAATACACCCAGGAGTGCCTCACTGACCTCCAGCTGTTCTTCCAGAAAGGCATGAGTTTCTGCAGCTGGTGTGTTATATATGCCAAACCATTGTGGACATCTCAAGTGACGTTAGACTCATGTGCTCAGACAACTGAGTCAAGGCACTAGACAATACCATCCGTGGAGTTTTTTGGTTGATTCTTTGACCCAAATGTGCCACCTGTGTATGCTCTGTTGAATGACACCTACATGCCTCTGACAATAGTGGAAGTCTAGACAGCAAGGTCATGTGTAGACATTTGAATTTAGATGCCTTCATCTGGAGCTGAACCTGAGCTTATGCACCTAAAACCCATCCAGCCACCTAATACAATGCCACTTGTTCAACACCTCCATGTAAGGTGATTCTCCCCTTCTACTCTGCTCTCGTGAGACCCCACCTGGAGTACTATGTCCAGCTCTGGGGCCCCCAACATAAGAAGGACATGGACCTGTTGGAGCGAGTCCAGAGGAGGGCCACAAAGACGATCAAAGGGCTGGAGCACCTCTCCTATAAGGACAGGCTGAGAGAGTTGGGGTTGTTCAGCCTGGAGAAGAGAAGGCTCTGAGGAGACCTTAGAGCGGCCTTCCAGTACCTAAAGAGGGCCTACAGGAAAGCTGGAGAGGGACTGTTTACAAGGGCATGTAGTGATAGGACAAGGGGTAATGGATTTAAGCTAAAAGAGGGTAGATTTAGATTAGACATTGGGAAGAAATTCTTCACTGTAAGGGTGGTGAGGCACTGGAACAGGTTGCCCAGAGAAGCTGTGGATGCCCCTTCCCTGGAAGAGTTCAAGGCCAGGTTGGATGGGGCTTTGGGCAACCTGGTCTAGTGGAGGGTGTCCTTGCCCATGGCAGGGGGGTTGGAACTGGGTGATCTTTAAGGTCCCTTCCAACCCAAACCATTCTGTGATTCTATGCTTTAATTCTTTCCTTGACACTTCAGTGTGATTGCTGCCCTGGCTCTGGTCAGAGACAACGAATACCTTCACTGAATTGTTAAAACTTCCCATCGGAAAGGTTTTATTTACATATTAACCAGGGAGAAAGAAAACGTTTTGGAAAGATAAACATAAAGGCTGTAGCATTTCTGGTGTACATTTTTAAAACAATGTTAGGAGCTATTCAATTCACAGCTCTTCCATTCTGTCTCCATCATGCTTACTGTTGCTGGAGGTAGTCATTGACAGCAGAAGGCTATAGACAACTAAACATTGGTGGCTTTATCTAAGTGACAGGATCAAAGGACTGGGCTAGATTTTAAATGATAAATTCCAGAACAAAGAGATAATTTTGCCATTATGTAAGGCAGCATTCAAGGACTCAAGGCTTTGGGAAGTGAAAATTATAAACTAGGAGTGAATGTGTATGACTGTATTGCTTTAAGGTCTGTGATTTTGTATAATAAAAAATTATGCAATAACTTTTCTTTCTGAAGCAAAGTTATTGTTCTCAGAGTGTTGCAGGCATGACAAATACCTCAGACCTCTCAGGTAACGTAGGAGGCAGCAGTCAAGGGCATGACCTGAGAAGCAGTACAAGTCTCCTGTGAGAGAAAGATACTGATAGGCATTGAACTGGGAATGTGGTCTGAGTGGCCAAGGAAGATCAGAAGAACAGATTAACCTTACCACTGCAGTATTTAGATCTATGTAGAAAATCAGCATGGAGGCAGAGGAAATGAGGCAAGGGCTCAGAGTCAGCTGAAACTCTTTCTGCAATAGCCACACCAAGCATCTGCAGAGCGAGAACAGAGCAGCAGATGAGCTCTCCCAGTCTTCCACTAACCCAACTGATCGGTTAGTTATCAAACTCCTTAAAACTGGTCAGATTGTTTTGCTGCCAAAACATGCTGTCTCTGAACCTTTCCACTCTGATAGTCAGGCCCTTTCTACTAATTGAAAACCTTAATCTATTAATGGCTAGTTTATTCCCACTCAATCTGATTGTGTGCAGTCATAAAATACAACAGATACACCTCTTTTCTGAGCTTTTAACTCTGCTTCTGTCTTTGAATCACATTAGAGACTCTCAGCAGGTATGAGAGCCCCATTGAGCTAGATACCCCACTGGGATCATACATAACAAAACTCTGTCTCCAAGTTTTTAGTGATGTGCTACACACAACGTTATATATTTCCAGACTAGGGTCAAAATGAGCAGTTGCCAAGGCAGAATTAGTCTGGTTAATGAGGCTTTCATTCCAGGAAAATAAGAGAAAGCAATTCTTCATATCTCTGTTTCCATATAATAGCTACTTTTGTATAATGATCAGAGTAGGGTAAAATATTGTTAGTGATTCAGAAGAACAAAGTAATAAAAGGGCTTGAGTAGCTTGGAGGGAAGAGAATGCACTGAACTTTAAAAGATTCTTAATGCATCCATAAATAAGCTAAGATAATATTATATACAGCTTATGTAGACTCTTATAAGGAGCACTGAGAAGACGACAGTAATGACTCATAAGAAAATAAAAACTAAGAAGGCCAAAAATACACATTTTCTCTTCCCCACCCCCCCCCAAAATCTCAGTAAAGATCAGGAGGCTGTCCTAAAATTGTACTCTCCACAAAAATCCTGTGGTACTTATTTGGCAAATGAAAAAGTCTTTAAAGTCTTCCTAATGCTACATTTCATTCCTATGTGCTTTTTTCCCTGCTAATGAATACAATGGTATCCATAATGTATAATGTATAGAGATATTGTTTTCTTTAGATACATGAATTACTAGGCCAATTGGTCAGAAATGTTTAAACAGTACAATGATTTTTGGTTTTATGATGGCTTTTCTCCCAAGCAGTGATTTTTAAAAGCAATAATTTAATATCTCCGGGCTTCCAAAATCCAGTGTTTCACTAAAACTGAAATTTGTTCCCTATCTATTTTTCCTTCAGTCATACCATAGAAAAGGAGAAGAAAACATTGGAGGAGGAGGGGGAAGAAAAACTAGAATTATGCTAGGGATTGATGTTGACAGAGGAATCCCTGGGTTCCCATCTCTCCTGCGAGCACTCTCTATTCATGTCATTCATGCCTATATATTACACAGTATGAAGTCAGTGAGCAGCCCTTGGAGCCAAGAAGGGAAACCATGGGGTTATCCCAACTATTCAGCTACAACTGTGCTCTCTTTGTCTTCTGATTCCTGTGAAGCACTTGTTATTTCATGGGAAGCAGAGTAACTTCAACAGGAGGGAATTAGGTTGTTCTCACTGGTACTCTACTACTCCACAACACAGTCCAGGTGTTTCTGGAGGGGAGGAGCTTCAGGCAGAAGGCAGCACTCTTTTGTGTCCCAGATCACCCTTTTAGTACAGATAAATGAGAGTGTTCTCTCATTTAAAAATCTTCATTTGATTTTTAAGATAAAAGGGGACTAACCAGTGTACTTCCTCTGTAGCCTCCCTGGAGATCGCCTTCAGATTAGCTTCACCAGGGCAGGCATACAGAGGAGCACCGAGTTTGGGGGCTTCTTGAGGATGATGGGTGAGATGGAAATGAAAAACACCATTCCGGAAGCTCAAGAGTTCATGTCTAGTTTTTGCTTAAAATTTATTGACTTAAATCATGTTCTGCAAAATAGTTTTTACTCTGAATACTAACCAGAACATCTCTGAGCCACAGTCAGGATTCCTGGGGTGCACAGCACAGGAGCGGGCTGGGGCCTGGGAGGGAGCAGCAGGATGACCCCTGGTCGAGCAGCCTGGTGGCTGGCTGTCCTGCCACCTACCCGGCAAAGTTGAATTTGGGGACACTGTCGCTGTGGCTGTGAGCAGCAGAAGAAACAAGGCCTCGTTGTCAGAGAGCAGCACCTGGCAGGAGCTTCCAGGTCACAGCAGCTTCCTCCTGACTGCCAGCACCGGCTGTTAGCATCAAGTGAGCTGTCTTAGCACTGACCACGGCTTGTCCTCGTTGGCGCTTAGGTCATGCATGGGTCAACAGCAGCGGTGATAAACTGGTTACCAACAACAGGCAGTAAATCACAACATTTTCAAGGCGACAACAAGGTTTTTCTCTACCTTGGTGCTTTCTTAAACTGAAACATCACTTTGCAGCTCTTCATATAGATCCATATGTACTAATGGTGGAGTCACTGCCAGTGTCCTACACCCAGGCTCAGCATAGGTCAGGACTTTCCTTATTCAAAGCATGAAAGTCTGTTCTTTGCAGTCCCATGCGATGGTGCAGCACCAGCAGAACAGTACCGCCCTACTCCAGCAACAGAAGACAAAAAGGGAAATCATGACCGCATGGGCAGACATGGTTGTAAACCATGTATTGCAAGGAAAAGCCATATTTAGGAGTGCAGCTGATCCCTCTATTTTAAACTATGACACAGTCAGAACCCAAATTCTTGATGGTTCAAATGCTGAAACTCTTAATCTGCAGTAGTGCTTCTACCACTCATGGTGAAGATAAAGGCTTCCATTTCCCTTTTTTCCCATTGGAGTGACTATTTTCCAAAGGTGACTTCTTTTTTAACAACTGTGCTCTACAGACATAGTGTTTTGCATAAGGATAATTCAGAAACACAAAATTATTTTAATTCCAAAATCTGTAACATGATGTCTAAGAGATGATCTTGGTTTAGACTAGAATAGATATATCTACAAAGTATGCTATTCTGCGAAAATACGCAGTTAAGATATGCCAGTCTGATCAATAGTATAAAATCCACTCTCTTTGGCAGTAGGTGAGTACATGGGTGCAGCTCTGTTGATAACAGTTTGTTGTTTTGTGAAGCCAGATAAGCAGAGCTGGTGGTATTGGTGTAGCCAGATGTCCCCAAATCTTCCTATCAATCAGAGACAGCTTATTTTAGCTGATTAAAGCATTAAGAAACTTTCTGTTTAAATTATGCGCCCAGACAAAACTTCTTTTATGCATCAAAAACATGAACTCGGATGACAATTTTATTGATGTTTATTGGTATTAGAAATGTCTTTACAGCTCTTTATTGAGACACTACAGTGATGCTGAGGTCTCAGGTGAGGACTGGTCTCAGCATGCTATCTTTCATAATTCATGTGAAAAATTCCTCCAAACTTGTTCAAATCATAAGACCATCACAATCCCACAAGTACAGCAAAGACTGTTGAGTTTTTAGCCAAATGATTTGAGTACTCCACCTGCAGTGTTTATGTCGTATCTCCTTGTGGCTTTTCCTTAGTTACCAGATTTGATACACCATGCCCTCAGAATGAAAAATCTTCTTCCATTTTGCGCTACCGTGACTGTATTGTGTTTTCTCTGCAGTCTGTCTGCCAGGGTTTTATGGGATGTAAGAAAAGTTTTCCACATTTGTTCCTCCACTCTTTTTTCTTTCTCTAGAGTTCAGTATAATGGACAGACTTCTGAGGGACAGTGTGGCGAAGGGTAGCATTATCCTTACAAATCTGCTGCTGCAGAACTGAAACAGTGTGTGGTGAATGAGGTTGGCAGTGCAGGAAGGGACAAGGTGGTCTCATGGGAAAGGGAACTGAACATTGCCCCAGTTCTGTCAACTTCAAAGCTGGGAAATGGATTCTGTACCACCCTCCATCACAGAGTTTATGTGATCCTGACCAGGACATTTAAAACCAGTTCCTCACTGCTGGGCACTCACTGTACCCAACATCTTTCTCTTCTGGTTAGCCATCATGAGAGAAACAGGGTCAGGCTTGCAGAAATACTAAATGCTAACCTTCTAACTTCTGACACTTTCTTCTTCCAACTATACATCACCTCATCCATTGGTACTCTGTTTCTCACTCTCTTTTTTGATCTTTCTATCAACAAGATGGGTCCTTCTGTGGGAATCCTGGATTTAACTTTATTATAAGGAGTGTATATAACAATGGGTTAGAAGTCTATCAGTCTGGCTGGAGTCTCTTTTAGGCTGAGGAATACTGAACAATGCTAAGTAACGCTGGTTCTACCAAGCTAAGAGTTAAGGTAGTGCTGTTGACCCAAGCAGTAGATGCATATAGTGTTACAGATATTACCTACTTCTAGCAGTTGTTTGCAAGCTGGGACAGCTGCAGACCTGAGAAGGCACATGGCACTGGCTCTGTTGTATGTATCTTTATGTCACACGCATAAGCATCCCATGAAAACAACGGGAGAATAAGCAATACAGGAAATTGGGATGAATTTGGTACATAAGAGAAGCTTCAGCCAGGAAACAAAAGGCTCCACTGGTTATCGGCTGGCCAGGATTTTGCCACTGTTGTGCTGCTTACTGTGCTGCCTGGGTGAAGGAAGCCGCAGTGACTGAACTGTGTGTGACGGAGAGGTCAGACTACCCGGCAGAGGCAGCTTTTGAGGGAGAACCATCAGTACGGTAAATGCAACTGTAAAATTAGCTTCAGCTTTTACCTAAGGAATGACAGCTTCCTGATTAAATCCCTCATTTAATCTCTGATTCTACTAAGCAAGTTCTGCTTGACCTTGGAGTGACACTGAAGAACGAAATCCTGCTCTCAACTAGCTTAATGCCTCCACCAGAGTCTAGACATGCAGCTCTTCTCCAGCAGATTCTCAAAGGTGTTTAGAAGCCCCAGGGTGAAGGCTGGCATTTAGGAGACAGACAAATAAGCATAAACAGGTTCTAATAAACTCACTTTGAAAATTAGATACTTAGCCTGCTCAGGCATTTCAGAATAACCCAGCAGGTGCTGATCTGTATCTTCATAAGTTTTTGAAAAAATGCAGCTGCTTCTGCCTCCTTTTTTAGCTGCTCACTTTAATAGTACTCCCCTAACGCACTGAGGTGCAATCACTATAAATTCACTACTAGCTACGAATTGTTCAAACCTGGAATAATGAGCAAACTTTTAAGTCTCTACATACATATGCAAGAAACAAATGTTACAGAGCTGATCAAATTGCTGAATTTCTTGCACTGATGATAAATGCACAGGAGAGGGGGCTGTAGGACCAGATTGATTTTCACTAAAGGAGCCTTGCAAAGCTGAACACGTGATGATGGCTAAAGGATGATAGAAATAATGAGAAATTACCTTGAACTTTAACATCAGCCATTTTTAAAAATGTTTCTAAATAGTTTTGTGTTATATATAGCCAAGACATAAGGACTTTAACATCAATGAATGCTTTCAATCTTACCTGTATGTTCCAACTGCAGAAATATGTCTTACAAAGAGTCTTGACTGCTTTGTGTGACATAAACACCTTCTAGGATATGAGATCAGCGTGGCATAAGCGTTGGTGAGTGCAGAAGGGGCAGCCAAGTCGAAAACAGGCTCCTGAAACTGCTGATATAGGTCAGCTTGAAAGATGGGAATTGGAGTGCAATCAGGATAATTTTACATTCATCCAGTAGAGACATCGAGTTTAGAGATAAAAAAGAAAAATAACTTTCCCACCTTAATATGTCTGTTCTTGTCACTTTGTTGTGTCCACAAGGTCTGTTACAGGTTGCTTCTCTTTAGATTTTTTTTTTACCTTAATTTGCAAATAGTGTCACAATAATGTTTGCATCCCCAAAAGTTATAACTTTTGTAAGATTATCCCCAATCTTATTACAATGGCTCAAACTTTGCACCATGAGATAACTTTCTGAAAGGTATTCTAAAAATGGAACCAAGAAGATAGCTTCAGCAGATTTAAACACAAGAATCCACTATAAATGCTCCCTCAAGTCTAAAAGAACTAGTAAAAGATAGCTCCCAGCAACATTTACCAGGGGTACCTATCACGACTTTACAAATAATCTGAACTGTTGTCCAAAACTGTAATATGTGTGTTGATGTGTTGTTTCCCACACTCAGGGTACTTTGTCTTGTTCAGACACAGTTTGTTTTCTTAAACTGAGCTTTTGGAGGCTACGTCTTTTGTAGTGCCTGACTCATAGACTCTAATGCAGTCTTGCCATCGCATTTCAGGTGCCTCTGATGCCATTGTCAGAGTTAAACCACTTATTACAGACCTCTTTTGCTAATATTCATGATGTGCTTGGAATCACAGACATTCTGTCTTTAAAATCAGAAAAGACAGAAATTTAAATGTCTTCTTCCATAGAAAACTGACCCTATAGAATTGTATTTTTTTCTGCAGGTTTTATCACTTTATCTTCTATGGTAATGAGAAGCTGGTGCTCTTGATTGAAGGGCTTGACCAACAACTAATTCATGGAAGTGTTTTCCCACCCCTGACAGCATGATGACTACAAGCACAGCTCTGTTAAGCTGCGGTTTCGATGAGGCCTAGTGATCACAGAGTACGATTAAGACAATCAAACAGACCACAAGACAGTCAAGGATACAGATCTTTTATTAGTGCTTGGTCTTGGACATAACTGAGGATGTTGGAGCCATTGTGAGCTGTAACTTGCCTTTCTATGTCAGGGTGAGTAATTCCCTTAACTCCTCCCTGTCTGCATTCCTCAGTTTGCAAAATGGTTTTGCAAATGTTATACCATCCTGGCAAGATTTTTACCACTTGAAAGAGTAAACTTTGGACAACTGAAGACAGGACAAGCTGAGGCTCCTTGCCCACCCTTCACACCATCTCCAGAGACAGCCAGCAGTGCAGATGAAGCCTGCGGGCTGCTTGTCCCAGAGGGCTCTGAAAGACACATGCTGGCTGCCCTGAGCCCGAGCTGGCCAGGTCTCTGTCTGAAGCGGAGCCTTAATAATCTATCTATGACTGGCTACTGAAAATACCAACATTTTTTGCTGGAACTTTCTCATCTTAGGTTCTCTGTTCTTTTTTTTTATTAAGTCCCTGTCATAAACCCCCAGTGTAAACTGTGCACAGAAGATGCTGGCAGAAAAATTTAATTAGTCTTGCAGTATCCGAAAACGGTGCTGAAATCTCTCGCACGCAATCTCCTGGCACTTCATCTACGAGATCCCTAACAGATACAAGCAAGTTAAGTGAGGCATGATCTCCTGTATTAGACCAGCTGGTAGAGCTGCAGAAAACAAGCAAGCTTTCAGGCACAGAAGCCCTTCTTCCCATCTCAGGGAAAAGCTCCTGATTCAGAATAAAGAAAGGCCTGTGTGTCCCAGACGGAGGTGTCTGTCTGAGCCCAGAGGAAGGGTTGTGTACCCAAGGCCACAGTGCCTGTGCACCAGCACTGTCTGATGGGTTTTGCTGTTGTACCTGTCAGCCTAACAAAAGGTATTATTTCTTCTTCGCAAATTGCTGCATCTATATCCTTAGACTATCACAACTACAACAGTGCTGGTATTTGTACAAAATAAACCCCTAAATCATCCCACTAGCAGGGAGCAATTTGTTGTCTGCCTCGGTCACCTTTTATCTTTCAATGAATGTAACCTTGTCCCCTACTGCCCATATCTGCATCCAATGGATGCTAAGGGAGCATAATGGGAAATTAAAAGTTTCTTTTTGGAAACACTTAACTACAGTGATCATGAAGAGTTTGTTTTCCTCCCTCCTCCAAATAGCAGCTACTGGAAATTTTAAAGGTCTGTTTAATCTTCAGCATTTTTGCACAACTCTTACATTAAGGAGAGGAGGAAAGAAGGAAGGCAGGAAGACAAGAAGGAACAGTAAGCACTATGCTACCCATGCTCATGGCTTATTTTGTATAATGCTTGCTGTGTAACAGTCCATCTAGCCCATTGTGCTCTTGCCAAAAGTAGTCATAAAAGATTGCTCAGGGAAGAGTAAGAACAGGACAAGTATGTGCAATGAATGCATATCTCTAATACTCTTCCAGCCATCAATTATTTCCAGCTTGGGGACTTTCAGGGCTAGATATATCTTCTATGCATTTAGTATCTCCTCTATGAACTTGTTCCAGCTCCAGCTCCCCTTTTAACATCTATCTCTTTTGGATGAGAAGTTAGATCCATGTCTCACAGTGGAAAGAAACACCTCTTTGCTTTACATGTACATACATTCAATTTCATCTGCCATTTTTCTGCCAGCTCACTCAGTTTTGTGAAGTCTTCCTGCATCTACAATTAGCCTTACTACCTTAAACAAATTACGGTCATCTACAATCTTTCTTTGCCACTGACTGAACTACGGTTGTCTATGAATGTGTTGAACAGTACAGATCTCTGGATGGATCTCAAATACACTGGTAAAGTCCTCTTGCCTTCAAGGACCATTTCTTCCAATTCTGTTCCCTATTCCTAAACAAGCTTTCTATCTTTTCTATGGTAGCTACCTAGTTGCTATATTTTAGATGATTGTATGTAGAGTATACAAGCACGTATGCAAGCATGGGAGCAAGGTGAGATTACACGATTGATATGACCTCTCTTATGAGGAAAGGCTGAGAGAGCTGGGTCTGTTTAGTCTGGAGAACAGAAGGCTGAGAGGGGATCTGATCAAAGCTTACCAATATCTAACGGGTGGGTGTCAAGAGGATGGGGACAGACTCTTTTCAGTGGTGCCCAGTGACAGGACAAGGGGCAACGGGCACAAACTGGAAAACAGGAAGTTCCATCTGAACATGAGGAAAAACTTCACTTTGAAGGTGACCGAGCACTGGAACACGCTGCCCAGAGAGGTTGTGGAGTCTCCTTCTCTGCAGATATTGAAAACCCGCCTGGACGCAATTCTGTGCTACCTGCTCTGGGTGATCCTGCTTGAGCAGGGAGGTTGGATTAGATGATCTCCAGAGGTCCCTTCCAATCCCTACCGTTGTCTGATTCTGTGATTCTGTCACCAGTATTTCTTTTTTGGTTCCATACGCACTGCTGAAACCGAGAGCAGAGCCCTTGCCCTGGGATGCCTTAAGAATGACATCCCTCTCAATGCTCCATGTAACTGAGGGTTTAAAGCTCCTACTGGAGCAGAGAAGAAGACAGGGTGGGCTGGGAAGGCCCTTCAGGAGGGGTAACAGGTCCTGGTTTCCCCAGGACACCCTGTGGTGCTGATGGAGGCAGCTGAGGGGGAGTGAATGCCTGGGCAGAGCTCACCCATGCCTCCTGGGGGCTGACTGGGTGGGCAGGAGTTGGGGGGAGCATGGCTGTCCCTGCAGCAGAGGGAGGTTTCTTCAGAGGGTCAAATCTGGAAACGTGCTAAGCCTAAGTCCTGCTCTATTTTCTTAATAAATGACCTGCTTCAGGCAACTCTAGAGTTGCTCAGCAACTCTTTTGTCAAAAGCAGGTGCTGTGACTTCTGCACCGCCCTGGGGCACAGAGCCTGCAGGGAGGCTCCTCTCTGCAGCATCAGGGACATCTTCTTCACCTCAGCCTCCCTAGGAGAAAAGAACAAAGTTATTTTGGGAACCGAATAACAGCAGATTTTGTCTCTTGCCAGGAACAGTACACAGCACTTGTATCCTGCCTTGCTACCCTGCGGAGAGGACTTGTGCTTGGAGCCCCAGCCATCCCACGCTTACCCTGCATGTAAACCCAAGGGAGATGTTCACAGCCATGTTCCTGGCACTGGTCAGCTCTGGATGGCCCAGGCCTGGGTGTACTTTTAAGGGTGGTAGCAGGTGGGGTCCCCTGGGAAATAAGAGAGGGACCCCACAGGTCTCTGGTCCTTGGGCTCTCAGGGGGATGACTAGGTTTGCCAAGCGAGCACTCACCATGAGGAAGTACAGAGAGGTCCTGAGGAAAACTCCTGAGGAAGAACAAACTCCCAAAGACCCAGAGTTTCTTCTACCAGCACCGAGGAAAGGCTGGTACTGGCAGAGGTCAAGCAGAGCCAGTTCTGTAGGTGGCACATTCAGTTAGAGGCTGACCTTGGTGCAGACGAGTGTTGCTCTGTGTTAATAGAACTTCTGTGAACCAGGGTGAGAGGAATATCTGGCAGCCACAACAGCACTGTGAGCCCAGATGGACATTTTAATGCAGCATAAAGATTGTAGGACAGACACGGATGCTTATGCCCAGATAGACATGGGACATGCACGATGATACTTACCTACACTCATAAAGCAATTTGAGATTTATTGAGAGCTATCAATCACATTCGAAGTCTTGATAAAACTTTGAATTACAAAAACATTTTCTTTTCATTTCTAAATAAAATAACAGCATCATTTAGCAAAATTATTTCGGGCCATGTACCTAGTGTCAGACTGATCTCTGTATGACTGTTATAAAGTTAAACATGGGATAACTGTAATTCTTGTACTCTTTTAGTAAGTTAAGATAAGCTATAGCTATATTTCTTTCCAATGCTTAAGTATTATAACAATTAAGAATTGTTAGTATTATGTTCCTTCCTTTCCAGATTTAAAGAAACCAAATTAGGACATTTCTACCTGCCAGCAAAGCAAAATAAAATTAAACTATGCTCTTTCCTTTCAGTGATGTAGTCTTTTTTTTTTTTTTTAAAAAAAAAAGATAACTAGTTGTTTGGTAAAAAAAAAACCTTAGGTAAACATGCCTGTTTGATAGACAGCAAGAAAGAAAGACTTTCTTCAGTGCTCTACATTGAAGTAGATAAAATCCATTTACCCATGTTTCTTCTTGGCTACCCCATGGCTCTCCATCTTGGCCTTATATTCAAAACATATTCAGATATTTTTTACTACAGACTCACTTATTCTTCTTATTCTGTGGCTAGAAGTACACCACACATGAGTTCAGGTACTACTACTGAATTTCACAAGGAATGGAAAATCAGACAGAAAACTCAGATTACTCACCTCTAAGTCTCTTTCAAATAGTTTGGCAATAGCATTCCACATTTTCTGTCACTAAATAAACAGAGAGAAGCCAAACATTTTGAAGTTTTGGTCACTAGGGACCCCCAGTGACATTAATGTCCCTGGAATGTCATTTGACCAGTTACACCAAATGGGTTGTTTTCTTTGTCCCTGCATGGAGCTTCTCCTTTAAATAAAATAGTAAACCATAATCATCATTACGATTCTTTATAAAATCTTCTAAAGCGAAATATTAAGAGTTTACTCTCTTGTATGCTTTGAGGGATGTTTAGCTGAACATATGAAATGGAAAATCCTCTATAAAGCAGAAAGCATACCAGGGCCAAGGGGATGCTGAGGGCAAATGACTGAAAATTGTCTATCATCGGATCCTAACTGCTACTTCTTCATAAAATGCATTTATAGCAGAAAAATAATAATGGAAACCACCCCCTTCTGTCCAAATCTGTAGAAAAACAGGGAAAAAACCCTTTAATTGTATCTGCAGCAGGAAAAACAAGGTGCAGTACTTGTTGCCTGTGCCACATGAGCAGTGATTCAGAAACAGATTTACCAGGGAGGCTCCCGACCATCTCCCATGTGAGCACATACTACCCCCTGTGGTGCCTGTAGTGTCTGTCTCTCCCGTTACGGAGTAAAGGGAGGCGGTGGAGCTTCACCCTGCTCCCCATTTAGATCCTGGCACTGTACCCCCCGTACCTGGGAGGCTGGTGCCTGCCATGGGGGAACGATGTAGAGGCTCATCCTGCAAAGAAGGAGGATGCAAAAGTCCCCAGTTAAAAAAACATTCAAGGAAATTTACAGTTGAAGAAAATGTTAAAGTTCTATTGAAAGCAAAAGGACGGAAGAACATTTTTAAGCCCCATTAGCTTCAATGAGAATTAAATATGTGATTAAAGGTAAGTGCATAATTTCGTGAATAAGAATTCTTTAATGACCCTTAAATCTACAGCTGTCTCATCAACATTATCTAGAGTGGAACCAGAAATTATTTCCGGTAATCTGAGGCTAAACTACTTGAAAATTAAACTTTATGATGAGCAAGGGACAATGATTCATGTTTGGGATCTACAGTTCCCTCTCTTCCTGTCAGTCAAAACCGAACCTAAATCTGCACCTCGCACACACAAAATCCTTCAGGGTTTTTATCATTGCTCATTTTTATTACTTTATTTGTAGTTTTTATTTTCTTCTTAAAACTAGCTAGAAGTTATCTAATAACTATGTTTGCCCGGATCAAGACTTCATAAAACCCTCTTAAAAATTGATGGCCTCATAAAGTAGCAGTCAAACATGCAGAAATTGTATTTTTCATAGCTTAACTGAGCAAATCTATACAAGAAAACCTATGTAGCTTTAAAACATCATCAGGACGCGCTGTCAGCTCTCATCCCACTACGTGCCGGTGTTGCACCCTGCAGTGTCCCATCCGCCAGCGCAGACCCCGCTGTCCCACAGCGCTGCTGAGCGAGCTGAGGCAGTGGCCACACGCGTGGGGCGGGTGGCCGCACGGACAATGCCCAGAGGTGGGCAGCCCCAGAGCCCTGGTCCCATGGGCCACCAGCATGTGGAAAACACCCCAAATCACAGACTCAATAGTCAAGGTCCTGTATTTACGAGCAGCGTTAGTCAATCTTTTCATAGTGCTGGCTTTTTATTCAAGTCAGGTCTTTTCAGGGTGTTCACTATTGCCTACGTACTTGTTGAAAGTAAATTGTGAGGGGAAAAAACCCTGATCATATAATCTTTGACAACTTGACATTCCATAATTATACTGGAGGGGTTTTTTTTTCCTTTAAAATTGTAAGGCAGGACTACAACTGTAGCTCTCGTCTTTTTTAATTGTCTCCTCATCTCTAAGCTTCATTCACATTCTGAGATACTGAGATCTGTTAACAAAATAAAAAATTTGCAACAGGAATTTTAAATTTATTGAGTGTTCTGGGGTTTTTCAATAAAATAAGAAAAACCTGAAGAATGTTTATACATTTAATATTTCTTGCCTTTGCCCTTGTACTCCACTTCTACTTCTTTTTACATTGCACTCCGAAGAAGAGAGGGGAAAAGAGCTGCACTACAGAATGAGAGGTCATTAGTATTTTTGGCTTTTCCTAATCTGAAAACTGAAATGTTTTAATTATTTTTAAGGAGAAAACTTACTTTTTCTCCTAAAACTTTTATCATATTCTACAGCCTTCTATTCCATAGGCTTGTACACTTTTTATAATGGGGAAGTCTGACTTGGTTGTTCCCGAACAGTATCCTTCTAGTAGTTCTTACGTTAAACACAAGATGTCAGGTTTTCAGGCTAAACATCTTTAAGCAGATCAAAAATGTTTTTGGCATTGGATAAATTCCAGTATTACTGGAAAGAAGAAAAACACTAAAAAATTAAGCAAATAATGATTGCACAGTCTCTTTGACTGGTATGACAAGGCTTTGACCATTAGTTCTTTCTGTTTCTAAATTACTGCCATACTGGAGATGCCAGACTAGGAAATTGGATCTGAATTTCCATATCCTGAGACTGGCAAAAGGCAGAGCACAGCACCATCATTTGATCTTGGTAAATTTTATTTAATCACTGGAGGCCTGCTGAGTGCCTTCTATGTCCTTTGGAAAGACTGTACAAATGGGAGACACAGATCAAAAGATATATGTAGAATTATGTGTTTGGAATAAAACATAAAATCTTTCTGTTTAGATAAACTCCTCTCTGAAAGTGGAGAGTTTTTAAAACGTCTATGATCCCTTTTACAAAAGTAGCAATGGTGCTGAGGCATGAAGCAGGATCTAGACCTAAATGTTGCCAAAGCTTAAAGCTTTTAACATACAGCATTGTAGATCAAAACTAATGCTACAATGGAAAAGTGCTTTTGTTCTTAATCCTGTGGTCTCTGATCAGATCCAGCTCTAAACACACACGGCCTGGCTGCCCGCTGAAGGAGCAGTTAGCCCTTGAAGGACCGTATTCCTGGTTTGAAACTGCAGAATGACACTCACATGCATCTGCTTTCTTAACAACCGCTCTGTAGCTTTTATCATCTCACATGCATTTAATAAAATTGCTTTTTTGCATAAGCTCCATGTTGATTTTGTACAGGGCTCTACATTGACTAACGTTTCCCTTTCTAGTCAACGGATGCGTTTCACTGATGATTTTGATTACAGCCCTCAGAGCCAGTAGGGAAGGGAATTCAGCCTTGTAGGTATTGACTTGGTAGGTGAAGGAAAACTCTCGCACTGAGTTTTCATAAATTGTTTATACTATAATCTAGAAAATATTAACTACCTTACTATATGAGTACTAAATGCATTTTAAAACAAATGTTTAACCCTTCTATGTTTGGTTTCCTCTAGGCTACAGCCAAAGCTATTTGAATGCTTTAGGATTTGAAATTATAATACCCTCCTGTCTGCAGTGGAGGCTTTTTTCCCCAGCCCAGAAGAGAACAGAATTAAAGCACTTACAGTGGTTCCTTACTTTGGTGCAGAGCTTAAAGATGATCAGTGGAGGAACAAAAAATATGAGCACTACAAGCAAAATCTGCAAAGCAAAAATCCGTAGCAGACAACACCACAATCACTTAATATATGGCAAAATACCAGGAAGGAGAATAATGTCCTGGAAACCTCCATGTTCAAAAATGGAGAAAGAAAATTAAGAAACAAAGAGATCTGTACTGATAAAGTCACAGAAGTGGTGATTCAGGAAGCAAACCTGTAGAGGAGCGGAGGCAGGACTTCCAAAAAGGAGGGGCAGAACAGGCAACCTACTTGTTTTCCTCCTGAATTCTCTGCAACAGGATTTCCTCATCACATCGTGTGGAGCCATGTAAATATGCCCCCTTTGGCTACGTGACAGGAATCATTTCCTCCACCATGCTTGCAGGGAAGGAAAGCCAAAAAGAGAGGTCAGGATCTTGGGGATTTGTATTAGCAGATAGCACTTAGTCAGGAAAGGGATAAAGATTACAGGGGAAGTGGTGCTATTGGTCTGTAATCCTTTTCTGTCACACATATTTTTTATATTAATCATAAGAAATATGGGGAAAAAATTAAGCTTTACTATTCTTCACTTTCAATTTCTAATCGGTGCTTAACACAGGGTATAAAGATTTCAAAATGTACCTAGAACAAGCTCACAAGCTGAAATTTTTTTAGCATCCACAAATGTGAAAGTAAAAATTTTTCTGCCCAAGTTTTCAAATGTTTCGGTACATATCTCCACCTCAAAGAAAGAAACATGGGAAAACAAGTGTTTTAAATCATGGCAAGTTTATTGGCATATTCTTACCTGTGTTCTCTCTGCTTCACACATTTAAATGCGGAATAACACCTTAGATTAGATAGTCTAGTTTTAGCATTACTTCACATTGTACCACACAAACAAGCAGAGTTAAAACCGTGTGACTGTGTGCCTAGGGCATCTTTTCAGTGTCTGAACTGAAAGTTCAAGACATCTGTTTGCAGCAGTGAGAAAGTTCTGACGTGGCACTGAAGAAGATAATGGTCAGGATTTTCTCCATGAGTCTAATTCTAATTCAAACTCAGGTTGAAAGTTATATCAATGGTTTTTATCCTGGGGCTCCAAAACTACATCAGCTAAGTTAGTCTCAGTTCTTGTCCTCATGAAGGAAGATGCATGTAGCAAGAACCCAGCAAAACTGTTGGCTTCCCAGCAGACAGGCAGATGAATGGCTCCTTGGGAAGGCTCCTGTGATAGCTTGGCATTTTTGAGATTTTTTTTTTTTTTATGTTGCTGATAAGCATACCAGATCCACAAAACAAACCGCAGGGCTTTTGCCGCAACCTTGGCTTGCCGGCAGTCTCAGATTCCACTCTGACAGCCTAAGGATTTTGTTTTCTGTCCAGACAGTATCTTCAAATGTTACATTTTTTCCCCCAGTTATGCTTCCCTAGGATAAGAGGTTTATTGATGCCCTTTCATATACTCCAGGGATTGTTTCAACATCTCTTTTTCTCTTTATAACTCCATCCAGGACTTAATCTGCAAACCAAGCAACTAACCTTATTGTTAGAGCAAGACGTACTAATGCTGCTTCTAAAATGGCTACTAAAAAACCAACTGTTGTAGGGAGAGTGCAAACCATTTCTCACCTGTATTTATCAAGTTCCTAGCTGAACTTTCCTTTTCTTAAAAACAGCTTTCTAGTCCAGTCTGTAGATTACCCTAGCTGGCCTGCACTTTTAAATATTATTACTTTCAAATATAGGAAAGAACTTTTAGGAACAGTTTTTTCAAGGTTGCCTAGTACTACAGGCAAAAAGACAAGTGATGTTGTGTGCTGACTTATTACTGACCTATGTACAAATGTAAGGCTGTTTTCAGCTGTATACAGTAATTCCTAAGGCAAAATGCATGCCATTAACCCGCACTTTTTTCAACATGTGCAATGAAGTCTTTAAGAATCAGCCCTTAGTTTAACTATGGGGGGAGTGAAGAATGCCCCATGCAAACAAAACAGTGAATCGCAAAAATAGTGAAATTACTTTTCAAGGAAATCGTTTCACTGATTCCCTGCTAATTGCTGTGTCTTAGCAGCCCATCAGAAAAGATGTGCCAGCTGACACTGTGTAGCCTGTCTTCAGGCATTGGATGTGTATTGCAGCAAGTGAACTGTTAAGTTTTGGTCGAGGCAATTCACTGCCTGTTCCCATTTCTGATGCTTCTCAGTCTCCATTGCAATGGACCATAGTCAAACTATCTATAGAATAATCAATATACCTTAATTTTGCAGAATCATATTTCAGCCTCCTTTTTCCATCCAACTGTGATGATTTTCTGAGCATGGCACCTCTACAGTGAAGCGAGCCTCACAGGCTGGAAAACACAGCAGTTTGCAAATTACGGTCAAAGCCATTAAATGAACCTTTGTTTTGATCCTTGATGGTATGAAACCAGCATCATCTTACTCTGCAGAATGTTACTGAGTGTAAGCAGATGTTACTTCTTGTGGCTGTAATAAAAACAAGTTTGTGGAGAGGAATTACAGTATTTTGCTCCTATTAGTGAACTAGATTTTATTCTGGTTTTTCTTGCCTTGGTAGAATCGTCACATGTGTCCTACCAAATATTTGCTGTGGTACACTAGGTAAAATCCCACTAGAAATCCGGACACATTATCTGAGCAAGGGAAAATGTTTAGATTTTTGCTTTCTTACACAAAGAGAGTGTGAGGTTGAAGGCGAGTTAAGTTCCTTCTGTAAAGTTATGCCTGTAAAACCCTCACAGCACATACGTGCTACTCAGTCATGATCTCAGCCCAGCAGAGAAACTCTCACAAATACGGTGTTCACCAGTCAAACGAACAAAGTAAAAATAGGGAAAGGTGTCTGAACATACATAATTTTACTTCTAGCTGTAAAACGTGGTATTAATTAGCTAATTTCCCGTGACATGCTGGATGTTGAAATGATTGTATTTGGTCTGTGTTACGGCAATACCTTGAGTCCTCAGCCGAGACCGGGGGATTCACCGGGCCACGCGGTGCTGCAGCTGCAAACACTCCGTGTCACACACGGCTTGCTTACAGTCTAAATAATTAGGCAGGCAAAGGGTAAAAGGGGAAACAGAGATATAGGAATATCTCGTCCAAGGTCACACGGCTGGTGAGTCACAGAGCTGAGATTAGAAAAGGGGCCCCCGGGCCCCCAGTCCAGTGCCCTCCCTGCGAGACCGCAGTGCTTGTCCCCGCTCGGCTCAATTTGTTACAGCAGCTCCTTGCGGAAGCGATAAGTCTCAACGGAGTCACAAAGCGTGTAATGGGAGCCTCTGCCGATAACAGTGGGTTTTGTTGAATTACTGAGATGAACATAAGGAAGCCTTCAAATCATTCTGAAATTTGGCTTTAAGAAGTAAAGAAGCATAACTAAAAAAAATAGCTAATTTGAATAGCTCTATGTATCCCCACTGTCTGATCAGGTTAATTACTGTAATTTGATTATTTTCTGAAATCCTTTTAAATTATTAACATTGTAAAAAAAAAAACCCACTAGTACAAAATGATAAAAACATAATTTGATAATCCTATAATAAGAGTAGACAATTGTTTTAACAAATGTTCAACTGCTTTTCAGGCCTGAAGCTAAGAAGGAAAAGATAGCAGTTTGCACATCAGAGAATTACTCATGATATTTTTGAAAATATAGCTGCTAAGTCTTTATTTTACAAAACATTCTATTTGTGTGTCATTCTGCATAGTTAATTTAAACAGTAATAGCTATAAAATATATTTGCCCTTCAGCAGAATTTACTCTCACTGTGCTATTGTCAGGTAATCCTGTGGCCAGCTATTACTATAAAAATAACTTCAAAGCATATTAATAAAAATAATGCAGTAATGAAGGTTTCTTTGAGAGAGTCTAAAAATGCTGATGTAGCGTGGAACGGTCTCATGCCTGTAATGCTGCTGGCGGTGGTAAATAACTTTAGCTTCCTCAAAATGACTGCATCGCGTCCATGCTGTGCATCGAGGCATTTCATTCCAGATTAATGCTAGTAAATGATTTGGGTATTGTCTGCTGTTGGGGAGAAAATCGGTGACTGTGGCACACATGGAGCGTAGCTTGATT
This sequence comes from Balearica regulorum gibbericeps, assembly GCF_011004875.1. Lineage (NCBI taxonomy): Eukaryota > Metazoa > Chordata > Aves > Gruiformes > Gruidae > Balearica > Balearica regulorum. The sequence goes on from NC_046186.1 coordinate 58,554,344, forward strand.
CAGGTGTGGTTCTGGGACTAACAGCAAATAAGCCCATCTGGAGAAGCAATCTGTGGTCATGAGATTCCCAGCTCAGTCTCTCAGTTTTAAACTCAAGAACTTAAAAATATATACTGCTGCTCTCTGAAAAGTCGGACGTTTAACTGCCTTGCTTCACTCAAGTGGTTCTTTGCATTTACTGAAGATGAAAGTGTGATTGCCAAGTTATGAACTCAGGTGACATGAGGGATGATAATGTGGTAAGAAATTCTAGGAAGAATAAAAGATTTGGGTGAGGAGAAGGAAGTTGTTTCCATCAGCTTAAGCTGCTGGTGAGTCTAGCCCTCAATGGGAAATTGGATTTAGCAAGAACAGGAACAGAAGCACAGTCATGAGTCCGTCTACAGAGCTTTAGGCTAAACACAAAGCTTTGTGGTATTTTTAGGAAAAGAAAGATGTGATATAGAAAAAAAAAAGAGAAAGATACTAAAAATTAGTGATGCATGCAGAGAATCAAGAAAAAAAAACCAAACAACCCAGCATCACAGCTATAAAGGAGGCTTTTGAAGAACTGTGTGTAGGATACATGATTCCAAAACAAGAGAAGTGTTAAGGAAGATGCATCGAGGTTGTAGGTGCCCTTTAAAAGATGACTTGAGACATTGATAATATCCATTTGGAAAGATCCATAAATTTCAGGAAAGCATTTTCTCTCCCTAGCCCAGACGTGGATAGTAAGCACCTACGTGATCCAAAAGGTTTGATTCATTTAGGCAATGTTTTCTCTGCTTGAAGAAACTCACATATGTGAATATATCTGTCTTGTAATTCCAGTGATGTGCCAATGATTGTGTTCTCCTGAAGGTTTTTAATGAACATGTGTGCAGAAGCTACTTACTGGAGTTTCTGGAGATAGTTTCAAGATACATAGTTATATTTTGAAGGTTGTTTCCATAGTGCTAGATAAAAATAATGGCGCAGACTGTTTTCAAAATAAATACTGTAACAATTAAACTAGGCACACAGTCATTCTTCCTGATTTAATTAGGATGTTTGTACAAAATTATGGTGGCGCATGCCTTTTTCTAACCTACATTTTCTGTAGAACATACTTGACTCTTTCACCTCACAAGGTGAACAGAAGCCCAAGGAGATAACTGTATTTTCCTTCTAGCTGCAGAAACATACTGCATAGCTATTAAAACCAAGCACTATCAAAGATACTTTCTTTTGCATACTGTAATTCATATGGTAGGAGGATTCTCCTACGTGAGTTATATGACTACATCTTCTTTAACACCAAATAAGCCGTGCCCATGTATCCCACCTAAATTCAGAACTGCAGATGAAGGAGAAGCTTTAAGAGCTCTGTTCTCACTGGGCAGTCCTAGAAAACTGTTGTCATGAGTGCTACACCATTGCCACAAGCTTTTGTCACAGGTTATAGATATTTTTGGTGAAAAACATCAAGCCAGCATAGCCAGTTTATAACTTTTGAAAGCAGGACCATGTCCAGAGCGTAAGCGGTATATACAGGATGTATTCTCGAGAATGTAAGACAATATATAATATGTGGAGTGTACAGCATAGTGAGAACTGCAAGTGTTGAGGGCCAAACATGAGAACCTGAAATTTTATTTCATTTTCAAAATAAACATAAATATTTGGTTAAAGACATTTCATAAAATACTGAGAATACATTTGCAATGGTAGGCAAGACAGAAAATGAAGAGTTTAAATACTTTGAAAAAACACTTAATAGCAAGGAAAAAAAGAATTCCTCCCCTCAAAAGGAAGTTCTACACCCAATGACCCAGTACCATGCTGCCAGTTACTTACTGCTATACATAGGAAAATAAGTCTACAAATTTCCTCAGAGGCCATCAGCATAAGCCCAGAAGAATGAATGTTAATTACTCACCCTAAAAATATTAATTATTTTTAGTAAAAGTAATTTTCATGAAGTCTCAAGAACTACAGCCTTGGGAAATTGAGTCCTCCTTTTATATATGCGTATAAACACACAGAGATATTATATATAGAGATAAATATATATAGCTGGTACAGACAGCACAGCCTGCTTTAGCTCTGCTGTATTGCTAAAAGTATCCAATCAGTTTTTAAACTCACTATAGAACTGCTTCAGTGATTGTGCGTAGTAATGAATTCTGCAATTTGCATAGCCTAGTACTTTCTTTTGCTCAAGTTTTATGTAAGCTTGTGCCCTTTGATTAAAGGAAAGACAGGAAGGGAAGAAAGAAGGAACTGAGGGAAAATAAGGAAGGATGGAAATTCTCAGGCAATACTTTACAAAATTTTACAAGTTGGGAAAAAATGAATTCATTGATGCAATAGTCACCACAACTTCTTTGTTTGGTGTGAATAAAAAAGCCCCTGTAAATTCAAGCATTACCAAAACTGTGGCAGTCAATTACATTTATTGTTTGAAAATACAAGTGCCTGCCCTGGATCTGAGCTGTGGAATTTAAAAGTAAGGCACGAGTAAAAGGAACACCTGTAAACATACCTATTCGAACTAAACCCTCCAATAGTTCTAACAAAGAAGAAAAAAATGACAAGCTTTGCTGCATTCCCAGAGGTAAGCAAATCCAGGCTCTGGGACAACAGTGGATAGAGCTTTCAAAAATTGAGAACCCCTCACAGAGAATGAATGCCCTGCCAGCTGTTTCCTCATACTTCATTTGCAGAGATCAAATGTGTGAACCTATGTGGAGTTGGACTTGGTGGTGTATCACAAGGAGAAAAGGAATCTTTCAAGCAATTAGACTCAGTTCCATACAACTGCACTCAAACACAATGAAGTTCTCGTAAACCAAATGATTTGGTGAGAAAAGGGTTTATCTCTGTAGCATAATTTATTTTAATCTGTTATGTTATGCAAACCCAGTAGTGCTGGTATCTTTTTAGTATCTTCCATAAGGTTTTATTTAAAGTCTAGACATGCTCTACACAGAGCGTAAAATGTGTGGATCTAAAATCACATTTTAAAACAAGAAGGCTTTAGCAACACAGTCATTCTGGATGCAAATCTGACTCACGGTTTCTCAAAACCTGGGCAACAGCCAGCCTAGGATACATCATGTATGCTGTCAGTCAGCAGCAGAGCAGCCTGTTTGGGAACCACGCGTTCAGCCCTGTACGGGGGTACGAAGCACCCAGGCACCCACCAGCAGTCCACTGAGCAACAAAATGAGCATCCCTTGCTGACCACTTGTTCTCTCACCAACTCTCCTGGGGAATACACAAGTGCCATGCAACACAGCACCCTATTTTGTCAGATTGTTGTGGGCTTGTGGGGGTGTAGGGTTATCTTTTTTTGAAAATTATTCTTCCCTGAGGTCGTTCGAACATGAACCCATATGAAGGCTTGGTGGAAAAGGCAATTGGTACATACTAGGAAGTCATGTTATGTTTACTTCAGCCCAAAATTTCTTTCTGTCTACTACTATATAATTTCATACTCTTTTAATATGCCTGAGATACACAGAATATGGCAAAGACTTGTTGCAAAGCATACGTATGTCAAGGAGCCACGTGGCAGGGAGTGGCTGGGTGCCCTCCGGGGCTGCCAGGCAGGACCTCACCAGCCAGGGCTGGTCCCACCATCCCAGCCAGAAGCAGGGCAGGATGGGGGGCACCAGGGGCGGCTGGGGCCGGCACGTCTGCCCACTGTTCAGTCAGGACCAGCAGGACCCATGGCCAGGCCACTGAACTATCCTCAGTCCTTAGTCTGGTAGGGCACGGGCAATTCTGTAACTCGTATTCGCCTCACACTTCCCCTCAGCCGAGTAAGATTAGCATTGCTGTCCTGAATTCCCCAGGACCATTTTTTCCCTGCTGTGCTTTAGCATACACATTTCTGAATTATCAGCTGAGCAATATTGCTTGCTCTTGCAATGATGTTGTCTTTCTAGGTTTTTTCTTTAAGCTCCAGCTTCTTGAAGGGCAGGGTTGTAGGAAATTCTGATGTTTATTTATTCATTAGAAGATTTACACTTTATATTTTCAAAGTAAGCTTTGGGAGCATAAACTCTAGAGACTCAAATAAGAGAAGCCAAGTAAACACATTGTCAGAAAGAAATAATTCCTCTATATGACTTTCCTGCTGGGGTAACTACAGCCTGACATTGTCCAAAGTCATTCACGCTTTCAGGTCAGCTTGGGTCTGGAAGAAATACAGCATTTTCAAGCCAAAGAGCCCCCAAGCCAGCAGATGTTCCCGGTTGCCACAGAGAGCGCCTGGAGCGCCTCCGTTTCCAGCCTTCGGCAGGGCAGGGCAGGGCAGGCTCCCCGTGTGCCTTTCTGGGAGGCTCAGCTCCCCCCCACAGCGCACACATGCTTCAGTGCCGCGCAGGACCCTCCGAAGCCGGCTGGCCCCATCCTGTGTCCTCCACACCCCGCGCTGTGGGACGGCTGGAGGGCAGCTGAGCTCAAGCACAGAGCAGCTCTGGGTCCTACGGGGCCCGTGTGAGCCTGAGCTAATGAGCTCACTGGGGTTGAGGTGACAGCACGCAACACCCCTGGCATCCCCCACCGTCACGTCCCCACTTGCAGACCTGCTCCTCCTCTTACTCTCGTCAGCCCAGCCCCATGCCCTCTCAAGCAGAGCAGCTCACTAACTTCTCATTAACACTCTAGACTAAGTTCAGGATGGAAACTGCCTGTTAAGTTAGTTGCTGCAGTATCAGCTCCATGACATCTGCCCTATGTGACGATGTAACTGATGATGTCAAGGCCTGGAGATAGTGTCTTCAAGCAGAGGCACTGGCATACTGGCAGACTCAAAGCAGAACGCACAGACGCTCCTCTAATCCCCTTAACTGCAAGTACCCGAGCAATCGGATAACCTTTTGGACCTATGCAGATCCACCCGTTTTTAATTGTTTAAATTATTTTTGTGAATATCACTGTTATCGCCCGTTTTTTTTTAGTGCGTAGCTCTTACGGTGGCGCTGCTTCTGCTCGCCATGATTCGTTTTCTTCGGGGATGGTTTTTAATTGGATGCTCACAGTTCGTTCAGAAGACGTTTGTCTCGGAGCATAAAGGCATGATGAAATTTAAACCGGCGTTTCCTTCCCAGCGGCCCCTCTTCCTCCTCTCCCCGTGCGTTCCAGCATAAGACGACTTGAGGGGAGCGGTGTTAAACGCTGCCCCCGCAGAAGGAGGACAGAAGGGCGCGGGGGGGTGTGTGGCCGCAGCCCCGCCCCAGGTACCGGCACACGGCGGAGGGGACGACCCGGGGCGCGGGGAGACGCGGGGAGACGCGCGGGGCCACGGGCGGGCCGCGGCGTGCGGGCAGGCACGCGGTGTTTACGGTTGAATGAGGGGCGAGGCCAAGGAGCGCTGCGTCAGAGCGGGGTGGAGGCAGGCGGAGGGCGGGCAGGGACGGGGGGAGGCGGGCGCGCCCGGCGGGGCGGCCGCCGTAGGCAGGGGGCGGTGACGCGCGGGGCGGGGCGGGCCGGGGCGGCTGCGAGGCGCGGCCGGGCGCGCTGCCCCGCGGTACCAGGGGCGGCTGCCCGCGTCCTGCCCGGCATGGGGGTCGGGCTCCGGCCGAGAGCCCGCGGGCGGCGCTGAGGTGAGCGGCACCCGCCGCTGCCGCCGCTCCCTCCCCCCGCGCCCGCAGCCCCGCAGGGAGGAGGCCGGGCGGCGGCGGCCGGCGCCCGCGGGCGGGCGGCGCGGGGCTCGGCGCGGCGGGCCGTGGCGCGCGGGGCTCGGGACCCGGAAGCAGAAGCGGGGCCGGGAGGCGGCTGGATGGGAAGGAGCGGCGGGCGGCGATGGGGGAGCAGCAGAGCTCGCTGAGCGCCCCGCGGGCGGACGCCGCGCCGTCGAGCCCGGCCGGGGAGCCGCGGGAGTCCGGCCCGGACGAGCCGCCTCCGCCGCGAGAGCCGGCTCCTGGCGGCGGGGCGGCCGGGCCGGGGAGAAGCGGGGAGCCGCCGCCGCCCGCCGCCAGCCCTGAGCGGCGAGGGACCGAAGAGGAGGCGGAGGCGGCAGCCGGGCCGGAGCAGCCGCCGGCCGCGGGGGAGTCGGCGGCCCTGGCGGAGGAGGGGCCGGAGTTGGAGGGGGGCAGCGGCCGCCGCCGGCCCCCCCGGCGGCACGTGTACTGCACCGTCTACTGCGTGGAGAACGACCGGCCGGCGGCGGCCCCCGCCTCCCCCCGCGGCGGCCCGGGCGTGGGGCAGCCCCCGACGCGGCGCGGGGTGGAGGCGGGCGGCGACCCGCTGTCGGCGGGCGGCAGCATCGAGGTGGTGGACTTGTACCTGCTGCCCGAGCCCTTCTCCGGGCTGATCGCGGGGGAGTTCGGGCCGCTGTTGGTGCTGAGCTGCCGCGTGTGCCTGGAGGAGAAGCCCATCAAGCCCCTGTCCTGCTGCAAGAAGGCGGTGTGCGAGGAGTGCCTCAAGCGGTACCTCAGCTCCCAGGTACGGCCCGGCCGGCGCTGCGCGGCGGGGGGGGGAGGAACTGTTAAACGATGCAGTCGCCGCCCCGGCCCGCCGTGCTGCCGCTGCCCGTTGGGCGTGAGGCGCCGGCAGCGCGGGTCGCGGGCTTGAGCATCGCTCCGGGTCCGACTCCGCGGGTTGCGCACCTGGCGAGGGGGCCTGGGGCGGGCGGGGTGGGCTGGCGTAGGGACATTTCCGTACGTGTCCCGTACGGAACACGTCTGGCAGCCGCCTGCGTGTGAGCTGCTAATTTAAGTGCCATTTGTACCCGAGGTGTTTGCGCGTTGTTATGCAGCCTGTCGGGTTGGTCACTTTTACCTTTTCAGGCTCTTCCCATCTTTTAAAGGATTTTCTCTTTGAATTCTCAAACTCCTACTGTTACGTGGCCGGCACCAGCTTCCTTTAAAGAGGAGAGTAAAGAATGATAAGGAACAGCGTTTGGGAGCGTTAGCTGCTGCCTGTGATGTGACTCCTGGAGTTGGGGGCTGGGGATTTTGGCCGCCGTCCCGCAGCCCCCCGCACCTCTGGGCGCCTGTGCCGTCGCCGCTGCCTCCTTCGGCGGGGGTTCGTCGCGCCCTTGGTGCGGCCGCTCGGCCTGTTCCTCTCGGAATACATCGCGTCTCGTATTATGTAAGATTAAAATGGGGGGAGGAGGTGTCAGTGACTGTTCGTGAAGAATCACAGCTACAACAGTAAACAAGAGCTTCTTTGAACGGGGGAAAACCAAAACACAGCAACTTTTCCATCCTGGGCGGATAGCTACTCACATATAGGCTGCTTATATCTTCATCACAGTTTTGTCAGAACTGCTGTTTCAAACTGAAATCAGCAGCTTGAAAGCAAAGCTCTGTCTTCACTGGTGTTTTTAGTAGCTGGTTTAGCATCACAAAACACTTGTGCATTGTTCCTGCCCCTAGTGTAGGCATGCCCTAAACCCAAAGAGCATGGGAGAAGTATGGGTATGTGGGAAAAACAAAATCAAATAAACCCTTTGCTTACCACCTTTATGTTTTTATTCAACAGAAACTTTTGGGACGTGCTCAGTGGAGATGTGCTGGTTTGGTGGTAGAATGAATTTTTACACCTGTTGAGGCTGGGAGCCGCGCTCGGGCAATGTGTGCTCCTGCTGGGCTGCGTGCATAGGGATGGGATGGACGGCTGCAGATACCCCCACGCACTATAAATAGTTGTCGGGCTGTTCTGACCGGGGAACATTTCACTGCTTGGAAATTGCATGTGCTGGCTGAAGTGAAGCACGTGCTCTTCTCTAGGCATTGGTAGCCTACGTAGCATTTGCTAGTGCTGGTAGTGTTTGTTCTGGCCACTAGTAAACTCACCAGCATTTTTATGGATCATCTTTGTTATGTTTAGATACCAGGGAAGGGCTTAACGTGGGAACTGATGGATGGGAGAAGAAGAGTTGTGTTTTGTACGTCTCCTGTAACACTGAAACTCAGGAACATTTAATAAACCTTCTCGAGACTTTGTGCACAGAGCCCAGAATGGTTTGGGTTGTAGTTAAGTGGTGGACTGGAAACTCTCAGTACATTTTTAAAGTATATTGCCAGTGCACGTTTGTGCCACCTTTGTATAGGCCACTGAGGTCATGTGTCTGAATATTGTCTTGCTTTTAAGGTGGAAATTGCAAAGTGGTGTGATGTTAGGGTGGTCTTCTCTAGCTTCTGCAGGTACCTGCAGCTTACAGTGACCTAATGGAAGTCATGTGATCTGGTAGCTAAAGCCACATGAAAGAGCTCTTCTGCCTGGTTTAGGCTGGACTCTTGGAGGATGATCCAGTGGCTTGGTAGCTGAAACCACTGGCTGGCCTGGGAACCAGGTATAGGCCCCATGAAGTGGGTTTAGCATTGGCCAGCTGTTGGATGCATATGCAGGGATGCCCTCTTCAAGGAAGCTGCTACTATTGCTGGGCACTCAGCAAAGCTTATCCCAGCAGCTATTAGAAGGTCTACTTGGCAGGTAGCCATATGGGTACTTACTCCTGTACATAAAAGATGGGGCAGGGATACAGATGCAGAGGAGGGGATGTCTGCAGCAGGGATACTGATCTTGAGGAGAGAGATTCACAGAGCACTTCTGTGGGCATGTTGTTACAGATGCTCTTATGACCAGGCAGAATTTTAGTTGCTTGATAAATTTGTTCAGGGAAAAATGAAACAAAATACCCTCAAATAACAGTCCAGTGTGTTCTTCCCCGTCTTCTTTTTTTGAAAAGAACAAGAAAGTGATATTTCTTTGAGAAGACAAGAAGTGATATATCTTTCCTTTGTGCTGTGGAAGGACCCTGTGACTCATCCTGAGGAGAAAGAAAAGGCTTCTCCGTGTCAGTTATATTAGAGGAGTTTCTGGGAAGGATGAGTGGAAAGGCAGTGTAGGATAGAAATAAAGTTGCCTTTCATCTTTGAGACTTAGCACTTCGTGTAGCAATGAAAAAATAAATAAATTACCAAATGTTCAAAAGGAGTAAATGTTGAAAAGCTGTTTCTGTTTGAAAATTTTAACAGATTTTCAGTTTGGATACAGTCACCTTGATTTAGGAATGTACCTGAAATTGAAAGCAAACGAAACAACTGAAACCCAAAACCCCAAGGAGGAACATGCATTGTTGAGATCTGGTTTCCTTGTCAGAGAAGTAGCAATCTGTGCTCTTTGTTTGAGAGGACACTGGCTGACTCTAAGTCTCTAGAGGAGTGGTCTTTCATGCTGAAAATGTGCAGTATGTTGGCAGAAGTATAATGCTTAAAATAGTTCACGTTGCTTTTAATGTCCGCGTGTGTCTTCCCACTGAAGAAAGCCGGATTCTTGATGATGGTTTCATTGTGATTTCTGAAATGATTCTTAATGGAGTAGTAAAGTAAAAACCCTGTTAATGCACTCTATCCTCTTCTGTGCAAACATATAACAGCATCAAAACTTCTGCCTTTGAGCCCTTTATAGATTAGAAAATCAACTGAAGTTTTAGGCATTGTTGAAAAGATTATCCAGATGAAAATACTCCAACTGCAGAGTTTACTTGTAGTGTTACTGGCATGCTGGAAAATGAGGGTAGTTGATTTAGGAATGTCACATTGGAAGGTCCTTAGAGGTCAAATCCAGTCTCTCTTATCACCGGCACCTTGCTGCATAATCCCTTTCAAAGATTTAATGGCTGGTGCAGAAGCTTAGCAGGCAAGCGTGGAGCACCCAGGCTGATCTGGAGCCTGACTTTTGGTAAATTGCATAACTTTACCTCTGCTTCAATTTAGCTATTCTTTCTCCTGGCCTAATACTCGCAAATCCCTCAGGGCTTTCCAGGATCTGACTACAACCAGTTTATCTACCATTCACAGAAACATTTCTATGACTTTATTCTGTTGGCCTCAGAGAAATTGAAGGAGGGGTAGGTATGGGCGATGGGTTAGCATGAAGGAGGTTGTGGTTTGTGCACCTCAGGAGCTGGCGTGGGTCCCACAGAGCATGGGTCAGGTCCCAGTGAGCTCCGTCTCCAGGAATTGATGCAGCCCAAAGCTGTTCTTTGTTGTTACGCTTAATCGTGAACATAAAATGGATAAGGCTGAGGAGTATGAATGTTTTAAATGTTAGTGCTTTTCCAGGACTGTGGTGCTCATGGAGGCCATGGACTCTCAGGTATGTGCTGAGAGAGGTTGGGGTCAGAGAGGTGGAAGAATCGTTTCCCCTTCGTCTGGGAGCTGTGGCCTCCTACACTCATGCATCCGGCGTACAAACTGGGAAGGTGTGGGGGGGGGAGAACCGAGGCACTCGATCTCACGGTGTAATACTGCATTCACATCTCCTTCACTTCTCATCTTCCTCTCCATTAACATGGCACCAAACCCGGGTTATTCCAGAAGCTGTGTGCACGCGCAGTTTTGCTAAATGAGTGATTCACTTCCTAACCTCTCCTGGCTGCTTGTACGTCTGAGTCAGAGGGAGTATTTGCGCCTGGTTTTGCTTTTTGTCCATTTGTGTGTCGGGGTGGGTGGGTGGGGGTGGGGTTTGTTAGGAAATTTTCTTTAAAAATAAACAACTAGGTATGGGAAGAATTTTGACCTCAGAAGAGAGGGAGAAGACCTAAAGTTTAATTAGGTTTTTATATTTTCCCAGACTGGTGAAGAGGCTAAGGTTTGTATGTGGTTTTTCATCTCCCTAATCTGTAAACCTGACAAGTGCTACTCAGACAACAATCTCCTCACTTTTTAGCAAGTATTGACTAGACCAACGTTTGCTGTTTCCTAACATGTATAAGGTACAATATGTTCTCTAATAAATATTTGAAGCTATATATTTGTTTCACTTTTCCTGAAGAGTGGCTGTAAAAGTTTTATAGAAGCCCTGGTGATTTGACCACTTGCTTTTTCTCCATGCAAATTATAAACTTGATAATCCAGTTTTGATCTCTTGCTCATTAGTGATGCTTTATTTTCTAAATCTTGTAATTCTCTTGGAGCAGTCATTCTTATATTAAAGGACTTTGGGTGCGTTAATTTAAACAGCATACTATATTCTTGATCAGATATTATGGTGCTTTAATTATAGGAACTCTAATGAGATTAGTGGCTGTGAGTAAATCAGAAGGGATTGTAGGGGTTAGGGAGGGGCTGCAATCAACAGTGTTTTGTGCATGGATAGTTTTGGTGGGACTAAAATCCTGAGCATGAGTTGTGGGGATTGTCTTCCCTCTGCCCAGGACCTGTTACCAATCTTCCTCTCTCCATGACCTGAGAGCTTGTTTTCGATCCCTTTCTTTTCTATGCATGATCTCTTTCTGAAAGACCTGGTGAAAAAAGCAGCAGGCTGCTACAGTCAGGATTTTTGTGGGGGATGTGTTTATAAAGCCACATATTGAAGAGGAGAATTTAGGACCAGGCTGTATTGCCTAAAACTAGTACCAGCTTGGAGCTGGAGGGACTTAACACCTGTGTGCTTCTTCAGGTGTCTGATTGTATCATGTAAATGATACACCTTCAAAGCTGTAGTCTGGTTGTGGATGAAAACCAGCCAGCAGAAATGTAGGCACCAAATGCTGAATCATCTGATGGTTAATGAGCTGCTTGTGCCCTGAGTCAAACCAGAGCTCAGAAGAGCCGCTGTCATTCAGTGGGGGAGAAGCTCTGTGTTTGCAAGGGTTGTTAATCAAAAAATGTGCTCTAACGCTAGCTAGTAAGTTGGTAGGAGGGCTGCAGACTGGCTAACAGGAGTTGATGGCAGGGTGAGCGACCACCCTCCAGCTGACATTGCAAGAACACAGAAGTTTCCAAAGGAGGAAGAGAGGTGCGGGAGAGGAAGACAATATATTATCTGCTAGATTACAGGCCTTCTAAACCAAACCAGCCACTTCAACCACTGTAAGGTGGCTATGTTCCTGAATAGGAGGCGGTGGTGGCAGGTAGTCCTGGTCCATCAGCTGTGAGCAGCCTGTAAGCTGCAGGAGCACCTAAACTTCTTCACCATCATTTTCAGCAAACAGCTTGTGTTCTCCTGACATGTTGTATGCAGTGCTGGTGTCGAAATGCTGCTCCATCGCCAGCTGCCTGAGGGTTACTGTCGCAGTTCAGGATGACACCCAAGTACCTTTAAGGTTGTAAACATTAGTCTTTAAATTTGACTAGGCATATAGCTGGCTTTCAGTCCCTCTTGAATTGGTCTTTGGGCCAAAACTTAAGTTTGGAACAAAGTTTTCCAAAATCAAGCATTGCTGGAAATATTTTTAAGTTCTTTTTTAAAGAAAACTACTTTTGAGCAATGTTCTTGAATTACAGTACTGCCTAGTTGTCCTAGTGTGTGTAGGCCTAGATACTCTGTCAGCATACCACCACTGTGTGGTATGTTTGTTCCCTGTGTAGAAGTAGCTGCAAGCTTACTCTACGTGGATAGCTATGATTTTTTCTTGTTTGGATAAGTCTTTGCCTGATGTAGGGCTGGAATATGTGGCCATCGTTTCTTAGCCATGCTGTTATGGAGGTAAGGGGAAGAAGAGTGGCTGTTCTTCTTACAGCTAAGAAGACTTCCATTAAAAAACATTGACCTGTAGGGTCAGAGATGTTGGGAATAGAAAAGATGGTGTCACCTTTAAACAGTTGCAGGGAGGGTTTTGCTAATGGGGGAAAGCCTGAATTCTTGGGGTGAGGGTAAATGATGTCATGAAATTGTTGATGTTGGTAGGAAGGGGTGAGGGCAAACGGTGAGTCCTACAGTGGTGCCATGAATTTGTTTGTGCTGGTAGTAAAGTTGATTTTGAAGGGTAAAAACTTCCTATGAATGTGAAATTGCAGTGGGAGATGGAGAAGTGGTTTTGGTTTAGGTTGGGTTGAAATATAACTTTGAAAATGCAGAATTTTTGTGAAGCAGAAGCCCTGCTTGTCGGCTGCCTCCCATAGCCAGTGTGCTGCACCTCGCTGGTCTGTTGGTGGTGTTGGTATTGGGGACCACAGACAGGCTGAGCCGTAAGGAGATCATCTGCTGGGTGCCTTCCCTCCCACTGCTCCCACCAGCTATTCCCAGGAGCTACCAGGCACAGGTATGGACTCGATCCAGGATTTTAAAATGAATTTAGTTGAAAACTGAACTGTTGGGTTTTAATTGCCCAAACAAAGAGAAATTAAGGAGTTAAATGGGGGTTGGAAAGGCCTTCAGCTCACCTCTGCCCCGTTCCTCCACCCAGAACAACTGTTCTTCCAACTGCTCTGGGGCCTCTTGGCCCTTCATTCCTCTCTTCCTTTTGTACATATATCTTGCTTCCTGCTGTCTAAACTAGCCAGGCTCGAGGCAAGCAGGTATGTTACATGGCCAGGATGTAAGTCCATATTACAGCATTCCTGTTGAATAGCCAGTTCTTAAATGTATGTTTTTCTGCTATGACACATATACATTTATTGTATAGGTAAATAAGTCTTGTGAGAGCAGTTGCTTAATGTAAGTGAAATAGGAAAAAAATAGGATAAAAATGAATTCAAGACTTTACTCCTAGAGAAGAAAAGTTTACAGATTTCAGTGCAGAAGGTCAGATGCTTAATGGTAGTTTAAGCCAGTTTTGGAACTGAAATAGCTTAGAGTCCACATTTACCTTAGTAGCTACCTCATTGCTTCAATTTAAGATCAGTGTATATTTTCATTGACAAACTTATTGGGATGTATGGTTGCTCCTGTTTATTTACTTAATTGTGAGAAAGGCTGTGCACTTCCTAGATTACAATTTCATGAAAAGATAAATTTCTAAAGCTATCCCACTTCCTTTTCCTTACAAGCTTGCTAGTAGACTGTGTAGGGCAGTTATAAGATGGCAAATGTCTCTCTTATAAAGAATATCACATTGAAATAATAAAAGTATCTTTATCCTTCCACAGTTTCCTTTCCCCAGTGGTGTTTTTAAGAACAGTACAGACTATATTGGATATTGTAGTGGAAAATATAAGGGGCAAAGTTTAACTTTCTCAAGTCTAGTCAATGCTGATGCCATTGTATGTTGTTTTCTATGACTGACACGATACAAATGGCAGCAAAGGCAAGGTACCTCTAGTTTAATTGGTTTGGCTCCATGATCTCCTACGAGTGGTGGTGTATCAGCTCAGGGGTGTAGGATAGGGATCTGAAGGACTCTGTCCCTTTAGCTTGTAGGAAAGGGAAGTCCTATCCTAACTGTTTCAGCTGTGATGTGGCTCTGTGGGGTTGCTCACACAATAGGAGGAAGGAAGAAGAGCGAGAAGAAGATTGCCAGGATGGGAAGGGCTTGGTGATGTTGTAAGAACTGGTTTGCCCCAGAAGGTGGGCTTGTTCAGGATAAGCTTTCATAAAACAAAAAGGAATTGTGAAGACTGGTGGCCTCCATATATAAGGTGGATCTTTGGCCTTTGTTTAAATCTGCAGCTGGATAGTGGCCGGTTATCCTGGTAAGTGATGGTGAGAAAGTGAAAGGCTTGTTCTCTGGTTTCCTATTGAATGGAGGAGGGCAAGGAATAAATCTAACCTCAAAAAACAAACAATGCCTCCTCCTTGCCCCCCCCCCCCCCCCCCCCCCCAATTTTAAATACAATTTAAAGTATGTAACTTTAGTACAGGACTTCCAGGAAAATAATGAAATAATGGGTTAGTGCTTTATTGGATGGCTGGAAGACTTCTATACCCTATAGGCAGTAGAGAGGGGTGGAGTAGGTAGGCGCAGTGTGCCATCAGTGCCATGACTACAGAGGTGCTGTGAGAAGTGCTGCTTTCCTGAAGAGGCAAAAAGTAGTACATCACTATTGTCAGTACTATCACTGCTGTATGGGGGCAAAGAAATGGTGGAGGAGGGCTTCTTAGCACTTTGGGCTGGTTTGATGTTGCTTGCTGTGTGAGTGCACTTTGGGGAGAGGACACCTTGTGCTCTTCCATTCCAGTGCACCTGTGCAGTGCCAGGTATAATTTGTCTGCTTAGAAGTAGTCCCTTAGAGGCCTTATGGAAGCAAGTGTGTAAACGGCTCAGTGCTTTTTCAAGTGCATGTGCAGCTCAGTTGTGCAGTAGCTTGGAAACTCTGCTTAGTTAACTTTATGGTATTAGCATGCAGCTTAAAAAGGGGAAAGAATGTGCATCTTCAAAGTTTTTTGAAATGGACAAAAGACCAAACATGCCCCGTATAGCACTTAGATGCCAAGTGTTGCATACCAACTGAAAAAAATGCAGATATTGGGACCCCAGCGAGAATTGTGGTGACGGTAGCATATTTTATTGAGGTAAACTAATCCTACTTAGAGTAAGGCTAGAAAATCAGTTATGAAACTGGAGTTCTGTCTAAATGTTGTTGCTGTTAGAGACTTACCGGTATTGATGTATGTACATGGCTGTCTGAACCTCAAGGCTGAAGTGAAATACATTATTAAAATCTGAGTATCTCAAAGTATGGACATATCTATGGTCTCCATTTTCCTTACATATGGACAGTGGAAATCAAGCTACCTTAGAAATTTTCACCCATTTGTGTAGTGGAAAGTAGATTCAGACTTGCTTCTTTTGTATTTCTCAGTAACACTTGAGCAGTTTTCAAACTTCTGAAGATGCCCATTCTTTAAAGGCATTATCTAGAGTTGTAACTTCATTTTAAATTACTGGCAGCTTCCCAGTCTCTAAGATTTAAACCTTCTTTGTAGTGAGCTGTGACTACTGCTGATGGACATTACTGAGTGCTTTTGCCTCAGTAGGCATTTCGTGTGAAGGCTTGTTTTGCTGTTCTTTTTGTGAGGGTAACTCAGCAAGTCCTGCCCGAAGTATGCCAGAGTGTAATGCTTCATGAGGACATTACCTAAGCGAATGCAGGTGGAGACATAGCTAGACAACGATTGCCACCACTGCCACTAAATTAAGGATCTAAAATAAGTTCTAGGTATCATTCTTTTTCTTTCTATATCAAGAAGAGCAGACGTCTTATCTAGAGCTGAAGGTTTACAGTCATTTTAGCTAGCAGCGCTGCTCACCCTTCCTTCAACTTTGTCTTTACTGTTTCTGCATCATCTGACCCACCCGCAGAAAAACTGATCTGGGTTAAAATTAACCTTTTTACAACCATTCTTACTTTTTTTTTTGGTCTTATCCAGTTCTTAATTGTCTCACGCACAGTGTGCACATGTTTATTCCACCACAACATGGTACCAAATAAAGTGTCCATGGCTAAGCAGGTCCATTTATTTTGGCAGCTGTGACAGCCTGTCAGAACAAAATGATTGAAAAGGCAGCACGAGGGAAGGGGAAAGAATGTGTCCACGGTGACTGCACATGGAGGTTTTCATTGGAGCTTGATGAAATCAAACCTGCAGTTTGGTCCTGTTGCTGCATCATTTCCTCTTTCACAATCCAGACGGAAGTCATGGCTTGTCCAGCACTCGAAGGTGTGCCTGCACCCACAGCTCTAGGACAGGCATGGTGGCCCGGTCCAGACCATTTCTCTGAGTCACTCACAGCACTGAGGTTCTTGGTCCGGCTAGGGCTGGTACCCACCAGTCCTGTCTCTGCTGCCTATGCCTATAAGAAACTTTCAACAAGCTTGAATTTTAAAGCAGCTCCAAGTGTTTTATAACGTAAAACAGATTATTCCTAAGGTAGTTTTATAAATGAAGTTTTTCATGTGAACAGTATTGCAAATGGGATACCTCTTTTTTGATATTGCTTGTTTCAACAGTTTTAGTTTGCAGCCAAGCATGATCATTATTTTCTTGAGAGAAATTTTTCCTGCACCAAAGAGCTCTCAAAGGAAGTTTCTTGTTGCTATTCACCTGTTTGAATAACAAGTGAGAAGATGCAGAGCTCAAAATGATGGAAGGATTTTTGAGGTTTTGTGTGGGTTTGGTTGTTGGGTGTTTTTTTCTTGTGGTGGTGGTGGGGTTTTTGTCTGTTGGTTTGGGGTTTGTTTTTTTTTTTCCAAAGACAAAATTTCTGAAGGCTGTCATTAAATGTCATATTATTTAAAAATGAACAACAGAACAAGGTATACCAGTGTCATGAAGAACTGGTATGCATACTCTTGAAATCTTGGCTTAAGAAACTGCTGGAGAAGGTACTTTTTGAGCTTGGTCATACAGTCAATTGGTACAAGTACGAAAAAACCCACCCAACAAACTCCTTTTGAAGAAGGCAACCAAACTATTACTATTCCAATATATTCTTTTACACTCTAATTGACTTTTTATGTTTCTGTAGGTGTACTGCTTAGATTTTTGACCCATACTAATTTTAAGCCATTTTTTACAGCAAATATGGACTCTTTTTTTATTATATGTAATCCACAATTCTAGCATGTGCTCTGAATGGGCTATAACTACAGCTTTCACAAACTAGAAGCATGTTTCTTGGTGAGAAGCATTGAGATGTTTGTTTGGGGGGAAGGGGATAAGATAAGCAGAGGGTCCCCTCTCCTTGCCTCACTAATGGACTAGCACTAGAAGGTAAGTCTTCTGATACTAGCTTACCCAGCAGCTTCTGTATCTGATTTAGGAGAATCTTTATGCCGAAAGGAAAGCAAGAAGTTATTTGCTGATTTTTCACGTGATGATTTTCATTTTTCAAGTAGAAGCCCACCTGACCGTTGGAATGTTAGCAGGAGACAGCAAATCTGGGTTAGTGATGACAGCTGATGCAAGAGGCTAACAATGATATTTGAGGATGTGGTAAAGAGAGGAGAGCAATGAGGCCACTGTATGTGGGAAGAGTTTATTTGGAATCTTGGGCACCAGAGTTTTAAGAAAAACGGCAGGAACTAAGAAGGACTGCAAGGAGAAAAGTGCTGTTGCACAGATGCAGAACTGTTTCTTTTAGCATAATGAGAACTGGGAGGAGAAACAACTGCTCTCTCTAAATGCACGAGAGGGTAGGCACTTCTAAAGAAGGTTTAGCACAACATAAACTACAGAAATTGCAGTAAATTAAATTAGGCTAGAAATCAGTGTGAGCCTGCATATTTGGGAGGGAAGGGGGGGGGAATCTGGGAGATCCTCTCCAGTTTCTGTGAATTTGGAAAGAAAGGCGTAGTATCTGAGCGGTTCTCAAAGCCAGCACCTTTGATGCCAGCGAAAAGGACTCACTATGTGGCACCATTATGCCCTGAATTTTGCTCAGTTGGATGGGAGGGCCACCTGTGCTTCTGAGGATGTGCTCTGTTGAGGAGAAGCTTGAGTCCCAAGGAGGAAATGATGGAAGAGTTTTATTGTCTGGCATTGTCTTTTTTTGACTATTGAACACAGCAAGCAGTACCCTTCAAACCATGTTTTGTGTCCAGCATTTTTGGTCTGTAAAAGATTCTGAAGTCATATTTCACACTACTTTTGGGAGAAATAGCTTTTAAATAAATTTCAGAACTGTGTTTTCAGGACTCTGGTTTTGGTTGGGCTGATCTGGCTGAATTGGAGCACTGGAGCAATTTCCAAGTCAGGCCCCCCTCTTCATTGGCAGAGAGGGGACTGCATTGCTGTTACCTGACTTAGGCTATAGAGGATGCCTTTGAAATAACTCACCAAGGGAATTCATGCAGGCTGTTGTATAAAGAAACTTAAGAGAGAAAGAACAATTACCAAAGACCAGTGATTGTTTGGGATTTATTTGGGGTTTTTTGCTTGTTTCTGTGGGGTTTTTTGTTTGTTTGTTTTGGTGGGGGTTTTTTGTGAAACTACAGTTACCAGCTGGGCAAATGTGTTGTAAATTACTGGAAGGTGGTAGGTCCTTTCATTGAATTTCCTTGTCTTTCTGTTAGTCTTTAGTTCAGCTGTATGCTTCACTTGACAGGTTGCAGCATCTTCATTCATTCTCTTGATGTCCTATTATAAGTTTTGGGGTTTGGTGGGTGTTTTTTCCTTCCAATTTTTTATAACAATACCTGACAATTTTTGTGGAAGTACTTTGGCATCATTAAAGTACTTACGTTGGCTGGCAGGTA
Organism: Balearica regulorum gibbericeps; assembly: GCF_011004875.1. Classification (NCBI taxonomy): domain Eukaryota; kingdom Metazoa; phylum Chordata; class Aves; order Gruiformes; family Gruidae; genus Balearica; species Balearica regulorum. The sequence continues at coordinate 58,573,189 of NC_046186.1, forward strand.
GTATTTTGGTAGCTGGAGGTGGTTGCAAGGTGGCTTACTGGGAATTCTGATGAAAACTGTCCCGGCTCTATGCCTGGCCTGGTGTACATAGAGAGGGCTTTGCTGCTGAGAAAACTGAGATGCAATAAACATTGAGTTTCTGTATTCATCCCAGAATATACCTGCGAGCTGCCTAAATGAACTTTTTGAAGCTGTTGTGCTCTTTATAATGGCTGTATGCAGAAGTTAGATCCATGGGGAAAATCAACAAATCTTGCAGAAAGGTAGAGGCTGGGTAGCCAAGCACACGTGTCTTACGTCTTTAATGACCTGCACGTGTCTGCACCTTTGAAGACTGTGTAGGATTAAAGGATGTTTTTATTCAATTCTTGTTAAGTTAGGTCTATAGGTCTATACCAGACTAAACTGGTCTCCTGCAGGACTTTAGTTTCATGTAGTGTCTCTTGAGTCCACCGGGGAAGATAAACTTCATGGAAGCACTAATTGATTTAATTTTTGGCTCTGTAATCAGTATTGGGCACTAATCTGACCACAACAAACCTACTTCTGGATTTGAATAAATCTTACACAAACATGAAGATATATGCTGCCACCAACAGGCATTGAAACATTAAAGGCATTTGTGAAAGATGTAGGCTTATGATTTTTAATGGATTACTTCATATATGTAACCTGTGGTGGAAGAACTGATGAGAACTATATCTGGAATACATCAAATGATAGCATATCATGGGTAATGGCCTATTGAGACACTTGAAAAATCCAGAATTACCACCCAAGGAATATGAAGAGGCAATGAAATGAAGTAATTAGCTGGTTAATACATATTTTGAATGGGTTATAAAACCTTTATTTATAGCAGGAAGTTGAGCTTCTTCAAAAGGTATATGCTTATCTAATGAGTGCTGTAAGGATCCTGGAGAGTGACCTCTGTTCTCACCAGCTTCCAACTTTTGCTCTCTTTCTTATTCCCCTTCCTGGATGAGCTTCCTGTCCACAGCCAGGAACTTTTTAAAATGTTATTTCCTTTCCATAGCGATCCTTTTCATTAATGTATTTGTAGTTGTGCTCTGAAAAGGTAGAGGTTTATGCAACTTAAGACTAACTTGGTCACATTACAGATTATTCATTGATGCCGTTAAAGTGAAAGTGTTGTATTGGAAGAAATCAAACATCTGTTGCCGTGTGATTTTGGGGGGAAGGAATTGTTTTTTGGCCATGTACTCTTACCTCTTTTGTATCTTTGGAGTGTTTGTCTTGTTTTTCTTCCTGACAATGTGTCATTGACCAGGAGAGGAAGATCTCCTTGCAGGAGGATCTTTGTAATCAATGTCATATCCTTTTGTCTGTCCAGCTGCTTTTAAGCAAATATGATCCACGTAGCAGATTTCTCTAAGAGCTGGCCACGCTTTGTAGTGGTGGTGTCATGCTCTAGGGTGAAATGAAGGTGTTTAAGCCAAGGCTGAACCTTCATGATGCATGAGCTACAGCTGGCTTAAGAAGCTCTTCACCATTTCTTGCTATCCCTGTACACCTCTGGAATGGGGGCTAAACTATGTTCACATCAGTGAAATTGCAGCTTTTATTCCCCCCCCCCCCCCCCCCCCCCCCCCCCCCCAAGGTTGTGGGAAGCATTGTTATTTGTGGCTTGGAGGACGGGGGATTTGTCTCTTTTTCTCAAGTAGCCTATGTTACTGTGTTACTCAACAGCCTGTGGTTTCAGCATGCTGATTTTGAAGATCAAGCTCTATAGCCTTGTGCTTCTATTATGCAGATATTTTTGGTGGTAAAGTGGAGCAGTTGTAAAATTTGGAAGTATAAAATCATAAAAGCTCATTACAAAAAGTTTTTTTTTAAGAAACCCCTCTCTGAAGTAGCAGAAGAGTTACTGATTTTGTTTTCCTTGTTCTTACCTGTCTCTCAGGCTCTAGAAATGAGGAGAAGAGGTGGAGTAACCATGAGAGTAAGATTTCATTTGTCTGCTTTTCCTCTTTTTTTTTTTTCCTCCTCTTTTTGAACATAATTTGGTTGAGGGTGGGAGTGTGTTGGGAAAAGGAGTTAGTGTTTCTCTGAAGCTGTAAGAGTTCCTATCCAGAGTATTTCACAGGTGACACCCTTATGTGTGATGGCATAGGGGACAATGACAGCTTTAATGTTTCAGTTAAACCTGTATACTGTGTTGGATGTAGTAAGAGGTGTTTTGATTCCATGTAGGTGTTCAAGTGCTCGTGCAGTGACTAATATGGCTGGGCGGGTAGGGCTGCAGTAATGACACCAGAAAGAAAATGGGCTTTATTTAAAAAAGAGCACTTTTTGCCCTTGTCACTTTCCAATTTAGAGAACACATCACATGACAGTGGGAAATTTGGTGTTGATTTAGCATACTATTGCTTTGACCACTTATTTGCATTTTAGAAATGGTATTTTGAGAGGGTTAGGATTTAGACAAGTTATCTGCATATATTGTATCATGAGTTGTGCAACAGATACGTTAATTGTGCTAATACTACATGTTGCGAACCCAAGCAAACAAGAAATTGCTTATAGCTTTTTTTTAAACTGGAAAAATACAGAATTAGGGTAGCTGATCAGTATTAGCTGTTCTCTAGTGACCACAGGAGAAAAACCTTGGAATCATGCCTACTTGTAACTCCAGTTTAAACTACCTTAAAAATCAGTTTTGCTTCAACTTATGGGAGAAGGGATGGTGGGTTTCATCTGAAACTAGTGGAAAATTTGTAAAAATCTAAAAGTGCCTTTTTTGCTCAAGCTGTAACTTTGGGGGGGCAGAACTTAATTGTTGAAATTTCCTTGAACCTGTAAATATTATATGGAATGACACTGACTACTGTAAGAATACAAATATCTATGATGATAATTAAACTTTCATACTGAAGTTCAATTACAGATTATTCCATGGAAGAGGAAACATATACATTTTGCATAGCTTCCTTTCTCCTTTCATGTTTCCTTTTTGATTTTTGTTTGGACTCTTGCTATTAGTTTCCTTCTGAACTTGCCTGCCTCAGGAAATTATAATACTCCTGGAATATAGGCAGAATTGTGATGCTCCCATCTTAGTGGCAGTTAAATAAAACAGTCCTAATGTCTTCTCATGGGCTTTTCCCTCCACTTTTTTTTTGTTTTTGTTACACTTCTCCAGTTAGATCTCTTAAGCAGTTTCTGCTGGTTGGCCAGGTTGTCTTTGCTGTACTGCACTCAAATTTGCGGCTCAATGAGTTTTACTTTCCAAGTATCTCTTAAAAGCACTTCTGTTGTGCGGTAGTCAATGTTGCATGTATGCAGTTTGTCTAGTCCTGTGTAGGACATGAATCCACCACCTTCCATCATAAGATGTTTATCTGCTGTCACAGCTAAGGTGGAAAAATCATTGAAGTCCCGTGGGAATTCAGCAAGTGCATTTTTTTCTTGAGTAAAAGCATCTTCCATGTTTCCCAGTTGCAATTTATTGTCTGCTGTTAGAATTAAGCAATCCTAACCCAGATTTTAGATTTTCTTGGTTTCTTCCAAATGGAAATGTTCCATACCACTTGAATCTGTGGAGAAAATCCTAGAAAAGAGTTGGTTTGGATGCCTCAGAGTACACTTTGGAGAAACCCACTTATTTTGTTCCTGCCAGTATATTTAAAAAAAAAAAAAAAAAAATTTAGGCTATTTCACTAAAAATCTGTAGTGTTTCAGTGACTGAGTGGGGAACTCAACATTGCAGGATATTTGTCTTCATGTTTAGAAATACTATCCACAGGGAATCAAATTATATGTGATGAAAAACTGCAATTAGATGTGCAGGTTTTTCATTAGATAGCCTAACTCACTAGTAATTCTGACAGCATCGAGCTGTCCCAATCTTGTGGGACTTGAGCAAGATTCAGTCTTTGTCCATCCTGGCTATTGTAGACCCCTGTAATATCTTGTGGTGGATCCTGGAGCAGGGTGGCATTTTTCTGGTGCGCATACGTGTTCCTCTCCTGCCATCCAGGAGGAGTGGGCAAACTGAAATGCAGCAAGAACAGCAAGATGGAGGTGGCAGAGGAATTGAGTAGGACAGGAAGCGTTGTTTCTGGATGCAGTGCCACGACGTGGGAGCTGAAGGCAGTCTGCGTGCCCATGGCAATCCTGTAAGGCTTTGGATCTGGAGGATGCAGGCTAATCAGGACAAAGAAGAGTAAGAACAGTTTGGTGTGGCGAGGCCTTGCACAGAAGGACCAGAAGAGATGTGGGAAGTGGAGGCAGAGTGTCTGCTGGCAGGGGCAGGCTGGCTGCAGCTGAGGCTGCAGGGGTCTGCTTGCTCTCTGCATTTTCTCTGCCTAGTATGAGATCTCAGCCTGGCAAATATCTCTCTAGCAGCATAAAATAACTGCCTAGTACTGCTAGTGGTTATTCCACAAGTTCAAGTGTCAGGTTTATTTCTTCTGTATTCCACGATCGACTTCCAGCTTGTTGACAAAGTGCATAGAAGTTGGTAACTCCCATACAGCTGGTTTTGAGGAGGAGGATTATTACAGCTTTTATGAGTCTGAGCGCCATGAGATGAGAGAGTGTAATGTAATAATTAAGGTAGGAGAACTGTGCTGTCGTTTTTTGGTTTTTCCTGGCGGTATTAGAGCCTTCCAAGGTGATCCTAGCCAAGTCCCCTAATCCAGACTTCTCACAGATGACCACTTCTTGCAGTGACTCAGTTTGTGAACTCACATTTGGCACTTAAAATCACCAGGAGTTATGCTTTGAGGTAAATCCAGGTGACGTTAAGGAAAAGATGTTCTTACTTGCAAGATGTTCATGTTCTATAATGAGAAATGAATAACTTTCTTTAGAGGTTTGGTGTGCAGGAATAGCTGAGGATGCACATTAAAAATGCTTTTATGATTTCTGTTTTTCATTCTTCCTGTGTGATGAAAGACTGGCTAACCTGTTCTTTCTTACTGATTATAGTTTCACAATTGAGAAATCAAATGGAACTGTAATTTGCACTTAGTTTTAAGCATAGCCATTTGTACTTTGGAGACTTAGCACTCAAAATGTGCGTAGTTTATGGAAGTTAGCACTGGTGTGGGGTTTCTTACTTTTTCCTAGTTTTACTAATGTTTACTATTTTCCTGTTATATATAATTTTGTCAGACTTCCTCATATGTAATAATTTGTTCATTGTGGAAAACTTTGCACAATTGTTCTGCATGTGAAAGCATGAGATGTAACTGATCATTTTGGGGAATCATTGATCAGTTGGAAGATTCAAGCATTTTTCTATTCCACTTAAACTATATATTAGTCTTTTCTTCAGTCTTCTGTAGTTCTTAGCATACTTACATAAAAATATTTGTACTAAACTTGTATTTCAGTAGAGGTTGAAGGTAGGCTTCAGAGACCTCATTATTAAAAATGGCTTTATAATTAGGATACCCTATGCACCAGAATACAGTGAAGGATTAATTTTTTCCTTTAATAAAAGATGTTTCATTAAATCTAAATTATTTCATGAAATGTTTTTAAACTTTCTCTTGATACTGCCTTACCATTGCTTGACAGTAAGTGGCTTGTCAATTTAAGTGTAAGCATCCTTTGGCTTTTTCAGATTTGTCATTTTTACCTGAGTGACCCAGTTTTAAAGGATTATATTTTAATACAAATTTTAACAGATTTTTTTAGTCACTTTTTTTCTTGCTGTTCAGGTAAATTACCTTGTTCACGAATGAAGTTTGACAAAAAAATTATATTTTAATATGCTCTTTTCAGCTGTTTCAACTATGTCACCTTCCATTTATGTAGGGAATACATAGAGTATGGGAGGGAGGAAAGCCAAAGAGTGGCTTTCAGTTAACCACTGAATTTCAGAGGTGCCATCTTAATGTTAGTATCATTAGTTACTTGGTACTAAAAGTTTAGTAATTCTGTGTGTTTGTAGGAAATGGAGTTGCATGGGCACACAGCAGGGCATCTGCTGATTATACTGGGCAGGGAGGAGCACCAGGGACTAGCTTTGGAGAGATGCTTCTCGCATCCCTCCCTATCCAGTTGGGAGTAAGGGGGTGGGAAAGTCCCTGAGCCACCAACAGAAGTGCTGAGGCATGTTTTAACAAATACTAGAAATCTTAACCATCAGGGAAGGCCTGTTATTGGGGACTGTCAAGCTGTTTTTCTGTCCTGCTAGCGCTGCCAGAAATTTCTATGATACTTCTGGGTCAAAAACTTACAGCATATTGGGGTGGCGGAGGAGAATCAAAAGTAGGCACGCATGGACAGAAATTCCAAAATTGCTGAATTTACTAGGAAATTAACACAGCCATGTTCGCATGCAGCGATGTTTTGATTCTTTCAGAGAAATGTCCATACAACTCAGAACTGAGCTCTGCAGCAGGATGCCACCCATTTCCCTTGCTGCAGGCAGCATTTTGGTGAAAAGTGCATAACAAACACATCATTTATCTTGGTGTTTGGGTGTGCTCCCAAAACCACAGAAGTCACAAATATTACTGCCTTTCTTTTGTACAGAAAATGAATGTGCTTTGGGGCAGCAGTTTCCTGGGCAGCAGCAACAGCAGTTCTCAGTGTCAGCTCCCGCTGTTTGGTACAGATGCAGGTTAAAAGGAGATTTTACAAGTGCGGAGCCTTCCTTTGATGAATGTACAGGGCAGCAAGAGCAGTTCAGGGGGTAGCCAGCCTCTGTATGTGTGTTATTGAAGTGAGGGAAATTAGGTGGATTCAGAAAATTTTGAAGAGTAAACTTTTTTCCCCTTGTATGTCAGGCAAGAGGATGTTATGTTCCAGAGAAAAACTGCAGGAGAGAAAAGATGTGACTTATGGAAAAGGCAAGGACTTCCTAGAAAAGGCTGAAGAGGGTGCCGCCTCTTTCTTTTTTCCTGAATTTTCCGTTCTTGTCGTCTTCCTCTCTACAAACAAGCTAGAGCAGCCGTGACAGCTTTCCCCTTTCCGAGGTAAACCACTGCAGCTACGCAGGCCTCTACACTAGCTTGTTTTGGTGGCAAATAATCATCAATGATTGCTTAACCATAGAGGGTAATTACAGTTTGCAACTACTAGGTATAAGTATTTCCTCTGGAAGAACTGTTGGGTTATTTTTCTAAGAAAAAAAAAAAAGTCATTCTTATACCATTAAAAATCTGAAACAAAGGTAGCATTTTGAGAGAGGTCATTTTGGATACACAGGTCAGTGGTGTTTAACATCATGTGTGCTTCCATTTCAATGAAAATGTCAATGAAATGCTAAGTCGGATACTTCTGAAAAATTTTTGTCTCCTTGCTAACAAGCATTCTATTTATTTTCTTGTCTCTTTGTCACAAAAGCTGTTGATCCTTTCTTTCTAGGTTTGCAAAATCTGGAGTTGGACAGATGCGTGTCCTTGTGTGCAGGCCTTCTTGTGCGTTCTCTATTACCATGCTTTGTAACAATTCCTTTCTCCTCCCATGCTGCTTCAGTTCCTACCTGTTAACCTCTCTCCCTCTGAGGATTATGTATATTCTTTGGAAATAATTAATGAAACTAGAATTTCCTCAACTAGTATTGAATTCAATTACTACTGGAGTCTGTGGTTTCAGAAGTGGAGAATGGATATAGTTGACTTGATACCTCCTTCACCTCGCTTCACCTGCCCGTCCCCTGATCCCCAAGCTGCAGTCCTTACTGGTGGTGGTTCAAAAACTCTGATACCTACTGGTAGGAACAAAGCTGCTGCTTTAAATATTCAGTGTCCCAACCCAGTTTCTGGAGCCCTGCAAAAGTTTAACACTGGCAGAAGTGATGTTTCAAGGTATCTAACCACCTGTTCATCACTTTACAAACCCTCATAATGAATAATCTTGATTTATTTCTTTTGTGGTGGGAAGGTTTAGACAAGTTTGAAGTAATTTTATTTGGAAATAGGCAGTATCTACAGAAATTATAAATAGTGGTTTTCCCCCAGCTGTAAGCAGTTTTTTCCTACCATAACCATTTAAGTTGTAGTCTCTGGAGGTGATATCTTTTCTCTTGAAACAGAATAATTAAATGTATTTAGTAAAAATTCTTTGCAGTGTATGTCAAGTTAATGAGGTGTCCTGTTCATAGTGTGTCTTTTATAATCATTGGTTTATTCTTATAGTCAGCTGCTTCAGTGTTTTGTAGCATGTGTGACAGTTGGTAGTGTTCCTTGGTGCTTTGTATTCAGAAGTTGCCGAGGATACCTATTAACTTAGTTGTTTCATTACAAGTAATGCATTTCTTCATCTTAAAAAGCCTAGTTACTTTAACTATTCCCTTTGCTTTAGCTTCATGGATAAGACTCTTGTATCCTTCAGGGAGACAGCTGAGAGGAGAGCAGAAATAGTGCCACAGAGAAGTGGCAGAAGAGCATCTGAAGGGCCTTGGGGCAGGTGTCAGGGCAGATGCTGGGTTCAGACCTGAAGCTTGGTGAAGGATTTCCACGCTTGCTGTTGAGTGTTTTAAGTACTTGTACAGAATGGGAGAATATACATTAGTACTCATAAACCTAATAATCACCTAGCTATGCCAAAATACATGCTGCTTTCTGAAGAACAGTAATTTTAGGACATGTGTGCAGAAAACACTGATGCATAGACTCGCGTGGAGAAGGAATCGGGTGCAGCCCTCCAACCCTTGTACTGCAGTTGCCATTAACTGCTTTTACTGAGGGGAGCTGCTGAGCGTATTTCAGGCTTGTGGCTTCCTAAAGGTAAACAAAGCTAACACGAGAAGTACCTGGTACATGATCTGAAGGTGTAGGTTGACGTGACAGGTAAGTCAGTTGATGGCCAGCCACCTCTGTGAGAGTCTCTCTCCTTGGCCGTGCGTTTCGCACTTTTCTCTTGGGTTGTGAACTGGTGATCGTATTTCACAGGGAGAATTAATTCAGCTGCCTGATCAATTGGAAAACTAATTTAAAAACACTTCAGTCTCCTATGTTAGCCAGCTGAAGCTTCTCTCCTCGTAGCCTTGTGATCACTTTCTAACGCGGAGAGGGAGAAGGGAAAGCTATATTGACTCCTCGTTTCAGGCCCATGTAGGTGCTTGATCACATAATTGGAGATCTTGGGTTAAATTCCCAGTGATACAGGGTAAGCCTGGCATAGCATCCAGAAAGAGAAGTCTGCGTGGGTAGAAGTTGTCTTTTGTCTTTCTATTCTAGGCCAGTGTCTCTAACCAGCCAAAAAGGATGGTTGCAGGGAACCGGATTCATTGATTACAACAGTTATTTCCACCTGTGTTATTTAGGCACTGGCTGGAACTGTTGTTATCCTCAAAGGAGCAAAAGTGATTAAAAACATGATGAGGCAGGGAAGAGAAGCCTTATTTTACCTTGTGGGTTTTTTTTCTTCCTACATGCAAGTATTTCCGCAGCCTTATCTGATCACAGCAATATTTTTGCAAGAATCAAATCTCTTCCTCACTGATAATTCTAAAATTTTACCAGGAATGTAACCTGGGACATTTTGACTTATTCTACCTCTATTCTTTACTTATGTCTCATAACAAAAGCAGGCTCTCAGAGCACAGCACTCTATGCAACAGGTTTGTCAAATCCATATCAACATTTTGAACTAGTAAAGGTCATATTATGTTGTTATACTTTTTTTAAAAGCATAGATTTACATGTATAAACAGCAGATGAATTAGTAGTAGTGTTTAGGGTTTTTGATTTTGGTTTGGTTTTTTTTTAAAGAGAACTTGGAACAAATGGGAAATCATAATTCCTTCTCTTGTGGCAAACCTGATGTGAAAATGAGTATTTTAATAGCCTAATCAGCTGATAGAACTGCCTTTAGGAATTTAAATGAGCTTGCTTCATGTTTTTCTGTGCTTTATGAAAAAGCAGTAAGCAGAATATATTGTTCTGAACACATTGATGGTTTGTTTTTCCTGGTGTAGAAGATCTGTGTTGTCTGCTTCCCCTCTTGTTTTGCTGTTTCTAATGATTTTGTGATGTCATAGGGATTCTAGCTGCTTGTGACAAACCAAGTCTGCAGCAATCAATACGCAACCACTCTCCATTAATCCAGGTGAAGGCTGTCTTAGCTTCAGTTGGGACCCAATTCTGGCAGACTCTCAGGGAGACAGACCTGACGTGCTGATAACCTCCAAATCACAGCCAGAGGTTGATCAGCAGGAGAATTAACTCTGATATTTTGGCTGTTAAATACACTGGTTAGAAATCACTGCGCGCTAGACCAGTGGAGCGCTCTATTGGATTAGATCAGTTCTGGGGCAAAATTGTACTTTCAGCTTCTGTAAGAGGATTTTTCTTCTGTGCCTAGTTTTCTGCCAAGGTATCTTAGGTAACAGTTCAACTGTTTGATGGTGGATAGTTTGTTGCTCTTACCAGGACAACTGTTTTGCTTTGCTTCCGCTCTTGCTTCTCCAAGCAGGGATCAGAGCCACTGCTTAAGCTTTTGCCTCAACTGTTCCCTGGAGGAGGCTGTGCAGTTTGCACATCTTGATCTTGTACATTTGCTCCCTGTTGTGGCTGTATCCATCATTGCATTAAATGTGTATTAAAATGTGGTTTAAACTTACAACGCACTATGAGAAATAACTTCATAAAGTCATGTGAAATTGGAGCTGTAGCACAGTATCTAGGGTTTGTCGAAATGATGGTATGTGGGGAGAAGCTTGGAAGTCTGTTCTGCATGAGCCTTTCCCAGGAAGCATTTATCCCTGAAAATGGGTCAGCGTGCCTACCCAGCCTCTTACCACTTAAGCTATGTAAAAGTTACCAATTTGTTTCACTTTGTGGTAGCTTTAATAGCATAGCCTTTCACCAAAAGCAGCTTTGTTTATTATGGGTAGGTACTGGTATCATGAGATAAGTCTCTTCTTGGGAAGGCAGAGCAAAATAACTATTTATAATTCAAATCTTAGCTATTTCTTAACAAATTCATTGCATAAACAAAATTATTTGTTACCTTGTTTGTAAGGGAAGACAAATGGTGGTATTTTAACCTCATATTTTTAACCTCACCTTGAATCTTAGAAATGAGGCATTTTACTATCATTCTTGACAATCATCTGCCAGTTAGAAAGTACTTTTCAGGCTTTTTTCTGCTTTTGCTTGCATCTGTGCAACCCTGCAGTTCCTATATGATATTTATCAAGTAAAAGGGGCACAATTTGGTTTCATGCCTCTGATACTCAAGAATCAAAACATGGACTAGTAATATGTACACAAGAAAACTCACCTACAACCTAACAAAGACGTGGAAACTAAATAGTTGTAGGTAGCTTTCTTAAGGAAAGCAGGACAGTTTAAGGATGGCTATAAAATGCTTGTCGTTTCTTCTACAGACCAGGGAATGTAGGTGATCAGGGTGGTCAAGAGAATAGTTGAGAGATTTCTGTTAAAAGTTCTCATTATTTTTAAGTCATCACCCACATCCATGGCAACTCTGTTAGGTTTTGTAGCCATCTTCTGGGATGTAGTAGAGACAGGCGGGAGCATATTCTTCCCGCAATTATGAGAGCTTTTCTTTAGCATAAAATAAACCCTACTTTCAGCTGGGAAAATATTAAGCACCATGAAATGTTTCTGTGGGTAAAACAGTAAAATATAACAGCAGCCATTGCTGGTGAAACCAAAGTTTTGGTTAACTATTGCTGCTGCTAACAGCTGGGCTAATCTGTATTAGAGACTCAGTAATACAGATTACTGAATAGGTTGTGCAAATTACGGTGGTTTGGGCCCTATTTTACTTGAAAGGGGAACACCGTTTGGCAAATGTGAATCCATGAGCCTTTTCCAGCTTTTGTGTCTGGGACCCTGCCTACTAAATAGTAGAAGAATGAGCTCTAGGTCATCTCTTTTTCAACATAAATAGTTGTAGGATAAATTGTCGCTGCTGTTGATGGATTTTGTTTGGCTCCACTTGAAGACTGAAGTAATGTATCTCAATGAAGATTGAAACCACGTATTCTCACTCTTCCAGAACATGTATGGGAGCTAACTTTTTGTCCATGTTAAAGAAAAGCATGGGAGAGGATTTGGTTGTGATATTAATTACTGTTAACAGTTAACAGTATTATTCCATTGGAGTTGATCTGAATCTGGGTTAATCCAGTCTGAACCTGGTGGAGGTTGGAGTTTGAGTGTTCAGGACTTTCTGTTGTAAGCAAGACAAGGAAACAGCTATGTACATTTTTTACAGGAGCAAAGCTTAAAGAGACCAGCATATGCGTGAAAATTATCTACTTAAGTAACTGAGCACGCTTTGGTTTAATCTTCATAATTGGAAAGGGAGAATAGGATTTGGGGGCTTTTTTGTGTTTTTCTTTCTAATTTATTGCTTTCTGAGGTATTTAAATGAATTACAGTAAACGCGTCACGACTTTCCTGGGTTTGAGAGGTCAGACATGCTGAAAGTGAGGGGTGATGCCCCATGGCAGGAGGAAGGCTCCCACGCTGCATGGTTGGTGGCTGCTGCCGTGTCTGCGTCCCATCCTGCTCGACCTGTTTGCTCCTCACCTTCCTGGGGCGTCAGCCTGGGCTCTCGCAGTTTGTCTGTGCCTTACCAGAGCACTCGGATGGACAGGATAGACCCGGGTTAGGCTTGGCTGGTAAATCCAAACACAGATGACAGTTTCGGTGAGTCTTATGCTGGCTGTAGGAGAACAGGCTGTTCTTCTCTGAATTTAAGTCTGTCAATTAAAGAGTTAACCAATTAGATTTTTATCTTATTTATTTTATGACAATCAGCTGTTGGAGTTAGCTTGGTTTGGTTTTGTGTTATTTGTCTGTGACATTTTTATTCTGATGCTGGAAGCCCAACAAACCATTACCTTACTGAGGTCTTGCTTCTTCACTACTTGTATTTCCTAATGCTACTGACCTCCTGTGAGCAGGGCTCGCTCCTGAGATGGCCAGGTTATTGGAGCATATCATGGTATGCGGATGGTCTCCTGGCCCTTGCTTCCTTGCTGTAATCCTTTCCCACACCTGCTCGGTTTTAGTGCCGTCTTTTGGTCCCACTCCTAGGCAGGAGCAACTGCCTCTATTGCAGGAGCAGCTGCCTCTGTTTGCCACTCCAAAAATGGCAGGTATTTTGGCTTAGTCTGCTGTCCTCAAAGTTCTTTCATGAGCATCTTTGGGTCATTTACTAAAAGTGAATGTGTCTTCTAAGGAATAGAAAAATTACCATTCTTATACTTTACTGTCATTGGTAATATGCACACCTGGACAAAGTAAGAAAGCTCTTGTGCATTTCCTTGTTCCCTTCAATGAATGCTGAGACAACTGTGGGTTTGGGTCAGATTCCTCCAAGGTTGGCAGTTTCTGCCACACTTCCTCCCAAGCTACCTTCCTTCCTCTGCTGGGATTTCCCCCTCCCTCTGCCCCCACACATGCCCCGGGAGGAGAGATGAAAGATTGCTTTATCTTGCCTGCTCCAGGGCTCCCAGAGGTTGTCAAAACTTTCTGCCAGCCGATCTCTTGATCTAACTCTGGTGTGCCTCTTTGTCAGAGAATGTCGCACCTCAGCGGGCAGCCGTCCAGGTGTACCAGCCCCGGTTTTGTCCGGCTGTGGGACTGACAGTTGCTTCTGCTGTGGGTTTCAGCTTACTGTGGACACCCAAAAAACAGAACAGAAAGGGTGTGAACTCCATGCTTACTGATGACATGCCAGGTTTGATGAGTAGTAGCAGGCAGAAACACTTAATGCAGCGTAGTTTTTCTAAATGCATTACTGAGGTAAAATCTGCTTTTCCTTTTTTTTTTTTATTAACTTGGTGCTAGAGAAAGTAACAGGAGATGAAAGGGCAGAGGGGGAGCTCATGCAGGTTGATAATTACTTGTTAACATCTTGTGAAGGAGAATTCTAGTGTTAATTTGTTTTTCTATAAGTAATTTTCTACAAATGCTATTTGTATACAAACAGGACAAATAGAAACTGAATGTTCCCATTGACATCAAATCCATGTGAACAAGTAACGCCTGGTCCTGTGGAAGGAAGGGAAAAGGACTAGAGCTGAACTCCATGCCAGCATGTAATCAAATGACAAAGCAAATCAAGAGGCCTTTAAGAAAAAAGTTTTGGTTGAGTCTAGGTGTATTCTGAAGAACATCTTGCTAGCTTATCCTCACAGTTCTTTAGGTAAGTGCTATACGTGACTGTGGAGGAAAAAGAGGAGTTTGAATGGGAAACAAACACTGTGGTTTGGGCTTATGCTCCAGGCTGCGGACACCAGTTTTGCCAGTTAAGGTTTTGGTTGGTTTCTGGGCCTAAAGCCACTCTGGTCACTGCCCGCACAGGCGGTGCCGGCTACGGCCCTTGCCGGTGTGTGGCTGCATCATCCCACAGTGCCCCGGGGATATGGGTTTGTGTTAAGTACACTCCCGAAAGCAATCCTCAGAGTGTTATGGATGAAGCTGGAATCCCAGCCTGTGGCTGAGGTTGTGAAAACTAGATAAGATTTGAGAATTTAAATTGATGCCGTGTTTAAATGTGTTGTAAAGCATTCAGAAGGCATGCTTTTGGAGCACAAAGGTCAAACCTTTGATGTACTGGTTGGATTGCAGCTATATACGTTGTGATTCCCTCCCAGCTGCTTGCTTTTGCATGCCTTTCTCCCAAAGGATGAAATATTAACATGTTCTTCAAAGGCCCTGGGACTTTGCTTCTTTTTGTGTCTTTTTTTTTTTTTGTGTTGACAGTGTGATAGTTAATGCAAATTGTCGAACAAGTGATTAGAAGAGGTGGTGTCTGCTCCCACCGGCAACATTTTGGCCCAAGTGACTTTCTGAATGTCACATGGAGCAGGAGCTACTACATCATTGTTGCTGCTTCGTCGAGGTGTGTAGTACCAATGTGAAAGGAGAACAAAGACTTGTGTCCTCAGAGGACATGTGAAGGTGGACATCCTGAGGGGCCCTTTTAGGGTTGGTCTACGTGAACTTGTGCCACAATAGAAATCTGATGATTTTTTTGGTTTTTTAGTGGAAGTCTCTGGCTATACTTTTATTAATAATGGCCATTTAAAATACAACATAAATGGACATCTGTCACAAACATAAAGAAATTATTTGGGCTTTTTGTCTTCGAATACCTGTCAGGCATTGGTGCTGGGAGAAGTTAGGTTTCTTGGGCTATTTTTAGTCCCCGAGGTGGGGAAAAGTGGGATTTTTCTTTTAACAATTATTAGTTGAATGCCAGCATGCACTCACCATTTTGAACTCTTTCTGGATCCTTTTGAGGTCAGCAATATACGCCCTGCTAAGGCTAGTGAAGCCCTTCTACCCTGAGAAGGGGAGCGACGGCTCTCAACTAGAGTGAGGTTACAGGTGGTGGCTGGCAGAGGAGATGGCAGGGTGACTAAATGAGAAAGGGATTGAGAAAGTAGTTTATTGCAAGTCTGCTGTGTTGAGAAATGAATATAAGGGGAAATAAAATTGAAGCATACCCCATGGAGTATGGTTTGTGAAGTAATGAATGACAGGCAAGAACTTGTGTGAAGATGTGCAGTGGAGGAGGTAGCACACAAGAAACCCATTTTGTTTTCCTGCTTGCTGGTGATACAGCTCAAGTAGGCACTAATTTAATTACTGGTAGTTCTAGCTGTTCATTCTTCCTTTTCTTGCAGTACTGAGGATTTGTACCATTTGACAGTAAGGAGGGAGGACGGATGGACTGAAAAAGTATCTTTCAGAGGGTTGTTTTGTTTTGTTTTGTGTTTTTATAAAAGAAGTTTGGAGAATGCCAGGATATCACTGACACAGATCAGAGGTAGCGGATCTGGACTCCTGAAGTTAGTATTCAAACAGAAACATTAATGGAACCACAACTTTCAAGGCAGGTGCAAAATGCTTAGTAAAAGTTTGCACTGTCTTTGGTTTGCACTTGTTAAATCACATCTACTTTGATTTCATTTGGCTAGCACCTACCACTATGGAGTCCTGAACAGTGGTGAGCCCTTGAAGTATTTTCTACAATTTATTTTTTTTTAAGAAAACAAATTCAAAATTACACTCTCTGCTTCCCAAACCTACAATAAAAGTAATTCTTCACTGATTTGCAACTTACCAGCAAAAATGAAAGAGCAATATTTCCAGTGAACTAGAAAGCAGTGGGGTTTTGCTTACGAATAAGGGGAACTTTAATCAATTTGTTTCTTCCCCCGTAGAATACAAAGGTCCTGTAGACCACACTGTCCCTTCACTTGCATCTGCATTTCCAAAATATTTTTTTTTATGCATAACATCCTTGGTAGTTTACAGGGGAGAACTTGGTGCACTGGTAGAAATTGAATTTCTCTACGGAGTTGCAGATTAGACGTGGCACTGTTCACTTTTCTTTCAGCATTAATAGGTGAGAAGTAAGAACAACTTACTGGTTTATTTAGCATACCTACCTCTGAACTAAGAGTAAGGTTTCAGTTAGAGACAAAACTGAGCATTTTCTATTTTAAAGGTGAATGCCCCCTTCTTTAAGGAATATAGCCATAACACAGCAGCCCAAGTACAGCCTGCACAGGTTATGTTACATCCAGCTTGGGCCAGGCTAAATGACAGGTATAAATTGGCGCTTCCAGTGTAGTTTGAACTTTGTTTTCTGTGTAGCGAACAAAGATTTCCTTTAAAAGAATGCTTGGGGGGTGGGGGTGGAAATAATTTTCTGACTTGAAGTACTGTACTGTCTGTTTCTGTTTTCAGTTGCTGGTATCACTGCATTTTGAGGCAGTAAGTGGACCAGTGTAGAGTCTTGTCCCATACCCCCCGATTTCCTCCCCCCCAAAAAATATTTTCACATGAAATGTCAAGTATTGCGGGGAGAGGGTACCTATTGCTCTCCTGGTATTTTAAATGTTACCTTTCTGTAGGATGAAAGTCATGAGAGCCTGCTTTCTCCTTATGAATGGTAAGCAGAGTTAGCCCCTCCTGAGATGCTTTACAGAAGCAAAGCACAGCTGGGTGTAAGAGCTGGATGCTGCTTGACATTTAACACTGTACTGCAGCTCAGCTGCTTTTAGACATATCTGAGTCGTTTCTCATGCTGTGAAAATACACCATGCTGTTGTGTATACTGGGAGTTCTTAAGTTCTTAATACACAGTGGTATTTTGAAATTCAAAGACTTCTTAAAACTCAGGGGGTTGACATTGTGATAAGTGAATGTTGAGGATAAGGCTCTTCAAAATTTCTAAAAAAAAAAAAAAAAAAAAAAACCACCAAAAAATCAAGGAAAAGAATAAAGCCAGTTATTTTTACCCATGTTATAAGAGGTTTTTTTTTTCCTTTCCCATTCCTTAGCACCTCCTGGGTCTGCAGCAGCAGGTAGCCTAACAGGCTACCTCTAAAGCTGTGCTTACATCAATTGCTGATGCTAGTGCACAAACAAAGATGGACTGTTTTCGTAAGACAAGGCTCCATTGAAGTTACTGCTAATAAGCAAACCAGCTCTGTTCAGTTCAGTTCCATGCAAAACACAGGAAAAGGATCAATCTTTGCCAAACCTGAAAGGCTGAAACTATTACAGAGCATAAAAATTATTTACTTCAAGTGGGCGTAAAACATATTTTCAAAATAAACACTGAAACCACACTTGACTCTTACCACATATATTAATCATATTCTGTGTGGGCATGAAATATAGAAAGTGTTCAACTTTGTATGCCTTCATTTTATTAATGCAGGTTTGTTCTAAATAGCATTTAATATAAGCAGTGCTTCTTAAGTACCAGCTTAGATGCCAGATACAATGTGCCTTCTCACTGTGAAGCGTTACTCCGTTGTAGCTTAGTTTACTCTTAGCAAAAGGGCTTGCCTCCTTTAGTATTTCCCTAATGCTTAACATCCCCTCCCCCCCCCCCCAAAAAAAAACCAAACCCAACCCCGAAGTAGTCATAGATGGGATTAATTTGACTATTTGGTTTTAAATTGTTGTACCTATGCTTCTTTAAACAGAAACTTATTTTAATCCTTGCAGTAGTGCAATAGCTTTTTATATTTCTGTAGCAAATCGTTTTCCTACTTTAGCGTGTTTGAGTGCTGTAGTGCTGGATTGATCATCTGCTTTTTAAGCACAGCTCCATGATGTACTGGGCAATTCTTCCGGGAAGAGTCATACTAATGATGTCGTATGCTTGAGTTCAATTTTCACATGCTGCTTACAGGTGAATTAGTGTCCTAGAGGTCTCAAACGTGGACGTTCCCCAGCACATAGTCTGTGAGGTTTGGGGCTTTTTTTTTTTAATACCTTTGGTAGAGTTCTGCTCACTTCTTAGACCTGTAAATGAAATGCATGGAAGTTCCTTCCCTGAGTGGGTGTAATGCTGCAGGAGCTGCCTCTCTGCTGTACCACAGGCAAATCTGCCTCCATCCTGACCTGCCTGCACCTTGAGCTGAGGCTGTGCAGGGCACCGCCACAGCAATTGCTTGCTGAGGTCGTCTTTGCTGTGCTCTGGTCTAGGACAGGCTCTCACTGTGCTCACCCTGCTTTTTTCTCTCTAAACGTACACCCAACCTCTTTGCTCTGGTTGGGTTTAGCTACATTGCTGAGAAGACAAAGCTAGTGCAATAGGGATTTTTTGAAATCAGTATGAGCCTTGGGTTTTATACCATTTTGTTATGACTTGTCTAATCCTCTGGCTCCTGACTATAAATTAATTATCATTCAGTTAGAGCCCATATGTCTCCCATTACTGAGCCAGCAATGACAGGGTTGTGTTGGTTTTGGGGTTTTTTTTCCTCCTTTATTAGCTTAAATACTGCATTAACAGTCTCTGAAATGCACTCTGGTACTGCTATGCAGCAGTGAGATCTGCATCCAAATCTGAGGTGTTCCTATCATGTTTAGTGTATTGTTTAGCAGATTCCCATGATGGAGCATGTTAAAGAGTAAGCAGTCTAGGGAAATCAAACGTGCCAACCTTGGAGCAGTAATTCCTAGAAAGAGATGCTGGTTACACCATTAAACTCCTTTTTCTCTGCATGGAGGTACTCACTAAGGAAGGAATTGGGCTGGTGGTCAGTTCCGCTTGTACAGTCAACACTCGTTCATTCCAGATTACTTGAGGCAGACACAAACACGCTCAAGCCGGGTCCTTGCAGACTCTCAAGATCCAGCAGGGTTTATTAGCTCAGGCTCAGCGCCAAGCAAATGCAACTCTGCTGCTCCCAGACCGAGTGGGATCTGCTGTTTTGGCATGGAGTCCAAGCTGTTAAAGCCTGCCAAGCGTGAAGGGTGCAGACCTGGGTCCAGCGCTGTTCTTGGATCCAAGAGCTCAGAAAATGCTTTGTCGATATCTGACTGTATGGATCAGCTTGGGACTATCGGGGCGCATTAGATCAGCATCAGTTTCAGCCCTGTTAAACTTGAGCTTGCTTCTGTGCGTGTTTTTGTTTTGGTTTTTTTAAGTTTCTTTTTGGTTTAAGTTTCTTTTTTTTGTTGGTTTTTGGGGGTTGTTTTTAGACTCAGTTCTGGGAAAATTTATTAGCTTGGTCAGCCGCAGGCTCAGCTAACACTTTCTGCGCATGCAATGTGGCATACAAGGAGCTTCTTGGAAACAGACTGCACAGGCACTGAGCTTGCTGAGCAGGAACCAGCTTGGGGCTAGCACTGAGTCAGAGCTGCTAGACTCTGATGATCCTAAATTGACTTTAATTTCTCTGTGCAGTGATTCCCAGCACATTTTGCAGTGAAACAGTATACAAATGTTTCTATTCCCTGCTTTCTTACAGCCTTTATGAGCCGTGATGGTGGAGTGCTGACCATTACACACAAAGCATGGAGTTCTGGATGAGTGCTGCTGGTTAGGGCTTGTGTTTTGGTTTTGCAGAGTGCATACACTGAGACTATAAGTTTAATAACTACAGTTGTCATAAGGGTAATTAGCTTTTCTGTTTGGATTTGAAAATACCTTCTGGAAAAACTGCAGTGTGCTTGGAGTAAGTCAGACTACTTTTAAGATTATATGCTTGACAGTCTGTGGATAGTTATAGTACTTGAACTTAAATTTTCTGACAAAATTCACGTATGCTTGCTTGCTTTTTCCAAGCAAAAGGTCATGTAGCTCTTCTGGGTTTTTCCATATGCAGGTGCAGCTGGGACAAGCGGATATAAAATGCCCGATCACAGAGTGCAGCGAACACCTGGATGAAACAACTGTCCTCTATAACCTGCCCCATGACGACATCATCAAGTATAAATATTTCCTGGAACTCAGCCGCATTGACTCCAGCACCAAGCCATGCCCTCAGTGCAAGCACTTTACAACCTTCCGGAGGAGAGGCCACATTCCTACCCCTGCCAAATTGGAGAACAAATACAAAGTGAGCATGCTTGCACTGCAAAAGTAGGACAGCATTTGGTGGGCACTAAATGAGCTAATGAGCTTTCTTGCATCACTGGGGCTGTGTGCAAGCTGTGATTAGGAATATGAATCTGTAGTACATCATTGATTAACTACCTAATTGATTTCTAATAGTTCAAGCAGTTAAACTTCAGATATTTTTTTTTTTGGCAGGTGATGTAATTTTGTCCTGACGCACAATTTTAAAAGAGTGTTTTCTCTCTGACATGCAAACAATATGGTCACGATCAGAAGAAACTGGGGAAGTTATCACTGTAACTGATAATTTTAGACACACAGCTCCAGCAAAGTTAATTTTTTCCCTGAAACTGAGCAAATGAATTCTGGGCACTTACAATGTTATGCTGTTGGCTTGCTTCTTACTTAGAACTAGAGTTCTTGTTTGTTCTTCTCCTCCTCCTTGGTTTTGATTTCTTCAGTCCCTTACCAGAGGTTATACAATAATGTAGTCTCATCACTCACAATACAGAAAACTTGAGAAATACGGAAAAAAAAAATTCCAGCATTTCTTTTAGTAGGTTTGCTTATACTGTGATTTCAATCAAAGATAAAAAGCGAGAGATTACAGTTAGAAAAAGATTTGAGCTGCTGAAGGTCCATCTCAGTTCCAGAAGATGAAGGTTCTGTCTGCAGCATCATGCTCTGTGTTAGTTTTCCATCCGGTTATTAGATTTGTTGTGGTTAATTTCATGATTGAGCTGGCCTTTCCTGGACAAACCAGTTCTCCTCAGTAGGAGTTTAGATGACTGTTTAGATAGCCCTAATTACATAGCATAAGATTCAGCCCAGTATGGAGATTAAAAGGCAGAAGATTGTGTATCCAAGGGAATTGAAACTTTGGTAAAGCTAAGTCTGAGTTATAAGCTAGTAACATATATCTGTGCAGTGCATGAATTACGTGCCACACTGTCTGTTGAGCTCAATCTTTTCAGATTTTTGTCATCTTACGCAGAGGTGGAGAAACTTAACTGCAGATGAAATTCCTTCTGCCCACAGCCATTCTCCTTCAGCCATCCACTTAGCATTCCCTCAGGTCCAGGGTAGATCAGATGTAATTCTTCTGCAGCAGCCTCTCTGAAGGCGCCAGAGGCTGTTACTGTCCCACCAATGGGGGTCTTGGGTGGCGCAGCTGTTGCATCATGGGATGCCAACTCTGAGAATGTTCCTCAAGGCACAAAATGGGTCATTCTGCCCACCATTGCTCTTTCATGAGTTAAAATGCTATAGTTAAAATGTTCCCACCACTTCCCTACAAATCATAATCAGAAGGAATGGGAGGCTGTGTGTGCATGAAGTAGTGCAAGCCAGAAGCAGTTCTCTGGTCCTGTGGTGATGCATCATGTGTATCTCTGATCTGCAGAGCTCAAGTCTCCTCCTGGGAAGAGACACTGGCAAAACGTGTCCTTTGAGCTGTGGCCAGGTATTGCCTGGAAGAATGTCTAGTTGATGCTGGTGAGAAATATAATTAGGAAAGTGCTAGCAAACAGCATGGATGGCCATAGTCTCTGAACCTGTGTTGTTTTCTGGCATAGGTAGTTTTAGTGACTTATTTTAAACTTAGCACAAGAAAGAGTTTTTAAAAGGAAGAATATATATATAAAAGATACTGTAAAATTGTTTGAGTAATTACACATATAGCTGTGGACATTATTAGCTCTGTTTTCTTAGATTCTCATGTGATTGTATGGTGACTTGTCTGTGCCTTGAAGTATAGGCTCTTTGAAGGTACAGGCTCATTTTCTTCTGCATATAGCATAGGAGACATCTGACTGGAGACTACAAGACTTGGATATTCACATGCAAGCAATATGAACAGCAATTGCACCAGAGGAATTCTGCACCAGCACTGGAAGTGCTGCCTTCAGAATAACTGAGTCATGCGTGGGGAAAGTCTACGCACAAGTCTCCTAATAGGATCACTGCACACAAGGGCTCAGTGCCAGTACCCTCGCTCACCTATATATACACTGCAACAGGAAAACACCGTAAAATGCAAGAGTACATTTGAACGGATACTTTTGAAATGTTATTAATGGCATTTCTAAAAGTTGATATACTATTTAAAAATATAATTAACATCTAAATTTAAAGGGGTAGCAAATTTATTAGATAGGTTAATTTTCCTTGCTATAGCTGTTTTATGTAAGCTAAAGTGATCTAAGCCCAGCTGTTCAGTTTGCTGCTGCTGTTCTTCATTTCTGAGATCAGAGTCTTGGTGTGCTAAGCCTAGAAGGTTAGGTGGTGCATGTATGTTGAGAGCCAAGGAGGGGAAGGAAAGGGAAGCTTACTGTCCAAACCTTTTTTCTCCCATTAGTGCCACTTAGGACAGCACAGTACACCAGTCTGACTATTTAGTTTCCTATATCAAATATTTGTAAGGAACTACCCCTGCTCCCTCTCATGACCTAAATTGGGAGTGTAAGACTCGGTTGTAGATAAGATCCTCATAAAACTTTGGTCAAAGCTGATATGCCAAAGTGCAAAGGAAATAGGCAAAAACTGAAAAATTGGTAGGTCAGTTCCTGTGCATGGAACAGATACGGGTTTTATAAGAGAGAGTATGTTGGCCTGTTCTGTGAGTTGGTTGAGGTTTTTTTGGGGAGGGAGGTTGGTTTGGGGTTTTTTCCCCCTACACCCTGGACTTCACCTGTTTTACTGTTAGTTTTTTGACCTGCCACCTGCCATGAACAAGCAGTTCTTAATTCTTGGACTCTTTCTGCCTTATCAACCTGTGAGATTCATAATGAAGTTTTCTTATTCACTTCTGTCAAGAGATACACATCACATAAAAGAAGGGCTTGAGTGCTTGGCTTTGGAAATGCAAATGTTTTTTCAATGCAGTTATATAAACTATCTCTTGTTTGAACTACTTGAGTGTTTCTGAAACTCGTTGCTCTAGAACCGGTAGGAATCTGTACTTGCAAAGATGCTGCGATAGAGTGGATCTGTGTAGTTCCTATCAATCAGTTCCCCACTTCTTGGATCAGATTTTGACCTTGAGTAGCAGATATCTTCATGGCTACACATCACTTCAGTCTGCCTTGAGCCTGAACTGCTGCGGATGTGGTGATTTTGCTGTGTTCTCCCCCTTTGCTCTCAGCTGTTCATTCCTGCCAGCTTGCTTTTGCTCATGTTGATGTTTTGGTGTCACACTGGGAGCGGGATCAAAGATCAGCTCCAATGGGATACAAGATTTGTTTGTTTTGTTGTTGCTTATTTTCAGCTGGTACCAGAGAGAGGATGTGTTGGTGACAAGGAGGCGGCAGCTGTTTTGGCAGGAGGCCATATTTATCTTGGAATAAAGTGACTGTGTAGCTGTAGCTAGAGATTGTAATTCGTGTAATCAGTTAGTTGCACAATTAATTTGGCCATCCTGTTATATAGCTAGCGT
The DNA here is from genome assembly GCF_011004875.1 of Balearica regulorum gibbericeps. NCBI lineage: Eukaryota > Metazoa > Chordata > Aves > Gruiformes > Gruidae > Balearica > Balearica regulorum. Next base: position 58,596,905 of record NC_046186.1, read on the forward strand.
TCCACTAAGCAGCAGAAAATCCCACTAAGCTTTTTGCAGCTTCAGACTCAGAATATTTTTAATGTGCAATCAGTTTTACTATTGTATCTCACATTAAGCAGTGTTTTGTGTTGCTGTTACCTACCAATTTTGAAAGGTCTTTTCTTGGGAGGTGAGGAAAATGATAGATGGAATAGTTTGCAGTAAAGAGGCTAGCTAAGAAAATGGAACATGCTAGCCTGAAAGGTCAGTGTTTCAGAAAGCTGAGAACCCAAAGGTTAGTATGAGAAGTTGTGTAATCTTTTCTATTGCAAGGGAGACTCACCTCCAGATGGCATAGGATTTTGTGTATATATCCATCCTCTCAATTCTGATCGACTGAAATGGAAGTCATAAAATAAATGGAAAAATATTTGTATGAGGAAAAACATATTTGAAAAAACACTAGACTAATGTTTTGGGGGTTTTCAGATATAGTTTGTCTGCTTTGCTGGACTATAATATATCTTACTGCTTTAAATTTTATGTGATAGCATTTCTGTGTCCTTGTTATGATGATTTCATGCACTAATACTGAAGCATAAAGCAAATCATACTTGAGTCTTTTCTTTCAGAAAAGCATGAAAAAGAACGGAATAAGAATCTGAGACTGCTGTAATTGCCCTATTGTGTTCCTACTTCTTAAGCACACTGGTGTCACACTGCATCCAAGTTTGAATAGGTTTAGGGTTTTGTTTTGTGGCCACTAGTTCTGAGAAAAACAAGGTTCATAAATACTTAAAAGAACATACTTTTCTTTGCCTGCTTAAGGTATGTTCAGACAGTATTGAACAATAGAGAAGTGGTCCATTCCAAATGTAAAAACTATTTACCAGTCCAGTTTTGTGGAAGGGTGCTGTCAGGGGTGGCAGGTAGAAGAGGAAGCTAGGAACTCCAGATCTGGAAAGGAAGTAGACAGATCCCACTAATTTACTTCAGTTAGTCAGGGCCATTCATGGTTAACAAATGTTATTCTGAGTTCATGCGGTTATAGCCTCATCCTGTATTTCAGTACTTTCTAAGGAATGTGGTTGGAAACATCTGATGTCAGTGTGCATGTGTAAGATTAAATATATATCCTGGTGGCTGCTGTATTTCTTGCAATTATATACATGCTATAATAGAAATATAGAGCCTGCAATGAATATGTGTCGGATTTTCACCAAAAAAAACCCCCAACAGACCCCAAAACCAACCCACAAAACTTAAATTGTATTGGCATTTTAAGAAAGAAGCTTTAACTTGCAACTTCCCAGATCTGTGTGTTTGGGTTTATATTTTTTTAACATTCATGTTTCATCTCAAATCTCTGAATACTGCACCTGATAAAAGCTTTCAGGTTGCAGAACACTTAATTGTGGCTACAAACTTCATCTTTGGCTGAGGCATAACAAATACTGAGTAATACAATATGATGCCTGCTATGATCTGTCTTCCCAGCAGTAGGCCACTGTGACGTGCATTATTGAAAAATGTAAATTCAAAGCTTGGAGAAGGAGGGGGAAAAAAAAAAGATATGGAGATATTGGGCAGGATAGTGGCTAGTAATCTGTTTTGTGCATATTGGTTTCTAAAGGAATGTGGAAACATAGATCAGTGCTCTGTGTTAGTTTGGTTAGTAGCAATAAATATGCTCTTCTTTAGGTTCTTCAGAGTGGAATTTTCCTCTTTCCTATTAAGCTGGTTTTATTAGGAGAATTCATCTGGGAAGAGGAGATGCAGGATTGTGCATTTCCTTTGGTTTAGCACCTGGGCCAGTAAACCAACAAACCAGTGAAAGGATGCCAGTTATATTTTGTATTGCTTTTGTTTTATACTTTATCTAGGCCTTAGACATTACTGTGTTTTCATGCAAAAAGTAATAATGTTTGTAATCCACACCTTGCAGCTTTAATGTGTTGTTTCCCTACGAACAAGTTTCATTTGTTGTTCTTTCCTGGGTTTGTGCTGCCTACCTGTGTCTACAGTAACTTATTTCATTGAGAGGAAGCATGTGGTAAGTGCAGCTTTCTTCTGTGTGAGGTGTTTTACTCTGTGCCTTAGCAAAAATGTCTATAGAAAGCAATAAGTCATGCTTGCACCAGGTACAGTATATCAAGATTTCATCCATTTTAATATTACACTCTTTGAATCTGCTTGATATGAAGGAAATGTATGTATTCTAACACTTAAACGCATGTATGGTGTGGGGTTTTTTGCAAGGGTAATGACTAGTAGATGGTAACTGATGAAAATGTTAGTTTTGTACTAAGAAGAAAATCTGTCAACTTCTGGATGCTGTTTCCCTTCTTTGCACTTTAGCCTGATGCCCAGGCAAAGGATCCCGGAGAGGGAAATGCTGTCTTATGAGTAGTGAGAAAATTATTAATTCTCTTGATCATTAACTCCCATTCTTGAACTTGCAGATCTAAAGATGTAGAATGGTATAAAGAGGTAAGCTGAAGTGATGCATTGAGCAGCACATCATATATTCCACCATTAAAGGTAAAATACTCGGCTAAACAGTGCTGCCCAGAGAGAGGAACATCACTTTATAAAAAGGAAGCTATAAATGTTAGACACTGCTGCAGTGTTAAAAAAAAAAAAAAAAGAACAAAAAAACCCAAACCAAAACATTTGCTTTCTACGAGTGAAGTTAAAGTCAGCTACTGAAAAATGGGTCTGCTAGGGTCATAAAAATGCTCAGCTTGAGCCATTGTGTCAATTAAATTTTTAATGTGTGCCCTTAAAGACAAAAATCTAAATACTTTCTCTGTGTATAGAACTCTAGGAAATAGTGTTAAGGGTAGCAGACGGCTTCGTTTCTCAGTCACACATCAGAGATCAGATCAGCTTTGTATTAGCATGCTGGTAGTGTCGCATGTAGGAATTGCACATATAAGTAATTTTTGGCTGCCCCCCAGCAAAATACTTAAGGGAGATCAGAGAGCCTGCTTGGGACTGTGGCTGGAGCTGAGGCAGCACTCCAGCAGTTGGTGTGTCTGAGCAGAGGCAGTGCTCACTCCCAACTGGTGGGAGTGAAGATTTTGGAAATGTCTTTTGGGGGCTTCCATGTGTGACTACACCCTAGGGTGTAGTTTCCTGAACAGCACCTCCACACTATGCATGGCAAACACAGACATGTCCATGTTTCAGTCAGGTCAGATACAACCAAAAAGCCTTTTTTGGCTGGTTGAATTCCTCAGTCCCGTCCATCAGCTGGTACAAAGCCAGGGCAGTGCCCGGCATGGGCTGCAATTGGAGCTGAAGGACAGGGTTCAGCAGTTGCTTGAGATGTGCCTTCCTGTCTTTCAAGCTGAAACATTTTGCTGCCAAATACAGCAGAAGTGAAGATGTTGCAGGAGCCTGGATGTGTCTGTGTCTGATGTGGCTTCTAGTTCTTGCTTTCCTTAGTCATGACCCAGGTAGGAGGCCTGTCTTTCATCAGATCAGCACCTGCAATGTGCCTCTATTTATTACTTGTACAAACACAGCAGCTGCCATAGCTTTTTTTCAAAAAGATAGCCAGGCTCTGGAGGAAGACATGACGACAGTGGTACCTGTTTGACGCAATGATGTAAAACCCAGGGAATGGGAAGAACAGATCCTTTCTCAATTTAAGGAGCTTGGCTTGTGGTTTTTGCTGTTAGGTGTGGTCTGTACAAGCGGGGTGTTTGGCACAGCCTCAGCTCGCCCTTACACAACCAAGAGCAAAATGCGGTGCCTGACTTCCAGGTGGTAGTTGTGGGCCTTGGTTGAGACCCTTGCTTGTGGCCCCTTTTCCCAGGACCATTTGTAATAGAAGCTTCGTAACCTGGTCTGGTCTCCTTCAGAAGACCATGTATTCCCTGGTGATTGCCTTGGCAGTGAAATTTATAACTCAGAGGCTGAGATCCACTGCACTGAAAACTGGCTGCTAATTTTTAGGTGATCTCATGTGTATGTTGGAGGCAGTTGAATAAGCTTCCTGGATTTTGGCCTTTGGCGTTTGAGCCACGCGGTGAATTTGGGCAGCAGTTCCTATGCTTAAACCAAGCTACTTGCGCTTCATTTGATTGTGGCCTTTTCTGGCTTTAGCAATTAGTTCTGTATTTTCTGTCTTATAAAAAAGAAAAGGAACAAGGTAACTTCTTGTGTTTTTAAAAGAGGTATTTCAAAATATATTAGACCTTTACTGGGCAGCTACTTTCTTAATTTAAGAGCAGTGGGTTTAAAATGGGCTTTCCAGTTGAGTCAGGACTCAGCTTGCAAATGTGTGGTGTTTTCTCATTTATACAGATCCAGTGTCCATCTTGCCAATTTGTCTGGTGTTTCAAGTGCCACTCTCCCTGGCATGAAGGCGTTAACTGCAAAGAATACAAGAAGGGAGACAAGCTGTTGCGTCACTGGGCCAACGAAATTGAACATGGGCAGAGGAATGCCCAGAAGTGTCCAAAATGCAAGGTGAGCTGCTCTCCCTTGGCTTGCAGGTAGTGGCTTCAAACCCTTTAAATATGTATTTACAGTAAATATTTGTACCTTCTGCTCAGCATTGGAAATGGAATTCACGCTTGCTGTGCAGATTCTTGTCGATGACCCATTGACAAAAACAGGTCAGATGTTTTACTTGCTGGTTCCCGCACTGATTCTGCAGAACCTCTGCATGTAAAAGAAACAATAGGAAAATCCTAGGAGAAGGCTTTAATGCATTGCTTATAATGAATGTGTGTTGCAGTATGATTTTTTTCTAAAATAAAGCTTTAAAGAAATGTAAAGCTTTAGAGAAATATGGTGCCCTTTGTTAGGTTTTCCAAAGAGCTTGGGTCAGTTGAGTTTGAGTAAGGCAGAAGGTACTCTACCAACAAGTTAACTAAGGGAGACTTTAAGATTTGGGAAAAACAGAGAGGTTTTAGGATTAAACGTCAGTTCTTCACAAGCCTTTCTTATAAGCTAGTTTAATTTTCAACAGACTGAAGTGCTGTCCCATGCCCTAAAAATGGCATTAATCTTTTCCAGGACAGGAAATATTTCCCGCTACTCAAGTGAGATGCAACAGCCCGGCACATCCCTGCCCTGGCTGCCCTTAATGAAGGTGGCCGTGATGTTTGTTCACTTTTTTTTTTTCCCCACAGCCCTAATCCCCAGCTACTGACAGAGTAGTAAGTCAAAACCTTGAGAGCACCATGGTGGTGGGAGTCTGTCCCTTTTTTTTTGAAAGGGAGTACCTAACCTGAACCTGTCTATTGCTCTACATCTGCTTCATAGAGAAGACAAAGTAAGGAAACTGGCATATTTGGTAGGAAATAAATATTGAATGGGAAGATTTACTTCTAAAAGTCCAAAGTATACTTTTGCCACACTTTGAACCTTACCCTGTGCAAATATGAGAACATTTATCAGTTTAAGTATTTTATTTTGGTCTTGGACAAAAAAATGCCTGTGATGCCGTAGCTTGAAATTGAAAGATTTCAACACACTACTTAAAATTTGGAAAGCTCTGAAATCAGCACTTGGTTGTTTACCCTTCCTCCCGCGCACACATGACATTTGAAGAGTTTTAACAGCTTGCCATTTGGTAAGAGTTGATAGGTTTGAGCTAGTTCTAAAAATGTTCACTTTCTGGGAAGTCTTACAGTAGAATGCTTTTAAAAACTTTGCTCCTTTTGGAGTAGGAAGAGTATCTGTTTTGTTTGTAATTCTTTGACTTGTGTCCAGACTCAGATTTTATGACAACGTGAATGATGTAACTATTGAAATAATTTGTCCAAAAAAAAGAAGAAAATGTGCCAAGCAAAAAAAATATGAGTGTGGAAAAGCAGGGGAAAGAGGCCTGCCAGCTGGATAGAGAAAGGAACTAAAACTGCTAACCCTAACGTGTTTATCCTTAAGTTTTAAATTTAAAACGCAAAATGTACAACTGTTTTCACTGTCTTCAAGAGAAAAGGCTGGATGCTTGAAACTTACGCAGGTTAAGTCACTAATTTTGAAGCCTGAAGTTACATGAGTTAGGCTCTTAATTCCAAAAATACTTTAGATTTCTTTTCATAGTCAAAAGAAAATAAAACCTCTTCCATAGTGGGAGGCAGTATGGAAAGTTATGAATGTAGCACAGAAAAAGAACTTGTGTTACCTTTCTGGTAATGTGGTGTTACAAGTGAATATCAGAGAGTTCAACCTTTTCATAAACTTTATTGCTACCCCCACTCCTGATATTTTTTTGCAGAGGTGAAAAAAGTTGTTCTTGCCTACAATCTCCAAAATGTTTATATGAACACATTGTTTATTTTTAAATCAAATGTACAACTAGCAAGTAATCAAAAGAACCACTTAGCCAGTGGTTAGTGGTACTGTTCTTTTTCCTTTTTTTTTTTCCCCCTTAATCTGTTATTGAGTAGTTATTAAAAAAAAACCAAACCAACAAACCACATCTTATGCAGCATTCTTCATCTTTATCACAGCATTAATAGATGTCTGGGCACATGGGGATAAACATACCAACAATTAATAATTTGGGGTCAGGAGATTGGAGCTATACTTCCTCTGCCCCTCTCTCCAGCTATCCCCCCCCCAAACCCCTATGTAAAATAACATCGAATCAGATGACTGTCATATTTCTGAATAAAAAAAAAGAGGAATGACAGAGAAAACAGAGTTGGTAACCTAATATTTGATTTGTCCTTGTTCTAGATCCATAATAGGCAATGTTTCAGGTGACAACATACTTTATTTTGATATGTGCATCTATTCTATTTAAAGAACTTCTTTCATATTTTGGTTAAAAATCTGCAGCAGCCAAAATTGACAAACAGATTGAGGAAAAGTCAAGAATAAATTGTAAGTGCCAAGATATTAGTATTTAATCTTTAGGCTAACACTGAAGCTAACGGAAATTAGAGGTAAAATTTTAATACAGGTAGAATTTCTTTACTGAAATAACTTGTGAAATTACTGGTAACTTTCAATGTGTGATACTGATTACAATGTAAACTGTGACCATACTTTACAGATATCTTCTGGAGATAATTATATATACACGCAGACTCTTTCTTTCAGTAGCTGTACCACAGTGAAGTAGAATACACAGTTATTGTTTTGTCTGGGCATGCAGGTGAGAAAATGGGAGCACTCTTATGGTGTGTATATAGAGGCAGATCCTTAGGCAAGTATTCACAAGTTTTTCAGTGGTTTTGGTAAGTGCTTTGGAAGAACATAATCCTTTGTAGTGTGAATACTAGCGGACACTGTTAAATAACTGTAAACTTGATTCCTTTTTCCTGTAGGTGCACACAGCTGTAGTGCACCTAATAGAAATAGCTCATATTTACCTGATCTCTCTAAGATATGCTTACATAAGCAAATAAAAATGTTACGCACTGTCAAAATACATAACCGTAGATTCATTTTGTGACTATATATCAATATGGAAATACTACAAAATGCTACTTTTTTAAACTATACCTGAAACTAATTTTGACATTTGTTTTTAATAGAGGCTTTTCCACATTTATAATGCATTGGTTTGAGAAACTCAGCATAGACCATTTTTCTCAATAAGTCTTGTGGAAAAAATGCTGGTCCTGTTCTAGAGGGAGCTGACTAATGAGTACAAATTTGCTACACATTAGGAGATGCCTTTTCATAAATCTGTAACCATATTTGTCTTTCCCACTACTGTTTTAGGGTTTTATTTCTTACAATTTCTTGTGACAATGTGTTAACAGCAAAATGCTTTTCTTCCACAAGTGTTTTTACAGTACAGCAAACTGAGGAAGTACTTCATGTTGGTGTTGTCTTACCTCAGATTTCAAAAACAACACTGTCTGAGGAAACATCAAACAGTGGCTCTAGCTTAGAAAGCTTCAAACAGCAGCAGAAATTTAAGTAAAAAAGGATGTCAATGCAAATCAAGAAGTACGCACTGTGGATTCACTGTTCTGAGTAATACGAGTGTTGTAACAAAACTTGGGTCATAGTTTTTGAAGGTCTTCTGAGAATTATTTCTCATCCTGTGGAGGGAGGAGGATCCTTTCTTGTAAATGAAGGGATAAAGCTGCTTGCCAGGTTTCCTTCAGCAGGAATGGAGGAGAAATGGCCACTCTCATCCTCAGATCTCTTGGAAGTGATTTCCCTGGAAGATTTCTGTGAGAGGGCTTGTAACATGCAGAGGAGGTAAATTGAGGATCTGAAATAGCCACTGTGCTACTTTGTTTCCTTAAGAGTCTGAGCTCCGTGTGCTTTGCCATTGGTGTGTAATTTTCACCCCTCCTGTTCCGGGAGCCATTCTTGAGTTTCTGAATGACTAAACCGTTCCCTGTAATGTGCGGGTACGTCTTTGGGATTGAGCAGGCTTTGGATGCAGGATGAAGCCAGTAACACCACACCAACTGAATGCTTGGAGGCAGAAACTGGGCTTGCGGTGCTCTCACCTTGGCTCCTCCAGCCCCACCGTGCTGCTGGGGAGCCTGCAGTTACAAGGCACCGAACCCCGCACGGCTGCAGCTAACTATAGCAAGCCGCATTCCTGGCCCCATGCATTCCCTGGGTGCATGCCGCGGGATTGCCAACGGAGCAGGAACACTTGTGGTGTTATCTGACCCATCGGTGATCGCTTTCCCAACCTATAGATTTGTAATCTATCTCTGTCAGTGGATTATCCTGAGGGGGGGAGAGGCACGTCCATGTGAACCAGAGCTGAAGTTGATCTGGTGAGATGTCATGTCTTAGGCTTGAAAGCAGCTTGACCAAATCATACAAAGTTCATCTGGCATTGTCAGTCTGCGGGCGTATGATGGGGAGTCCAAGCCCCACATCCAAAGTTGTTGGGGGTTTTTTATTTAATTTTTTTTTGATGATGTCTCTCCTCACTAAAAAAAGGAAAGCTTGTTGCAACAGAAAGTGTAGGCAAGTACAACCAGTTCCATATTTGCAGCTTTTTAAGACAGTTATATGTGTAGATAAGTATTCACTAAAATTTTTTAATACTTTTTGAAGAAGTGAAGAATAAAGTACATGTAATTGCAATATGTGCCTGTAAGAGAATAAATCCTCTATCAACTTTATGTTTTAAGAGGACAGTATGTCTGGAGGATTTAGAGCAGAAATAAGTAGATTCAGAAGTGATTTAGGAGTGCTGCCTGGCTAACTGGAGCTGAGATGCCTCTAGGAAGGTGTGGGTGGAAGGATAGCAGGCAGTGTCTGAGAGGTGGGTATTTCTGAAACGTATTGATGATAGAATGTACAAAGCTATTGCCAGCAGCTCCCTGACGTTCTTACTACCAAAGAAAATTAATTTATTTTTGAAATGTGAAGTAGTTTTGGTTTGCATCTAGGGTTTTTATAGGCTCCAGGCTTGTACAGATTTTCAAGTAGGGTGGATGGTAACTTAATAAGTGGGGTTGGTAAATTGGAGAAGAGAAAGGACAATTAAACAGTCTTGATTCAGAAAGAAAAGAAAACAACCAGTTTTCATTAGTATCATAAGATAGGTTTCCCTCATTTACATTTTTAAGATGGAGATATGTCACTGAATCAGCAGATATGGAAAGGTACCTCTAAAATTACAAAATTCTGTATAGTTGCTGTCTGAAAAACTAATTGGAATTAAATTTTCAAGTTAATTTGTTAAAATACATTAAGGCACTATTAAAACTCTTTAATTTCAGTTCAAGTTAATCTTTTAGGAATTACATAAACTATGGCTCTATTCATAGCATCAACATTTTTATATGAAAAACCTTAAAAGTCAAACTGACAATGTCCATTTTAGAATAAAATAGTGTATACCTTCAGAAATTATGCGTAAGTTGCTGCAATAATGGGTAGACTTTTCTTACCACTTTGCTTGCAGTCAATGCTCCAACCGTGAAAGTTTTGAAGTCAAGTTCAAGTGACTTATAAAGCTCACCAGCAATGGTATTTTCCAGGTGCTTCTAGAAAACAAGGCATGTGTGATACAGGAAGCTTCCTCAGGGCAGAGGGGAAGAATTGCTTGGTCAGTCTATTTCCATCCCTTCTATGGGATGAACGCAAGTCCACTAGAATACTTGCCCACTGGAAAGTAACGTTTTATAGCCTAATCCTCTCTTTTGTGAATGTCTTTCCCCTCTTATGTGTTAAAGAAGCATTTGAAAGTAGAGAAACGTGAGTTCTGAGATCACTACTGTTGGCACAGGGATGTTGACAGGTGTACCTGGAACTACTGCTAACTACATCTGCCCTGGAATCTTTTACCAGAAGTGTATGGTTCGTGGAAAACATCACTTTGTTACATGTATAAAGTGCCAGTTTCAGTAGCTGTTTGGGTGAGCAAGATTTCTCAGATCCCTGAGGAACCCTCATCAGCACCAGAGAACAAACAGTTGACCCTCTCAAGAATGTTGGATACCCCAGGAGTCAGAAGCCTCCCTTGAGGTGGGAGGCTTCAGTTGTACCTGAGCTTTGAGCATCTCTGGTGCTTGCAGGGCTGCAGAGTGGTGATACCTTGTCTTTACGTGTACCCCTCTGCAAAATAGATACGGATAAGAATTTCAGGAGGCATTTGTTCATCTGTCGCAAGTTTCAACAAATAAAATTCCAGTTGGATGTAAGGGGAAAAAACTATTCCTGGAGGATGGTGAAGCATGAGACAGGAGGTTGCTCAAAGAGACTGTGACATATCCATATTTGGAAATTTTTAAAATCTAGTGGGATGAGGCCTGGAGCAATCTGATCTGACTTAGAAGTTAGCCCAGCTTGGAGCTAGAGGTTAAAATAGATGACCTCTAAAGGTCACTTGCAACCTCAATTATTAGGTAATTTTATCTGCCATTCCCCTCTGGAGCATGGTCTTGGAATGGGAGGGTCTTTAGCAGTTTTTCAAGCTAGGAAATGTGTCTGTTTACCACCTCGTTAGCTATATTTTTAGTTGGCAAGCTTTAGAAGTAGTTGTGTAATTGTAGTTGATGTAGTGAAATACTCAGCTCCAGGACTACCCTCTCTCCTAAGACTCAGAACTATTAACTAAAACTGAAGCCTTACCAAATCTGTGCAAAGTTAGGTAAATGTACTAGTTTTGCAGGAAGAGTACATGGAGATACAGGAATGGAGCTATTTATGCAGGCAATCAGCAGAAAGATGGATATAGAACCTAGGCAGCCCAGCTTCACGCTGTACTGCAGGCATTATGAAAGCTAGGTGTAATTATTTTATACAGTTTGTGGAGTCTTTTTTTTTTTTTACCAGAAAAACCCCATTTCCATGCTTTTCAGATCATTCACTCTAACATAGAGCCTTTCTGGTGTTTATTACAAAATGCCCGACCGATTCGTGATGGTGATGGGAAAGGAAGTGGGGCCACAGGTGGTATAAGAGGGGAACTCATACATGGAGGGATCAGAGTTCATAACTCTATTTACTGTGCTACTTTTATTTTTAATAGAATTTGGTTCTAATGTGTCTGCTTCAGTAATGAAAACAAATTTTCAGTAAGGACAAGGATCACTCAGATTCTTACCTGATACAAAGAGTGTTTAAACAGAGAAAGGATTATATAGAAAATGATGTATGGAAATCTCACATTTGCTCTGAAATATGCCTTAGAAAGCCATTGTTGTCTTAGGACAGCTGCAGTATTAATTAATGCAAATGCTGAGTTAAGCAGGGGGTTGCTTGCATTGTTCTTTCATCTGATGTGCGGACTGTAGTAGGTAGTGCCTACTTTACTGTGCTTAGGGAGGGGGGGAAAAATAATCTTTTCTTTGTTTTCTTCTGCTTATACAGATCCACATCCAGAGAACAGAAGGGTGTGACCACATGACGTGTTCACAGTGTAACACTAATTTCTGTTACCGTTGTGGGGAGAGATACCGCCAGCTCCGGTTCTTCGGAGATCACACCTCAAACCTCAGTATCTTTGGATGCAAATACCGCTACCTCCCCGAGAGACCACATTTAAGGAGATTAGTGCGAGGCTCAGTCTGTGGTGAGTGAATAAATGTTCCTTGTGGAGAGCTGCACAATGAGGTGATTGGGGGCAGATGGAGGGGAGCAATAATAGTTAAATAAAAATTATTGGTTTAAAGTATCCGATGGGCAGCCTGTTTAGTTATGTAAAAGGTGGTTTATTAAATATATTTAAATATATAGCACTTGCACTCCCTGGACTGTATATGAATAAGTATTGTGTCCTCTTCTGATAGCTTCTGTTTCCTAACCCTTTTTAAAAATATGTAAGCAAACTGAAAAAATACTGTCAATATGCATGTTGCTGGCTGATTGTTATTTTAAAAGCATATAGGAGAAATGGATCAGAGCAGGAACCTTTTTTAAATAAACCTCTGTGTCAAGGTTTTATCTGAAAAAAGTGTTGATTGGATTTGAACCTGACGTGGTTTTGAAAAATCAAACTGTTCAGGTTAGCCCATTTAAATAGGAGGACACTTATTTTGTAACTGTTAGCTTTGGTTCAGATAAAACACAACTATATACATTAATTTATCTCACAGGAATATAATGCCAAAAGCTTGACTTTTCTTTAGAAAAAAAAGGCACTCCTAATTTGCTTTTGAACCAGGTGTACACATGTCTCAACCTATAGAAGCACAAGAAAAATAGATACCAAAGTAGATTATTACCTTATGTCATATCTTGCCTATGCATTTACTTCAGTCATTGTAGTGAGTTTATAGCATGTAAAGTGATCTATAACATCATAGGAAATGATTGAATCAGGTGTCAAAAACCAGGAATCTATTAAGGAAAATAAGACCTTTAGTATTTTGAATTAAGGCATAGAAATAGGAAATGACTTGGGATTTACCTAGGATGAGAAAATGCTTTGAGCTTCTGAATTGGTGATGTTGAATGTAAAGGTAAAAGACTGAACGTGTGGAAATAGGAGTCTGCGGTGAAAAGAATATAGAAATAAAATAGGAAAGTAGATAAAATCAAAATGAATGGATCTGCCTGCTGTGATACTTTTTGTAGAGATAAATTCCAACACATGAGAAGATCTAGCCTAGGTTAAAGACAATGCTGGCACTAGAAGACATGGCTACAAACTGTTCATGAATAAATTTAAGCTTAAATTTCAAGGGCTGTTTCAAAGTAAGGTTTCAGAAGAGCTTTCAGTAAAAGCCACAATGGCAAACAAAGTAAGCTGTTTTAAAATGGATCTTGGTACTTTGGGTGGAATTAGTATCTGTGATAGCAAGGGACTGTGCTCAGAGACGTGACCAATTCTGTGCTGCTCGCGTGTGGAATCATGGGTAACATTATTCCAAGATTAAACCTTTTATGTACAATTGATACACAAATATAAGTGTTTCTTATCAAAACATAGATCTGCCAAAAAAACATTATTATTGTCTTAACTTTTGCAACTGTTTACGTGAAAGGTATCTGAATATGCAGTTGGCATGTTGTAATGCCACAAAGTCCGAAATACAGGTGCATGTACTGCATGTGCATAACTACTATTAAAATTATTTTGTTTGCCCTGTTTGTTTTTTTAGGAAACAATAATGCACAACCTTTTCCTTTCAAAAAGAAACAGCTTTTACTAGTAAGAAAGAAAATTAGTTTATTTGCAAACAGTGACTGAGAGGCAGTTAAGAAATATGGAAGTGCATATATCAGTTAAAGTTCAGTGGTGAAGATGTATATGTTCATATTTACAAAAACACGCATAGAGAAGGTATAAGGTGTTTTACTTTCATTTCCTGTTTGCAAGTGTACTTGTGGTTTGCCTTAATTAGCAAACCAAGGAAGATTAGCTAAGCTTAAAGCCTCAGCTTAAATTTCTCCTAGGGTTTTCTCTTAAAAATTCCTCTCCAGGGCTACCTCTGTCATACAGTGTTTTTCTCCAGAGGAATGGTCATTGTTTGAATAGAGGCAGAGCTAGCTGAACCTGCCAGCACAGGTAGTAATTGCCCTCATTTTTACAATAGCTTAACACCCAAGTTGACGATGATTCAAAGAACTCCTGCGCGTTGATACTCATGACCCTAAATCCGTTAGTCCTCTCTAGGACTCTGTTTTGATACTGATCCTGATACAATGTATGAATAACTACCAAAAACACTCCAGAGCCCTAACAGAATTCATGGTTGGAAACAAACAAAGTTTAAACAATTTACATCAGATTAGGATTCAGGATTTCAGTTCATTGTTTTTCCTCCATTAGATTAGATTTTGGCTACAACTGCATGTGTCAGCCTCTCTTGCTTTATTTATTTAACTCTTTTCCACACATGTGGGTACGCACACACTTTTTTAAGAAGGTATGTTGTTGTAAGGTTATGTCTCCTGACATTTTTCTTTCGAGACTGTATAATCCCAAACTGTGATACAGTGTCAGTTCAGTTTGTGGATTCTGCCATCTTGAATGGTGGAAATTTAACAAGGATAGAAGATCTTGTTAAAACTTAAACAGAATTGATCTGTGCAAATTGGACAAATGTAAAATTGAGGGCGGGGAAGTAAAAAAAGAAAAAAAAATTAAAAAAAATTAAAAATCTCAAATTAATTGTCAAGTGTAAAGGTCTGTATAATGAGTTTGTCCCCAACAATTAGAAACAAGATAGAATCATAGAATGGTTTGGGTTGGAAGGGACCTGAAAGACCATCTAGTTCCAACCCCCCTGCCGTGGGCAGGGACACCCTCCACTAGACCACGTTGCCCAAAGCCCCATCCAACCTGGCCTTGAACACTTCCAGGGAGGGGGCAGCCACAGCTTCTCTGGGCAACCTGTTCCAGTGCCTCACCACTCTCACAGGGAAGAATTTCTTTCTAACATCTGATCTAAATCGACCCTCCTTGAGCTTAAACCCATCACCCTTTGTCCTGTCACTACCCTCCCTCATAAACAGTCCTTCACTAGCTTTCCTGTAGGCCCCTTGAGGTACTGGAAGGCCACAATTAGATCTCCCCGGAGCCGCCTTTTCTCCAGGCTGAACAATCCCAACTCTCTCAGCCTGTCCTCATAGGAGAGGTGCTCCGGCCCTCTCTGAGGGCTCACTTACTGTGTATTTCCAGTAATCATTGTTTTAGATGCTTCCTTAGTTATGGTTTGTGTCTGAACCTTTGCTTAATAACTATCAAGAAATGTACCCTTTGTCAGTTTACACGGTTCTTAAATTATTTATAGTTTTGGCCTCCACATTATCTTTGGTAGAGGCTGTAGGATTTCCCTATGTAGATTTCACTACATTGTGTAGAGAAAGTACTTTCATCCTTCTGTTGAGTGTTTGTGTGATTTTTTTTTTTAGTAGAATACTGATAGTTTCATTAGTTACTACTTTTATTATGAAATTGAATAAATAATAGCTTGCTTACCCTCTCATATTTTTTTTTTATAGACCCTCCATCAGATTTTTCTTTGTCATGATCTTTGATATTTTTTGTTGCTTTGTTTTGAACTGAAGCTTCCTAGTTGTAATCATTTAAGATCAAGTTGAATATTGAGAAATGTTTAATTCCAGTTAGGGATCACGCCTAGGGTCAGAGTTGGCCCAGTAGCTAGAACTAATACATTAAGGCTTTACCAGGCAAGAGTGGAGCATTATCATCATCAGGTGTTACTGTACATTCCGAGAGTCAGCAGGAGATGTTAGAAAGAGGAGACGGTAGCAGAGAAATAGGTCATTAGAAGCGTAGCCTCTAAATTTCAGCAACACGTAGCAAGAAATAAAGGTTGGATTTCCCATAGTAAAATGCCTCTGCTACTTAGCTAAGTAGTGGAAATTAAGAAGACATTCTCTTGGCTGTCAGTGGGAGAGTGGTGAGGTGTTGCTAGATAAATGTTCTTCTGTGACTTTTATTTTCTTGCTATGGAGAGGAAATACTTATTTAAGCAAACGTGGTGATTTTCTAGTGAAGGTTCTTCGGCTTGTTTCTACCAAATCTGGGTGGGTGGGGTATGTAGAAAGGAAAGAACGCTTCATGGCAGGCTGTCATGCTGTCATGCTTTCTGTTGAGAAGCAAATGTTTGTGCCTACAATCACAAACTGTTCTGTAATAAAAATAAGGGAAAAGTATTTATTGCAGCATAAATTCAAATATACTTTTCTTCATAAAGCAATGGTTTTGTAAAGGTGATAGAAATCACAGGGAGAAAAAAATAAATGAGGAGCAGAAGTGGTCTCTGAATTGATGACATCTCTCTCCCCTATTTACTCAGCATATTTTTTGGAGAAACACTGTCTGTGACCAGTACAGTGAGGTGAAATTGCTTTTATCTTTCAGTCCCAGTGGACTTAGACTTCATTCTGATAGTAATTTTTTATTTGGCTGAGTTCTTGAAGGTAGGATGTTTGGTTATAACTGGAGTTAGTGATGAATTGCACAAAAAGGAAAAAGAAGTTCAGCTGTCTGAAAGGTACTTAAGATGCCGCTTAAGTACCACGTGAATTCAGTTGGGTGAATTATATTCAAAATCAATTGCTAGGTACTTCATGGATACATAGCAGGACACAACATGCAGTGATGCTATTAAAGCATATGAAGGTTTTTTGCATGGTAACTAGGATTCTGCAGGCAGCCTGATTTCAGATCTAACTGACGTGTACTCCTGTCCCAAGACAGAGTGCAAGATTCACTTTATGTATGCGTGGCTTTGAGCACTGCAGAAGGAAGCATGCATTTCTAGGATCCAACCTTTGTTAGCAACTTTATCATTTAAGTCAGTCTGATTTGTAAGAAGTCTCCTATATACACTTCATAGGATTTTTAAAAAACAGATACAAACTTGAATTAGAACTTAAATCTACACAGATATGACTGTTTGATTTGTAAGTAGATACTTTTAGTGGCTCCGTTGCTTAAACATATAATGATATTTAGATGTGGAAGACAAAACTTTTTATTTCTCGTGCTAGTGATTATATTTGTTTTCTAAAACTAGTATATGCATTTTCTTACATGGCAAAGAATTCTCTAAGGATTTATGGGGTTTTGTATATATTATGCTAAAATCTGCAACCAAACCCAAAGTTATGCAAGGGAAAAATATTCCTTCGTATTTCCCTAAACGTTTCCTCATTTAGCAGAAAAACATCATTCTCTATATCGCAAGTAATGCAGCCCCTCTGAGACACCTGCAAATAGAGTTATTAGATTACCACAGATGTCTAAATCTTCATGATGAGTAACCCAGTAGAGAAATTGTTTACCATAAATTTGAGTGGAATTGTAAAAAGATTCCCTTTTTAGGCTTGTTCTATTTACAACCATTTCTTTTTAAGTCCTCCTTAAAAACTAGCTTTGAACATTACCGAACTGGCTATTATAACCTGCTGCTGAGTTCACCACATGGGCTAATGCCCCGAGATTTTATTCAGCTCTGAGGCAAGTTTTACATTTGCTCTCTCTGGTAGCAGTGTCAGAGCTAAGACACATGGACAGTGGATTGTTGGGAAGTGTAGTGCCTGTGACAAATGTCCTTAGTCTCAGCAGCGCTTCTTGGTGTGTCATGATTCCCTCTATGATTAAGAACCTCATAACCCTTCACACTACAACAAATGATGTGTGTCAAACTGGAATTAGATATAAAGTAATGTTCAATTCAGACATGTAAAATGGAGCACTTCATAATTGTTTCATGCAGTGCTGATAAAAATGACTGGAGTAAAAGGCACATATCTGCTGCTTTGCAGTGATTGCTGGTCTTTGTACTCATCCAAGTCTTGTTCACCTGGTGTTAACTTGTTCCTTAATTTTAGTTAACTAAGATAAAGAAAGATAAAAGATTTAAATGTGGTAGATATATAAGGAGAAAAGGTATTTTGTTTTTGAAGTTTAACCTTTAGAAAGAATGCATTGATAACCAAAAGAAGATACTGTCCCTTGACTATGACAGGTCATTTTATTCTACAAGATCTTGGAACTACACAATACTAATAACTCCATATTCACAGGCAGAAGGAAAAAGATTCACTTATGCTTTACTTCAGTTCTGAGTTTAGTTTGTCAAATGTAAGTAAACAAGTTCTTAAACTGAATTAGCTTAGGAATAGTTCTTTATGCCTGCAAAGAAATTACTCCAGTCAAAAGTTGGCTAAGCCCTTTCTGCAGACTTTGTTTCTATGTACTTAGTTGCCAGTTCAGTGGTTTAAGCTTTTAATAATTTTGGTACCAAATGTAATCATTTTCTAACATTCTGATTACATGGTAATTAATAAAGAGAGTTCACACCTTAAAACAATCTTTTATAAGCTTTACTTTGAAATTGTTAAAGGCTCTGGTAATGTTTTCAAATGTTTTAAATTAGTCATTTTTTGAGTTTTCTTGAGGTTTTCCATCATTCTACATTCCTTCTCCTGTCTACACTTGAATAATTTATTTGACAACTTCTGTGTGTATAGAATGCAATGCAATAGAGTCCCAAGAAAGTCTACCATTAGGATGCCTAGCAACTAGAGTAATACCAATAATATTTGTCAATTTCTTTCTTCTAGGAATTAGTTTCCCACCAGCAACACTCCTAATGAAATTTAAAAGCTATCAAAACAGAGCATGAAAAGGACCAATTCATTTAACTGCTGTAAATATTTCCAAAATACCTCATTTTTCCTTCAGACTGCCCAAATTAGTGGCTCAGGTTATGGAGAGGTTTACATCATTATTGAATGAAGTAATCCACTTACTGAAATCTGATACAAGTGACTTCAGGGAAGGGTGGGGAAGAGAGAGGTAACAAACTTACTTTTCCTCCCTTTCTAGAGGTGATCTTTCAAACATGTGCTTAACCTAGAGAATTGCTTAATTTCAAATCCCTGATCAGACTGCTGGTGCATCAGTAAAAATGCCTGCCCTGCTGCCTTTCCAAACAGACCAGACAGGGGATGTCTTTGACCCAACCACTCAGCCACCCCAGCCAGGGAGATTCTGCTGTTCAGTTGAAAGCATGCAACGCAAGAAAGAAAACCTTGAATCCAAGTTCAGTTTCAACTTCAGTGTTTCAGAAAGAGTCCTGCCTTCCCTCCATGTATTTCTGCAGATCATGAACTCATCAGAAGTGAAGAATACGAGCATGCTTTATTTGTTCTTAGTCTTATGCTCTAGCTGGTGTGCTGCACAACCTTGCTCATGCCTTACTCATGTAAGCACAGCAATGTATCCAAAATAGACTTGGCTGTGGTTTGATTTAGACCTAAACTATAGCTGTATGCGAGGACTTCACCATAGCCTTTTAAAGCGAGCAGAAGCATATTTCGAGGTGATGGTCTCATCACCTTGAGCTAATCTAAAGTCTCCAAGATGCTGGTTCGCTTGGCATCTTTCCAGGATGGTTGCTGTGCAGTAGGATTCCGGAGGAGCCAAATGACAGTAGCTCTATAGCTATCACATTCCTGTCGATGCCTGAGGGATTTCAGAATGGAACCAGAAGTAAATGCAAGCTAACTGTTAATGTACGAAATGAGCTGTGCTCGGAGAGTTGTGGTGGGTGAAGAGGGCAGAGAGAAATGTGTGCAGGGAGCTGGCTGAGTGGTGATAGCTCCTAGTTGGATTTGTAGGATGAATTTACAAGTAGGAATCCTGGTAAAGTATTAAAAAAATGAACCAGCTTTGGGGAGTCCAGTATCGAAATATTTATAGATGGTTGGAAAGGGAAAAATAAAATGCCTACTTTGAATTGTTCAATGAATTTTGCATTTCAGCTGGAAAACTACTCATTACGCCCCTAATTCTGGTTCTGGGACTGGCACTGGGAGCCATAGCTGTTGTAATAGGTAAGAGTTATATGTGCAAATGAGTCTAACTCTGATTTTTGCAGTGACTTTCTGCAGAACATCTCAGTATTTTCATCTCAGAGATGGACATACAGTACAAATCTCATAGACATCGTTTTAGTGTAAAGCATATGACTTTTTTCCTAAAAAAATTTGGGTTTAGAATCTCTTTTTTCTTACTTGCTTTTTATGCCTATTAGCTTTATTTTTGTTCCCCAATTACTTGGTTTTCTGAACCAAAATCTTTAGCTAGTATAGTTAAACTAGTAAAAGGCCAGAGTAATTTAAACATAGTCCTGAGGGGCTGGCTGACTTGGACCCTCCCTGTAATCACCCCAGTGGATCACAATTCTAAGATCATGGCCATGTGCATGACAAGGTGTCTGGGGCACTAGGTATAGTCCCAAGAGCCCTCCAGCTTGAAAATGCAACAACAACAACAACAACAAAGCAGCAAATTGGGATGAGTCAATCTCAAAATCTGATTCAGTGCATAGGCTGCCGAAGTGGATTCCATCACAAAAAACAGTGCTGTGAACTCATTTGATATAGTATAGAAGCTCTGTTAATGTGGTTGTATTAATGTGGATGTAATTATTCTAGTGAAGCTGCTCTTTGTCTGGCTTAACTGAATTCTGCAGAAATGAAATGAGCCATAATGATAAATGTATAATTTTGCTCATGTAAGTGAGCACTATTATGTTCGCACTAATATGTCAATTGGGGATCATGCTGCTTCACAACTCTTCACCAAACTACTTACTCCATGGAAAATTTGCAATGTATGCCCAGCCCTAAGGCATGTTGGGATGTGGCACCTTTATTTGGATGTAATAAAGCCAAATTATACAAGGATAGTTACAGTAATAAGATTGTACTTAACCAATCAACATAAAAGCACAATACCCATTACAGCTTTTCTAGACTACATCTGGCCAAATAAGGAATATTGCTATTCATTTCTGTATTTAGGCTAAGAATACATAGCTTTTTCCTGTATCAATATTCTGAGTTGGAGTGACTGAAGGTAGATAGATATCTAAAATATTTATTCTTTTTAGTGGCATTTTTATGCCAAAAATATAGGCAATAAAGACTTCTTAATGCCAGTAAAGTTTATTTTGCTCAGCAATCTGGTATAATCTATGCTGCTATGCTGGAAAAAACACCACTCTTTTGCTTATGTTAAAAATTAAGAAGGTTTTGGAGTAATACAATAGCAATAATTGCAATAATACACAGTATGCCATTGAAGTCCCATCCTAGATATGGCTGGATAAGATATGATCAAGAGCAGCAGTATGAGCAGTTCTAAAACCATTGATAATTTACAGGAAAGTTTGAGTTTTGAGGTAACTACAGTAATATTTGCTGCCAACACAACTGTTACAGTAATCTCAGTATCAGATGCTGAAAGCTATTATACACTATTTACAAGGCTGTTGAGCAAAGCAAGGACCTTGGTGACTAGTAGTTTTCTGTTATATGTTGTGACTGTAGTGGTGTCTGAAAAGGAAATCTTTCACCGTTTCAGTCAGCTGGTGGCAAGAGAAAGGAAGGGAGAAATGCTTCTCATTTGGGTTTGAAAGAGTACCTCTCTGACAAACTATTTTTCACTTGAATAAATCTGATTTATTTATTTATCCTTTTACAGCTTCCTTTCTCTCAAAAGATTTTTAAAAATAAATAGTTCCCTGCCCAGGCAAGGATAAACACTTGGTATTACTTCACAATAGATGAGGATGTTTGTAAAAATAAATAATATTTAAAAAAAAAAAAAGTCAAGCTATAACATGCTGCCTCTGCTGCATGTGAAACTAGTTGAAAACTCAGTTAAATCAGCCTTGGATTAAGATCTAAGGATTGCCAAAGCACTTTTAAAAGTTTGTATCTTATACTTGCATGGTTCAGGAATTAATTTGTCAGAGATGAGAGTAGAGTTAGCGGGCATTTGTTGTAAAGTAAACAGAAAGTGTAGCTTAACTCGTTACCGAAGAGTCTATTGCTGGCTAATATTTTCTTCTGCTTCTCCAAATGCCTTGTCTCAAGTCTCTTGAGACATGGAAAGCTGCATCTGAATACTTTGCATAGATTGAAAGAACAAAATGCACGCACAAAGGATTGCATTTAATTATGGTTCTCATATCCTTTTCTTCTTTTGGCAGGTTTATTTGTGTTTCCTATCTATTGCCTTTGTAAAAAGCAGAGGAAAAGGTCACGGACAGGTATGCCTTGGTAAGGATGGACCTTACTCACCTGAACTGAGCTGGTCCTGCAAGGGCTATATGCGCTTTGTGCAACAGAGCAATACAGTGCTGGTAACAGCATCAAAGCCACCGCCCTGGAAGAAGAATGGGGGATCTCCTGCTATTTTTCCTCGGCCGAAAACACTACTGCAGACCAGAAAGCCTCTTTGCTCTGGTGCACTCTGAACAGGATGGGCCCCCTGACTGCTGCTTTTTAAATGTTTTGGGGTTTGTTTTTTTGTTGTTTTTTTTTTTTAATTATTACTTTGGAGGGTTTTTTTGAGTCTAAGTTTCTGAAGTAGACAATCAAAGTCTGTATTGTAGCCACAACTCTACTACCGATTTGCCCTGTGAAGAAAGCATTTAACTGCTAACATGTGCTCCGTTTAACTTCAGTGTCGGCCTTTAAGGGGGAAATGCTTAGAAGTGTTTGGACTCTTACTGTATACTGAGCATACTACTTTTGGTATTAAAAACTACTTCTGTAAATAACTTCCATCACACAGCATTCTGTTGAGCATACCGAAACCCCGTCACATGCCACAGCACGACAGCTGGTTATCTTCTGAGTCCTCCTGCTTGGGGCAAGAGTGTAGATTGCCCCCGCCAAACTGCAGTGCCTCAGAGGGAAATATCCTTAGTATTGAAGCTCCGTGATACTTACAAATACACTGATTGGTTTTACTTCAGTATTTAATTTATGACAGTCTGTTCATATTGATCAGGGGGTGACAGATTTGTTAGAAGAGCATTTTGAGACTCTCCCAATACAGAAAAAATTTGAAGGCTTTAGATAACAAGAAGTGTCAGTGGCCTGTTCTGTCCCAAGATATCCCTGAAGTGTGTTTGCAGGGAAGCTGGAAACCTACTCTTCTGTTCTGACTTGGCATATAAAACACATGCTGCACACTAGTTGTGTGAAGATTGACTTGATGAAGTTTTATAGCCTATTTAGCACGTTTTGTTTCTTCATTTAAGTAGGCTATGTAAGTCTTAAAGCATCCACCGATGCCTCATGAGGAAAATCTGTGAATTTTGGGTAAGGGAGGGGTCGTGAACTCTTAGGAGACCATTTCATTCTTATTTTCTCCTTCCAGTATTTCTCTTCCTGGCATGTTATAGATCAGAAGAGAATAGCTATCCTTGCTCTTTTTTTCCCAACTTCAGAGTACCGCTGTTTGCTACCAGACCTCTTTCTGAGTGCATCGCCACAAGAACAATGTAATTCAGTGTTAGGATTTGTCTACTGAGAGTTTTTCCACTTTTAGTTATAATCCAAATTTATCATCCAACTTAAAAAAAAAATAGAATAAAATACATTTATGGAAGCAGAACACAGAAACAATAAAGAAAGGAACTTAAGAGAAATATCTGCTTTATACTTTAAACATACAAGCTGATCTTAAAGGTATTTTTTTCAATGTGTGTTTAAAGATACATATATATATATATGTTTGTATAGATATGGGGAGAGGGAGAAGCAGGGAGATGGACAACGTTCTAAAGAGTCTACAGGCTTCAAAATTTAGGCCCGCAAATAGCATATCATTTGAGAGGATGTACTTTGCGCCGCTTTCTTTGAAAATTGTTATTAAATCTGAATCTAGTTGTAACTTTTAAGTAAATGGTATTCTGCCCCACCAACATAATACTGTTATAAGATACTCACTTTGACTTCGAAGCCTCAGTGGAAGAAACTGATGAATTTTGTTTGCCTGGTAACACAAAAATCAGCTTATCATAGTTGGCTAGTATGCTTGTGTTCTGTCAGCTTCTGGATTTGTTTTCTTGTTTTTTTTTTTCTTGTTGAAACAGCATGTAGAAGCACACTATAGTAGTCAACAAGTACTTAATATTTCCAATTGACTTTAAGGGCATGTTGACCTTGTTGTCCGAAGGGTAGAAATAGTACCTTTCAAAGATTTGCAAATTAAGCAGGGAAGCAATGACATTTAGAAGTAAAGTTCAAAGCCTATTGTCAATGCAAATCTACCTGTTAATTAGATTTCTTTTTCTGTGACACATCAGTTTTCTATTTGTGTTCTGAGATTGGAAACTGCCTTAAAATCGGTCTTGGTTTTGAGTGTGTTTTCTGAGGCTATACATATCAGTTGTCTTTGGCTTACTCAGGGATTTTTATTCCTTTCTTTAAATGTCAAATAATGAAAATATTTTTGTATTATTTAGAAAAACCTTCAGACCTCAGAGAGCAAGATATAGATAGATTTGGGTTTGTAATGCAGTCTGTAATATGGTGTCAAACTATTTCACTTGAGAATATTTTCGTAATTGCGATTATCTGTAATTAACTATATAGTGGATTAATTTCCTTTCTTTTCCTGGTTCTTCATAAATATGTGAGATACTCTTACAGTCTTTGTAGCTGTTTTCACTCTGCCATGTTTGCCATTTTCAGTTTCTGATGGGAGTTCAGTAAGATCTGAAATTAAGATACTAGAATAAAGAGTGTAAAAGGAAGATAATAGATCTGCACTTATGTATATTCAGAAAGTGTGTCATTGTGGGTGGAGGAAAGGAACACACATCTCCTACATTATCATTTCATCTAGGCCATTTTGATTTTAGCAGAACAGATTAAATCAAAGGGAAATGGTTCTTCATTTGCTACACATAGCAAAATGAGGCATTTTTGACCTTGTAAAGAAGAGAGTCAAATCTGCCTTTCTCTGTAGAAAAAAAAATAGTAATGACAATAATATTTGCTTTTCTGTAGAACAGGAAAAAATTTCAAGAGCCAGGCAGAGTAGGGGTATGGAAGTCTTTTTTCCATATAAAAATATTCCCACCTGAATAGTACGTAAATATAATTTTTCATTAATATTATTTAACATAACTGAAATATGAGTAATAGTTTAGTACAAAACTTCATTCAATAAAATGTTAGCTTTTAAACAGCTCTTCTCATATCACAGGAAATCTTACACACATCAAAGTCATGTCATTTGTTTTACAAGCATTAATTTATCTATTTGAAAGAAACGGAATGAACTTTGTAAGGAAATTCAAGGATGTTTTTCTTTTAATATGTAAACGTGTTTTGGTTTTTGTAACTGTACTCTAAAGAAACCATCTGCTCCATTTTTATTAGCAGAAAACTTCATCAGGCAGCTGAATTAACCTGCTAAGGCAGATTTCACACTACTGTATGCTGATCATCGCTGATCATTGGGTTTGCTTTCACCACATTTAATATTTAAGTTTATCCTTGTGCAAAGTTGTTGCTGACCGCTGTCTATATTCAGACTAGAAAATGCTTAAATTCATTCCACGTTAGCCTTCTATTTGAAGCTTGCCTGGAAATGGATTTGTCCGCGTGCTCAGGCCCCCTTGCAGGCGTGCAGTCGGAGCTGGTGCCCTCCTGGCAGCACTGTGCTGTCTGTGCCCGGCCCCGCTCCCGCTGGGGAGGGCTGGCTGGACACGCCACTCCGGAGGGGGCTGCTCTCCCTTTCTCCACTAACTAGTTGTATTTAATTAATCGTGTCAAGTTTCAGGGCTACTCGGCCATGTCAGTGGCAGGATGATTCTGACTGCTACGGCATCTTGGAGCATTGTTAGGTATTTTTGCAGAGTTTATCCAGGAGCTTGTGACTGGAAAATAATTGTGCTTTTCCTTCTGTCAGTCTGTTAGCCAGTGTGACTAAGAAGCTGAGTAGGAATACAAGCGAGAGGCAGAAGTGCAATTCTGAGTAGCCTAGTTCTGTAGCTGATCCATCAGTTTTAGTTCCATACAAAAAAGTCTGCTAGTCTTCAATTCTCACCACCTCTATAATAAACAGCATGTTCATATCTTTCAAACGCCACTAAAATACAGTGCACTTTGAGTGATCTATTGTCTTCCTTTGGGGCAGTGCAAACATGTAAGTAAGGGAGGATTTTGTGTTTGGTTTTGATATTATTAATGCTGACTTCTTAACTCTTCCTGTTATGTTAGGGTTTTTTAATTTACATCTATTTATTGGTTCTGAAAGTTTGATCAACGTGAAGTTTTACTTTATTAAACATATTAATTTGCAGGGGCTATTGCCAATTTAACTAGAAGGCATTCTGGATCACCATCAGGTATTGTTTTTAGCCAAGGGGCTTTTTGCTCTTCCAAAGACTGCCATAGCTTGTGTGATGATAAATGATGTGTAGGTAGGACAGTAATTCTGTCAGAGGATACAAATTCTCCAGTGATTGAATGGTTTCTCTTGCCAGTTACAACTGAGAAACTAGTTAATATTCAATGGCCAAATAGTTTGCTATGCAGACTCTGAGATTTTTAAAATTTAGTTGTGGTGTTTTGTTTCTTGAGCAAACCTTGCATTTTTTATAATTCTTGGTATGATAATTGCGTAGGTCCAAGTTGTGAATAAGAACCATGGATTGCTGTTACTTTTGTAATCTATATTAGATCTCTGATTTTGCTGATGGAAAGAATCCTACCTGAGGAAAATTAGATAATTTTTTAGTTTCTTTTTATTTTGCAGCCTTGTAGTTGCAGTGGGTCACCTCCATTCCTGACATCAGTCATAACCCCATTAAACAAGAGAAGTCATACCCATTTTTGTGCCTGTATGGAATTTGGCTGCAAATACTTCAATTAAAAATATCTGGAAGAGTGTTGATAGCCATTGTGCAGCAACTCAGAAACCTGGTTCACTTCTTCAGAAATGCAAACTACTTGCAGAGTGATACTAGTGCTGTTTAATAAATGCAGGAGAGGGCAGGGAGTAGGGAAGAATTTCCAAATGACATTCTTATTAAAGCAAATCGTCAGGGGAAGGAACACTAGCTTTTAACAGAATAGAGACCTTCTTAATGCTTTGAGTCACTAATAAAGTTAGAAACAACATCCATAGATAGTGTTAAATAATGTACCATAAAATTCTGCTTGCTTCAGTGTAACAGATATTAGCATAGTGTAAGAATTGGAATTACAGCTGTTCAATATTTTTTGGATTTAACACATAAACTTGAAAAAAAGAGCATGCAACATTTAGAAAGTTATGTTGCTGATAAAGTTGGTGTCTTGTCTTGCTACTGTTACATGAAAAGCCAGCTGAACCTTGATTCAACTGGAAGACTAGCAGTGTTTTCACGGAAGTACTGCTCAAGCTGTAACACAACACCCCCAAACTTTTTTCTTAATAAAACTAACAAATGCAGCTTGTTGCAGTTATGCAGGATTGTACCTTCCTGGCTGATTCTTCCTGATGTGTCTGTGCATAAGAACTCAGGATCTATACATTCTCTCTCCAGTAAGGAATGGAGTGCTCATATTAGGCAGTTAATCACTGTTGCTCCTCATCCTGAAATACCATAAGGTAGGGAAATAAAAACTGATCTTAGAGTGCATGCTCTGATTTCAAAGGTAAAATCTGTGATGAGCTTTAATTACTAACTCTCTAGTAAAAAAATAAATACATAAATTTCTAAGCATCATTCCAACTGTTTATTTCTAAATATATCTGTTTTTAAAAAAAAAAAAGTAGTTATAGCAATTAGTTTATTTAAAAAATAATATTGTGCAAAAGAAAACCTTTTTGGAGTTTATTTGGTTTACCAAAACTTGGAAAATATATCCAAAGTGTTTTGGATGGATCAAAGTCAGAAGAGGAGAAATTTATTGTGTAAAAATATCTGACATTTGTAGCATAAACATGGATTTTGTACATACCTGCTTAAACACAGCTGCATGCTAACCCCATTCAGTGTTCATCTTGTTCAAAACTTGTCAGACTGAAAACAGTATTGTTGAAATTTTAACGTACTGTTACTGAGTATGATGTTACTAATATGATGTCACATTTAGCTCACTTTTGGAAGGAAAATCTACTTAGAGAATCCAAACAAGCTGTTCAGATACTTTAAACCTGTCCTGTAACAGTGCTGATGCAGTCAAGAAACATTTCATGCCTTATGCAAGCTCTGAGTAAGCAGATGGATCCAGTCTTTAATCACAGATATCTTTTTGCATAAAAAAATGTGCTCTTAAGAGTTCTTCATATCAATTTACATTCTGCTGCTTTGTGTCCAGAAATTGCAAGGACGGGGTAGAGAAACATTTCACTGTTTACTGCTTCTAATAAAATGTTTACCATATTTCCATTTGTTACACACTTCATTTCTAAGGCTCTCCTTTTCCTTCCACATTTCATCATTTGAAACTGACTTGTGGAAATGGCTGAAGATGAAATTGGACCTGGAAAACATGATCTCATAAGCCATTTCAGTAATGCTTTGCTGAGCTATACCACCAAAAGATTAATTCTGTTGTATTTAAATTACTTAAATGCAAAATGCTGAAATCTATTTTTCTTCAGGGCTTTTAATTTTGCAGGTTTTTTAAAATGTAATTAAACAGCACAGTCATCTTTGTTACGTAACTAACCATCTGAGTCCAAATAAGGTATTTGTTAATTCTTGTGACTATGGTAGACATGAGAATAATAGGTGCTGAGAAAAAGAAAATATGATCTCTGAGGAGACTGTCCAAGCTGAACTTTTATCATCATTTCCTGACAATTCACTGAGAAATCTTCCCCTGCCCCCATCTCTCTTTATATATTTTAAGGTGAAGAATTCCCTTTAAAATAGGGTTAATCAGAATGGAGGAGGTGAGGGTAGTGAGATGATAGATCACATCCTTTTTAGTGTACAGGCTTCTGGCACATTTAGAGTGCTGGCCAAAACACTGCGAATTTATTAAGAAAGCAATTTCTAACTCCACATTTGGGCTATACACAAATTAGATGCATCAGTGATTAGAACTTTCTGTAGTATATTTATTTGAAGTTATAGAAGTTATAGAAACTGGAGGTAGGCAAATACCCATGTAATCAACACTTGAATTCCAGTATTCAATGTGGTAATGAGGAATTTTAAATGTGTAAGTGCCTTATTGCTTGAAACAAATGAAAGGTGTTCATTCCCCTCCATAGAGCAATATGGGAATTTCTGTTCCGTGGACTCCTACAGACAGACATGTTAAGCCAAAGTAACTAATGCTGGTTTGCTCAGAAAGTTGAAAAATACTATGTTGGTAAAGTTAGCTTTTTACAAATTGCAAATGTAACCTGGCATGTCCATTTTAATTTATGACCTTGATCTCATTTCTGAGGTTTTTTAACTTACTGTTAACGCCCCCCTCGCTCCCATCTCCCTTCAGACTTCTGAAGAAATGCATCTTTTATGTGTTGTCAGAATGCGTTTGGTCTTCCAGCGTAACCAGCTAGGAGTTTTCAACCACGTAAAGAAATGCAACTTTTTGGAGAAGAGAATTCAGCTGACGTTAGGCTAGACCACAACCTGTGGTATGTGTACCTTCAAACTCCATGGCTCTGACAGACCCTGTTCCGCACTAATTCATGAAGGTGGCAGCACGGAGGTGCACTGCAGCTAGGCTGGGACTCTGAGCAGTTTAACAGCATTTCAGTGGGATCTGAGTTGAACTAACGTATCCTGTTAACACAAGTTGGTAATTCCTCTAGGGTGGGTATCCTGATGGACTAAACCATCAAACAAGCTCAGCGGAGCAGCTCTGGGATCTCTGCTCCACCCTTCGTTGTGTAGTGGGAAGTATGATCTGAAAAAGCAGTATTCGTTTTACCATCTTCAGATGGATACTCTGGATTTTATTTCTTCTTCTGGGATCACTTCCTTTCCCAGAAGACAGTAGAATTTTACCTTTTATTATCTAGATTTTCTAAAGGACCTGTTTTTTCATGCTAACATTGCTCCTACTTTATCCATCTATTGGAAGTCTGGTGCCAAGAATAAGCTACTTCTCTAAAATTACCTTGAATTATATGAACTTCTGGTAGAAACTATCTTTTAAAAAATACTGGTTTTAAAAAGGTAATTATCAGAAGGAAATTGAGCTAATAATGGGGGGGGTAAGAAGAAAAATGATGCTTGGAAGGTCTATTTATTGTAGAATCATGATCATTAAATGGTTTTACTATGTTCAATTTCCTCCACTAAGGACTTGTGAAGGAAGGAAAAGAGGGATTAAGATGAGAAGAGTATCTCTTGTGAACTTGTATCTCTTCTGAAATTCCTGAGTTTTTTGAGAACTGTAGGAGAGGCTTTTTCTTCCCCTGGAGTTCTTAATTGGTAATATAGCTGTCACTTGCAGTGTTAACTCTTCAGGAAGCATCACACCCAAGTGTTTAATCAGGATTCAACTTGCATGTCTGAAGGTTTTGGTGATAAGGAATTTGATTTAGAGCCATACTGCAATAAAATTACAAGTGAATTATCTCTCTTACAGATATCTTAATAACTTCTATTTCAGTATTATCTCCAATTTTTAGGCATTAACTAAGTAATTCTATAACCCATTGAATAGGAGGCACCATGTTTCAAAATAATTCTTCAATCTTATGAGTTACTGTTTATTTTAAAAAGTTACTTCCTTAAATGAAATTCTTCTCTCTTACAACCAGCAGGCACACACCAAAATGCTGATAAGGTTTTGCCATTATCTTGCTCTTGCATTTAGCTGATAACTATACTGTTTGTTGCATAGTATTGCAACAATGGTCTTCATGCTGTAATAACTTGACGAAAATATTCAGTAGTCTTGGGCAATATTTTACAAATAATCCATCTTCACATTGGTGTATTAAATGTATACCAGTAATCACTGTTGAGTGTGCTACCTTTGTGGCTGCTTTAGTTTGTGTCAATGTTTTGTAAGGATTATTTCTTGCTGCCCTCTTCAGAGTGCCTTTTAATTTAGGAGGTCTCGAGATGGTTCACTGAAGTCTTCTGTTGAATCTACCATAGTAATGTCTGATTTTTAAACTTGTCCTGATGAATGTATAACTAAAATCGTGTTCTTTAAAAAGCTATAGTAGACACAGGTTGTATATGCACATATACATGCATGGATACAAGGGAAGGTGTTCTGCCAATGTTTGTCCTGCTGGACAGGACCTTTTGAAAGTAAGTGAATTTTTTAACAGTTTTATTTTCAAAATGTTACCTCACTAGTATTTGGTAGTAGGTATGTCTCTGTACTGCTTCACTTTGCTAAATACAATCACGATCATGGTAGGCAGTTTAATTTAAAACTCTGCGATGAATCTGGTGTCCGTATTGAGAGTGAAGTTCGTAAGTTGAAACTTACGGTACTTCGTTCCCTTTAAAGGCATTCCTTTCACTTACACTGATATCCCAAGCCCCTGTTACCAACAGACTGAAAAAGTGCTTCCCCATGATGAAATGGAAGAATGTAAAGTAGCAGTTGAATGCACTCCACCTGTCTTAGAACCAATATTCCGAAATGGGGGAGGGGGCGTGGACTTAATGAATTGTGGGAAGGCATATATTGTAGAACTTGTTCACTTGCACACAAGGGGTTTTACAATGTCATCTAGTAACGTCTACCTAATAAAGTTTTGAAAAAGAAAAATAAAACTTGTCTGAATGTTTAACTCTTTGCTCTAAACAATTGTATGCATGAATGATAGTTGACCAGCTCCAAGGAGTCTTGCTTAAATCTATAATATCTTTTGATTCTTACATAATCCTAAAAAATCCCACTGAATTTTTTAAACTGCAGAATCTTTGTGTTCGCAAACACTGTATTACAGTCACTTCAGTTTTTAACTGCTTTAACATTGAAAATGAAACCAGAGGTAAAAAGCCAGTTTACTATGATAAATATTTTTATGTAAAATACTCCCTGCAATGTGGTGTCATCTCTGGGCTATTGCTTTCATTTTTAAAAGCATCTTAGTATGCAACACAAAATTTTACCTTCTCATGAAATGTTAAAATGTTAGCTTAAAATAATACAAAATGAGGAGAAAATATGCTGGAATCCAATTTTTCCATTCCCTTGTTAAAACTACTTCCTACAGCTCCATCTCTCTCAAAGACAGTTTTTGGAGAAAGCAGTCTGTAGCTGTAAACTTGAAATATGTCATCCACTAACTGAACCAGGTGCCTTTTTTGCTGGAAAGGCACTGTTTTCAGTGTCTACACTTTGTGAATTGACAATATTGATGGAATGTTTTGTCTGATGTGTTGGGGATTTTTAAACACTGCCTAATTATGAAATCACATTTGCATCATGCACAGGCAGATGAGGTGGCAGACTAGGTAGAATGCTCACCTGCAGTTTGTTTCTGTAGCATATAAAGCTGAAAAACAATTCACTGCAGTGAAATACGCAGTAAAAATCTTGAGGCCTGTGCTAGGTGCCTCTGGCCAAGGACAAGCCTTTCGGCCCTCCCCCACAGCCCCCTCCAAAACGGTCCAGATTTGTAACCAAATGTCAAGGGCATCATACCAGAGGTTCCTTATCTGCAGGAATTCTAGCATGCAGGCTGCAGCAATGGAAGGATGGTCAGGAAGCCAAAGAAATTGATATCCCTAGAGCTGAAACTGAAGTTAAAGGCTAACTTCTCACTTGCAATCTCAAACTGTTTCACAAAAGACAGAAAAGCAGACTTTGATTATAAACATGGTATTTCTCTAAATAGGACTAAATATGCTCCACAGGGTACAGATATGCAACTAATTTTTAGATGCTTCCCTTCATGTGATTGACCTGTGCTTTTGCTGCAGGTACTTGAAATAATGATTACAGGAAGTAATGATAGATGTTTTCCCTAAATCATTCCTTCAGCATTTATGCCTGCTTATAAGAAATTATGTTTAACCACTAATAATTAAATATTCAAAAAAATCAAATTAATATTTGAATTTTTCATGCATTTGCTTTGTAGTTAGGCTTCAGCAGAAAAATGAGGCACTAGCATGTTGAAATGTGGGATATGTGAAATACTGGCTAATGAGAACAGAATTAGAATCAGCAGCCACGAGGGTAAAGCCATCATGCTTTGGAAAAGTTGACATGGGTTTTATGGAGTCTTACCAACCACAAAGTTTATTTGGCGGGTCAGCCAGTCATCTTGTTTATATAGTCTATTTGAATTTTTAGAAATCTCTGTTGGAATTCCTTGCAATAGCCTCAAATGAAAATAAGTAGGCATGAACTAAGAGGATCTCACACGGACAATGTGGACATCGTATGGTCAGAAGATACAAAACAGTTGGAGTAAATTGCTTTTGCCGTGAAGGGAGGATGCCAGTTGAACTCTGCACAGATCTCTGCTTGGACTTCACTATAACATACTTGCAAATCATGTGAAGAAAAACGTGAGCGAGGGGGTAACAAATGATGCTGCTGATGGAGAGTTACCCAGGACAGTAAAGCTGAGAGCTAGTAACAAAGATCAAATGAATTGGTTTTGGACAACAAACAACAAAATGGAGGAAGGCTCTTCAGCATGGGAATAATATGACTGATACATACTTGTTATGTTTGTAGTGAAGGTCTCTGTATTTGAGTGATGCAGGAAAGACAAAAAAGTGACTGAGTAGGAGCTGTAACAAAAAAAAAAAAGGGGGGGAATCTTGATCCGAACAGTGAAAAGATTGGTGGAATCTCATGCTGAAGGATATTGCAGATGCTGAGGGCTGAAGTGGCAACTGGAGCACTTTACAGGAAGGAAATTTGTAGCAAGTCACCAAACGTATAGGTACTCTGTTTGGCTTAGGAAGTCCTCAAGTCAAAAATGTTTGGAGGTCTGGACAGCAGTAGATGGTAGTATTTGTTTGCCATATCTTGCATGCTTCCCCAGACATCTGGTTTTGCTTAATGTCAGAGAGAGGATGTTGGCCTCCCTGAAATGTTGTTCTGTCCCAGTATTTCTAGGTTGTTCTCTTTTTGTTCTTATACTGAAGGTCACTAGGTGGGGAGAATGTCAC
Source organism: Balearica regulorum gibbericeps (assembly GCF_011004875.1). Classification (NCBI taxonomy): domain Eukaryota; kingdom Metazoa; phylum Chordata; class Aves; order Gruiformes; family Gruidae; genus Balearica; species Balearica regulorum. The sequence goes on from NC_046186.1 coordinate 58,630,621, forward strand.
AGTAGATCCCAGCAGTGATCCACTGGGGATGGTGGAGAGATGGTCTCTCCCATCTGACTTGGCTGTGGAAAACACTTCTCAGGTGGAGGTGCTGATAGGTAAGATACAGATTTGCAAAGCTGAGAAGTGGTGCAAGCCTGTCCACTTTGTAGTGCGTGCGCGCGCTAATCTTACCATCGCCTAATTCTGTTCCACCGTACCTGAGTGATGTTCTTGCCTCAACCTAATTTCCACCTACCTTGGCCACTTACCCTCATTTGGATGCCCTCTTGGTCACCTCAGCCTTCCCCAGGCTGGTTTTCCTCTTCCTTAACACTTCCCCAACTGGAATACTGAAATGATCTGAAGCTAAGCTGTGTTTTCACAACCCTCTAAGAGTGATGGATGCATCCAAGTCCATGTTCCGTGCTGGCTGATCTCACCTCCTTAACCAACTTGGATATAAATAATATTGCTTCTCTAGAAACATTTATTTCTAAATGAGGCAGCTGCATTTTTAGGTGCCCATTGCCCACTTTTGTCTGCCTTCTATCTCATCAATCCCATTTTATTTTGTAAATGATGGTTTCTATTGTGTTCTCTTTAATGCTAAAAAATGCTGGACGGTCTCCCAAATCTCCTAGCAGATAGGAGGAAAAGTGCAGTAAATCAAAATAAAATTATAAAGCCAGTTAAGCCTGAAAAGTAGTACTGTGTGATTAGATACGACTCTGCTAGACATTTCCCTGCTGATAATTGTATGCTTGTAGACTCATTTTCTGATTTTTGTTAGGTTTTTTGGTTTTGTTTGTTTGTTTTTAGCATGTGTGTGATGCATCTAAAGAGTTACCTCCATGCTTGTTCTCGGTGGGGTGGTTTGTCTTTTTTTTTGTCTTTTTTTTTTTTTTTTTAAGGAATCCGTATGACCCTGGGGGTTAGTGAGGGGTGGCATCGATTCTGATGCCTCGCTGAGGGTGGGTTTCAGCCATGATCCCCGTGTGGCACTGCTTCTCGAGTCACGGTCCCAACAGCCCTGCACGGTCTAAGGAATAAGGAATCACTTCAGCGTCCCCGCCCGGCATCCAGGGCACCGCGGCCTTCACCCGCAGGGGCCGGAACGCGCCCGGTTCTAGCGGCGGCTGTAGAGGAGAGGATAAAGCTGGGGCCTGCCAGCGGAGGCCGCCGCCGGTGGCCGGCCGGCCGGTCGGACAGCACGACTCCGTAATTCCCGGCCCGCCTGGCTCCCAGCGAGGGGGGGGAAGTCTTGCTTCTTTCTGGGACTCCCCGCCGCGGGACGAAAGACTCCGCCGGGGAACGGCGGGCAGGAGCCCGCCGGTGCCCCAAACCGCCTGCCGCGGCACCCAGCGCCGCTATGGGGAGCGAGAGTGAGGCGGTCGGGCGCGCCGTTAAACGGTCCCTCAGCGCAGCGGGGCTGTGCGGCCGCCCCAGGTGTTCCCGCTCCTGAGGGGAGCTTGGTCCGTCGCGGAGCCGAGCAGCAGCGCGTCTCCCTGGCGCGGCGAATACAGGGCGGTGCCGGGCCGAGGCTCACCCTCACCGGCGGCTCGCCGTGCACGGTGGCCTTGGCGCACACGATGGAGGTGATTGTCCCCAGCCATCCTGCGCCTCCCCCTTCCTGCTTAAAAACTGCCGTGCAGGTTCTCCTCTTTCAACTTGCATCGTGTCAAATAAAAGTAACGGCAGGCTGAAGCCTTGGGTGCGTCACACCCAAACACAACGTTTGGCTGGGAGGGAGCTGCGTGGAAGACGGCGTGTCTAGGCCAGCGGTGCGAGGGGCAGCGTCCTCCCTCCGTCCCGGCCTCTGGGCCCGCAGGCTCCGGGCTTCTCACGGCTCTCCCCGAGCTGCCTTGATTTCAACTTTCTTACTTTCAAACAAGGTATATTTTAACCTTTAGTTTGACCGTGTGTTCATTATTTATTAAAAATTCTTTCAAAGCCATGGCTTCATCTTAATTCCATCTGGCTTTTATGAGGTGATGGACAAGTCTAAGGTAATAATAAGTGGGTAATGGCAAACCTTTGCCAAGTCAAACAAACATTAATTCAGGAGAGCTTTCCAATAACACCTTCTGTGTTTCAGACCTTCAGTGTCCGCTGTTGCCTTTTTCTCAAATTCCTTTACAACAAGCGCTTTATGCCAGCACTCCCCTTACAATGTTACTTTAAAAAAACAGGTTACTTTTAGATGACGGGCAACATATAGCCCTCATTTAACTATCATTTCTTAATTCATTGTAACATTTATATCATGCAGTTTATGGTACTTCTGCATGATCATATTACTATGGCATGAAAGCTTTTGCTTTCTTATATGTATTAATATATATAATGTATGTAACTAATTTATAACATAATAATATATATGACATCATATCTTATATATTCATAGATAGATAACAACAGCAACTGTTGATAACTACTCTGTCAACAACTTTGCTGGTTTGTTGTGTTACAGAACAAAAGAATTGCAATGAAATAATTTTAACTGCTGCCTGTTTTCTTGTCCATGTACAATATTTTTTATTATTATCATTATTTTGCTTATTTGCTTATCTCAATGGCATTCTTTGGCACTGAATTACCTACATTCCAGTGTGGAAATGTATTTCTTTGCTTCAGTAATTGCATTTTTATATAATTATTACCCACTGCCTTTAAGATAAGAACAAGGAACTGGGAGATTGTTGTGGATGTGAATGTGTGTATATTGAAAAGTGAAATGAGAACCAAGAAAAAGCTTCAAAGTTGTAAAGATGATGGCAACATAGGATTAGCAAGAAAGGAAAATCACTGTTGTGAAGGCACACCTGATGAAAATTTTATGTTGTTGTTTGTCAGAGACCAACAATGTTAGATTGATGTACCTGAAGACCTTAACAGAACTCTGATGAAAAGCAGAGTCCAGTCATTGTTTCTGCTGGTTCCCATGTTTGTTAATCATAGAATCATAGAATCACAGAATGATTTGGGTTGGAAGGGACCTTAAAGATCATCCAGTTCCAACCCCCCTGCCATGGGCAGGGACACCCTCCACTAGACCACATTGCCCAAAGCCCCATCCAACCTGGCCTTGAACACTTCCATGGAGGGGGCATCCACAGCTTCTCTGGGCAACCTGTTCCAGTGCCTCACCACCCTCACAGGAAAGAATTTCTTCCCAATATCTAATCTAAATCTACCCTCTTTTAGCTTAAAGCCATTACCCCTCGTCCCATCACTGCTTGCCCGTGTTACAGTCCCTCTCCAGCTTTCCTGTAGGCCCCTTCAGGTACTGGAAGGCTGCTATAAGGTCTCCCTGGAGCCTTCTCTTCTCCAGGCTGAACAACCCTAACTGTCTCAGCCTGTCCTCACAGGAGAGGTGCTCCAGCCCTTTGATCATCTTTGTGGCCCTCCTCTGGACTCTCTCCAACAGGTCCATGTCCTTCTTATGTTGGGGCCCCCAGAGCTGGACACAGTACTCCAGGTGGGGTGTCACAGGAGCAGAGTAGAAGGGGCAGGATCACCTCCCTCGACCTGCTGCTCATGCTGGTTTTGGTGCAGCCCAGGATATGTTTGGTTTTCTGGGCTGCAAGCACACATTGCTGGATCATGTTGAGCTTATCCACCAGCACCCCCAAGTCCTTCTCCTCAGGGTTGCTCTCAATCCATTCTCTGCCCAGCCTGTAGTTGTGCTTGGGATTGCCCCGACCCATGCGCAGGACCACGTGCATATTAAGGCATATAATATTTAAAATGAGTTGTTCCATGAACAGAAGGATTAAAAAAGTCTGGTTTCTTGTGGATTTATTTTCTGTGTCCTTCCACCATAACTTGTCATCACCTAGTGCATCCTATATGAGCACACTTCTTCCCACTAAATATCTCTAGTTCTGTCCTATGTTCCCTAAATTCTCACACAATGCCTTCTCCCCCTCTCAAGCTCAACAAGAAGTAGCACATGCTCTAGCTTTTTGTGAAGGACATAGGTGCCAATCAATCATTTGCTAGAGCTCTGCTGGTTGCCAGACCACTTTTGAGGAGCTGGCAGGCTGGCTGGCCTCCCACCAGGTAACGGCGACCTGGTGCTTCACTCTTTCTCCTGACTGAAGCACTCCTACTTCAGTCGCTCTGGCCCAGGTACTGATTTTCAGAAATCATATAGGAACTTGACATCTTCAAGCGTCGTTACTCTAGGCCACCATGCAATGTGGTGCCATAAGCCTCATTTCTTTAGAATCTTAGGATAAAGTGCAGATTTTCACATGTGCATATATAAGGTTCTCCCTTTAACTTCAGAGTGTGATTTCATTTTTTGAACATTAGTTTTAAAGCACAGCAATGGTAATTAGATCATTGAAAGTGTGCCAGCTGTACCACTACTAGCAGGGGGTACGAAAAAGTATAAAGATGAGGAGAAGAGGTACATAGACAAACACAGAATAAATTCTGGATCTAGGATTAGAAATTAAAAAGTACTGATAGTTTTGACCTGATTTTCCTGGCTATGGAAACTATTTCTTCAAGCTTTGAGTCTGAACATATCAAGAATCTCCGGTAAAATTTTCCTGGAACTGGAATTTTCTAATTCCTTTGTGATGCTGTGTGCGCCACCAGCCAAACAATTTCTAGAGAAGGATATAAATGAAAAAAATGCTAATAAAAATAAATCATATTGCTTTCAATTTTTTATTAAATAAAGATTTCCTTTAGTTTTAAATTTTTAAAAAAGTGACATTTATAAAACAAATGAGAAATTACTTAACAAACTTAACTTTCAATCATCACTGTTGCGCAGACTAAAAAAGCCACGGATCTTCAGCCAGCGATAATTTCTGAAACTGCACATATGTTTCAAAATCTGCAGATAATTTTTTCAGTCATTTGAATTTATTCATTGTAAATAACTCTGTTGATTAGGTTGATTCTGTAAATGCACTAGCCTTAATTATTTCAGCGTTGTGCTATTTTGTTTTAATAGAAAGAAGCTGTTTTAAAAGGATGCTGTCAAATTCTAAGAACCTGTGAAAATAGTTTCAAGGTATTGCTCTCTGCTAGGCTTAACTGTGTGTTTTTATCATTCAATTTATCATTTTATTTAGGTCAGAGGCAGGTACGTCTGGATGAATAGGGCTTTGATCTGCAAAGATACCTGAGCAGTCAGGTTACCTGTGGTGTTGTGCTGTGTATCTGTGTACAGGTAAACATCTGTGTACAGCTGTTGTGTACCTGTAATAATTAAATATGCACATAAAGACTATACAAAAAGTGATGTGGAATGCATTAAGGGGCCTGCCTTCACCATTTTTTCCCCTGCCGAATTTCTGTTGTCATAAACATAAATGCTACAAATAATCTTATCAATATGTATTTTTCAGCTTTCTTAAAATTGTTTTTCTTCCATTGTAACAGTTTCTTCTCTGAGATTTTCCCACGTTGCAGAAGGAGACAGTTTTCAGCTATCTCGCCTGACCATGTTCAATTAAGGCCTTGCTCTAATTAAAAGAACAAGAGATAGTAACTGAGGACTTAAGAAACTCAGGACAAAGCAATAGACCAGCATAGCTAAGATAGAGCAGTTATGCTGTCATAGCTATGCCTGTGTAAGTGCTTCTTATGACCATTCCGTTCTGGAGTAAAGTTACTTTATCTTGGAAAAATCCCTGTATTTTCAATTTTGGAATACCAGTCTAGAAGCAAGTGTTCACCCACGTGTTCCTTTTCTGCCCAGCGATAGTGGAATTACTAGTTGTCCGTAACCTTGCCTGACGGTTTGGCCTAGTAGACAAGTATCCACAAAATTTTGGTTCAGCAGGAGCCATGCAGTCCACCAAAGTCTGCCTCCTTATCTAGATGGAGGCTAAAACCAGTAAGGTAAAGAGTTCACTTTCAAAAGCCCCAATATAGTTTAATGTAACTATATATGCAAAAAGCTTTCTTATTCAGTCTGGTTATGTTGGCAAAGACGCGAAGCCTTAGGAGACAAAGCACTTCGTTTTGCTAAATCTCTCATGTTCATGCCCGCTTATTTTATTGATAGCCCACCGTGCCAGAAAAAGGAAATGATCAAGTGGGTTAAGAGACGTGACATTAGATTTATTGTGTGTTAGTGGTTTACATCATGTTTAAGTAATATTGTATGACATGCTCTTCTGTAACCAGGCACTTAATGAATTTGTGCAGAAGTTAACGAAAGTTAAAAATGACGCAGTAGAAGAACAGCACATCAAGCATATTCATTATTATAAATCATATTAAGGTATTTTTATGAGACATTTTGCATGTAATGAAAAGGAAAAATGCAGCCATTTCACTGAATAGCATATTGTGCTCTTTGCTCATGAACAGAAAACTAAATTGGAGTAGACATAATCACTGGAGTACTGTTCAGAAATGCATTGGAATGGGATAGGGTCACTATATGACCGACCTTGGTGGATTTGATGGATGTGAGGTAATTTTGAAAAGGTGCCACGTACTTGGGAGCCCAGCATCAGCCTTATCTGTTTGAAGAATGCTGCCCAAACTCATATTTTGAAGGGGAAGGAACTGCTTGAAAAATGAGTGGCAAAAGCATACATCTTTGAAAGATTTTGGCAAAACAATGAACTATAATTGTGTTTTCAAAATAGATTTTAGCCAGATGCACACTCTGCATGTTACTGTGCATGAGTTCAAAGGTAGTTGAAGTTAGAATTACCTGCCGGTGTGTAGCTGCACCAGAACCATGTATTCACCCACCACATGATTCTGCTGGCAATGCAGACTTTTATCAGAGGCAACGTGCCACGTCTCGCACGGTCCTCAGTGTGTCCCTGCCTCAGCACAGAGGCTCTGGCTCTCTGCAGACTTGACCTAGTCTATCACAAACAGAAATTTTTGCCTGCTTCACATCTGGCCTCTGAACACATTTCTAAGCCAGAGAGCCACAGCATAAATAGTGTGTCTTGAGAAGCCTCAGGTATCCACTGATGCAGTTGGATTCGGTGTGTACGAACAAAAGCCGCTCCACGTGTAAGTTGTGATGAGCCACAACCAGGTGTGTTCGAGTGGTTTGAAATCGAAACGAGTCTCATCCCTACTCACGCTGAAGAACCACAATCTTTCCAGAGCAGCTTGTAGGAGCCAGGAAGGGCACTTAGCTGGGAGCTGTGTAGCATCGGCTGGAAATAAACAAGCTTAAGAATCAAGACCAGCTGAAAATGGCCCAGTGTTCTTAAAACATGAGAAAAAAAATTACCTATCACTCCATTATTTATTCTAGAAATTACCTTGGTAGCCAGTATTTTTTAGACTGATGTGTTCAGATGTTATATCTAAAATTACATTGTTTAGATAACTAATACAACTCACAAATAGCAATCTTTGTTTATGTGTCAAGTTTTATCAATCTAACGAGTTAAAACTACTTTAGTTGAAACATTACTGCAGGTAGTACAGAGGTGGAGACTAATGTTATATATTCATAATTCAAAGTTTTAGCATGTCTGAACATACTGCTTTCAGCAAGAAGGTGACAGCAGTTCGATGTTGATTGTGGAATGTTATCAGGCACTCAGCATGCAAGTTTCTATCTGAATGCTTTTTTTTATATGGATTTTTGGTTTATTTTTTAAGGTTTATTAGTTTGACCTGAGAGGCAGTAAGGCAGATGACTGACTGCTTGCACAGAAACATTTAGTTAGACATGAGCGAAACTTTCATCACAAAACACCCTAAATATTTTCTTCTAGGCATTACAATCTCAACTTGGTGGCTTTCATTTGGAACTAAAGCAAAAGGAAAGTGGTTTAAATGTTATGCAGAAAGAAAGAGGACGTGTTAATAATCAGATTGAGATTGTAGATGATAATTATTTTTTTCCAATCTCAACAAATGCAATTTTTCATGGCCTCGGCACCCCCCCCCCCCCCGCCCCACAATTAGACAGACAACTTAAATTTTTGTAAACTGATCTCTCCACTGATCAAAAATATCCTCCTCTTTGCTAACCAGAGGGCATCATATTTGCTTCCAATCCTTGGTAACTCACAGGTCATTTTTCTAATAGATTTTCAGTCCCTTTCTACCTCTCAGTAGCAAGTGATCAATATTTCACACCAGACTCGATGCTGGGACAGCACGGGCAGAACAGAGTGGGAACGACCACTCCGAGGCAGGTTTCTGATGCACCAGCGGCTGTAGTGTTCAGCCAAGCAAAGCCTTGCCTACTCGCTCACCACAGTCTACCTGAATCAATAACTTCTGTACTTGTATGAACAGCTGTGCTGGGTCAGGGAGAGTCTGGTAACATATGGCTTGAGTACTGTAAGAACTTGTTAAGCACTCTTGGAGACTCTGCAGGGTCTTCTGGAAGAGAAGTAGTATTTTCATATTTCATTGGCCTTGCAGGTATTTTTAAATGAAATTTCCCAATCATTTTTGAACAAGTGCCAATTTTCGTTAATCACAATATCCCACAGCAGGGAGGTGCACAGCTTAGCACACATTACTTGAATCAATACATCCTCATGATTGTTTGGAATTTAGAATTAACACTAGATGCCAATTATGTGTCATATGGGAACAGACAGCGAGCTATGAGCCCCTGCTCACTGCGTCCATGTCACTCATGAGACTTCTGTCCCTGCTGTCTATATTGTTATGTAAAATTCTCCCTGTTATCCCTCACCCAACATGTCTTTTCCAAGCTGAGGAGCCCTAGCCTGCGAGGTGCTCAGGCAACAGAAATTCTTCCAAAACATTAACCATCCTTATTGCTGTTCTCTGTTCCTTTTCCAATTCCATCAGGTCTTTTTTGAGATGGGTATTGTGGAACAGAAGGTAGATGAGACGTGCACATGGTCCTGAATATCTGGGAAAATATGGAATTGTATTATGGCTTAATCATTATTCATGTATGATGGGCTTTTTTGGCTGCTAATGAGTAATGAAGTGAAAGTTCTTTGAAAATAGCTGCTGTAACACCAAGGTCTCATTCCTGATTCCTAGTTAGTCTGTACTAGATTGAGATCTGGGCAGGTTGCTTAACACAGTGAAGAGGTAGGAGGTTGTTTCAATTTCCTTCTTGATTAGCTTTTTTTTTTCCTTATGGAAAAGGAGGAAAACTAGTTCTGACAATTTTTTTTACATGAAGTTATTTGTTACTCTATGCTTCCTCAAATGTAGATTTTTTTTTTCACTTTATAAGCATATATATGTGTCCTGTCTGCTCAGTATTATGATCTGAAGAATAGCTCTAGTAGATTACAGTAGTTATTCTTTCCATTTTAGAATACCATCTCTAGCAGTGAAGAGCCCTCTCGATTATTGCTTCCAAAAGAGCTGCAAGAAACTATGTACTGGGCAGATGCTAAATAATCTGGGAAGAGAAAAAAACTTACTTCCAACTACCAATACATAAAATACTGATATATGCCCAGATGGGAAAGGGCTTGGGTCCTTCCCAGTCCTTTTCCACAGTTCTGTTATTCTTGTATATTCAACCAGTTTTCAAACCCCACTTGTCTCTTACCTACAGGGATAACCGATGTTCCCCTTTACACCTATCCTCCAACTTCTAAGCAGCCTTAGAACTAAAGAGCAGATTTTTTTCCAGAAGGAAAATTCCCTGCTTGTCATTTTCTCCACCCACGTTAGGAAGTTAACTCATTGGAAAAACTTCCAGCCTGCTTATGGACATTGTGGACATGTATGTATAGCCAAACTCTTAGACTGAACGATTTGTTTTGCTTTGATGGTTATGTCAAATAGTAAAATAATGAAATAGTGTATTTCTTCTATGCAGATTATTTTTCCCTCTAGCTTATATATGTATATATAAGCATTATTACATGTTGCAATATTCATTATTATATTAAAGTATATGCTACTATGTACATATTATACATGTATGTGTATAATTTGAATTGAACTTTTTTCGTCCTCTTCATCTGATTGCATGAGGTTCATACATAGTTACATTAATTCTCACACACATGCTTAAGCAGCAGCACTGGCAAACGCTGCCATATTGAGCTGTACGTGCAGTTCTGATGAGGCATGTATGCTCATCCCAGCTAAGCAGGTGGGTGCTAAAGGGAGAATTAGGTAGGAAAGAAGTAATGCCTGAGGTCTTCCACAGAACAGACAGCAATGTTCTTTCAAACAAAAGGCAGAGTAGCAAAGGCTCAGAATTGAGCTTTTCATTACTATGTGCTGTTTTCAGCCCAGCAGATGAAAAACAGGAGCTAACTGAGCAGTTGGAAGCAAGAAGTGTTTTCCAGGAAAAACCTGCCTTGAAAAGTGCTTTCTGTGCACACGGGAGTCGGGAAGGCAGCCATGTGATTTTGCAGTTCGATTCTAATTGTGCTCTGGCAGGCTTGTATCTTCAAGCTCTCGGGTTAGGCTAGTGGCTGAGAACAGGGACTGTTAAATATTATTTGATTAGACTTTTGTGAAGCAGTTTAAAAGCACAAAAGTAGCAAATAGATGCTGCATACTAGTTGTGAGGTTATTGTGCCAACGTATGTTTTGCAAATACTCCAACAGTTGTGTAAGTTATTGGCATTTTTGAACGTGGTTTCTGATACCAACATCCCACCCTGATCAGAAGTTAACCAGGAGTAAATGTAATTGTGAACACAAGGTGGAGACACTTCTATCATAGCAGAGATGTCAGAAAGTGTAGTTAAATCCCTCCCCAAACTGCACTAAGTCACAAGGCATCTTTCACAGGACTAGTAGATAATTTCCCACGTGGACAGAATGATGCACATTCAACACCTAGGCCTGCACCTCAGTGTAACTCTCTTGTAGGTAGACAGCATCTTGAAGGTGTCCTCAAGACAGGTGCCTTCTGCACTTTCCCTCCTTACATTGTTTTCCTTCTGCACTCACACTCAGCAAAACTTTCACATTTTCCCTTTACAATTCTACCTCGATGCACATTTTTTTCCCTGCCTCTGAAGACCAAGTAGAGCCAAGGAGGGCACATGTGCTGGTGTACAAAGGGAGGAAATGGTTCTCCATTGGGTTGTTCCCTTAGTGTGGTGGCAGAAGGCTGATTATGTGCCCTGACCTGAGGAGACGTCAGGCTGCAATCTATTTTGCTTCTCCAGCTCTGGAATTCCCATGCATCCTGTATGTCATCCTGCCTGACTCCATATTAAAGGCTGACAAATTGCTCATTCTGTGCATGTGGTTGCTCGACATCTTTTGTAAGAATCAGCAGTGTGCAAGTTTCCTCCCTTGGCTAGAAACACCAAGCACTGGTGATGCCTCGGAAGCTCAGTATGTTCCAGGGAGCAGGAATGAATTGCACTGGCAGGGCATGGACCCAGTGGTGTATTTGAGGCACAAGAGCCCCCATGCATGCTGGAACAAACAGGTGAATGATGAAAGTTCATGCAGTGAGATTCACCAGGTCTGTGGGGAATTATTCCATACACTCAGAAGATATTTACAGACTTTGTTAAGCATATAGCCTACAAACTCTCTGTGGGCCAAAAAGAAGACCTGCGCAGGATGCTTACTGCAAGTCTCCTATCAGCCCTTAGGGAGATAGTGATGAGTATTCCAGTGAGTTTGTAAAGGCACAGCATGTTCTTCATGTCTATTCTGAAGCAGAGCAAGCCGGTGGAGACCTGTTCTCTGGGGCCTAAAAAGCGCTATGTGCAAATGGGTAGGAGTAGCAGCACCTGGGCGGTCGCCTTCCTGTAACTTCTCCCAAGAGCAGCCACACTACAGGAAAATGTCAGCTTGCCTGTAAGTTCTGCCTCCGGCCTCCTTCACACAGGTACATACAAGTGCCTTCCCTCACCCCATCCTTGCTGTCTTTCACTGCATCCAAGTCCTAAGGACCAAGCATGGATCCTCACCCATATCCTTTCTAACAACCAAGACTACTCTTCTTCTAATGCAGAATTGCCTCTAAGCCCCAACTCTATCTTACTGACTGCACCATGCTAACCTATGCTAAGTGCCCCCTGAAATATCGTGTGCTTGCTCCCTCCTAACTCTGTGCATGGTGATGCTAAGCCGTGGGCCAAGAGTCAGCCTCATCCCACTGCTGAGCCAGATAAGCTAATTTTATCCTGGACTCAAATAAAAATGAGAGTATTAAGAATGGTGAGGACATGATGCTGATTTTGGAAAGGAGGTGGCTGTGGGGTAGACACACTGACAGGGAGGTGTATGTGCAGAAGGAGCAGATCGGAGACCTGTAGGTGCCTAGTCGTCCTTACCTGCAGGGTGTAAACACCAAGTGGGTGGGCATCTGGGATGAATCCCTGGCAAATACACGCATTTAAAACAGTTTTCAGGGCTGAAGTTGCAGCAGGTGAGCGGTAATGCCTAATCTTCAACTATCCATGATATCAAGTGATAAATGTATGTTTCCTATGAACATAAAATACATTTCAAGCTGCAACTTAAGCTGTATTTCAAAGGCTGACCTGGTTTTAAAGTGTGCGTTTATAGCTTTGGTTAAGTGTGTAAAGCATTCAGCACCATCAAGTGGTAAAACGGTGTACTGCTTATTCATAGCAGTCCCGAGAATACAAAAGGGGGGCAATTATATAGTTGCATGTTATAAAGGTGCCTAAAGAATCTTTGAATACATTTTACTGAGGTTATTTGAAAAGGTTCCTGAGGTTTTCTGAAGAAAAGTACCGAATTTAAATGTTTGTCTTTCCAGCAAATCTAACTTGGATCAATCATTGTTTCAGCTTGAATATATCATAGTAATCAATGTTGATATTTTTTTAGTCTAAAGTACTGAGGTTGAGTTTATTTCCAGGTGATCAACATGGAAATAATGTTCATTTTAGGATAAAAGCTGGTATAGACTTTTCTGTTATTTGCCTTTGTCACGCCTTAAAAATGTTAGTTCTATAAAATGGGAGCAGAACTAGTAACCTGTGTTGTTACTAGGCTTGCGTAACTTTTCCTTGCTGGCCATTCAATGGCCTTGAGTGGAGACAGCCACCGGTAAAGGCAGTTTGCGAAAGAGACAGCTGCAGGCAGGCAAAATGAGTAGAAATGAAATACAGAATTTAAAAGAGCACAATTAATTTGGCTCTGAAAGAATAACTACAACAAAGTCCTTTGCTAGGACAAACCCAGTTCTGCAATCTGAAGAGATTTTAAATTATGCAGTAATTATGCATCATTTCAATTAGTACCAGCCTGGGTACAGATAACACTTAATATATGCATAACTTGATTAAAGAAATAATTGACCTACCTGTGGGGTAAAATGATCTATAATTATCCTGGTTGATTGTTACATAAATGTTTGTAATTTTGTCACTGTGTGCTTATCAAATATGGATTAAAAAAAACCCCTTTTTGTTCTAAAAAGAAAAATGCTCCCATTAAAATAACCTTTTGCATTACTTAAAAATTTATTTTAATAAGCAGACTTTAGTGGATGAGGTCACACAGCTGAAGAGAAAGAAGAGACAGGCAGTGAGCTGGTCTCTGAGAAGGAAATGGAGATAATTTGTGCCAGGCAGGAATTAAAAGAGCAGCAAACCAACCTGAATAACAGTGAACAGAAAATCCTTATGTTATGCTATCACTGAATAACTCAAAGTATTTATTTGGATTGACTCCTCAAGTTTATCTGAGGAGAAATATATGATGCAGAAAATATTTCTCCATTTTGCTGTGGATACAGGAGATGGAATTCAACTTATCAGAAAAGGAAATTATTAGTTACAGTTTAAATTCCTTTCTTTCAATCTAGTCTTCAGTTCCATAAGCACAATATTTTAGTAACAGATGAAGACTTAATTCTCTACTGTTTGTTTGAAACTCAGTGTTAACTGAGTCTAGGATTCTGACAATAGGAAGTAGAGAGCATTTGCAGACTCTGGAAGGCTCCTTGAAAGTCAGGATGCTCAGCATCTTCCTACATCCATAGCTCGTAATGTTACACTTTTCATATATCTCTTGGACTTCCAAAAAGGACCAGGAAAATCTGAAGTGCCTTTTTGTGAGATCTTGATCAAATTTTTGGAAGTTACATGCAGAAAAAAACCCCTCAGAATTATTTTTTAATACTGGATACACCTGACTGCAGTAGCTTGTCCAGCGTCAGAAAGGGAGAATGTGTTCGGGGAGAGAAAGGCTGGTGATTCCAGCAGTAGGCAGAAGTGCACAAAAACCCTCTCTCGCTTGGTCCCAGTGTTAGATGCTAGAATCCCAAATATAAATATGGAGATGTATATAGTATTTAATACAATGGTCCTCCTTAATGATTATGTAAGGGTGCCTCTGTTAAAGCCTCTGTGAAAGTATCATAGAAGACAGACACCTTTCAAATAACACCAGGGACAGAGACAAGGGAGATATACTGAGTTTTATGAAGCCTGCAACAATTCTTTTGTGTAATTCCCTTGTAGAGACCTCAGCCACTCATGGTAAGAGAATGATTGATAGCAGCAATCTGCTGTCATCCTCCCAAATGCAGGAGTAGCAGGGAAGAGGAGGGGTTGCTGCAGGCTTTGTTGTCAGCAGGGAAGATGATCTGGGGAATGGCAGCACAGCGCTCTGCAGGCAGAGGTGTCTCAGCTCCACCCAAACGCCGAGCCAGCTCCGAAACAGGAGCCATGTATCCCCACAATTACACTGGGAGGATCCCAGTATCCCGTGTATCCCCACAATAACACTGGGGGGAACACAGTACCCCACGTATCCCCACAGTAACAGGGTGTTGCATCCAGGCTAACGTACTTTGCCTTCAGCTCAGCGTTCGGGCTGGGGCTCTGCGCAGAGCTGGCTCGTGTCCCTCTGAGCTGGGGCGCAGGCAGACTGCACGGAAAGGCAAACTGCTTTTGACATCTGCCTCGGAAAGCTTTTGTAGGCACACCCTGAGTAACAGAGTGTTTCATTTCAGGCCTTTGAGAGGACGCTACTCTACAGATCACACATCCTTTGGCTTGATCCTTGTGTCATCGTGACTCTCCCTGAATTTAGAATTTGCAACACCAAAGGAGCATGCAGGGATGTCACTTTATCACGTGGATAAAACCATGGCTTAACTAGCGGAGCTTGCTTTAAGAAAAATGCAAAAGTACACGGACATGTCAAAAAGGAGTATGTAGTCTGTGATTTAATTGTATTTATAAATCAGGTGAAAAATGAGGAACCATTAGAGACTTACTCTGTTTCTAACCACTCATTATTAAGCAAAAGATGAAATAATAATGTGCGGCAGATTTTCGATAAGCGAGCTGCCTCTTATCCCAGAGTACTGGCATCCCAAATTAGTGGTATGTTTTACAGGTAAGCTGTCAGCTAACCAGAATTTGAATCCTCATGTTGATGTTATTTTGCCTCCTTATGTGTGTACCGCTACCAAGCTAAAGCAATGTGCAGAACGACAAACAGCCGTAGAGCAGCCACTTTCTAGATAGAGAAGAGAGGTTCTGAAATTGCAAATGGCTGTGCCTGACATGGAAATATTTTTTAAAATAGCATGATGCAAGAGTAGATAACATGTGGTATCAAGTAATTTGGTTCATAGTAGTCGGGATTTTGAGGGCACAGGACTCAATTCTACACCCATTCTTTTTTCAGACATTGGTTGTGTTCTTAGGGAGGTTGAACTGGCCACCCAGTTCTCTGAATGCGCTCTGCTCATCGTGATGGATTGCTGACAGTTCCTCCTTATTCACTTCTTTTTAAAGAGAAAAAATAATGAAACTTTATTCTGGTGTTTGGTGATTCTATGATTGATTCTGCAGAGGCATCCTTTCTACTGTGAACCCCTTTTAAAGAAATCTTAATTTTTTCCATTTTTAACAAGAATCAATCTCAAGTGTTTTGCATAAATTGGAAAATCTTAGAAAACCTTATGTTTCAATGAAGTGTGATGATGTCTTTGCATCATGATGCTAAATGAATGCATATGTAAGGACATAAAATAGAGTTTATACATAATCCGTTTCTTCCTGTTGGTTACAGTTATTTGTTAAAGAATTACATTTTTCTTTTGGTGATCTAGATAATAAACAGGCAGGAATGTTGTCAGGTTGGTTCAGTCACTCCCCGTCACGCGGCAGGATGCACTTCCACTTCGGTCTGGAGAGGTGGGATTTCAGCCCCAGAAACGGGCATGACAGGCACCAACACAGCAATAATTAAATGTGCCAGGCCTTCCATCAGTAGCAAGAGCACTTCAAAGAACAAACTCCTTTAAGAGGTTGAATTAAACGCTTCTCAGCAATAGTTTGTGTACCAGCTTCCCAGTGCATACATACATAGATGAATGCTTTCTAATCCAATAGTCTAAACAGTCTCAGTCAAGAATTCCACTTCTGAAAAATAAATTCTATCCTTGCTTTTAGGATAGCTTCTTACCTTTTGGATATAAAGAAAACATTCTAAGGCGGCACAGGTAACTGCATCAGTTCTGCTGAGTTAAAATTAAATTGCATCGGATCTGTCATGATTATTTTACCTGTATCAGAGATTGGTTTTGACCCATTAAAATTTTAATTGTCATAATATAGATTCACCCAGCTGACGTTCTTAATAAAGCATCATTTTGCAGTATTTGTCAAAATGGAGAGGTTATTGTACAGCAGGACTGGCACATAACTAGGTCAATGGACAGAGAGGTGGACTGAACACTGGCTGATGTACTGGGCTCAAAGAGCTGCGATCACCAGCACAAAGCCCAGCTGGAGGCCAGTTACTGGTGGTGTGTACTGGGCTGCATGAGGCAGAGCTCTCCAGCAGGTCCAGGGGGGTGATCCTGTCCCTCTGCTCAGCTCTGGTGGGGCCACACGTGGAGTGCTGGGACCAGTGCTGGGCAAACATGGACATACTGGAGCCAGTCCAGCAATGGGCCATGAAGATGTTTGAAAGATTGTAATTTGAGGAAAGGCTGAGAAGGCTAGGACTGTCAGCCTGGAGGCTCAGGAGGGATCTTACTACTGGGTATAAATGCCTGATGCTTGCAGCATTATTGGGGCAGCCTCTGGGCTTTGTGTGGTGTGGTGGGACAACAGGCAACGCTGCCTGCAAAAATGGAAAACCAAACAAAATGTCAACAAAGAACATGCGCATCGGGACAACACAGAGGACCTCCAAAGGGATTCCAAAACCAGACCACGTGAACCAGAAGAACCAGCTGATAGGCCTGTGAATCAGAAATTACACTTTTAAGTTTCACAGTGGATGGTTGGTGGCAGGACCTCCCTCTGGCCACAGCTGGGGGGCAACTTACAGCTGCCGGCTGGGGCGATGTGTGTTTCCTTATCCTCGGGTCAGCATCCTTGTACAAAGTTTTTGTCTGCAGGAGTTAAATCGATTTTCCAGTATTTCATTTCTGATGTGTGTAGTAGCAATGTGTCAGTAGACATGTCTATGCCAGTACTTCTGAGGAAAGCTATTTACTCTGCTCTTGGGGAGGTGGAAAGCTTTGGGGTAAAAAGCCACTTTTGGAAGTTGTTAAAAGGTTGATTGCTGGTCTGAACAAAAGTCTAGTGGCAACCTGACTTACAAACCAGGACACTTAGAGCTTACACAAGGTGGCAAGAACGACCTTTAAAAGAAACAAGATGATGGTAGCAGGGGTGGATGCACAAAGTCGGCAAATATGCAAACACAACATGGCAATAAGTACATCTTAACAGTGACTTGATCTACAGACGTTCAGCTCACATCTAGCTGCACAGAGCAGGATTTAGTTGTCTGAAAACAGGTTCTACCGTGTCACTTCGGGTATCACCAGGAGCCTCACCTGGCCTGGAGCTGCTGCTCCAGAGCAGCACAGGCTTGACGTCGGGGCTGTGCGGCACTTCTCTGCTCTATCGAGGCATCTCAGACTCTCCAGGAATTCCCAAGTGATGCTGGATATTTGCCTGTAGGCAACTGAATGCTCTCCATACATAATGATTCAAGTGCTTAAAGTTAAATGTCTAGCGGTATTTTAGATATCATAGGGTATCCTGCCTGTCCCAAGATGCCACTTCACAGATCTCCCACAGATCTTGTGTCATACGTGCCAGCTCATGTGGGTATCTCAGTTCTTCTGGGACACCTAAAATGGTTCTACGTATGTATGTTTAGGCATTTTAATTGCCTTCCTATATTTAGACAGCTAAGTTTAGTCTTATGCCATCTGGTGTTGAAAGATACCATGAGGGATTCAATTCTGAGCTCTGGGGGTTGCAGTTCATCTGGACCCCTCTAGAGCTCTGTGTCAGGATGGCACCAACCCATGCCTAGAAAAGCTGGGTTTCTTTTGTTCTTTAACACGAGAGGTGACCCTTTATTTTGACAAATATTTCATCTCACAAGTTATAATTATACGAACGAATGTTGAATTGCTTATTGCGGTATACATATCTTTTAGAAAGTCCTAAAAGCATAATGACAATAGAATTGCCCTGTAGGAAATAAAATCTCAATGCTGTAGCAACAACATAGCAACACTTCATAGGAAGGAAAGATTAATTTATTTTAAAATAGACTGATTTCAGTATATCACACTATGATATCCACAAACACCAGGACGCGTGTAAGCAGTTTGCTTTGCGACCTGCCCAGGATTCCTTGCAATGACACGGGGGATGACAGGCATCAGGCTTGGAGCCCCTCTCCACACTTCCTGGGTTCTGCTTAGGAGAATGCTGATTGTGGATGTTTCTTATCACCCCCTTCAGGAAATGACTGATTTATCTCTCTGTCTTGTCCAACCTCTGTGAGTCCCCAGAATTTAGTCACTGTCTCCATTTCAGATCAGCCACCTATAGGTGTCAGCAACACATGCCATTTTAATAGCCCTTCTGCTGGTATTTTGCTCTCATGCATTCACATTCGGTCTCCATTCATGTCGGTATAAACGTTTTTAATACAATTTTCCACAGCCCTGGAAGATTCCTGAGCTTCTACTTTCCAGTGAATTGTAAGCACATTGGTACCTGCTGGCAAAAACGACATTAGCTTTTGTAAGTCCTAGGTTTTCTTCCCAAAAGTCTTCCGAGCTTCTGGCGCTGCCCCTCAGTATTTCAGCAATGTATTATGATAAACTTCCCAGTTTCCTGGCCCAAAATTACAAATGAAGATTACAGTTCATTTACTTCTATGCAATCACTTAATCTATAAATTCTACTCTGATCCAACCTTCATATTCTCTCTATTTTATTGGATTCTGGTCAACTGTCTGATGTGCCTTCCCACTTGCTCAGCCTCCATTGTTCACCTTACATTATCCCTCTTCATTCCAGACAAAGTGTGAAAATGTTTGAGAGGGAGGGGAAGAGACATTTTCCATTGATAGGACAGTCAGAAATCTGTTGAGTAATGGAAAAAAGTATTTATTTCACTTCTCAATAATATTCTAAATGTTCTCTGTGAGTTGTCGTGATACAGCATCGTAATACTGTCACTGACTGTCATGTTACATATTTATCAAATATGGCTAATGCATGGCTAATCAGAACTTTATTGGTTATAACAGAGATGTCAGTTGGCATCAGGTAAAGATCTTGATCCAGATTCTCTGTGCAGCATTTACAGTTGGGACCAGCTGCTAAATTTCTTCTGAGATTAGCATAGTGATCAATGCCAGATAGCTGATAGGAAGTTCAGTTCCACAGATCCCTGTTGTGAGAAAATCAGGATGTTTGAAGGAAAACTGAGCTGTGGAAGAATCAGGCAGACCTTTTTAATTCACATTAATAAGAAGAAAATAATTTTCTGCACATGATTCCATCACAGAGCACTGAAACTTCAAAAACCACACAAGGTTTGTATCTTCATTCTTACATTCTGTTAGTACAGCTGGAGAAAAAACTTTATCATCAGACCATTAAGATAATTTGGAAAGTAGTTTCAGAACCATTAAAGCAATCATGAAAATCTGCTGATAATAATGTAAATGTAAGATTTCAAAATCAGATTAAATCACTAAAGAGCAACATCTTCAGGCCTTTTTATGGGTTAGAATTGTTGTCTTCTGCTGCAGGCCTGGCATGAAATCCAGTTCCAGATACTATGGCTCACATGAAGATAAAATAAATACATGCTTGGAATGCATTCCGTATGATTTTGCATGTTCCTAGTACATTTCACGCATCCTCACAGCCTGTAAGAAACCTTAAGAACATCTGCTAGACCAATGAGAAAATTCTGTGTTGCAGAATTGTGATCTCTTAATAGAATCTTATGAATCAGACACACGTGTAAAGGAAAATATTCTCTTAAGGTAGACACACCAATGTGAGAAAATTAATGTAATGCTTCTTATTTTCACTACGTCTTCAGCCCCAGCCCTGTCTTCTGCTGCAAATCATTTCCTTGTTTACTAAGGAAGGAAAAGGAGAGAGGTTTCGGGAGAGGTTTCATCTTGATATAAGAAAGAAATTTTTTACAATGAGAACAATTAATCACTGGAATAATCTCCCCAGGAATGTGGTTGATTCCCCATCACTGAATGTTTTCAAGATGCAATTGGACAGGGTGCTAAACCGTCTCATTTATGTTCCCTTTCCCACAAAAGGTTGAACAAGATGATTTTTTGAAGTCCCTTCCAACCTGGGCTGCCCTGTGATTCCATGATTCTATGAATTAGTACTTAGTTACTGTGGTGGGTTGACACTGATGTAAACACCCCTACCACATGCCAGAATATCAAACAGTCAGAAGAGCACATGGTGACTGCTCAATGTCATGTAAGAAAGGGTGGTAGGCATTGGGGGCTGGAGGCATGGGAGGGTACTTGTGGAAAGGAACATTGTTGGAGCCACCACTGGAGCTGCGCACTTGGGAGGGGACGCTCCGTGCTGGAAGAGATATGGCTTTAAGGGACTGCAGCCATGGGTGACGCATGCTGGGGCAGGGACGTTCCTGAGGGCCTGCAGCTGTGTGTGACTCGTGCCAAGGGACTGTGGCCGCTGGAGGAACCCACACTGGAGTAGAAGAAATAAGTAAGAAGCAAGAAGCAGTGGAGGAAAAGCGTAAGAAGCAAGGATTCTCAGAAAGAAAGCATTCTGCACTGATCCCAACCTCCTGTACCACTTGTTGCCTCACCAAGAAGTCCGAGTGTCATGTGTGGTGTTGGACTGAAGTTGAGACCAGGGAGAGGGGAGGAAATGTGTTTCCCTAAGCATTTGCTTAGTTATCTTCATGTGAGTTTTTTTCCTCAATACCCGAATCAGTAATTAAAAGTTTATGTTAATTGGCCATACATGAAATTAACTGAAATTCCCTGAGTCAGGACTGGTTTGCCCATGACACCTACCCATCCCTGAAAATAACAAGAAGGTTTGACCAGTGATTAACGTTAAGAGCCTGCTTTGCACAGCCTTTCAGTTTGACCATGATGAAGTTACTTGGTCTCCCTGAGCTGCACATTTTCCATTTCTAAAATGAACATGGCTTTCAAAGAGGCATCATAAATATATTTCATCTTGAGATGCTGAGGTGGAATGATAATGGGAAATCATCTGACAATGGAGTGGGGGAAGACCTCCAAGTTTGGGGAAGATATTTATTTTTTTGTTAAGCAGATCAGAATATTTGCAGAGCCACAATGGCTGGGCTGTGCATACACTCTGAGGGTCATCTGGGGCATGTAAATACAGACAGAATTGAAGATACAAAGAGTAGAACAGTGATAATTGTCTCTTAATTTCCTCTAACCTCCATGGCAATGAGATAGCTGTTTTCAAAACCATGCCTAATGTAGCTTAGTAATATTAACTTCAGAACCTCCTCCTCCACCCCCTTGAAATACTTTTACTTAAATTCATCCCCAGTTTTCTAAAATAGTAATCTCTTTGGCCACCCTGTACCACAAGTCTGTCAAATGGTGGATATTAACTCTCTGTATTTCCAGCCTCATCTACTTTGTCATGGACTCATTCTCTTCACAGTGAGCCAGTACGCCTTGGCGGTAACCAGCAACTAAGCCTTTGCCATCCTGTGTTGCCTATGAAAAAGCCTTGTTGGTCTGTCATCTAAAGCAGGCACTCAAGGAAGGCAATTACTCAGCTCACTCTTCCAGCATCAGTCAGCTTCTCCCACTGAAGGGTCTTGAAGATTAGTCAGCATCAGATCAAGAGATATCAAGTGGTTTTGCAGCAGAACTTCCAAGAGATCATGGAAAAGGTTGTTTGAGACTAACTTGACTTTCCAAAACCACTGTCACTGTTTTCTGAAAGATGAGAAGTCTGATTCTTTTCTAAGAGGAGTGGTTTTAAGGGGCGGTCAAGTCCAATTAGATCCCTGTCAAGGTCTTTCAACACCAAACTCTTCAATGAAATCGGGTTCATAGTGGTCTTCCACTCCTATGTGTTGAAGAACATCAGACAGAGTAGTTCTTTTCTGTGATCATTAAAAATATATTGGATTTTTCAGTTCAAGTGAAGGCAGTGGGAACCAGCTTCAAAAGAAATGAGGACCTCAAGAATCAGGTTATTAATATGTGGAGCTCCCTGCCAAAGGATGTCCCTCAGAGGGCTCTAAAATTTGTGGGTCCTGGAGGCCAAAAATATTCATGGAAGAGAATCCACTGAGATTCATATCCCTGAATTAGAAATAGTTGGAGGCTGAGAAGTGTAAGGGAAAAAACATGTTTTTAAAGAAATATTGTGCAAAGTGTGTCTTTCATCTGACGCAGTACAGCTGTCTTGGGTTCACACATCTTCAGAACGAATCTTTTGCAACCTTCAGGCTACATCTGAGACCCCTGTGCAGGAGGGAGACAGAAAGACCCAGGAACATTCTGTGCTTCCAAGCATTTCTGATATCGGATATCCTAGTACCAGTATAGATATCACCAATGGTAACACCCCAGTGCTCCCAAAGCTCGCCTGGCAGGTAATATGTCTTCCTTCATATCAACAGTTATCAGTTTCAACATAGAATTGAAAAGTATTAAAGGAGCTTGTATGTAGCTTGTATATATGTGTGTATGTAGTAGATGGGAAATGATGGAGATATATCTGGTACTTTATCTCTTGTACAATAACAGGTTGATATTTTGGAGAAAGGAAGCAAATGTCTTAAGTGGTGCAACAAGGAGCAGCTGAACAGATGAACTGAAAGCTGTGTTGGACAATGTGGACACAGATAATATTGAACTGTAAAGAGTGTTAAAGCTTTGTTGATGGATCTTCTATCTAATTTACAAAACAAGGTAATGTCTGTTCCTTTATCTAACCTATGTGATAAGAGTAGAGAGCCTTAGAATAAAACACATGCAACTGTCAATAGGTGCAATAAATTCAACTGTCTTTGAAGTGGGTGAAATTCTCGTACTTAACATACTCCCTCTACAGCCTTCTGCCTCATCGCTGGCGGATCTAACTTTTTATCACAACTGGAATGTTGTGCTCACCGATGCCTGTCATTTTTGTTATGAAATGCATGTATGCATATGCTGCAGTTTACCCTGCTAAACAATCATTCAGCCTGAAGAACCAATAATTTCCACTGATATTTCACAGTTCTTAGACTGTTTGCACTTATGTGAATTATTCAGCACATTTTTTCCTCCTCATTTTCCATGGAAATTTAATAAGAGTTTAGGATACTCAGCATCATCCAGAATCCTGCCTTAATCTCTCCCTGCAAAATGCATGTAGTTACTCCCTACAAGCACAGAGAGATTTATTGAAGTCTGACGCTAGATTGAATGGTGCTGCTTTTGTGGTGGAGGACAACAATCAGTGTAATGCCATAAACATAATAAATTTATTTGATGCCTTTTACTGTTCTATTGTGAAAATGGTGTAATCTGAAGTGTACAGTAACAATAAGTATTTAAAAAATGGAATAATTTGGCTTTTGTTTTATTCTGTCTGACCTCTTAAAAACCCGGACAAAACCCAACTGTCTTTAATTTCAGCATGATGGGAGAGACAGTGACCTTTCTCAGGCAACAACTAAGCTGCTACAACTTGGTCGAGACCTTTCAAGACAGAAAACAAAGTCTGAATTATGTCAATCTCTTCAGACTGAAAAGGGGAACAAAATCTCTCACAAGGCAAGTTCGATGATGAATCTTACATATCGGTGATAGATGTGGAACAATATGAAAATGAGTCCTGCTGTACTGTAGGTAGAAAATGAACCAGTTACTTTACAATTAAATGACATCATTTCAATGGGATATTAATTTTCTAATCAGATTTACCTTTAAAATTATGATCTCCTAACCATATGATACAGAAGAATATTAACTTGTAAATGACTGATTTCTTTTTCTGTGTTCCACGCCACGAGATGAACATGCTACTATGCAACTCATAAAGATTATAGGTTTGTTTCCCTGAAGACATTTCTGGATCTCTTAGAATGTAGAACTAGTTTTGTTGTTTGCCAATACTTGTTAGGTAAAATACTTTTCTTTACAGAAGAGTGCATTTCTGGTGTGAAAAAAATATGTAATATATATGAATGTAAAGAATAAATCAAATACAACATCTAAAAATTTAGTAAAATTTTCTATTTTTCAGTAATTTGAACAGCACATGCCTCTGTAAGATTTGTAATTATGCTTCTACATAAACAGTGTTTTTAATATTGTTATAGCCCTGTAAGTAAATTGAGTGCTCTGTTTTCATTATGCTTCATAGAAACTGCTCAGACTGCTTTAAAAACCTCTGCCTCTATTTGCTGAAAAGTCCATGTTCTAATTATACTGATAGTTTCATATGTTGAGAGAAATTTCTCAGCTGTTTCATGCATTTGTGGCTGGACTTGGGTTTGGGTTTTTTTCATGTAGAAGTTCATGGCATTTCTGAGCTCAAATCTCGTCATGGTAGGATGTCACTTTATTTGAGATGATATGAGTACAGGAATTCATTCTTCTGACAGCCTCTGTTCTGCTTTTGTAAGTGGTAAATTCCAGCCTAAGGAGATGTCAAATCACAATGAAGAGAGGCTTGCCTAGAAAAAAATGATAATTCATGTTTTACAGTATTCAAATTCAAAACCACCAGCGTGTGCATATTAAAGCAAAACATTAGATGTATACAAATTAAAGCTGCCTTGGCCTTAATTTTCTAATTTTTTAAGAAAAGCAAAGTTCAGAAACAAGTAAATTTGACACTTTGCTATGTTCTACAATATTTTAAGGAAAAGAATCTATTTTCTGCCTATAAATGTTCTTCTTTCTTTAACCTCACTGCATAATCATTTTCTTTTGGATTTCCTTTTCTTCAACTAAAGTATTACCTGTTTGTATAGCTTCACACACAAATGTCCAATACTTCCTTCATCTGCCTTTATTCTCTTGCTTTGTTATTTTTAATATTACAGGCCCTAGGAAGCTCTGCGTCCTCAGTGTGTCCTGGAAGGCATTCAGTAGTACCATATACACAAACGAGATACGGTGTCTGACTGACAAATAGATGGACAATCCGCCATGGCGAATGCAGCACTGCTAAAACAAGTATTCTGGACCCTTCCACAAGTGAACTTAACATTGACTGGTAATGAAGTGTGGAAGTTATGTTGGCACGAGCAGAACTTAAGAGTAAATCAGCACTGTGCTGTTAATGATGCATTGTCACCCCAGCTTCCAGTGAACAGTAGGATAGACCTACGTACTGGGAAAAAAAAATAAATTACCAAAGCTGCTAAATACATGTGACAGCATAGGCTCTGTCAGCCTTCCTTTGAATGTATTCCCATGCTTCTACCATAGGAGGTAGTACTTGAAACAGGCACTCAAGTAAGTACTCATTCACTTCAGGCACCCAATAATTCACCATGTGCTGTTGCACCAGGTACGCCCGTGGGCTCGGGTGGGGAGCTTGCTGCTGCCGGTGGCCTGGGGCTCCTTGCATCCCCTGGGGAGAAGCCCCGGTGCCTTCCCTCAGTAGGGGACAGCCGTGGCCTGAGGCGCAGCGCCCGACACTTGTGCAGCTGAGGAACCCGGGTGCGGGCCAGGGCCAGCTTCGGGGCTGAGGGGCCCAAGCTGTCAGGTCCACTGACAGGAGGTTTGTCCTTGGGACACCACAGGTTTCTGTGGGGAGGTAAACTCTCCTACCTTTGCTATTTTGACCCTCAAGCTGGAAGCTTTGCGTGCACTCTTGCCTCCAAGTCCAGTATTTTAGATTTTCGTATTAAAAGAAGCAGGAGACCATACAGTCAGTCGGCAGACGGGAATGGCACTGAAGAAGAGCTCCCCTTTCTCACACCTCCCTGGCAGGCATGTTGCTCTTACTTACAACCACAGCAGACGCGACCTCACCCCACGGGGCTTGCAGGCGCTACGAGGATGGCGCTCAGCCCGCCCCCGGGAGGCCGCAAGGAGAGGCCCGTCTGCCCGAGGACGAAAGCGCAGCAGGTCGGCCGTGTCTCTGCCCCACGAAGGGCTCTTCTTCACCATCATTCCCCCCCCCCACGGCTCATTACCGCGGGGGTCCCCCCGCCCATCCCCTCCCCGCGATGCCCCCCACCAGGGCCAGCCCCGCCGCTGAGGCGAGCGGGCCGGGGGCGGGGGCGGCCCCAGGTGAGTGGCACCGGCGCTGCCCGCGCCTGGCCGGCAGGTGGCGCCGCCCGCTCCCGCGGCGCGGGGGAGGGGAGCGGTAGCGGCAGCGCAGCCCGGAGCCGGCTGTCAGCGCCGCGAGAGCCCTGGGTCCGTGCGGGGCGGCAGACGCCAGAGCCCCCGGCGCCATGGAGCCACAGGCACAGGGTGAGTCTCGTCGGGACAGAGCTCTCCGGGTGGCGCGGGGGTCCTGTCCCGTCCTTTCTTGCCGCCGGGGGCTGCCGCTCCCCGCCCGGTCCCGGGGAGGGTCGAGCCCACGCGGGGACAGCGGGAGAGTGCCCCGCGGCAGGGAGAGCCTGAGGGCGAGCCGCGGCCCGGGGCTCCGCCCGCCTCTCCGGCGAGGGGGCCGGTGAGAGGAGCGCGGTTTGAGGTGCTCGTGAGGGGCTCCTCGGCACCCCGCTGGCGGTCGCGGCCCCGAGCTCCGCCGGGGAGTGCGGTACGGCCCGACCCGCGGAACGTCAGGGCGTCCTCGCCGTGCGCCCTGTCCTCCATCCCGACCCGGGCTCCTTTCGGCTTTCCTCCTTTTACTACACGGCTGGGGTGGTGGCGTCCGTTTTCTGCTTCTGCCGGTTGTAAACCTTTCACGGTCAAGTAGCTGCACCACAACTTCGCGTTAAGTTAACCTCGGTAAAAGGTGTGGGATCCTTGTAAGGGGTTTGAGGTAGTTTTGTGTGCGGGTCCTGCCCGGCCGGCCTGACCCTCCGCTCCAACTCCGGCCCCTGCCTCTCGGGGCAAGGCGGGAGGGTGGGTGCGCGTCCCTGCCGAAATCGCAGCCCTCTTCTTGGGGGGCTGCGGCGTGCGAGAGAGGCGTCTCCGGCAGCGGGGACAGCACGACTGAACTGCCAGCAGATCTCTCAGCTAAGAGCAGCTTAAAATGGGATATGCTAAAGCATTTCTGCAGTTTTGCAAACACGGCTTTCATTAACTTAAAGTGAACGTTTTCTTTTTTCTATTGCAACGGTTATGATTAAGTTGGATAGTCATATATCTGTGTGGGTAAAGTTAATTGGCCTCCAAAGAACAGAAGAAACTTTTCATGCAAGATTTAAATGGTATATGGGTCAACCTAAGGTATTTAGCACGCACAGATCTTGCTCACCTTTATGGCCTTGCTTATATTTTCTGTGACTTCACCACGCACATCCCTAAGTCAACAGTACTAAGCAGGTGGTACAAATATTTTTGTGAAAGCACAATGTTTAGAAACCATTTTATGTCATCTTTAAAATAGAGAGATGAAGTAAGAGGGAGACATATGCTTATTGAAATTAACTGACAAATTACCCTTCCAGAACAGTTAAAAATTCTCTTCAACAAATATACGTAAAAGAGGCAAATATTGATTGCAAATACGATTGCATGTAAAGGAATACGGTGGGAAATTAGAGTACATGATGCTTGTGAAGGAGAAAGCCTTTCCAGCAAAAGCGTGGTGTATGTGCTGTCCTAATGGATACATGGCTGAAGTTGATTTGCAAAATAAATAGATCTGTGATTCAGTGCCTGGGGTTTTTAAAAGTCAGTGTTAAGATTATAGCATAAGGCTGTTATTTAAACTAATTTTCTGAATATGTCTGTACAGGTACTACGGTGGGAGCTCCTGTTTTTTAAACAGGAACTTTATATGGAAGAGGATTTCTTCATTTCTTGTTTTGTAGAATTGATGGAAAACAGTATCTGATTCTAATTAGCCAGATAATGGTATATGTGCATGTGAACTTCCCTGACTAGTATGATGAGTAAATATGTTCTTAATACATGTTAAAAATTCAAGCCAATAAATGTGTTTTGCTAATGTATGTTTCAGTCAGCAACTCTGTTACTGCCACAGGTCTTTAATAAGTTCTTCTTCTGGATGAATATCTGTTGGCTAGTGAGAGAACATAAAAGCATTTTGTACTGCTTAATTTTATCTAATTAGGGATTCTTAGCCCTTCATTTTTCTGCGTGCAATGCAGGAGCTCAGGAGCTTTTGCCTTTTTTTTTTTTTTGTAATCTTAAACTTAGTTGACAGAAAGACAAATACGGGACTTTGCAAGACTATACTCAATTCTTAAGTCAGTTTTTTCTTCTCTTTCCCACCTGTTTGTTTTATTTCTACAGTTTCTCAGAACAGCCTCCCATTACTTAAAAAATACCTTTCTTTGATACACTAGCAGTACAAGCTAAGACTTTTGTGCTAGGTATTTGCACGCCAGCAAACCTTTGTTCCAAAATGGCCCTCTTTCTTTCTAGACTTAATTCAGTGCATGCTACTGCAGTTACGGGGCCTTGCTGGCAAGAAGAATTTAACCTCTATGTGTCTAATGCAGTTGAATTCAATTAAGTACATCTAAGCACTGGCCAGAAATCTGAAATTTTCAATTCAACTATGCAATTTCCAGAGCACAGTTATAGGAGGTTACTAACAAAACAGCAGCAATTTGTTTTGGGGAAAAAAAAAAAAAACACTTCCAGTATCTGCTTAAGCAACAGGAGAAAGGTGTATAATGAGTTTATGAATTGCTTCTAAGGAACGTTTAGATGCCCACAGAGAAATGAATCCTGAATGGTTTGTTCCAGTGTGCTCTGCTGGGGGGTTGCATTCCAATTGAAAAGACAGAGCAAAAAGCTATAAATTTGAAAGCACTGTTGAATTTCTCATATTTAACACTGTAAAGGTTTTCTTCAAAAGGACTTTTCTACATAATTATGTCGTTTGTGCCATTTTATATTGTCCTGAAGGGAGGCTATGCCTGAGTAGATCAATTTCCTGTTCAAGAAACACACGCATGCAAGTATAAAATGTAGATTTCTTCAGAGCAGGAAAATAATTTTTTTCAGCATTTGTACATAGCAGCATGAATCAACCTTATAAATCTTAATGCAACTGTGGGGAAAAAAAAATATTTCGTGTAACTCTATCATGGTACTGATAGAGGTCACAGCTAACATCAAGAGTTTCTGTGTGGTTCAAGGCACAACATAACATCTATCCATGCCTCAAAAAATGCGAAAGTTAAATGCTCTGATTTTTATCCTAAAGCAGTAGAGAAAGTTCAAGGACTGAAATGGAATTACTATTAAGTATATTGAATATGTCGTGCAACATTCATGTTAACTAGATGAGACAGTCTACCAGACAGAGAGTAATAGTAATTAATGTTAAAATTATTTTCTAAAGAAATAACCATATGTTCCATGTAAACAAATTCATATGTGCAATAAAATTCATAAATTGTACTTTACATAAATCGTATCTTTAAGCCTCTGAGTGCTTTTATCTTTGATCACTTTTTCCTCTTAATGGTCCTAGAGCTAGCTGATCCCAGGAACACACCAGCTATACTTATGCTGGGGGCTAAAAATTCCACAAGAACATATTTGTTTTCCTTCCTATGGCTGGTGAAGAGTTTGGAAGTCTGAAGAATGATGCTTCTCTCTGAAATACAGGATAATCAGAACTGTGTCTTTGTCTCTCATGATACTCGTTCCACTCCAGGTCCAGATTAACTGACTATCCTGTGTAGTCCTGCTTTCTAGTTTAAAACTGTGAGTGCCCTCTAATAATGACAGTACCATGGATGTCTTCATCTGCCTCTCATCTGAGCATCCCATGTGACTTTTAACACTGAAGCTTTGCTCTTAGTACATCTTTCTCCTTTTGCAATAATTCTCCCTTTTTTCTTGTATCCAGCTATATCCTACCTCCTTCTTTCTCTGTTGTATCCTGTCTTGATCCTTACCCTGATTAAGCTTTGGTGTGCAGCTTTCTGCTCTTTGTCCTTTACCAACCCAGGTAGCTCAGTCAGCTTCGTGCACTTCCAGCCTCTGAAAGGGTTTTTGAGGCATCTCCCTGTCCTAGCAGTTCTGCCTACTGCTGTTCCTGACAGATGTTCTGCATCCTCTGCTAGTTGTGCATTTTAGCCATAATAGCTTGCAGTGGCTACGCATATACCTGTAAAATATTGTGGTGAGAGCTGTAGTTAGTTCAGATGTTAGACTCCTTGGGGCCTGCATCTCATAGACCTGCAGCACTGCACTGCTTTCCTCTGCTGTGTGCAGCTGACGTGCTCTGTCTGAGATCCTCAGGCCGGTTGCATTTGACACTTGAGGTTACAGAGCAGAGGCAGCACCTGGGCATGTGCCATTTGGCTGGAGCTTATGGTCAGAAAGAAATAATTAGAAGTCGCAGCAGTGGCCCTCTCCCTGCCACAGTGGCACCTGTGGCATCTCACAGTCGGATGGTCTGAGGTCTCCCATGGTGAGGAGGTGGTGTGTTACCTGTGATAAGGTGTACAAGACTTGCCAAAACAGGGCATTGGCAGCTTGGTTAGCATTCTCTCTCCCTCTTTCTCCGCACTAGCTACTCATGTGGTTACTAATACAGATATGAATCTGGATAGAGAGTCAGTCTCACAGTGGGAAGGTGCGTGTAAGGAACACATGGAGATATTACTTCACTGCAGCAGCAGTGCTGTGGCCATCACGCCAAAGCACAGCCTTGCTGGAGACAGCAGCGTCTTCCCTAGCCTCATTGTGTGAGGATGGTGACTACCAAGGAGCACTGACCATTTTGTTCTCTGCTCTTAGGGGAAAGGTGAACAGGGTAAAACTAGTGGCTGGGGGCTGATTTAGGGTAATTGTTCTATGAGAAGAAAATCCCTCTGGTTGGGTAAGTCCATCAGCACACCGGTTGGTCAGTGTTGATACATGTGAGAAAATGGGAAGTATGAGGCAAGGGGAACCTTAGTTTTTTTGCCCAGCAGCAGCAGCTAGTTCCTTCCATTATGAGAAGTGCATTTACATTCCCCACCTGTCTTTGCAAGGAAAGCGCCTTGCCGTACATGCTTCTGAGGCTTCAAGGTTCACTCCAGTTAACCAGGGGTTTGTGCTGTCTCCTTACTGCCCTCTGGAGCTCACCACTGCCCCGCTGTGGAAAGCAGGAGAGAGGACTTCGCAAAGGGTCAGGAGGATATTGGAGTAATTGAACCAGCCAGTGATAACCTGCATATTTGAGTACATGATGGAAGTCTCAGCTGCCATGTTAATAAGATCACATGAAGATGAGGTCAAGTGAAAATTGTAGGGTTGCAATTTATAGTAGGATTCTTAAATATTTAACAAGAGCGTGCAGAGCTCGAGATAATTGCTCTTTCATCCTTTTTATACTAAAAGGAGGGAAAATATATGCATGGAATAAGTTATTTGGTATATCAGATTTTAAGCAAATAAATGTCTGAAATCAAATGCAGTGTTTCTGATTTACCCTTTTGAACCTGTACTGCTTTCAGCTTTATGACACTTGTCACAAGATTAAATTCAGTTTGCTGAGGCTGAGAAAATTTGAGTGGTTTCATGCTACACATGAGAAGTGAGAATATAATATGGTGGGATTTAGAAAAGAGATAAAAAAGGGATACCTCCTCTAAAATCTAAGGCCAGTCTTATGTGTGGTAACTTGGCCAGTTTTAAGATATAAAACGCAGAACATGCAAAACCAAACACATCAAACCCTAAAACATGTTTTTGAATTCTTGGTCTATTTTTTCTCCTGTATCTTCTTATTTTCACAGGACTGCTGATATGAGCCCTATTGTGAGGCAGCACAAGTGTACTCTGAGTCTGCTCTCTGTCAGTGTTCTCAAGTGCACTAGTGGAAAGATGAGTCTGCTGATGCTGTTCTGATGTGCTTCGCTGACTTGTGCAGTACACTACAGGAATGCGTGGAACTTTTGAGGTGCTTTGCTTAGGCCAGGTTGGATAGGGCTTTGAGCAACCTGGTCTAATGGAGAGCGTCCCTGCCCATGGCAGATGATCTTTAGGTAGATGATCTTTAAGGTCCCTTCCAGCCCAAACCAGTCTATGATTCTGTGTGCTGCTTGAAGGTCAAGGATGTGGCACAAGCTTGGCAGAAGATTGCAGAGGGATTGAAGCATGTTCTATGTGGCTGTATTTAGAAATTTAGGTATTGTTTAATAGCTTGTTTTAGTGTAATCCTGGAATTTGGGTTTAGAAAGACTGTACTCAGCCTTTGTTTCATAAAGTGTTTTAAGGGTAAAATTAGATCTTTCTTACTAATCAGAAAATACCTCTTGGGGTAATATACAAATATGAGATCTGGGCAGGCTAGTTTTATCTGGTTTTATTTGTATCTCATAGAAATGCATAGTTGCAATGCCAAATTTTAGAAATGTAGTCTGCTGTAGTCATATTGCTGCTCTCTAAACTGGGCATTTTGGCCACTGCATTCTCTAAACCTATCGTGTACAAGAAATGTTGAGAGGGGACTGACAAATCTGGATTGTAATATCAGATGTCACACTGACTTTCTCCAAAACCTTGGGCATATTAGTTGGTTTGTTTGATTCTTTAGGACAGAAGTAATGCCACTTAGCCATCTTTGAGATCCGTGGATCAAAATCATATTATAATAGCATCATTACACTTCTACATACATGGTGTGGTTAACTGTCGCAGGGGGATAACTGTAAAAGACACAGCCATTTAGCAAGTGTTTGTATTGCACTTCAGCACTAAATCTCTTTCTTTCTCTTGTGCTGTCTCTCATTCCTTCTCTTTCACTTTGTCAAAAGAAGCAGAATGTCAGCAGTGAGGATCTTTCTGCATATATTCCTATCTGAAAGTGTAATACAAATGCAAGAACGTGACATGCTTGAAATTATACTGCCTCAAGTACCATTCTACCATGATGATAAAGGTCTTACACTGAGTCTTCCATTTCCCTGTCCTGCTTGGCACATTTTACCTTTTCTGTGCTTGTAAGACTTAAACCCTCTGGATAAAAAAAAGGGCTTCTAAAAGGCTGTTCTTGTTAATTATTTCTGAGCAAGATTTCTTGAACTTTTTGTTTCTTTTTCACCTACTCCAGTAAAAAGGTATTGTGTTTATATTAATGGCATGGAGTAAAGGGTACAGTAAAGTGAAGGATCCACTACTGGATCCCCAAGCAGACAAGAAAGTTCCCACTGCAAATAGTCGCATAAAGTACTAGGAGTTTTGGTATTCTCTCCGCGCTGTCTGTCATGAAGCTTTCTTACATAAGGCTGGTTGCTGAAAGACATCTCATTTTCGTAGCTGAAAGACTGGGCTTTTACAACAACCAAGTAAGAATAATATAGCAGTAAAATTTGTAAAGACAGGCTTACAGAAATAAGGAAAAGTCATGGTTATGTGTGTGTATCCTGTGGCCCAATATAATAGCTTCTCTCGTTTAGTCTGTTGTCCAACTAATGGGCTTTCAGATGCTTAGGAACTATGTAGTCAGGGATCCAGTTCTTGGGCAATTTTTACATCATTGCATTTCTAGTCACTCAAGGAGAATCCAGGGATCTTGGAGAAGCAGGTAGTGGGTGTAAAGATCAGAGGGTGGTCTAATGCCTTCTGTCACTTCCAGAAAAGGGAAGGTAACACTATGCCTTGAGCATATTGTTCATATATCCAGTTCCTTCTGAAGCAAGGAGGGCTGTCAGGAGAAATGCTTGCTACTACGGTTTTTTTGTTGGTCTTCTGGGGTTTGGTTTTTGTAATGTTGTCCTGCTATCACCACTAATTTACCTTAGCATGTAGTTATCCTTGCTGTCCACCAAGAACCTAGTCAGTAAAGTGTTTTAAAGTAATGAAAGTTCTTAAAATGTTTAATGGAAGGCAGTCACTTTTCAGTTTTGCTGTTCTAAAGGCAAAATTAAACTTTTAATGTTTTTGTAAGATAATAGAATTTAAAGTACTTTCAACAACAGATTCCTCAAAATGCAAACTCAAGATTAGCATTTAGTATAACACAAGAACTAGGGCTCTAGTGGTGCTTTTGGCAGAGAGAGATATAAAATTACACTCTGAAAACATTTTTGATATTCATGCAAGCATAAAGTGCCTATAGATATGGTGTTGGTTTTCCCAGTAAAAAGTGTTTGCACAGAATTTTTTTTTGTAGCAGGCAATACATTTATTTTCATGTGCTTTCTTGCTGAAAGTGCTAGTTTCATTTGCTGATCAGTGAAGTTGTTAGGATCAGATTCTACCCAAACTATTTCTTCCTCTTTTGAGAACCATTCTTTCTGTTTATTGTTTCCATTTGTCTGTGTTTTGCTTTAATTTGTGAAACACCCTTCCTCTTTAGCCACCCGAATACATAAGCTGTCTCTCTTTACTACCTCTGCCACACTTTAAAGTTGTATTTAGTAATTACCCAAAAATTAAAGCTACTGATCTATAAATTGTAAGTAAAGCATGGAAAGCATGATTAAAAACTATGTATGGTATGGATTTAAAAGGCTGTATGATTTATATTCTGTAAATATTTATAAATGGTGACTGAAGGGAGCTGATGCTTTCCATGTTTGCCTCTTCGGTAAAGAGTTAGGTTTTTCTGAGTTCACCTGTTTGTTCAGGGGTTCTCTTTTCACTAGTTTCCTCACCAGGAAATTAATTGCGTTGCCACCTGAGTGGAACTAAGGTGGTGTGAGTTTGTGGTTAGTTGCTCATAACCATCTTAAAGCTTTAAAATAGTTTTGCATAGTTTCCTGGGAATAATTGTTTTCGTTGTGCTTTAGGTGGATTTAGTAGTAACTTCTCATGCTGATGTTGGCTCAGGCATTTTAGGTGCTTATCTAATTCCTCTTTCTGTGTTTCACACTTTAATTAAAATGTTCTTAACTCCACTGAGTAGATCACAGGTCACTCTAGGAAATGCTGACAGATTTTAGAGAATGACATGGAGCGAATGTGTTTAGTTAGAATATCTTCTGAAGGCCTCAAATGCTTTACGTTCTTTCTCTGTTGGGTTGGTGCATGCGAAATTTTCATTAAAAAGTGATCAGAGTTAGTTGTGTTTAAACACAACTAGATTTTCCTTAGAGACAAGTAAAATGTATGTACATTACAGAGTTAGAAGGGCAATTGTGCCAGGAACAGAAGATTATCTTCTGCTCAAAGTATTTTAATAGGCAGATGGGAGCTATTAACTTATTGTGGAAGGAAGGAATGGAAGTCACAATCAGGGAGAATGATGTTTGCCATGTAACGAAACTATCTAACCAGTGCTGTACACTGTTATGTGCATATGAGAATACTGAAGAACCAATGAAGCCATGTGGTCTTGCAAGAGTAAATCCTTCCGTTGTGTTGTGGGTCGGGTGCCACAGAAGCTTTGATAGCAAGGAAAAGATGATGTTGAAGAAGGAATGACTACCTGAATAGCCTGACTTTTTTTAAAAAAAAAAAAAAAAAGGCTGCTGAATAGTGTCATTCATATAAACTGAATCACAATGCAGTTTTGAAGATTTAAATAAGGTCTTTGCAGAGTAAAGTAACAGATATAGTCAGGAAACTCTAAGTCAAATACTACAAGTAGAGAAAAAATATGTCTCCCCTTGTGGATTTAAATTGCTTCAACAAATAGAGATGCATAGATAATGAGCAATATAGGTGAAGTCTGCATTAAGCACAAGGAATAAAGAAAAGTATGTAATGATAGTAGTTTGTACTCATTTGAGAGAGGTTCAAAGATGGGAACTAGATTTAGACCTAGAATCCAGAATTAGAAGTCTGCTCAGTTGTGTCCAGGTCTGCACAGAAACATGAAGTATGAACGCGTCCTGGAAGGGGAGCAGCAGTATTCTGGTCATAGCTATGTGCTGTACCTGGGAATCAAGGGCAGGGGAAGGGTTAGAGAGAATAAGATTTTATTGATTAAGTTGAATAGGGATGAAGATGTGAATGGAAGTTACTAGCAGAGATGCAAGTGTTGGAATACTGGTTCATTTTGGAAAAGTACATTGTGTTATGTCCATCCTGCAACAACATCCTCAGAAAAATCTTACATAAGGTAGTAGAAGAGTGAAGAGAAGACAAGGACTTTCTTGTGCTCTCTTTCTAGACCTTCTTAAGGTACTGGAGTTACAATAGGAATGATAACAGAGTGGGTGATCTGTATAGATTAGGGTAGAAGTTTGAGTGATGTTCTTGCCACTGAGTGTGATCTAATGCAACCTTAAGGGTTTAGCAACTCGTGCCACGTGCTTAGCTAACCCCCTTCCCTCTCCTACCAATTGGCCTGCTGTCCTCTGTGTTCAGAGCAGCTCTCAGAGAAGCTGACCCTCTTTGGTTCAGGGCTTATCTTCCCTGTTGGTCTTCAAGGAGGAAAAAAACACACTGTGTCTGTGATGGCTGTCGTTTTGGCTGGTATTTGAGGGTAAATTGGGGACCTCAAAGATGGAGACTGTATGGCGTGGCTGGAAGTGCCAGTCTCCATCTCCTGGTCTGATAAATAGCCTCCTCCCCTGCAGTGTGGTCCTCTGCCTAACTGGGGCTGGCTGCAGAGGCATGCCTCGTGCCTTCAAACCCTATCCAGGGGAGGAAAGGCCCAGAAACCTGTTTCTATGGGAACTTCACAGCTATCCAGGGCCCAAAGCCCCAGATGTCTCCACCCACAGCCTCATGAAGCACATTTCTTTGTAATGGCATGCTACAAAACACTGAGTGGGCAAAGCCACGAAATTAATGATGCCAAAAACTCTGAAGGCCTTAACATGGAGCTTGGCATTAAGAGCAGAATAACAAATACCTCATTTCACAGTTCAGGGTGCTGGCAAAAAAAACCTGGAGGAAAATGAAGTGAAACTTTGAGCTGAGCAGGCCTGGCTAGATGGTGCTTTTCTGATTGAGAAGTATTTCGTGTGGCCTGTGTCCAGAGAATTAGTGTCACATTAACTCCATATTCCAGGTTTATCAGAGCCACCTGGCGCAGCATTGGCAGCCTGGCTGCAGGGCAGCACATTCGCAAGAAGCGAAGAGGCACAAATTAGAGCTGCTTTGCAACATATTTGGAGTATTTGTTGTAACAAATAAAAATTTGTTTTATCTTAAAGGGGCTGTGCAAGGGAATACATGGCCTTTGTCTCTGGTAAAATGGGTTCTTTTCAAATAATATTCATATAAATTAGCTTTATTTTTAGTGGATTTCAATGACGATACAATTGTGTTGCAGGTGGATGCATCCAAGCGTAGGTCTTGTCTTAGGGAAGCCTAGAGAAACTCTATGCTGCCAGATGACCCCCCTTAGGAAGGCAAAAGTGCACTGGTACGAAGTAGCTAGTCTTAATTACGAAGGGGTTATGGGGTATTGCAAACTGAAGCAGGCCCTATTTAAAAAATGGGATGGGGGTGTGGAGGACACAAGACACGCCTGCTCTGAGGAGAATGTTGATTCACTGCCTCTTCTTGGTGGCCTTACATAGTCTAACATGAACACATAAAAACTCTAGAACTGTGCCTTTATCCACACTTACTGATTTATTGTTGTTAATTTATAATTATGATGCTGCCTACAAAGCTTAGTCACAGATCGTGGACCTTTTGTGCCAAGCAGTACGCAAAAAGGCAGTTCTGGTCCTTAAAAACGGTAATCTTTACTCTCCCAGTGTGAGAGATTGGGCAGATAAAGGACAAATTATCTTCCCTTTTATGTCTCAGCATTCCTAAATGTGTATTTTAGTATATGTAACAATACCAAGACATTTAATCTGTATTAAAGCAATGGGAATAATGAATTTGAGCCTGAAGAGAATAAAGAATCTATCGTGTACCCACTTATAATTGTGTATTTTCCCTAGTACGTTTACAGGATCAAACGTGACACACCTGCCTTACCTGTTGAGATAGCTGGATGAGACTGTGGGGAAAGCAAACAACCTGCTGGCTGTAGCGAGATTTTGGTCATTTTTAAATTGGATTTATAAAGATCTTGTTAGTTACGTGTTTGGTGATCTAAAGGATACAAATTATAGCTACTTGAAGAATTTATTTTTTTAATTAAAAATATAATTTTATCACTTCTTGCAGCACAGGTACTTTATTGGAAGTTAATTGAGGAGGCTTGTGAGTTTAATTATACTGCAGTTAGATTGCTATCTAGTCATACTCTTTTGCACCTGGCTTTAGAAAAGTACAATAAACTGATCCTTTCTTAGGAGACAAAGGTTATTAAATCCTGCCATTAAGTTTCTGTGATTTTGATTCAGTGAAGCAGATGTGTGAGCTTAATTACACAATTGATGGGACTGCAGTCACTTCTACCAGCTGGGGATGGGACCCAAGGTGCCTGTCTATTCTGAGATTAGAAAAATGTACCTTCGTGTATTTTTAGTATGAAAGGGTGGGTTTAAGAAATGTGACTGACAACTTCCACCTCTGACTGCCAGCATTTCCATGTCATAGCTCTTATCTTCCCCTACATTGCTTTTTCTCTAGTCTGATTATATATGCTTTATTCCTTCATTTGTTTTATGCAGTCTGTTACAGTTTCTAGAGTACCTTATTTGTAGAGAACAAGTCTCTTTTGTGACTCAGTGTCATCCACTTTCTCATTCCCTATTATTCCATCGTGACTTCATCATCTTTTTTTCCTTTTTTTTTTTTTTTTCCTTTCTGTTCTGCCTAAAGAAAGAAAAAGAGATGATAACCCTTCCACTTGTGGCATCTTTTTCCTACCCTTGACCTCACGGAAAGTTGTGCAGAATGATCAATAGAATGCACAGTAAGTGGTACAATACTGTCATTACTTTCAGTATTGACATAATAGAAAGAAGCATCTGCTGTCTTTAAACTGTTACATTTCACAACGATTGCTTTGTATTTCCATAGCTACAGCATAGAAAGCAATGTCGCCCTTGTCTTCCCCAGGCAGGCAGGATTATTATTTTATACAAAGAGAGCTAGCAGTTGGATAAAATGCATAAGATCATGCCTTGCATTTCTGGACTTTTCAGATAATTATTTTGTTTGGAACATCAGTTCTCAGGTTGAAGCTTGGTAATTACTTTTATTAAGTGATAGATATATTTTTTTTACCATGACTGCTACTTCAACTTTTATCCATTCCACTTCTGTCTTTGGGATGATTATCAAATTCCTTACCAATGTGTATGGCCTGTCAGTGCAGTGGTCAAACTGTGGAGTCTCTTTTCTGCCAGTTATTTCTGTGTAGATTGTCTCTCTTCGTTGGCATAGATTGGCAGCTCTGTCAATGGCTTCTGGGGGAAAAATAACAGAGACATCCCCACTGTATGATTAATTTATTTTTATTTTACTAAAAGAGAGAAAAGAATTAGGACGCTACAACTGGCTGTTTGTCTAGGAGCTTCAAATAGAAGTGTTCCTTTGTTTGGAAACCTGCCAATGTGTCTCATAGCTATGCGTAGATGTATTAATGCCTGGTTTTGCAGGGGTTAAGAGATGGAATGCAAAGTCTTAGTAAGGTCTGTGATGAGCTGCTCCAGGATGACTGGGGATGCTCAGTCTGAGATAGTAGGCTATGTCCTAGAGCTTTTGAACACCCAAAAGCTGTACTTTCTCCCCCTACTTGACACCACCCCCAACCCAAAGCCCACTGGAGAGAGGAAATGAAGACACTTGCCCATCCATATCTCTCTTCCAAGAAGCATACTCAGAAAAAAAGGAAGATTGAGCTCCCATGGTTGCAGGAAGTAGAATCTACAGTTTTATTTAATGTTTACACTTTTGATCTGCATGACCTGTGCATCTTGAGTTCTTCCCTCTCTGAACCAAGATGAACCCAGCTTCTGGGTTTATTTTCCAATCATAGCTTCAAAATCAACCTTCCTTCTATTCTAAGTCCTCTAGGAGAAAGGGAGGCTGTATGGTAATGGCTAGGCTCAAGCAGTTCAGACTTGTCCACAGTTAGAACCAAACCCAGAAGGGAAGATCCTCCTTCAAGTACTTTGTTTTCTAGGTGGATTATATGAAAGCATATTGTCCTGTTTAGATTCTCCCATACTAACATAGGAGTGGGAAAAATGGTACTGGAAATCCTTGCAATTTTTAATAATTTTTCTGTTGTAGTTATTTATTGTACGTGTTTCTAGTTCCCTTTTCCCCCCCCTTAATCTCTACATCTAGCCTTAAGACTACATTTTTTTTTTTATAAAGAAGATCAAAGACACTAATGCAATGTCTGGATAGTTCCTTTGTTCTACTTACCACTACATCCCTTTGAAGACTTAATTGCAATTTAAATTTGCAAACACGTGTTTTCCAATTTTAAGTAAGAAACAGTTCTTCTGCATACCTTGCTATGCTGTTAGCTACACTATAATGACATGGCAAAAGAAGCTGTAACATGTAATTTTGCTTACTAGAAGGGTTATATAATAAGAAGATGTTTTCTCACTATTTGAAATGAATACTAGATAACAAGGTAGGTATACTATTTTTAAGTGGTTGGGAAACAAAAAAATAGAGCAGTAAAAGGGCTTACATTCTTAACTGTTTTGTTAGAATGATCAGCTGTGTATTTCCTTGAAATGAATGTCAGAAAATGTACCCGAGCAGAAATTTGGTGTTCTTGCCTTTTGATTTTGCTGTCGTTATGGTTAATTCAGCAGATATCACTGCCAATAGTGTGGGCTTTTTTGTTGTTGTTTTTTTAGTGTTTTGTTGTTTGTTTTTTTAACACGGTCAACATACAGGAATTAGCCTGATATATAATACTGTAGAGCATGGATGTGAGATGAATATGGAGAAAATACATAAAAAGCACTAATTCCAACCCCTTCATCCAGCTAATCTTCAGGTACCTGAATGAGTCTAAAAATCTGTCTTGGAATTTATCATTGTATTGTTTGGTTAATTTAAATTTTGTGGAATAGCTACAGATCCTGTAGTTTCTGAGTGGCTTATTTAATTTGTCATCCCTACAATTCTAGTAGCAAACATATGCACAGACACAGATCAATGCTGAAACAGCTTCTTGCATTAAATCAGATTTAACAACAGACTTAGAATTTGGGTTACTACTCTTAGCCACAACTACCATGAACTTTGGGAGAAAACTCAAAAATGCCTATGGAATGTTTCACCATACTGTGACTCCTTGTATGGTTGTTGTATTATCTTGTCGTATGAATCTTTCAGAAGATCACATTAAATGTGTTCCCCCAGCTTTCCACCTCCTACTTTTTCTGTATAAATATCCTAATACAAAGGGTTGTCTGCTCAGTCATTGTGAGTTGGATCCTTCTGTATGACTTGCAGTTCCTAATTATTGATAATCCCATACTTTTAATGCTTCCTGCGTATTTTATCTAATTATATGTGACAGTAAGTACTAAAACTTTCTTTAAAGTA
Organism: Balearica regulorum gibbericeps; assembly: GCF_011004875.1. Taxonomy (NCBI): domain Eukaryota; kingdom Metazoa; phylum Chordata; class Aves; order Gruiformes; family Gruidae; genus Balearica; species Balearica regulorum. The sequence continues at coordinate 58,672,235 of NC_046186.1, forward strand.
ATAAGCCAAACAGCTCTTCGCACTGATTTATACTTACTTTATGCTTTCCCATACTTTATGGGGGCTTTTTTTTTTTTATTTTTGAAGTAACATATGTCCAGACAATCACTAGTCTGCCTGTTTGTGGAGACTAAATGAGTTACGCATGAGTATATTCTTAGTGTAATTTGTTCTAAGAATATAAAGTTGTATGAGACCATAGGGACCTTCAGATCTTGTCCCCAGCTATCTTAGGCCACAAGAAGAGGGGCTGTCTGGAAGAGATAATGTGGGAGGTTGGCTGGGTCTTGCATCTGTCTCTGGGCGGAGTCCTGTGATGGCATGTTCCAGAGCTAAGTCTTGATTGAGCTTCTGGATTGAGCTCGATTGCAACTGGAAGAAGTGGAGAGAAGGGAACAGGCAATGAGGACTCCTCAGCTGACCATGGAGAATGAGGGATGGGAAGTTTGTGGAATAGGTTCTAAGACAGCTTCTGCTCCGTTGATGTCTTTTGTGTAATTTTTCAGTGCAAGAGTGTTGCTGGTCACCAGGCACAACAACTGAAGTTACATTCAGGAGAAACAGGATTGACTTAATCTGGATAAAATGGAGGAGGAGCAGAAAATAGATGCTTGTAAGTGGTAGTGTGTGGGCTCTATCCTCATGTCCTACCTGTTAGTGGCCTGCTTGAATGAAACTTGGAAAACCTGTGCTTCAGACAAATACGTGGAGGTCAATGCCTAAAATATCGTGCTGTTAGTAAAGGATATAAGAATTAGAGGACATCACCAATGCGATGGGTTCTTGTGATGGCTGGTAATCTATTGGATAATGCTCCTAATTCATTCTGGGAAGCCTGCAACACCTGTATTACAAGGTGAAGCAGAAGTTATTCACCCACCCAACAACTGAATTGCTGTTCTAAATGGGTGGGAAGTTAATTCCCAATTCCACACCTGGATGTTGGTATAATTCTGAAATCATAGCAGCTGTGCATCACAATTCCATTTTTTCCAGTTTTGTCCACAGCTAGAAACAAGCCATGATCTTCAGTGTTTCTGGGAAGAGTGGGTAAGAGGAGCAGGGAATGCAGCTGGAATGTGACTCCTCCATGAAGAAGCACATACATACTAGTCAGGAAATGGAGGAGCATTGGGAACCTCAGACCGACCTTTTCTTTTTCCTTTTTTTTTTTTCTTTCTTCTGCAACTAAAGATTTTATGTTAGTCTTGAAAACATGTCAGCTACTTGTACAATTCCCTTCCCACAGTGACCAACCTTCCATGGCTCGTAACTAACAGTTATGCATCTTTAGGCAAAAATACTTTCTCTCCCAGACCAACTACCTGTGTGTTGTCAGGTTACATAGCTGGGCAGGAGAGGAAAATGCCTGCTCAGGATTTTGAGACTCTATGAGAGCAGCGCTTGTAAGTAGGCTTATATGACATCTCTTAAAGTGCCTGGAGGGTGCTCCTTGGAAACCTGCCCTTAAAGAATGGCTCCGTCGTCATCATCAGGGACTCACAGAACTCCCCTTGGTCTGGAGACTCTAGTTGTAAGTATGTGAGATGACAGTGGCTAGAGAGAGAAGGCAGTAAATGCAAGAAATGTTCTGCTGACTTTGCAGTGTAGGACAGTGCAGAGATACCCACAAGCTCTGAGCAACTGGTATATCTGAGTTCCAAAGGAGAGGTCCTAGCTCAAGGCTCCAGAGCAGTAGGTTGTGTTATTAGCATGTCTGAGCTGATAAGCTGTGTAACTTGGCATGGCTAACTAGCAGGGAACAAGTTTGTACTGATGCAATTGTAGTCTGAGTTTGAGCTGGTGGATGCTGACCTATATTGTGCTCCATTTCAAATATAATAATGTCCTAGTTGTAACCGCTCGGCTTGTTGTTGCTGCTTTAGCAGTGCCATTGACTACACAGAACTTGACTTTCATTTAGCAGGATTAAAGTGTTGTTATGTGTTTGTCTGGGGAGTATCAGATACCTTGCAGTTCTAGAATTACTGTGAGTCTCAGTGCAGTGAAGTCAGTTACACTTAATAATCAGGGGTAGGAATCCTAGCAGAGTAGGTTCTTTTATTGTCTTTACTTTTGTGAACACACAGGTAAAACTGTTTTAGTTCCTCACACATAAAACCAGTTGGTAATTTGACAGTAATGATTCTGACCAGGCATATGTTTGTCACTTCATATGGAAAACTAATTTAGACATTGGGAAATGTTTCACTTTGAAATTTTATGCTCCCTATATTTTATCAGAAGGAGCTTTAACTGAGAGTTAGTAAGTAATAAATATTTTCCCTAATCCTGTAAATTAGGAGAAAGGATTATTTAAATTAATTTTACCACTTTCCCATACTTTCAGTAAGCTATTCTGAAAACAGAGCCTTGAAATGTTACCTGACCAGATTCACAACTTCCCAGAAAGTTTACTTTACTAAACAGCTAATGACTATTTGAATACTATTATTTAAATAGCCTAAATTTAAAGGAAAAGATGAGTTTTGCCTAGAGATCAGCAAATGGAAATTGAGGTGCGCTGTGAAAGCTATCATATTCCAGTGCTGCGGGAAAGATTTGCCTTGGACATCTGATCAAAATGCCATTCTGTATTTTAGTTCCTGTGAGAAGTTACAGATTATTTGTGTAACTATAGATACACTATGACTGTGTGTAGATAAACAGTTATCTAGATAGATATATATTATGTATATATATTTAATTCCAAGTGAATTGGAAACCAGCTAAGTTCCTTCTAACCCCAAAGAAAGAAGTGTGAAACTAGCAAGAGCAGCTGTGTTACGTGCTCAGCTGCAAGAACTGTATGTATAAACTGAATGTCTGTACATGCACACCGATGAATGCATTGGTAAAGTGCAGATTTCTTTTTTCCTGGATGAAGTACATAATTGTTGGAATTGAATGTACATGGTGAAGTATAAAAATGCAGTGTTATGTTAAAATGCTGGCTGTTAGATACCTGAATCTAAAACTATAAACTCTTCTATATAGCGTAGAAAAATACTTTAGGACCTACTGTAACCATTTAGCTGAATCAACTCATCCTTGTACACGTTTTCATGAATTCTTAGAGTAAGTGTGTTTAACAAAATGTATGGCTAGATTAAACACACTAAATAGGATCCTATCTTGTTCTTTGATTCTTAAGGAATTACTCATGTGGTTAATTCAAGATATATGAGCAATCCCACTGAGGTGTTGTATTCTGTTATGCTTCTATACTTGGCACATCTATAACCAATGTCTGAAAAGCGTATTTCCCAGGCTGCCTAGTGAAAGGACCCTACCGGGAGGATTGAGAGAAGGCTTCCTGCACAGAGTAGAAGGTGGCAGAGTATTTTGGGGTCAGCAATACTAGCAATTAGAGCTGTTTTGCTATGAAAATCATTACCAATTCTTACATATATTGGTGTGAATTTTGCTGCAGTTTCCTGTTCTCCTTGGAGACTGCAAAACTAACAAGTTGTTTTATGAGTAGGAAAATGTCGATAGCCTAGTTTCCTGCAGTTTTGTGTCTTGTGGTTGGCTGACATCCTTGAATCAAATTAATACTATAATTCCTCCTTGAGGCTGTCCTGAACTCTTCCGGGGTAAGGTGCTGTAGAAACCTCACAGAAGGTGTGCTTTGGTGGAACGGATGCTGTGGCACCCCAAAGTACAAACTTGGAGATTTTTTCTGTTGTTGTAAAACAGATTTTATGAATGACCCTTCTTCCCTATTTGGTTTCTCTGATACCTCGTATAAGGATGAGCTCGTCTAGCATTCTGTCTGTGAAATCATTTTAAATCTTCTCTACCAACTGACTGTTTTCATTAAACTTGTTTTAAGAGACCTCTAACTCTGTTTGAAATCTAATACAGAATCCAGTGGTTATTAGAGGGGAAACAGGGACAGACACATAAATTAAAACAAACAAAAAAAAGACTATGAAGAACAAAATCTTGGGAACCATGCCTGCATACTTTGCTGTGCAGTTGCTTGAAATTGTGGATGCTAAATTCTTTAGGATATAAATCATAGGGACAGAGTTTTATGTTTACATTCTCAATAGATGGGAAGAGTTGAGATCTCTTCTGCCTCAGGAAGCCTGTTTTCTTTCTAATGTGTTCAGTTTTTTATTCCTCCTTTTCCTAAGCTGAAGACTATGACAGGCAAATTAGAGATGTGGTCTCTGAGGGTAGCCCCAGATACTAGTGAAGAGACCTTTTCACGTCAGATTCCAGAAATTAGTTTCTGTTGCTCAAATGAGGAAAAGAGACTGAGAAGTTCAGATGACCTAGTGCTGGAACTGAAGCATCCTACCTATGCTGATAGGCCTGGCCCAGGGCTGAAGGGGTCAGTCATAAGTGGTGAGAGGATACCAGTAAAGCTGTCTTCAAGAGAGTAGAATGGCAGCAGAAGGTGAAGTCCGTGACTAAGAGCTACTAGATGTGGCTGATAAAAAACAAGGATCATGAAGGAAAGACAGAGACTGAGAACGGCAAGGGAAGAGTGAGAGAGTAGGTTGCTCATGATAGGGCTCATGTGAGGAAGTTTCAGAACTGAGACTGGCTGAATGAAGTCTGTGACCCACAGTATGGTGGAGAGATGGTCAAGCTGGAACTGCGAGGTGACTGAAGTGAAGCCTTTGTGGAGGAAAAGTGACCATGAAGGAGGACTCTGGTAGTGGCTTGAGCAAGAAAGTGGAGACTGAAGGATCAGACTAGATTTTAGAGGACTTAGACAAGAAGCAAGAGATAAGAAATGGGACTGGCACTGGATAAGGTTGCAGAGGATCATGCAGAAGATTGACATGCATGTGCTATTTTGGAATGGATTGTAATTTCAGTTCAATCTTGAAGTTTTAACTTGACCATTGGGTCTAGTTAAGTGTTAGTCGGTTTTGGTGGTTTTGGTCCATGTTGGCTTCTATCTCTATCTAACCATTGTCCAGCAATTCTGGCCTCTTTACTTAGCTAATGCCAAACTAGTGCTGTCCCTTGAGCACAAATCTGCGTTCTTCTTAGCTCAAGTATCAGTTGCTGCATGATGACCTCATTTCACATCTACCCCAAGACTTTCCTTAAGGGTTTTCAGCCTTAACCCTGTTGCCCTTGAAAGTCTTCCAGCATTTCCAAGAGCTGCCCTGTACTGCTGCTCCTCCATCCATGAAAAAAGAGACTGCTTTCAAGATCATGGGGACTAAGTTTAGCCTGAGTCCAATAGCAACACTGTTAATCCTCAAACAAATACCAAAGAACAATTCTGTTTAGAGATGGAGGGGTGTTAATAAAGGTGATTTGAGAGTATTCCTACTGAATAAATGTGCTTTTCTTTTGTTGTGACTTCAGCAATCTAGGTTTTCCTGGCAAGCTGCTTTTTGGGTAATAGCTAAGGTATCAACTACTTCTATATGCTTTCATGTTTTTTAAAAGGTTTTGTGCTTAAGGGTGGTGCTCTATTCTTGCATACGGTGCCAGGCAGGGGTTCAGCACCTGTGTTGCTACTCTTTATCTTCCCACTCAGGGGAGGTTATAATTAACAAGGCTGAGTTCACCAGATTGTGCTCTGCAAATCAGTTCTGTTCTGTTAAACAGGAGGAAACCCAGGTACACTGGGGGACTCTAGGTGGAAGAAACGACAGAAAACTGGAGGGAGTTTTGCTTTCTGCATGAAAAAGTATTCAGTTTCAAGTTGTTGAATACTCCAGACTTGCTGCGTGTAACCTTTATTCCCTACTGCCAAAACTTAACAAAGTTCCATTCTAATCTCTATGTATAAAGTATACAAGCCTCTGTGGATCTGAGGAAGAAATTGTTCTCTTCTGTATTAAGCAGATGTCAGGAGTCAGCTGAGATGGCTGATTATCCTGCTAAAGAACTGAAATATGGGGAAAAGCACTGTCCCGGATGTAGCTTGGAGGAGAATTTTCTTCCACAACAGAAACATATTGAGAACTTTAAAACAAGTTCCAAAGGAGCAATAAATTTTTCTGTTATCTCATGTTTTGCATTGTTTTCTTTGCAGGCAATGAAGAGAAGGCTATTAATGGCTGGAACCCCAGCAATCATTCTTCTCTTTACTGAATGATCCGGAGATAGGATATATTTTGTTTCCTCTATATATATTATATCAGGCAGGCCCAGGTCTCGCAAACACTTATGTATGTGTTTATCTTGGTTATCATACATACTGATCTTGGTGTCGGATGTGCAGAAGAAGAAAGTAACTGGAGGTTCAGTATAATTGTTCACCCTTCACGTGTTTAGATTGAGCAGTCAAGGTATGCGTCCCTCTAACATTTAGAAAATTCAAACAGTAGGTATGGCATTTGCTTCTGCAAACTGTGTACGTCTGTAAGGTTCTCAAATTGCTGCAATCAGAGATACTTCTAAAGCAAACTTGGCTCATTAGTATACTTCCTATATTGCTCAGTGTCCTATTGTCACTATTCACATCATAGAATCATCATAGAATCATTGAATGGTTTGGGTTGGAAGGGACCTTAAAGATCATCTAGTTCCAACCCCCCTGCTGCGGGCAGGGACACCTTCCACTAGACCACATTGCCCAAAGCCCCATCCAGCCTGGCCTTGAACACTTCCAGGGAGGGGGCAGCCACAACCTCTCTGGGCAACCTGTTCCAGTGCCTCACCCACCCTCACAGGAAAGAATTTCTTCCTAACATCTAATCTAAATCGACCCTCCTTCAGCTTAAACCCGTTACCCCTTGTTCTGTCACTATACTCCCTGATAAACAGTCCCTCACCATCTTCCCTGCAGGCCCCCTTCAGATACTGGTAAGCCCCAGAGCCGCCTTTTCTCCAGGCTGAACAATCCCAACTCTCTCAGCCTGTCCTCACAGGAGAGGTGCTCCAGCCCTCTGATCAGCTTCATGGCCCTCCTCTGGACTCGCTCTAACAGCTCCATGTCTCTCCTGTACTGGGGCCCCCAGAGCTGGATGCAGTACTCCAGGTGGGGTCTCACAAGAGCAGAGTAGAGGGGCAGGATCACCTCCCTCGACCTGCTGGTCACACTTCTTTTGATGCAGCCCGGGACACGGTTGGCTTTCTGGGCTGCAAGCACACACTGCCAGCTCATGTTGAGCTTCTCATCAGTCAATACCCCCAAGTCCTTCTCCTCGGGGCTGTTTTCAATCCATTCCTCACCCAGCCTATAGTCGTGCTTGGGATTGTGCTGACCCACTTGCAGGACTTTGCACTTGGCCACGTTGAGCTTCATGCGGTTCGCACGGGCCCACCTCTCCAGCCTGTCAAGATCCCTCTGGATGGCATCCCTTCCCTCCAGCATGTCGACCACACCACACAGCTTGGTATCATCGGCAAACTTGCTGAGGGTGCACTCAATCCCACTGTCTGTGTCACCGACAAAGATGTTGAACAGTGCCGGTCCCCGTACCGACCCCTGAGGAACGCCACTCGTCACCGTTCTCCACTTGGACATTGAGCTGTTGACCACAACTCTTTGAGTGCGACCATCCAGCTAATTCCTCATCCACCAAGTGGTCCATCCATCGAATCCATGTCTCTCCAATTTTGAGACAAGGATGCTGTGCAGGACAGTGTCAAATGCCTTGCACAAGTCCAGGTAGATGATGTCATTTGCCCTTCCCTTATCCACCAACGCCGTAACCCCATCACAGAAGGCCACCAGATTTTTCAGGCACGATTTGCCCTTAGTGAAGCCATGCTGGCTGTCACAAATCACCTCCTTATTTTCCATGTGCCTGAGCACAGTCTCCAGGAGGGTCTGCTCCATAATCTTGCCAGGCACGGAGGTGAGACTGACTGGCCTGTAGTTCCCCGGGTCTTCCTTTGTTCCCTTCTTAAAAATGGGGGTTATATTTCCCCTTTTCCAGTCGGTGGGAACTTCACCGAACTGCCAGGACTTCTGAAATATGATGGAGAGTGGCCTGGCCACTTCATCTGCCAGTTCCCTCAAGACCCGCAGATGCAACTCATCAGGTCCCATGGACTTGTGCACCTTCAGGTTCCTTAGATATTCTTGAACCTGATCTTCTCCCATCATCTTCTTATTTTGAAGAAAAAGCTTTTTTTTTTTCTTTTTTCTTTTTTTTCTTCCTTTTTTTCCTTCTGTATTGTTAGAAACAAGGAAATGCCTTGTCAGGTACTACTGGGGTCCAAGGTGATTGTTTTCTGGGAATGAGTGGTGCTTTCACATATTAAATTGCTTTTGTGCAGACATTACCATCTGATACTTCCAATAGCTTTTCAGAAGCAAAGAGGAGCAGAATCCAAATGACCTTTAGCAGGAAAAGGTTGTTGTGTTTTTCTTAGTTTTTTTCCTAGTCGGTGAATATTATAACATTTTTAGCTTTTAGGGGAGCTCAATATCATAGCTGAAATAATTGGTAATGATTGTCTTGACCTTTTAACTCTTTACTTTTAAGGCCTGTTGGAAACCCAGTCTTTGCATGAAGCAGATGAAGATGTAGTCACTGACGTTGATTTCACCAGTATGATTTCTGAAGAAGAAAAAGAAGAGTTAAAGATTGAGCTAGCCAAGGTAATGAATTTGAATTTCTGTGACTATTACTGTATCTACTTCCTTAAACTGGAAGATATTAATTGTAAGCTGAAGTACACATCATAAAGGTATGCTTTTCCTTTTTAGTAAAATTATTCTAGGCTACAGTAATGTGAAGCAATTAATTTCCTTAGATATTTTTTAAGATTAAATATTTATTACTTGATGATTGTAGAGAGAAAGTTAAATATACCTTACCATTTTAGTCAAGACGTGTCTTTATTTGTAAACCTTTGTTTATAAAGAATGAAAGGTATTGTTCTTATTAGATCTATGGTATCGTTGTTACAGTGATTGTGACACCTGATGGAAAAGATTCTTTGTGTGGTGCTCAGAGGAAACTATGATGATGATGGTTACTGAAGAGACTGATGATGAGCACAGTAATTTCACCACATTTTTGTTTCCTTTGGCAAACCCTGATGTGATTGGAGAGGGTTATATTTTTGGTTTGCATTTGTTGTTTGCTTAGTTAAAGAACTTCAGGAGATGTCATGATACCATGAAGAGGTTTAAAAATAATACTTAATAACAAGGAGATGGGAGGAAAAACGTTTGAACCGTGTTGTCTTTTTATTATAAAGATTAAAGAGCTTGTCTAGATTCGGTCTACAATAGGAGGGTTGATTCAGTTTTAATTACTGCTGCTGAAAACCACAGACACAGAACTGAAATTCGAAAATGGAAAATGAGAAAATGGGAAAAAATGAAGGTTTAATTATTTTAAATGTGAGACAAATAACAGAAATCACAACTGTATGAAAGGGGAGATGTGTTGGGTTTTTTTTTTTCTTAATTGAAATAAAGCATTTTTAAGACAATAGGTTGGAAACATCACATAGCAAGAATAAAATAACCCATTTGAATAGTAGGAAACACAAAATTTAGGACTATGAGCATATACCCTCAAAGTGTAAACTAGCTAGAGAAAAAACATTCCTTCATAGTTGTTCTATAGTGTTCTCTGAAGTGTTTGTTGCTATTACACAAAGAATGGGTGCATCCAGAGGACAGTTCTATCACAGAGATTGATCCCTGTCTTTCATACAACAGAAATACTTAATATTAAGTTGTAATATTAAATACTCTTAAGAAGTGACATTCTTAAGGACTCCAGTCATTTACCTTCAGTGCTGATTTAGGATTTTCTAGTGAAAAAAAAAAAAAAAAAGAAAAAATTGGTTTTTTGCCTTAATGTTCTATCAAGCCTTGTGTTTCTGAGTTGCTAGTTAATTTTTTACTTCTTTGCTGATCCTGTCACATCTGTAAGTAATAAGAAAGAAGTTGAAACTTGACATGTTCAGTTCATCACATAGGGATATTCATTATCGGCTTTTTGTCAGGACCAGAGGCAATGGGCACACACTGAAACACAGGAGGTTCCCTCTGAACATCAGCAAACACATTTTTACTGTGAGGGTGACTGAGCACTGGCACAGGTTGCCCAGGGGAGGTGTGGAGTCTCCATCCTTGGAGATATTCTAAAGCTGTCTGGGCACAGTCCTGGGCAACTGGCTCTAGGTGGCCCTGCTTGGGCAGGGGGGTTGAACCAGATGACTTCCAGAGGTCCCTTCCAGCCTCAGCTGTTCTGTGATTCTCTTCTTTTTTTCTGGTGAAAGGGACTTAAGAGGCAGATGGAAACAAGGATGTGAAAAAAGAACTTCCTGCAACCATCTGAGAATGATATGCCTCTCTCAAGAGAATTAATCTCAAGAGTTTCTGGGCACCCTTCCTGCTTGCGGATTCCTGTGGGAGCAGATTGTTCTCAGTGGCTCAGAGTGGAAATGCTTTAATTCATGTACCAACACACAAGTGAGAGATTGCCTTTCAAATAGTATGATCTTGGTTGACCTAGAAATTATTTTCTGAATTGCTCACAGCAGTTTACTGGCATACAGCTTATGCTTAAAAACAAAACAAAACTTGTAATTATGCTAAGAAAGGTTTGGAAAACTTGAATTTAGAGTGAACAAAGTCTAAACTTAAATGAGACTTATGATTCTTAGAAAAGACTGTAAAAAAAGTGTAAGAAAGACCTTGACTCCTTCTGAAAGAAACCTCTGTGGGAATTGGCTAATGTTTCTTTTTCAAAAGCTGTTAGTCTTTACTTTCAAGCCCCCACTGCTCCACCAGTGGTATTTTTGTTTTCTTCCATGTCCTTATGTGTTAGGTAATACCTGTTTGAGGCTGTAGGAACAAGCATCCTTCTTATTGTTTTGAAAGGTTCAAATCTTCCTTAATGCTGCAATCATTTAATAGTTGATGTAATGGGAAGCTGTTGTGAGTACCTGTTGTGCATGTATCTAAACAGAAAAAATATGTTCCGTCTTTGTGTTGTGTATCTGCTGTGTATATTCTCTGTCTTCTTCCTCTTCCTCCTTCCCTCCCCAACATTAGGAGGGCAGCTAGCACTACTGTTTTTCTGACAAGTTTTTTGTATCCTCTTGTCCTGTTCCCCTGCCAGTAGTCTCTTTGTACTGGAAGCTTTTCAGAGCGTGGACTAACTCTGTTCTTGTATTTGTAGTCTGGCTAACACAGCAGGGCTCTGACTCTAATCGAGCCTTGGAATTTCTACAATGCAGGTAAAATCAGTAACTCTTACAGAAACTTCTAACAGTCATTTGAATTAACAGAGGTCAGTCTGACACTTCAGAATAATAGCAGAAAATTGTAGCCTGAAAACTTTACATAAGGCCAGAAGCTTGTTAACAGAACAGATTTCTTTCTTTTTCCCTCCCTCCCTTGGTGTGAGGAGCATGGTGCAACGACTCTTGAGTCATGATGAGGGCTGAGGTTTTGAGCTATCTCGCTCACTGCTGTCAGCTGTCCTTCCATTACTCTCATCAAAGTACTCATTTACTCCTTGCTGTCTCCCCCCTCCCATACCTTCACAAAAGCAGCTATCTGGTTTGATCTACAAGCTTTCTAGCTGATGCACAGGTTCTAAGTTCAGCTGTGTGTGTTACTGTGTGTTTATTCCCACTTTGAGGAAAGATGCGAGTACCTTTTTCTGTAAACTTATGGCTAATTTTATTTATGAATGTCCCTGATGTCTCTGGGTGCTGTTCACCTGAGGAAAAACTTATAAATGAACAGGTACTCAGCCTGGAGGTGTAAAATTTGAGCTATATGATTTGGTGCAGAGGTGAAGTGCCTGTTATTTTTTGTGCTATGTTATTCTGTTCACAGTTACAACTACTTTCTTTAAAAGGCTACCATAGTAAGGTGCTCACATTTCCTTACAAATACTTTATGCATTTTAGTATGCATATTCTAATACTCAGCAATTTTGAAAAGGGGTAACAGTTCAATAACAATCACTAGTTTACTAAATACAATAGCTAATCAAAGTTTAAGTCCCATGGATTGGCTTCATTGAGAGACAGTTTTTTCTGTAACTTTCTTTGTGTCTTCTGACATAAAAAAGATTATGTGAAAGAATGGTATAGAGAAGATGCAGCCTTGTGTGGGTTTTTTTGAAAGCCAATGAAATAAAGAAAAAGTTTATTTTCTTCCTCACAAAGTGAACTTCTTTCTATTATCAAGTACCCCCTCATAGTTGCTTTTCCTACCAGTGATATAGCTGGTCCTTCCTTATTACATTTTTTGGCTGTAACAGGTTTTCCACCTTTTCTTAGAGGATATAGCTTTGCAGACAGTTGATGTTCAGTTCTAGCCGAGGCGGGCAGATGCATGCTGCGCGCTAGCTGCCACGGTGGTACCTGTGTTGGTGAAGTGTGTGAGAATCCAGGCTATTTCTGAGCCGTGCTTCCACGATGTGAGGTTTTGTGGCAGTTCCCTTTCAAACTTTCTACCACAACTATCTTCCGGGTCCAGCCACTTGTTGCTGCCTCCTGTGCTGTACCCACACAGATGCTTGTGCACCTCTCTGCACTGGATCTAGGAACTGATCTGGCTTAAAAATAGACCTTTTTTTTTTTTTTTCTGTGATGGCTTTCACCTGGTTTGGCTACCCCTGGTGAGGGAGGGCTGTGCAAACAGCCAGACCAGAACACTACACATTTGGGTGATGTAGTGGTAGGGAAAAAGGATGCTTAAGCTAACTATAAGTATATGTTTAACTATGCTGGCTTCTGTTTTCTGTTGGAGCCCCTTCATATTTTAATCATTTACTGCCTTGATTGTTAAAATAAGCATAATAAATACTCAATTTACTATTCAGCTTACCATTCAACCCATTCATCAGTATTATGCCAACCAATAGCTGAATCTTTCCACCTCCACACTTTACATAGTACTATGTGTATCTCAGAATATAGATAATACCATCATCTGACATAGTTTTTTATTAATAGTTTATCCAAAATGCTCCATTTTACTGAATAAGTACTTTCTGGTTTGTTTTTTATGAGCTGTTTTGTGTCTACTGGAAAAAAATGGGAAAGGTTATATGTTGGACAATTACTGGAGTGGTTTTTTTCAGGCATGCCACCATCTTAAAAGGATGTTCAACCTTATAAAACAATTTGCACTAAAATGATAAAACAAGACAAAACAAGGGAAAATACTTTTTTGTGTTTGTGTGGTGGACTTCACTGTCCTTCTTCCATATTATTAGTCAGTCCTAGATTTTAGGGAGATCTATCTGTAATTGTGGATTTTTTTTCCTGGGGTCTCACCTTTGTGTGATTTACATGTTACTCATGTCAGCTAATCATGGCAATCGTAATGTCTTAGGTGGTCAGCTCCTCTCCTTGCTTTTATGCGTCCCACACAATAATAAAGAAAAAAACAGCTATTAACTCTGATTCCTAAGCCCACAAAAAGGGAGAAGGAAACTTTGCCCCTCTATGATGTATCTATATTCTTCTGGCTCTGTTGCACTTAGAAGGGGGGAAATGTGAGGACTAGAAGCTTGTATTTCTGTTGACTTAAGCCCTAGTTTCATAACAGAGTCTGCATTTCTGAGTGGACTTTTCAAAAATGCCTAAGCAGGTGATGCCTGACTTCCATGGGAGTTAGGTATGTAACCTGCTTAAATGCTTTTCAAGATCCTACTATAAGTCCCTAATCCTTTCTACCTATTGTGCAGTCTTCAATCACTGATATGTGAGCACTTGAGGATGGCTTTGTATCTGCCATTATTTTAAAATGATAGAACTTGAGGAGGATTTTGTCAATTCAAAACTGATCTCTAAAGAAAAATAATTTATTATTTTTAATACAGTCAAAATTGTTGTTTATACATATGCCATTGAGCACATGGTTAATGCTTGCTTAGGGCTTTACAGCTTTAGGTATCTATTCAACAGAACAGATGGAAAGTAATTTTAATAGAAGCCCTCGAATGTTTACATATCCAGGTACCTAATGATCAGCCTAGTGCTAGCCCATATGGAAAGCATTAATGTTTAAGTACATGTAAGCATACTGGTATTGGTTTAAGTTAAGTTCTTTAGCAGTGTTACTCAGGCAGACTTGTGCACTAAGGGGTTTGCTGTGGGTGGGTGACAGCTAAAGGGAGCTCTGAACTGCCACCTGAGGAATGCTGACATTTGTGATCTCTTCTTTCTGTAAGCATTTAACCAGTTATCCTCTCGGAAGAGAAACTCATGCTGCCTCTTGACAGCATTTCATTTGCAGGTGTCCTCGTTTCAGCTGAGAGAGTTGTTTTTTTTTTTTTTTTTTTCTTTTTCACAGTAGCTAGTATGGGGCTATGTTTTGGATTTGTGCTGAAAATAACGTTGATAATATAGAGATGTTTTTATTCTATGGACCTATTATTGAGCAGTGCTTACATGGGCCCAAGGCCTTTTCTGCTCCTCGCACCGCCTTGCCAGTGGGACGGCTGGGGGTGCACAAGGAGTTGGGAGGGGACATAGACAGTACAGGTGACCCAAACTAGCCAAAGGGGGTATTCCATACCATGGACATCATGCTCAGCATAAAAGGAGGCTAGCCGGGGAGGGGCGGTAGCAGCTCCAGGACGCGTGGCTCGGGGACAGTCCGGTTTCAGGACAGGTTTGAGCGTGTGGTCTGAGTTGTACTGTCCTCGGGTGAGAAACTGCATTCTGTATCACCAGTTTCATATACTCTGTTAAGTACTGTTTTGTTTTGTTTTGTCTTCCCCTCTCCCTTTGCTATCCTAGTAAACTGTCCTTATACCAACCCACCAGGTCTTGCCTTTTCCTTCCCGTTCTCCTCCCCATCCCACTGGCGGGGGGGGCGGGGAGTGAACGAGCGGCTGCGTGGTGCTCAGCTGCCGGCTGGGGTAAAACCACGACAGTCCTTTTTGGTGCCCAACGTGGGGCACGAAGGGTTGAGATAACGACAGATCTGCCCCGAGTGTGTTAAAACAAAGTTGTTATAAGTATTTATTGTATTATTTTAAACAGCCGGTGGTCACAGTGGTGTTTTATTTCATCACGTGGCTGTGGTATCTAAACCCCTACTTGCTGTATGTATTCCTTGCAATGCTGCTGTTTATCACCTCCGGGAGAGGGGTCCAGGTTCTCATGTTGCTGTACTGTGTGATATCAACTTATGTTATGATAACATCAATGATTATGAGTTTAATTTGGTACTTGTATTGGGTTTTGCTGTCATGCCCATACCTTGGATATCTCTTTGAATCGATTAATAATCGCACGCAATCTACAGGGAAGACAGAGGGGGATACTTCCTCCTGCTCTTTCATTCCCCTTTTTCCCTATAGGCTAGTTGCAGCAGCTTTTGAAAATTTTGATTATTCTTGGGATGTTCAAACCATTGTGTTCATATTATTATGTCTCCTGAATGTGTTTCAAGTTTTGTTCAAGGTTGCAAAAAGATGTTTTAAGAATACCACTCAGACACCTGCCCCGAGGCTGAATAGTCAGGGCTGGCATGGCATGTGGGAGTGTGTGGGCAGGTATCTAGAGACCACTTCACCCCCAATGTTCTGGAACTTCACCCCCGAACAACTACAGAACCCTGAGAAAGTGATGGAATATTTGAAGGGAAAATGCTGTGGCTATTCCAAGGAGGCACAACTTACTGCACTGTGTTGGGCCCTGGCCTCGATCTACCAAACACTGCTTGATAGTAGGCAGTGTCATCAGGGGAAAGAGAGGGAAAACAGACCCACTGACACTGCAGCTACCCCAGCCCCCACAACAGGCATGGCAGCTACCTCAACCCCCACGGCTACTCCAGACCCCATGATAGGCACCGCAGCCTAGGTTAGGAATATAATGGAGCATAAAGGACACGGGAAGAAATAAAGCAATTTTGAATTGATATCTATTCTACCAGTGAAGTTTTGGCATCGCAGGCATTGGTGAATAGGTATCTTCTTCACTGAGGTCATGATTTTGCTTTGTGTTCATAGTCTTGCTACTTAATTCCTGAGCTGCTTGAATAATTTAGATAGCAGGTAGTGACAAAAGAGAAACTGATAGCTGGGAGATTCAAGGGTGAGACTTTTCCAAGAACAATGAGCCTTTAGCCATTTTTACAGGGAAGCAGAATGTGTGAGTGTATAAAGTAAATGTGTGTAAAGTAAAAATAATGCTGGTATTGACATCCTAAATACAGCCCTGGAGGTCAGCAACTGATTCAGCTGGTGCTTGTCTCATTCCCTGCAGCCTATGGAGTTAAATCACAGGGAGACTGTAGTTCCAGGGAACTTAACATATGGTAATCAGACATATTACCATATGTTATCCTATTAACATATGGAGGAAGGAACACAGTTGGTAAGGGAATTTCTAAACCTGAAGTGAAAGGCAGCTGCTCTCGTGTCACTTGCCCTTGTTATCTTCAGTACCTCTGAGTGCTGCTTGTGTAATTGGCTTGGGAGGCTTCAGGATAAAGAATGCAAACCCATGCTTACAGAGTGCTGCACAAGGCTTGGGTCCTGAGCCAGTGGCAGGCTGATTCAGCGGTCCCTCCTCTCAGTCAAGTGTTCTGGTCCTTGCCTTGCTAAAACACTGGCTTAGTCTAAATGTTTCAAATAACATCCGCTGCAGGCAGAATTATATCCCTCTGTTTGGGCTGAATGGCATCCTTAACAACGTGAATTCACACAGTTTGGTTAATGACTAGGAGCTCTGAAAAGACTAATGTGCTGTGTCTTCTGAATGCTTCTATGCTTTGGGTAGGACCTGTTCACTCATGTTAACAGTCCATCTGCTATATATTTTTATGTTACTAAAATAAATAGATAAAACCCATGTGACAAGGATGTAACGTTTTATGATACTCTCAAGTCATACGTTATCATGCAACTTATTTTTTTTAACTTGCTCCTAAGAATTTGCATCTTTTTTTTTTCATGAGTGGAAGACTAAAAAGCTGCAAGTATGAATTTAAAAGCCTGTGCATTCAAAGAGAGATATTTGCCTGAATTATCCAGTCTTCTCTTGTTGTGCCCATTCCCATTTTACTAGCAAATGTAAAGCTGATGTTTGAGACTCCTAATGCCCTAAGGCAGATCTTGGCTAAGTCGTTCAGTAGTCACTTCCTTACTGGACAATTCTCTCTCTTATCAGATGCATGTGTATGATGGGGCACATAGGTGACACAATTTGAGACATTAATTTAATGTCTGGACATGTCTTTGGCTCTGTTCTGGACATGTCTTTGTGATCTCCACAAGCACTTCAATCTCTCTGTCTCTCTAGTCACCTACAAAAAAATGCAAGTTTATGTGAGATTTCTTTAATCTCTTAACATTGTATGTATTTATCATTCTGTGGGAACAGGCTAACACCTTTCTCCTTTCTCCTCCTTCTTTGTTTCTCTCAGCTAGAGGATGAAATTTCAACTTTGCGGCAAGTGCTAGCAGCCAAAGAAAAGCACCTGGTCGAAATTAAACAAAAGCTTGGCATAAGTCTGATGAATGAACTGAAGCAGAACTTTAGCAAAAGCTGGCATGATATGCAGACAACTTCTGCGTGAGTACAGACCTTGCACAAATTCATCCTTATATGTTGTGAAGCATGTTGGGGGTATTGTCTTGATGAGACTTGGTATGAAATTTAGCAATTGAAATACCTACCAGGAGAAGTAGATGGCAAGGACAAACATGTCAAGCTTCTCGGAGCTCGGAGACCTGAATAAAACCCCTTCCACAGCAGCAACATGGTTTGCTACTGTGTCACACCTCACTCTTGCAAAATCACAGCAACTAAAACTGTTGTGGTCCTGAGAAGATTTATCTTCCTGTCCCATGAGACATTCTTACAAAGTCCTTCCTGAGGAGAGAAAGAACCTTTTTTAATCTCAATATATTACATTTTTCGACTTCCAAGAGAGAAAATGTAAAAAAAAAAAAAAAAACAACCCCAAAACATCAGCAACTATTTAAAAAAATAGTACCATCATCTGAATTTTAAAGATTACTGGCAGGATCACTTGATGTTTGACTCGAATTCCTGGGTTTGGTTGTCCAAAAGAAACAAACAAAAGAATTGTTGGTAACTGTACCATCTTCGAGATTATCATAAGTTCTATGTATGTCAAGTTTTTTTCTCATTTTCCAGCAGCGTGTTCTTAGGCAAGTCCCTGAAGCCTCTCACAGCCTTGGTTTACCACTGTGCAGAATGTGTAACTAGTTCACAAGAGTTCAGTGAAACTTACCTTGTGTAAGCAGCTTTGGGTTTCCAGGGTGAGAGGCAATGCATAAATATGAAGAACTGTTACTCCATTGCTGTTGTTGAAATGGTTTTAACTTGATTTTTTTTTTCTTTTTTTCAACCAGACCAATTATACTGTAGAAGTCTGTAGTCTGTCAGTTGCTGCCTTCCAGGAGGGTGGCTTTTAAAAATATACCAATTCTTGGATGGGGAAGCAGGGGAGGGAGGTTATTTGGGCTGCAGCTTGCTTCCGAGGACTACTGGTGCAAGCCTTTTGTTTCACATAAGGAAGGAGTTAAAAATACACATATGGACATAGTGATAAGACCTATCCTGAATCTGCCACAAAAAAAAATATTCAAACCTAGGATAGGTAGTGGTACTTGTATGCTTCAAACACTTTTTGCTCTGTATCTCTGATGGAGCGTCACTGAGAGAGATAGTTAATAAAACTATCAATTCCAGAGCTCTAGGAAGACCATGATAATTACTGAGGGACTGGTCTCAGCTTCACACTGATCTTTATACTTACACATATGAACATACCAGGTTCTTCTAAAACTTTTTGGGCTGAATTAATAGCAACATTGGTAGAAAGAACCACCCACCTTTCATCAAGTGCTGTCTGAAAAGTTACTTGATTTTTTTTCTTTTTCCTTTTCAACTGACAACTGAATTTGACACTTAGAGAGAAGCAAGAGTGAGCTGATCCCACAGTGAGATCTCCCAGAGCTAAGCTGGGAGTTGACAGCAAGGCAGGCAGGGCAGTGGCATCACCCATAAAGCAGCAGTCCCACAGAACCTGAACAAAGAGAGCAGAGCAGGTCCAGTGACAGTAAACAGGGTCAAGCCAAGAGTTCAGACCTCCAGGTGAGTCTGTTCAGATCTCCAGGTCAAAGGTCAATCCAGGCAGTCAAATCACTCAAGATCAATGAGGTACTTGGCCAGATATATGCACACCAGTAACATAACTCAGGCAAGGACCAAGGGCTTAGATGCAGTCTAAGCTTTAGTGTAGCTCCCAAGTGAAGGGGAGATGTGCCTAACAAGGCTTCTCCCAACTCTTTCTTGCACAGCACTGTCACCATGGTCTTACCCAAGGTTACACAGTTGTGCAGTGTCAGAGCTGGCCTTGAGCCAGGGAATGGGAGTGGAAGAGTTTGCAGTGCCTCTTGGTGCACTCAAAACCCTGACAGAGACCTGGAAAAAGTACGTACCAATGTACATTTTTACGTTAAAATAATAATTCTTTGTATTTAAATGAGAAGTCAAATAAGGCATAAACCCGTTACTAGAAAATGTAGTTTGTATGTCTCCTGTCTCTAACTTTTGGACAGTTTCTCAGCTAGGTCCTATTTCTCATGACATGTCATTAACAGAGGCACCCATGCTGACTCAGTGAGGGTGTCTAGCACGTGCTAGTAGAGGATAGTCTAGAGACACTGAGCTTTAGAAGAGAGGAGGGGCACAAGACACCTGAACTGGAGTTACTGGGAGACACTAGCAAAATTTTGAAACAAAAACTTTCATTTTTCACTTGAAATTTGGTAGCAAATTCCATGACAGCTTTTTGTTTTCCCTTCACGATGTTGACATTTCACACAAGCATAGAGAGACTGAGGAGACTTTATCAGTATGGTAGCTGCTACTTTTTAAGATGAGTTTCAAAAACAACAAGCTGTTACGTGATGAGTGTCCACAAGTAGTTATGTGGAAATGAGCAACAGGAGTTCATTTGTGCCCTTGAAAATCCTGATGTCCATGGTCCAACTGCTATATAATTCTGGCTGACACTCATGCCAGTACGAATCATGGTAATCCGGCATTCTTCAGAATGGATGTGTTAAGTAATAGAGGTGATTCATTGTAGCTGCACCAAAATAGCAATGGGATAGCATTACTCACCGAGATTCTCTGATTTAGTAAGGATGAAAAGCCTGTTTTAAAAAATAAAAGTTCAAAATATTTACAAGCCTGTACTTTAGGGTTCTAAATCCGCAGTTAGTCATTTGAAATTTTAAAAAGGCCTGGTTTTAAGGAGACAAATTTTGCTTTCACTAAGTCTTACTGGGTTTTGTAGCTGCTGTGCTTTTCTGGAAGTTAAAACCACTTTTCTTTAGTGGGGAACTTTTCAAAGCCACAGAGAACAATTAAGCACCAAATTTTTGTCCTGTTAGTGTCAATAATAATTCTAAGCTCTCCATTTAGGGATGCATTCTTAGAGTTAAAGTGGACTTAGGGGCAGAGGAGTGGACTTCTCTCAGAAGCAATTCTGTAAAGTGTGTCTGAACATCTAGTTAAGACTCATGATCTAACTCACAGGATGGATGCCACCTGGAATGACTAAATTTGAACTTGAGATTTTGAATATTTTTAAGCATTTATATTTTAAATGGTTGGCTACAGGTAGCTCAGGACTTAGCCTAAGCATGCTTGACAGGTACATGTCAGAAATTGTCATTACAGGATTGCTGTGATTAAAAAGAAAAAAAAAAGTCATTGTTTTCTTACTGAGGAAAGTTCAATGGGCTGATGTCCTCCATAGACTGAAGAGCATGTCAGGCTCAACATACAGTTCTGTACAGTCTGTTTCCTTGTCATTAATTCATGCTTTAAGGTATGCAAAAGCAATTCTAACTACTTCTAGTAAGACACTACATTTGCAACAGTAATTTGCAGCTTTTTTTGGTATCAAATTAGCTTTTTTATTCAGCTTTGTTTTTCTCTAAAGAAGACCTGTAAATGTAGTTTGCATTTTTCAGCCTTGTATGAAATACATCTGGAAGTCATTCACTTGCTATGATGACCAGAATCATAATGCATTTTCCAAGTTCCTTCTTCATTTCCTCTGCTACTCTTCAGTGCACTGATTTTTAGTATAATCTCTGGGCTATGGAAGGCAGAGGGTTCTACTGTAGAGGATATTAGTAACTAGAGAGCATATGATTGCCTCCAGTTTAATTTGCTTTCATGGTGGTAAAGCATTAAACTGGAATGACTTCCCTCACACACCTTTTTAAAGATCAAGTTTCCAGTGAATAGAGGTGGGTGGATATTCAGATAGCTTCTAGCAATGCAGGTTTTTTAATTTATATTTTAAACATAGATAATTCCTTCTTATTTAGATGCTAGAAGCAGGGTAATGTTGATGGATTTTGAGGTTATTTATTTTAGCTTAAGAAATCATTAAAAATGTCTTTACAGGGATATTTACAAAGACCATAATTGAGCTTTTCTAGTTAACATTTTGCTACAAAGGAAAGGTTTTATGTAACCTGAATGCAGTATGTTTACTTAAAGCTGTTTGGTGGTTTACTTCAGTAAAGTTCCCACAGTTCTGTCTAGCCTTCTGTACTTCAGATTTTCACTGCATAGTGCATTAAGGTAAGAAGATAGCTTCTATAAAGATTGACCTAGTTTTATACAGAATCACAGAATAGTTGAGGTTGACTGCAATGTCAGGAGGCTGTCTAGTCCAGCTTCCCCTTTCAGAGCAGGGTCAGCTAAAGCAGGGCACTCAGGACTATGTCCAGTCGGGTTTTGAATACCTCCAAAGATGGACACTCTACAGCCTCTCTGGGCAACCTGTTTCGGTGTTCAATTATCCTTACTGTGAAAAACCTGTTTCTTTTGTTTAAATATTTCTTGCATTCAATTTGTGCCCATTGCCTCTTGCACTCCCACTGGATACCACTGAGAAGAGTTTGCCTTTATCTTCTCTACTCCCTTTCATCAGGTTATTTATACACATTGATGAGATCCTCCCATGAGCCTTCTCTTCTCTAGGCTGACCAGTCCCAGCTTTCTCAGTTTTTCCTCATATGAGATATGCTCTGATCACTTAGACATCTTCATTGCCCTTTGCTGGACTTGCTCCAGTATGTCCGTGTCTGCCTTGTACTGGGGAGTGCAGAACAAGACCCAGCACTCCAGGTGTGGCCATAACCAGGGCTGAGTAGAAGGGCAGAGTCACCTCCCTTGACCTGTAATCACTGTTCCTAATACAGCCCAGGATGCTGTTAGCCGCCTTTGCTGTGAGCACACATTGCTGACTCATGTTCAACTTGTCTACCAGGACCCTAGGTCTTTTTCTGCAAGGCTGCAACCAGCTAGTTGATCCTCAGCCTCTACTGGTGCATGGTGTTATTAATCCCAAACTGCAGGGCTCTGCGTTTCCCCTTGCTGAACTTCCTGAGACTCCTGTTACCCCATTTTTTTTCAGACAGTCAAGGTCCCAAGTAATAGTATTCTTCAATGCAGTTACAGAATTGCATTGCATTATATATGGCGAAGGTTACAAGGGCTAATTTATCCTCCTCACCAGTCCCTCACATGAAGCACTAAGAACATAGATACACAAGATACCTTGGCCTTTCCTAAGCGTGTATGTGGTAACCATGCTCAGCTTTGTCTGTCCCTCAGCTTTTTATTTGGTGCTCTTCTGTGCTTCTCTGAAAAAAAAAAAAAATGAACAAAACAGTAGGACATTACAGTCTTGTCCTCTCAAGAGATATTTCGGTACTACTGAGTTTCTAAGGAGTAGTTGTATCTGTAAAATTACCCACCATTAACCTCACTCCAGCCTAATAGTTCCCAGAAGCTCCTTTGTCATTCTTTCTTGAAACTGTTAGAAGGCATAAGCCTCCTCTGTTTTAAATGGATACCCTTTCAACCCATGAATAGTAATATAACTACAGAGAGAGCTTCTAGGAAGATGAAAATGGTCGGTTTTGCTATTAACCTTCCCCCAAAAAACCAATATTCCAGGTGTTCAGACCACTGCAAGCAGCAGTTCTGCCATGGCCAATGAATTATTAGACTAGCTAAAAACTTAAAGAAAAGCCATTCTCTCCTTGATGGCTGTAGTAGTGAAATTAAGTGAAATGTTTCAACGCCAATATAGTTAGTGATTCCAGCCAGGGGATTGGGAAGCCTTTGATGTGATGGAAAGTGGACCCATGCAAGGCTGCCATCTAGGATGGAAATCTCACAAAACTAAATTTTTAAAATGACTTTTTGTTTTTTATCATCACAGGCAAAAATTGTAACTTGTTGTAGAAAGGGAAAAATCTCGTGAATTAGAGGCCAGAATCAAGAGAACTCTGCTAGCTCTGAACAGCATGTCTCCTAGACAGTGTCTGGGGCTTTCCCAGGTGGTGGCTGTCTTTTGAAGCCTTTTTAGGAAGGTTTCAATATTGTTCTGCTCTTACACGTAATACTTACCTGAGATGTGGGACAAGTGCATTCAACATAGGCTTGGCCTTTCCCTCCAGAGACAGAATAAAGATCTCCTTGTTGACTACCAGCAAGCTTAGTTCTGCTGATAGGGAACCTGAGGACAATAGCATGGGTTTCCACAAATAGTGGGAACTTAACATTTTGTAGTTCAAATTTCTGCCAGGTGATGAGAAAATAAAAAGTAATAGTTGCGCTGCATGTGTTTTAGACTTACAATCTACTGTACCTGCAGTCTTCATTATTGTAACTTTAAATATATAGTAATGTGTTCCAAAGGTTCAGAATTTTCTTAGGAAGTCAGATATAATTTGTGGACAACCACAGTCCTACTGTGACGTTTAGGAATTCAGTATACCATGTTCCCGCATGCATACTTGTTATGAGTGGTAGTAAAAGAAATGTGGGTGTTTCTGTTCATTGCAGAGTGTAATCACCTATTGCCATTTTCTTTTCTAAATTTGCAAGCAAATGTAGCAGTTTTGTAAGTGAAGAAATTGCATGTTGGCTTTAACAAGCAGATTACCTGTGTGTGAGCCTGTGCTGTATGGAAGTAAAGGGAGCCTCCCACTTCCACTGACTTTGTATGCTTTGGGTCAGATCAGGCAATGTTCATGCCTTCATCAAAGATAATTTTTTTGCTGCTTTTCCATATGCATATCTGGCCTTGAATTTGGAAGGGTGGAGAAAGGACTTTGAGAAGTTAACTTAGTCTATTCTCATCCCTTTTCTAAAAGATGTATGTCCACTTGTTTACACCAGAACTTAGTTTCTCAGGGAAACACCCACTGTAATTATCATTGGGCACCAGAAAATATATACACATATATTATGGTTATCTGTATGTATGTATATCTAACTGTAAGGAGGGGAGAGAAGGGGAGGCTTGAGTGGAAATTGGAATCTCTGAAATGGCTAGGATTAAAAAAAAAAAATATCCAGGAAAGGGCCAGTGGAAAGAGGACAGGGAAAAGGGAAGGAAAGGAAAAGGAAAGGGAGAAATGGAAGGAAAAAGAAAACCAGAAATTAAGCAAAAGGAAAGAGAAAGAAGGAAAAGGAAATGGAGGAAGGGAAAAAAGAAAGGGAAGGGAAAGGGAAAGAAGACGGGAAGGGGAAGAAAGGAAGAGGGGGGCTGGGATATGTTTAATCTGCATAATTTAGTTGATCTAGTGTACAGTAGAGAGCCCACAGACAGTGTTATTGGCATACTTTAAGGTGTGTTGAACTGTGAAGTTTCAGCCTGGAATGTCTTAAGCTCATCTGTGCTTAAACCAACATATTGTGGCTTTTCTACCTGGAGATTAACTGTACCACAACTGCTTGGTTTTCCCCTATTCTATGCTGCATTGCACAAATAGTGCCTTTCATACAATTGTATCCCAATTTTTTCCCAAAACTTTTCAAGATTACAGTGCAGGACAGCACAGAATGTTTGTCACCTTTGTCTGGCACTTTTCCTGACCTGTGCCTCTCTCCAGCCTATGGAACAGTCATCTTCCGTGTGCTGCGCAGAGATTTCTGGCTGCAGGCAGGTCCCCTGCGACCTGCAGAGGTTTGGTTCCCTCAGCTCTGCTCTTCCTCTCTCTGTGGGAGAGGAACTACCTGGGGCATACTTCCTTTGACTGATTCAGGCATATGTACCTGTTCAAGTGCCAGCACAGTTTCAATTAATTCTTAACATACCTGGCAACAGGAAGAATGTCTAAAAAAGTACATCCGCTGTTGTTTGTTTTTGAAGTTGGAATGAATTTCAGGTAAGCATTATAAAAAAAAAAAACAACAAACAACCCCACACCACCTTAGAGTTCATTTGTGGGCAAAATGGCAATATGAATACTCTTAGAGAACGTTTTATGTACGTGTTATCTGCCATTCATATATGCATTTATTTCACTTGAGCATTAGCATAATTTAGTGAACGCTGAGCCCTGTTTTTCACAGAAAATTGACAGAAAAATAGTTTTCTAACAGAGACTTTCTCAGAGACCCAGATACTTTACATTGATTCCAGAAATGTCATTCTTAAGCTGACTAATGTTTTGAAAACTAAAAAGAAGCAAACTCCATAGGGTATGGCTTGTGCTACCAGGCTCTGCTCTACTGTATGGTTTTGTTGTTAATTGTTTGCATTTTGTCGAATCTTATGTCAGCTTTATCACAGAAGAGGGCTTCTCAAATGGATTAATTTTGCTAGCAACCATTGATGGAAAGGCATAATGCTGAATGAAGATGTACTAATTAGCAAATGTACTAATTTTACAGAAGCTAAATTTAAATTCTTTATAATTTACTGTAGTAGGTCAAATGTGCAGCTTGCCATGCAAAATATGAATATTATATTTGTAGCCTACTCCTGTCAGCAGCCGATGTACCTTCCTATGAAGGAAGGTTAGATTTAACTCTGTCATGTGAAAGGCAATTCTGTACTGAGTTGAGATCAAATAGCATGCAGTATGATTATCCTTTCTTATCCTGCAGATGATGTTGGTCATTTAAACGTCTAGTTCTCAGGCCTCTCTATATGTCTGCTGCCTAGCTATACTCTATATGAAGTACTATTTCCTCCACACACTGTGTTTTATGAAACGCTATCTTCTTTCATTTAGCTTCACTGGCTGTAAAAATCAGGCTGGCTTGTCATATGATAGTACAACCTAAATGCAATATATGAAACTGTCAGGTGAAAACGCAGTCAAAATATGCTGCAAATCTACTTTGCCTAATTAGTATGTTGCAGTACTGGAGATGTGAGTTATCTTTAAAGCTTCTTTTAAATGTGTTGGGCAATATTATCAGAATCTAACTGCAATATCAGCATATTTTACAATAACCTCTAATAATCAGTTTTATATATAATTGATTTTGTTAAACAAATCCCCTATTTTTGAAAACCAAATTGTAATTGGAAGTTGATGGATGAAATACTTAGGTTAATGTCATATCAAAAGGTAATGTTCACAATGACACAGGTGAGTTTTATTTACAAGTTTACAGTTGTGACACCAGTTCACATACCATATTTGTTTAATCCTTCTTGTCTATGAAGTACATTATAAATATTTACTCTTAAGTGCTAAGTGAAAAGCATGGACTATGACCCTTGTTAGGCACTACCAGCAATTCTTCTGTGCTACGGAGTGTGTTTAGATGCCACAAAACCAGAGAAGGCATTCCTACTCTAACTGCATAAATCAAGCGGCCTTTTCTACTTCTACTAATGCTACTGGGCATCCAGCATAATGCTGTTAAACTCAGAGGACTTATGGTAACCTTGTATTAGTGTAAGAAAGGCATAGTGTCTAAAGATGTATTTGTGTAAAAACGCACGCTGTGGATTGAGTTGGAAGGTGGTATTTCTTGAATCTCTGCATGTCCTGAATTATCTGAGTTTGTTTCTGCTGGAGCCTTTCTGCCTTAAGGTGCAGGGTCTCCAACCTTATTTCAGCCGATGGCTGGCTGACTGCTGAGATGCTGTTCCCTGTCCTGATGAGCTGCGTGGTCAGTACTTGCCTAATGGTTGCCAGCAATGGCTGCTCAAAGGATGAGCAGGTATATTAGATTACTTAGCATACCGGAGCAGTTGGTGGCGTTAGGAGGACCATACGTACAGCACTTCTCCCACTGAATAAATGTTAGTAGGTCTTACCTGGAATATCTGACTTTATTTCTGCTCTTAAAGGTTTCTGAAAATTATGTAAGCTGTTCAGTCTGTTAAAACAAAACTGCAAACTGGTGTGTGTTACACAAGGATACGAAATCTGCTGGCTCAGATTATTAATGCTACATACAACTGAGAAGATTCCCTGAGGTCAGAAAGAACTACGTTGAAGAGATCATTGTTACCAGAGTGTTTGGCAAGGTATCAAATGAACGCTGTAAATATGACATAAATATGATGATAAAAACATCTGAGCCAAAATACTGTGCTCTCTATCAACACAGAGCATAACTAACTAAGGCAATGTGCTCTGTGGAAAGATAATTTATTTATGAAGAAGGCACAGTGATGCGCATAATGGTGGAGAGGCAGGGATGGAGGGGGCTTGATTTTTAAGCTAACTATCAGTGAGCTCTGATAAGATGCAAATTACTCTTTCTTGTCTCTGCTGACACGTATTACATGTTGCACTGCATTTTTACTTTTGTTATTTTGTTGTTCCTTAAAGGTGGTCTGCAGCATTGCCGAAGGGAGGAGGGGTTCTTGTCAAAAGTCATTGCTGAAGTTGGTGCTGAAAAAAGACCAGTTGTGTAATGGTCTTAGCTGGATTTACGCTGTTATGTAATGGCAAAAGTATTAGGAATATAAATGCAGTCTCCATGTCTTCCTTGCCAGTGGAAATACTGGGGAGGATGTCGGGTTTATGGGTTTTACAGAGAAAACACAGTATTAGTTGGAATGCTGAAATCGGTGTTATTTCAGCCAATTCCCAGAAGGTGTGTTCTGACCGATGTAATGTTCAGAACTACATAGGGGACTCCAGTGTTTCTCAATTAAATTCGAGTCTGTCTGCTGTGTGGGGCATTTGGGACTATTCTCCTAACAGTTTTATACAGTGTGAAGAACCTGCAGCAGAAAGGTAAGATGTGGAGATGTTTTGTCATAAAACTAAATATGCCTGTGAATAAAATTAACTCCAAGGTGTCTTGTTCAAAAATTCAGTTCAGAAGGGTATCTGCAAAGTATTTTACTATGTACAGGCAACCTGTACATAAATAGGTTCTGCTACCAAGGATCTTTTAGACCTAGAAGTCAAGATTTGGCCTTAGTTTTGTAATCAACAAAATTCCACACGTGCTGAGTGGTTTAGGAAGCTTCTCTGTTAGGAAAATGTCTAAAGAGGCATTAGAATATTTGATTTTAAATTTTTTTCATAGGCAACACTTATCAAAAAAGCTACATGCTCATAGTTTGACTGAAGCATTATTAATGTCTATTTTAGGGTCTCATTCCACTCTATATGAAAGTACGTCCATTGACAGCAAGAGAATGACAGAGCTATTAAACTAGTTAAGCTAGAGAATGAGGCCTCCATGAAATAAGAACATTGCAGTCTTGCTACGTGCAGGGACAGACTGGCTGAGGAGAAAGGAGTCCCAGTGAAAACAATCTTTATGGTCTTCTCTGTACTCCACCTGAATAAATAAAACAGGCATAACCAGTGCTCCTTCCTTTCTAATTATAATTTGTGCTCCTTCTGTCACTGTTGCAATGTTTTAGCCCTTGTTGTCATTCCACATTGCGCATGTGATTGATTCAGCTTATCTAACTCTAGGTTTCTAGAGATTTGGTACCCTAGTCTTAAGTTACTCCCTGTAGACTGCCTTGCTAGTCAGTGAAAATAGAGACAAGCACCTTCATAGAAGCAGCCATTTCACTTGGCAGCTTTAGAACTTGTTAGGTCAGTAGTCTGTAACATATTTTGTGGCTTAGGAATATAAAATCAAAACATTTGTGTTGGGGAAAATTAATTGTTGATAGAAGATTGTCTGAAAGGATAGAGCATTACATGGCATCTGCCTTGTAAGCTGCAGTTTGTAACACACAGTCCTCAACAGAGGACTTTCAGCAATAGGTACTGCTAGGGCTAAAAGGGCATGACATGAAGTGTGATGTGCCATATTGCAAATGTTCATCTTCTCTTATTTGCCCTCATGCCTTCACAAAGTTATATTGCTTTCATATACCTAAAAGTGAGAAGAAAATACTTTATTTCAGGAATTAGGCAGTGGGATTTTTTTATTAATCTCCAGTGTATTTTGGTACACATTTGCAATCTTACAGATTTTGTTCAAAGGAGAATTAGAACCAGTGGAATTGTATTTCTGAGTTTTTCACGATCATTTCTTCAGTTCTTGTCTGCCAATGCACACCACAGGATACAAGACTGATTATAATGTGCTCTCCTTTTGTTACTAGGTCAGTACTTCTAATTCTGAGCTTGTCTGCGTCACTGGGAGTATCAGATAATTTAGTTGGAAGGAAGCCTCTGACGTGCTCAGAGTTAGTTTACTCAGCAAAAAAGCATCTGTGCAGAGAAGCTTATTGATTTCTTTGAGAATGCAACTTAACTATACTGAAGGATCTATGTGGGTCAGAGTATATATTCTAGATCAGTAAATTAAGATGATTCTGTGTTTGAATGTATATGCTATATGTGAAATGAATGACTTCTAAAAGGAGTCAGTCAAATTAAGAATATGCATTCACTGTCGAGATATTTTTTCATCTTTCTCTCTCTCTCCCCCAAAACCTCCTTCCCTTAAAGAAATTTTTAAAAAGTGAAACTGTAGCATATAGAAACAGATTTGATCAATTTTGTTTAATTTGAAATATCAACAAATCATTTTAAAGTGTATCTGTTAAATGTACCTAATATGTATATGCATGGAAGAGCAGGGTTGTGTACGTCCTGATTGTTTTCTGTGCGTTAGCCAGCTGATTTTGCTACCAAGTCAGTGTCTGCTGCAAGAATTCTTATTTGATATATATATATTATTTTCTGTAATCAGAATTTGTATCAAACAGTATTCAACAAATCCCTGCATTCTACTTTTAAACAGCTTGTACTGACCCACCCAGGGGGTATTATCTGCAAGGGGGAGAGATGCAGTGAAGGATTGCCCTGGAGAGTGTTTTGCTCACATTAGGATTATACTGCACTTAGGAAACTGTGCAGATGTGGGCGTCTTTGCAATTTGTTTTGTGCTACAGTTACTACGCTGCTTAACCTTTCTGTGGATGGGACTTTAAGATGTGGAAATAAGGGAAAAGCAAATTAATTGCAGGCGATTCTAGCCTCTCTTTTTTTAATACTTATCACTATTTCTGTTCTATTTTTTGTTTCCAGTTACAAGAAAACACATGAGACCCTGAGCCATGCAGGACAAAAAGCAACAGCAGCTATCAGCAATGTAGGAACTGCTATCAGCAAGAAGTTTGGAGATATGAGGTATAGGAATCTGCTGCTTCTCTGGTCTTATTTTGAGAACAAAAAGTATAAGTCATCTGTCAGCTCTTCATTTCCTTCTGCATTAGTGTTTTAAAGGTTCAAATAGTTTGTAGTCAGAGTATTTTTATAACATTCATCATTTCAACCAAAAAGAAGGGATAACAATGAATGAAGATACAATTCTTATTTGAGTCTTGGTTTAAAAAAAAATAAGTGCAATTTGAAATCCTTTTGGAATATCTTTGCAAGCTCAAGGAAATCTACAAGTAAAATGGAACAAAAAAATGCTGTTAGATCTTTATTAACTGAATTTTATTCATATATGGATTCTATAGACCAACATCATCTAAAGAAAACAAGCCTGCCTTGGAGCTCCTTGTGGAAAGATAAATCAAAAAAATAGTTCAGGCTATTTTTTATCAGCTTTTTCAAGATGTACAAAGGCAAAGTTTTGCTCTGCAGTTGTATGTATGAAAAAAGATGTGATGAAAGTAACAGGAATTGAGGTCTGGAGAAGAACTGTCACTAAAATGCAACTTAAATGTCAGGCTTTATATGTTGATGTATCTTTAAAAGTGTGGATCTTAAAGTTCCTCAGAATGAAAGCATTAATGAAGAAATTGTACACTGTAAACCGGCACTTCAGTTTTCAACTTCATAGCAGGATTACAGAACTTCTCAGGTGTTTCAGGGAGCTGATTTTTTGTGATGAAATAAATGGACATGGGTAACTCTACAATATATTGTTTGAACTGCAGAAGTAGGGTCTCATTTATTAGAGATATTGGTATGTATTCACTTTTTTGGTCATTTTGTAATGTATGAGGTAACCACGTCCTAAGATCTGTGTGAATCCATTTTACAGTATTTCAAGTATTTTTTTTGTGAAGCGTAGTTCTTGGCAACTAAAACTTTTTTCCCCCACTTTTTTATTTTTAGAGTCCCTCCTTTATACCTACCTTTTACGTACAGCTTAATAAACCATACACAGATGGTTTATACTACTGTTTTTCTAGGTGAAACTAAAAAAGGAAAACTTTCATCGCTCTATGATCTGCTTTACAGTGTCTTTTTCCACATTGCAGTTTAAAATGGAAATCTAGTGAGTGACTTGCAACCAGGGTATGTACATAAACTAAGAATTGTTTGACTTGATACAGTTAAACATCCATAGGTAGTATATGCCTATAAAAGGATGCAAAAATAAGGAGGCATGTAGTTACATTTTCCTAGTACTTTTTTTTTTTAGCATTCAGCAATCTGAGAGCTGCCAACTTTCTAAAACAGAGGTTTGAGCTTTCATTTAAAAGTCTTTGAAGGGTTTTTCTTCATGAATTTATCTTTTTTTTATTTATTTTAACATGTATGAGCTTTTGACATTCATAGCACCTCCTGTCTCCCCAGATGAACAGATAGTTATGTGGTAAATAGACGTGTGGTTTATTTGTTCATTCATTCCCTATTCTGAGTCTCCCTGGTCTTTCCTTTGATGCCTTCTGGCTCTTCTATTATGAGAACCAGTGAGTGTCCTCTGGTCCTTCTACAGTCCTTCTACTGTCCTTCATGTCACTCCTGATTTCCTGTGGTTTTATCATATTCAGTTCAATTCCCTCTTTTCCAGGCTGAGGTTCCAGCTGCATGAGTTGCTTTCACAAGCCTTTTTCCTGCCTTTGTTTATTCTTACTGCCTTCCCTGCATTTATCGTTGTATTCTGTATTTTTGAGAAATGCATGAGATGCGTGTGCTGCATGTGGCACCAACATATCCTCTGTTTCATTTTCTGTTCTTTCCTAACACTTCCTCCTGTAAAAAAGACAAGCTTACTGCTCAGCGAACAGGTCCTGTTGCTGCTTCCAGGCTGTAGAGCTTACAGCAGTGATCAAAGAGTTGGTGTACAAATACCTTGAACACTGGCTCTTGATCATATCGGGAACTCTTAACAATTCAGTACTTCTCAGGTCCTGTTGCTTGTGATTTGCATAGGGTGTGAGATAACCGCAAAGGCAGAAGTGTCTTCACTGTAATAGAGCATGTTTTTCCTTTAGTATTTCCCTTAATCAGTCACTGTTACCAAATTCCTTTGTCTTACCTCAGTATCAACCCCCACCTCCATGGCGATTATGCTTCTGACTAGCGCTTGGGAAGCAGATGGGTGGTATTTATCCCATTAGCTCTTTAGCCAAGGGCTCAAAGCAGAGGCTAACTCCATAAGCATTTTGATTAATCAAGAAGTTTGTTTCTAGTAGCTTTCTTTGAAATTATTGCCTTGAACCTGGTTGGGAATTTTTCAGGAAAATATGAACTGAATATACCAGCACTGTCATTTTTTGTGGACGCTTACTGTTAAGTTCTCAATTAGGAGAGTTTTCTTGACACTTGATGATGAAGCAGCAGGCAGTATAGCCAGCAGCCCGTAGTTACATAAAGCATGGCATGACTTGGGCTTTCTGCATCTGCTGAACATCCTGAATCTGGAGTAATGGTCAGTATGCTTCACTCAGCAGCAAAGCTGGCCTAAGATCTTGGCTCACCTCAGGCAGGTGCAGTTCTGCGTGGGGTCACGCTGTAAACTTTATAACTTAAATAACCTGGTTTTAAAAATCTTCCCCTTTCCCACTCCAATCCCAGCTGTGTTCAGGGGCGTAAGCTGTAAGGAGGCATGCGTTCTTTATTGTTTGCTTGCTTTTTTGCTAATCAAAATCATTTTATTTCGGTGATATTTTCAGATATGGATTATCACCGCCCCCCTCCCATAATGCTGATTTAAACACACATCAGACTCTAGCTTAATTCTCTTGGTTAGGCATTAAGGCTGATAGTCACCAATGGCATCCAGATGCAAATCCCTGTTCTGCATTCATTCAGAACAGACACTTGAAACTGATTTCTACAATCCAGATGATCATCATAATTCCCAGTATGTTCAGAGTCTGGTATGTTTGGCCTTTACCCCCTGCCTGTGGCGATGGTGATTTTGAAAGTGTTTGTAGTCAGCCTGACTCTAAATATCGAAGACTGCCACCTTTGTGAAACAAAATTCTGTTTTCCAGGTTGCCTGCTATGTCAACTGTACAGAGCACCACACGAAACACATATGTTTCTGTTCTGAAGATGCAGGGTCTCAATTAATAACCTGAAAGATATTTCACCCTGGATTATCTCTAAAAATATTTACTAAAATATCATAGATCAGAAACAGGCCAGATAGATAGACTCCCACAAATGTGCTATTTTGCTGTGCTAGAATTCAAGAAGATGAAATCTACAAGAAAGAAAGAAAAATGACAAAATTCCATGTGTCGCAAAGAACAGAGAAGCCACCCTTTTGGGACAAAGTGCTTTTGATGCAGCTGCTGTGCTTCTCTTTCATCTCCACCCCAGCTTCCCAGTGTTGCAACTCTCTAACTCATCTTGTGTATGAATAATCATTAGCAGCTTACATCTTCTAAGCTCTGTATGAATTATTAGTGCTTGGAACGTCTTTTTACAGTTGCAATGCATTCTATTTAATATTATCATGTTACTAGAAATATGAGAAATGCATATAAAACCAGTATACACATACATTTGCTTTGGGATACAAATCAGGCACTAGTAATATAGTTAATATATTCTTCATGAATAGCTATTGTGATTAATGATATGCCGTCAGGATTTTTTTTTGGCCCTCCACCCTGTCCTGGTTCTGGCAGCTCGTATTGCCTCCTTTAATGTTTTCTGCCATGGAAAAGGAAGGCAAAGGGGAAGAAGGGAGTCCCAAGTCACAGGGCAGCAGTGTAGGCTCAGATCTCTCAGAAACAGAGGTTATACTCCGACATTTCAACATGGCTCTTGCCATGTAGTGCACGGATGTGATACGGAGTTCTGAGGGTCTTTATCCCTTGCTCCTTTGCGTTCTGGTAAACTTTGGATCTTTCATGCAATGCTGCTGGACTGCCCTGCAACCATCTATGTGCATCTAAGAGTTTCAGCCCTGGTGATGCCCTTTGTAGTAATAAGTTGTGATGCCAAGTAGGAGACTTTCTGATTTTTTTTTGTTTGCTTTAAAAAGTAAAAATAAAAAAAGGAAACTCCATACACTGCACTACTACATGCACACTACCACATACATTACTACGACGCAAGTAAATGCATTTGAAGATTAAGCTGACAAAGGCGTGCATGCAAATTAGGATGTCAGCAGTTATACTGCTTATACATCCTTCATTCAACTGTCTCATACATTTTCTTTAATTAGGTGATCACACAGACCCCTTTCAAATTCAGTGCCTGGGATGAGCCCGCTCTAAAGATGAATGAAGGTAATATAATGCCTCATTCCTGCCAGGAGTTGGAAGGCACATGTGGAAAGAAACAGGCAGGGATGTGCCTTTCCAGGATTTCCATGATCTAGGAATGTTCTGGGCACTTAAAACTGTTGCTGAACTTGTTGAGAGCTGAATTCCTTGAAATATTGTGGTTGTCCTACTCAAAACTACCGTTCTTAAACCTCTGTGTCTCTGATATCCTCTGTAAAGGAAACAGTAATATTGTCTTGCTTCAGAATATAATTTCATAAGCATTTCTTTTGCTGATGGGTGAAGCAGTTGTTTTCTCTCATTTCTACTGACACTCGTCCCTTCATTTATGCTGTTTTTTAGAGCTGTGCAGTAACACAGATTTCCTTATCATATGGCTGTCCAAATATCTGTATTAGCATGGAGAAGGGAGTGGCTGTTACAGGGAGTCAGCAAGTATTAACAGGAGGCTACCTCTGGTAACAGTATTACTTATGAGGGTCTAAGCAGAAATGTGTTGTGAAGATAAATCCATGAATGTTTGAGAAGCACCAATATACATGATTATGAGCCCTGTATAGAACCCTGAAGAAATCAATGCTTTTCTTCAGAGCAAGGTATGAATATTGTGCAGTAAATAATGCATCACACCACACATTGAAAAAGGATGTGAAAAAATTGAAGACATGTTCATTAAGTGTGCACCATCTATCTGGCTCACTGCATGAGGCAGGTGTTGCCTTGAAGTGGTCTGTAATTAAAGACTACAGCAATAACACACAGAGATGAAGGAGTGGCTGTCTGCCTCATCATTTCTCGACTTCGGAACCTTAACAACATCCTTTGAATATTGTGTATCAGTGTGCATCTCCCAGTTGTGCTGCCTTAATTAAGTTTCTTGTGAGCTGGAAAACAGTGTCAAAGTGTTTCAAGTACTGTTTTCAACAAGGAAGAAGTATTTCAGAAAATGTCATTTTAGGAATTAAAGGCCCTTATTTTTTTCCATACCCTTCTCAACTGAGAGATGATAGGAAATCAGGGGGGGGGGGGGAGGGAAGATATTTGCTGCTGATGTACAATTCCATTTCACCTATACTTTCTCTTTGATGAGATTAAGGTAGGATTTTGGGAGGAAAACCAGTTAGCATTGTTTAAATCTGATCTAATGAAGAGAATACAAAGTTTAGCAGACAAAACCGCCGTTCTTTGTTGCACGTGGAATAGGTGACTGCATAGTGAAGGAGTGTATGAAAATTTTTGCTTTGAAGGAATCTGAACTGATCCACAGTCTAGTGTGAATTCCAGCATCAAGATTTGAATGCAAATGATTTTCTTTTTCTCCGCACGCAGTTTGACATGCTACAGATATATATGTATATTTTTGTTACATTTTCATAATACTTTTAACTCTTGCTTTTCTTTCCTTGTGCATCCACCACAGATCGCATTCAATTGGGTAAGACACATTACTCTCCTTGAATACTGCTTCTGTATTTGACAGGATTTGTTTTATGGAATGTAATGCAGTAACCTCTTTCCTTTCAGCATCACTGTATGTGATAGAAACATATGCTACTTAAACTGTAATGCCTTATTTTTACAGCATGGTGAGTATAATGAGGAAAGGATTGGACTAAGTGGCTACAGTGTGTTTGCCTTGCTCTTCAGTAGATTAGTCTCAAATTCAAATAACGAACGCATTCAAAAGACGTTGCTCTTGGGAAAACCTATTTATACGTAATCCCATTCTCTCAACCATCTTTTTTCTGTCAGAGATTGGAACATAAACAACAAACGCTCAGTAAAAATTCTATTCAGCCGGCAGAGTTTTATAAAGATTGTATAAAGTATTTAATTACCTCCTCTTCAATAAACCAAAAGTATATTAGTCATGAAGTCATGATGGTGTTTAAGTCTTGAGTCCTGGGGAAATTTCCAATAGTAGGCCAAGTTCTTAACATAATTAAAGGGGTTCTTTATCTTTAGAGCTTGAATTTATTGATGTGTAAAGCACTTCAGTATATGATGAATTACAAAACAATTTTATGTGTGCTCAAAGATTCTATAAGTGATCTGGCTTTACATCAGTTCACCTAGCAGAGGGGCTGGACAGCCCTGACCCCCCTGCGGTCCCTCTGGCCTCGTAGCATTGCCAGTACACAGGACAGGTCAAGAACAATTTTTCTGTTCAGCTAAGTGATCCTAATATGGACTCTTACTTCACTGAGAAAACTTCAAAA
The DNA here is from genome assembly GCF_011004875.1 of Balearica regulorum gibbericeps. NCBI lineage: Eukaryota > Metazoa > Chordata > Aves > Gruiformes > Gruidae > Balearica > Balearica regulorum. Next base: position 58,709,069 of record NC_046186.1, read on the forward strand.
GAGGGCATAGATTGACCTTCCTACCTCACTCTGACATGAAACTAAAATGTTTAGCAACCTTTGTCAGGAAGGATCTCTGTTCTCTGTCTCTGCACTGATCACCATCAAACAAGTGTGTCTTTAAAAAAAAGCTTTATATTTTAGGCTTAAAGTAAAAGATGATGTTGTCACTGTTCCTATAATTTGCATCCTTACCTCCTTAAATAAATTAAAAGATGAACTCAGTGAAATGTGCACTTAGTATTCAGATTGTCTGTCACATGCCTTCTCTCAGCTGTGCAAATTTAATTTGGCACAATATAATCTTCTTAGTTAGACTTTCATATTTGGAAAGTTTTGCTATTAGAAGAGGAGCAGCCTATGCTGAAATACTTCCAAATTCTTATTTTTTGCCTATTTGTCATGTGTTACAAGACTAAAATGGCAAGCAGGCTTGTTTAATTTAACTAGGATTGTTAAAGATTTGCTGTACTTGTGAAATGTTTGGGCTAATCTTTCATAAGTCTTAAAAATGATGTGAAAAACTGAACATGAAACATTTTCATTGTCTGCTGTCGGTTCTTGTCTATCTGAGCTTAGCAGAAGCCCTCAAATATACACAACAACAAACAGTTTGCATAAGATATCTCTGTCCCACCTGCTTGCCAAACAGCTCTCCCCCCACCCCCCATTTCTGAATTTTTAATCTGGAAAAAAAAAATCTTTTGTGTGTATATGGACACAGTGCTGCTCTGAATTTGTATCACTTTTAGAACAAACACATGTGCTGTTTATATGAGAGCTTTCATTTTTTAATGCTGTAATCATGCTTTGCCTGATTGCAGCCAAATGTTGGTCTAAGTAAAGTGAAGCTCTCACTGTTCTCAATCAGACCAAGCTGCAGCTGTCAGTCACCACTGAAAGGAGCCACGCAGGAATTTTTGAAACAATACATAACTCTTGCAGTGCACAATTTACTTACAGTGTTCAGCTCTAAATGTACTTGTGGACAGTTCTTACACTTCAAATATCAGAACAGGCTTCCCAGCAGCAGGGAACAGGTGATGCAATGATAGCAGAGTTGGCTTTGGTGGCTCAGGTGGGAGAATGTGGCTAACAAGTCAAGCAGTTAGTGACAATTTGGGGATCTTTGAGTGATCCAGAGGCTCCATCCTCTGCTTGCCAGCCTTCTGATGATACTCTTGCTGCTGGGAAGTCTGAGGAGGGAAGTGTTACAGGGAGAGCAGGACAAGAGCTGTGGAAAACAGCTTTCTACCCTTGGTAATGTTGAGGTGCGAAGGAGGAGGTGAAACATCCTAGAGAGGTGGAGAGAGCAGCTGCTGCAGCCAAGAGAGCTGCCTCTCTGGTTGAAGAAACCTCTTGGTTAGGCAGCCTGTTGTGCAGGAGCCTACAGAAATAGGCGTTGTACATGCAACAAAGGTGGGCAATTGCCTGCTGCCTTGAACCAGCTCTGTTTATGCTCACAAACCCGAGGCGTACTGCACGCGTCCAACACAGAGCTTAATGCCTCTCGCTGCGCAACACGCAGGTAGCTCTCTGTTCCTCTGTCACGTGTTGCGTGTCTCTATAGATAGCAGGGGCCTGCATCATTCAAACGGATATTGCCATCAGGACAGAAAGAGTACCAGTACTACTGAAAATATGTATATATATATTTAAAGCTAAGTTTAAAAAATAAAAATTATATGTTATAATCATGTTGCAAACTGGATTTTACAGCTTTTTTTTCCCCTTATCTTTTGCTTTCATCCCACAGTTACTCTATTCGCCATTCCATAAGCATGCCTGCAATGAGGTAATATGCTACCCATATTCTATTTGCTATGGTGATGTTCTACAGTGTAATGAGGGGGGATTTGCATGCTTTGATCCTGATCCTGCAGTTTTTAGTTGGATGAATAGTCCCACTTCAATCAATTAAGGTTATTCATGTAGATAAGGGCTGCAGGACAGGCCATCTGTGGGTTTTTTCTTTTTAATTGTATTAACTCTTTAATCTCTTGTACAAGCCTTTGAGTAAATGAAGCAGTTCTGAGATGTATTTGGGTAGTTGATTGTTACCAGGTTTGTATTACTGAATCTGTAATTCAGTTGTTTTGCTGTCTCTAGAACATTATCCAAAGCCCATTAACGTCAGAGATGCTTTCCACTCCAGCAGGCTTTGGATCATGCTCCTATGGAGGGATTTTATATGAGTGCTTTCATATTTTAATGGCTATAACGACACTTTACTTGACTGCAGCCAAATATTGATGTCTGTTCAAGTAAAGCTCCAAGTGTTTTCAGTAAAATTAGGATCCAGCTTTCTTTTTACCCCCTCAGCCTCTAAATATATGAATATCCCCACTCCCTGCCATGCATTTAGGGAGAACAAAACTCCTAACTATATGATGGATGCTAATTCATTCACCTTCAGCAGGTGGTTAGTTTAAGGCAAGCGTTCACCTGTGTGACCTATGAGTCAAATAGAAGTTATAAAACTCAATTTCTCTCTCCTTTTGACCCTTCTTGCGCTATGAAAAGTTTGTCGCCTATTTAATCGAAACCAAAAGTAAATCTGCATTATTTTTCCAACTAGCTTCTGTTTGCCTTTTCCTTAAATTAGGGTCAGTTTAACTTAGCCTGATGAGGGATATGATGTAAATGTATGTGCAGAGATAGAGGCCATCATGATGGTCCTGGTAAGTTCCCAGAATGTACAGAGGATGAACTGGAACACTAAAGTTTTAGCAGCCACTGGCTTCATCGCTTTCGGAAATGAAGCACAGGCTCCTGAACGTGTTTGCCTTTCCCCGTGGCTGACACAGAGACTTGGGCACCTGCCAGAGTAAAGTGGTTCTGCCTCATTGTTCCACTCTGAGGGTATCCTCCGTTATGGTTAAAGATCACTGTTATGTTTTATTTCATGTAGGAACAAATGGCTGTACTGGCTTTAGTGCATCCTGTTGGCCATGTTGTTAGGAGGTACCCTATGCTTTCAGTGGTAGTAGTTTCTAGAATCTCTTTCTGGATATACCACAATAGACAGGTGAAAAAAAGAAAAAAAAAAGCTGAAGAACTAAACACTAAACTGCTTCATTGTACTGCACTGGGCTTAGAGAGATCCTCTCACCTCTTTGTCTCTTATGGTAAAGAAGGTACAAGAGGAACCTTGCTGGACAACAGTTTCTGAGCTGCAGTCTTCACTAATAATGAAACACAAAGTATGCTGTAATTGAGCTCTCAGTTGTCAAGCAAGGAGCAAAGAACCAGAAGAAGATCCCTTTTGCCCACTGTAGATTTGCCCAAGTCCTTTGTCCTAGCTAAACTACAAGAGGAAGAGACAAGCTTTTGTACTTACTCCAGCTTGTCTGCTTCTAGCATGTCTTCCTACGTGGGACAGGGACTATCAGCAGTGGGGAAGCTGCTGCAAAAAGGGGAGAAGAGACATCCATCTAAGGAACTGAGGGGCATTTGAGTACAGATCTCTATGAGAATCCATATTCTCACTTTAAAACAGCATATGCATTATATTAATAATATTACATGGCAGATATTAGTTGCGGTCAGTATGTTCTGTTTGCAGGAAGAAATGGAAGAAATTGCATGCATTTAAAATGAAGGAGAGGCTATGTTTCAAGTTTTGGAGAAAGAACAAGATCGTCAGGCAAGCCAGCAAACCAAATATGTGATTTGCTTTAAGAAGGAAAATCACAGCTGTTGCCTTTTTCTTTTATTCTTACAAGATATGTTCAACTCACAGTTTTCCCAGAAACAGTGTTGTGTTCTGTTCTACAGGGAGCAAAAGGCAGAGAAAAGCTTAGCTTTGTCAGAGGGGCACCCTAGGAACACAGTCTCCCTAAAGTCGTTGTCTTTGAAAGCGGCAGGATACACCTGTGGTCACAAAATCATGGAGTGGGGGCTCAGGATGCCTCAAAGGCATTTGGGACCCACTTGCTATGGAGTTCTAATCTCCTTCATCCTAGCCTCAGGACATTAAACTGTCATCTTTTTAATTATGTAGATTATGAACTTGCTCATCAGCTGAAAAACAAATGTTAATTTGTTGACAACACCACCACAAATGGCTAAAACCAGAGTAATGCAGCACTACAGCCAGCGTTCCCTGGTTGTTCTTCTGAAAACGTGATAAATGTCCCAGAAGGTAGGCAGGCCACTGTTTGCTTTCAATTACTCAGCAGGTTCTGCTTTTGCAAATTTGTAGCTAAAAAATACTCATCTGATTACCGTAGTTAGATTTGACTGGCAGAGCACAAGTGACTGTACCGTATCAGTCTATAGCCCTGTGCTGCCAGCCAGCCTTCATTCTGTCCTAGCATTGTTGCCTGCTTAAGAACTGATCAAATTGTGGAGTTTACCTCATTACGTTTGCAACTGACTCTTCTTCCTTTCTTCAACTTACTTTTTCTCCTAGGAATTCTCCAACTTTCAAATCGTTTGAGGAGAAGGTTGAGACCACTGTCACAAGCCTTAAGGTAAAGGTTAGAAGCAGAGTTACATGGCTGGGCATATTGTGGCACATGTGATTGTCTCTGAATGGTTCTTGTTCATCAGATAGTCAAGTGTGCTCATAAAATGGAATTTTACTTTGCTGCTATAGAAAGATTCCAACACATTCCAAGTACAGTCTGTCAGTGGACAAGGGCCAAATTGATCACCCCGCATTTTAGGGGGAAAACACTAGATTAATGTCAAAGAGCGTTACAACTTGTAAAACATTAAAAAGGCAAGAAAATGGCCTTCTGCTTGGGGCAGAAGGACATTCCTCCTTACAGAAAATGCAAATTACAGCTAGCACTGAAGCAGCAGGTGCACAGGGAAGGTCTGTCTTTTCCATGCCACTGCGAAATCGTACAGCACATAAAATTTTCCAGTCAATGTCTGAGGAAAGGAAAGTAAGCAGCAGAGAGCTTGATCTATTTTTATGTTTCTAAATAAGCATGTCCATCAAAGAATGCAGAGTTGCTCTATCATTGTCAGATTTTGAGTGTTCACATTTATTTAGTGATAGGCTGTTCTGACAACTTGAAGTCATCATCGTGTAGGGTAATGTCATCTCCATTGCACTGTGTCAGAGAGGGAAACATCATCTCAATTTCACAGGTGGGAGGCAGCATCCCAGGGAAGACTAGGAGCATCCCAAGGAGCTAGAAGGGAACACAGACTTCCAGAGCCCCAGCTGTGTGCCCCTATACGTTTTCCTATTCATTCTTTTCACCATAGCTGCAACTGCTTTTTATACTCAACCTCACTGTAGGAGAAGTCATTCATGCAGTGGGGTGCATTGGCTTGGAAGGTCTGAATTCCTGTCTGTTGCAGTCAAGCATATTGCTTACTTATCCCTTTGTGTTCCTTCTACCCATTTAGATAAGGGATGCAGCTCATTGGAACAGCTGAGGTCTCAAATAGATTTTTTTTTTTTTTTTCACCACTCACCAGTTGGAGAAGTGCAGCACTTTTTGTACCCATTTAGTCACTAAACCTACCCTCAGGGCTTTCAGTAGTACTTCTGGCTCCCAAGTTTGCTTCTAGACTACTTAGACTCCGCAAATCTATTCCTCCTCCACTTAGGCCAAGCTGTGAGAGGGACAGCTTAACGCCTTTTGCCTTGCTTTGAGGAGTCAGGGACAAATGTGAGTGATGTCCTTTCTGCATCAAGGGACAGACAGGTGTCTGTTTCCAGTCACCTCACTGTGTCATTCAGAAAGAGGAAAAGTCAATTCAAACTGCACAGCTCTGAAGACCATTTCTTCTCACAGTGATCTGCTTGAGGAGCCTGATCTTATTTTGCTGATTAAGCAAAGGTGTTCTAGAGACTATTTGTCATGACAGCTCTTAGCCTGTCGTGTTCAGAGTGCTCTTAGATCATCCTTTAAGGAATATTTAATTAAGCATGACAAAGCAAAAAGTCTTGAGTCTAAAATCATCTTCTACATTCCATGAACCCCTCAGTGTCCATCTTTATTGGCAAACCCACTGACATTTTCAGAAATAGTTTCTGTATTTGCTTTAATTTTTTCATTTCTTTGTGCAAATGGAGAAGGGAAGCTGGAAGTCACGGACCTAGGGTGCCACCAATGTAAGCTGTGGACAACTGGGAATGCCTCAGCACTGTTCTTTCTTTTCCCTGCCTCTGATCCAAGGCTTGCAAGATTAGGAAGACCGAGGGGTAGGGGGAGAAACCATAGGCTGTCCCTTCAATTCTAGGGTCCTGTTGTGGTCTGAAAAAGTGGAGAACTTACCAGAGAGGCTGCTGAAAAAGAGAAAACAGCAGTAGTCTTACCATCTTCTACCCACCATATTAGCTACAGATCTTCAGTGGTCCTACAATGTTCTGTAGTCAGCCAAAACTGGTGTTCAGATTTCATACATTTAGAAGTCAAATTTCAAATTAGATTTTATTTGCTCATGGAGTTTGGACTTTGGGTTGCAGCTTTCTTAGGAGAGTGTATTCAGCTTCCCCTGGAATTCAGCAGGACCTGAGTACCTTATTCTTTTCAACTTTTCTGAAAATCAGAACACTGATGAATTAAATGTTTGTGTGAACACTGGGGGATTGGCCAGAGACATTCAATAAAGTGACTTACATCATTCCTAGTTTTGGATGGAAGAGGAGGCAGAAAAGCAAATAAAAAATGAAACTGCATTATTGTTTCTGATTTTGAGGTGTCCAAATTCAGATCCACCTTATCTGAGTCATTTGAAATAGTGCAGGAATAGTCTTCTTTCACAATCACTCTGATCAATCTGAATCAGTGTGCTTTTGAGAATTCTACTTGGCAAATAAGTCATGAGTTTTGCCATGAAAACTTAATAGTAGCTTTACTAGGCAGTGGCTGCCTTTTCACTGCAAGTTCTGGGCCTACCAACATTTAACAGTATATGTATTTTGGATTCCTGTTTGCAAAAATCAGTGATGGACTAATACTTTCTGGAAGTCAGCACAACCCACTAGAATGGATACAGATTTTTACCTCTTGAGATGGGAACTTTTAAGAACAGTGACTCAAACTGTCAGAGCAAATATCAGACCTACTACTACGTTCTTTTATTGAACTTTCAAGCTAGGCAAGGTTGTGTGCTAGCTGATGAAACAAAGGATTACATAGGATTAACCATTTGGAAACTTGGGACACGAAGTTCATTTAATTAAAATAATCTTCCTAAGCATTCAGTGGCTGACACGCTGGAAAAATGCCAGCTTGTCTCTAAGTCCTGCTGTAGTTCTGGAATGGAGTAAAAAGTTTTGCCCTATTTTCAAGCTTGAATCAACTTCAAGTGGGCCTATCAGCAAGCCAAATCACAAAAGAATGTTCTTTTACCAAGACAACCCGTTCAAAACAGCTTTGTCTATTCATCACTGAGTCTTGACCATTTCCACATCTTTAGATAAAGCTCTGTCTTTGTTAGGAAAACTCCAGTTCAGAGATTTAGTCATAATGGATTTTATTTTTAATACTTATATTTATAAATTCATCAAACTGAAGCACTTTGAAAGTAGGCAACCTGTGAGCACACTGTCATGTTTCATTAATTTGATATCTCTTCCATGAAAATGCCATGGGCAGTTTTATATATCAGTATCTAGGTAGCCACAAGTACCTAAAGGGAGACAAGCAGCTGGTTTTGTTTTTTGGTTACTATATTCCTTCTAGTGTCCAAAATCCCAGTGCAGCTTGTGTATTTTGAGAGTAGCTGTGTTACTGTTGCTGGTGGGTGGGCCACTGTACTCAGCAAATGAACCAGTTCATTTTAATACTCATCGCTTATCCAGCCTCCATAGAACTGCAAAAAACCAGTGACACCAGTGTGAGCTACTCATGTGAAGAATCACACTAAGTTTACTGGTAGGATCTAGGATCCTGCCTGGGAACTACTTAGGGACTGCTTCCTCTAAGCATATGATAAATGCCATTGGCAGGTTTTATGATTGCAGCCTAGAAGATTAGAAATTGGGGGAGGAAAGAGGTTGCTTTATTTGGCTCTTTTTAGAGCTTTTGTTTGAAGAAAAACCCAACCCCACATGTTCTCTGCCTGCTTGGACCAGTTCCCAGCCCTCCATTGCGATGGGGTGGAATGCAAATGGGACTTGCTACAGCATGAGCAGAGGAACTTGCTGTTCTCTTTGTTTCAGACCAAGGTTGGTGGGACAAGCCACACGGGAGGCAGTTTTGAAGAAGTTCTCAGCTCTACAGCCCATGCCAGCGCTCAGAGCTCTCTTGCTGGCACCCGACTCCCTGAGAGTGAAGAAGAGCTTCAGTGTTAGACTACAGGTCCTCCTGAGCCTCACATGCCTCTCTTCAGAGACTTGGCCAGCCAGTGATTTTTAGACCTCCCTTGCCACCCAACTTGCGCAACAAGGTTTTGTAAGCTTTGGAAAATTGCCTCCCTGGCTTTGTGCTGGAGAAACATTTTCCTCTCTCTATTTGTATTTTAGATGGGCCATTTTATTGTCAGGTACTTGGTACACCATAGAAACTACATGCAAGCCTTTGACTTACGATGCTCTAAATTCTATGTTAAGTGACCAAAATAGTTTTCATTGTCATGTAACTTCCCTCCAACAATCTCCCAGTCTCTGTTTCTTATTTCTTTTAGTCTACTTTTTCCTATTTGTTGGTTTCCAACTGCCCTCTCAGTGCCACATCAGACAGATGGACCTAGAGCTGTGCAAAGATTTTTACTGCCAGCAACAGTCCATGTACCAGCTGTCTACCAGCCATACCAGGTGCCCTTTGCTCAGGAGTGTCTGTACATGATCTCTTACCTAACGGAATTAAATCACTTCTTGTCACAAAGTTATCTCTCCTTTACTGGGACAGTCTGGCATTGCCCTCCACCCATTAGTCAGCGGGGCTAAGGAGGACAGGAAGAGATGCCCAGTTATTTGTATAGAAACCGAATCACAGCTGCTGATTTAAGATGATCATTGTAGCTGAAAAAGTTCCTGTTGCTTGCTCTCTGTGGTTTGGTAAGACTTGACAGTATAAGTTAATTACAAAGGGAAGTGGTGCAGAGGGAACCGCTAATAATTTTGCCTCCATATCTTCCCCTCAAAAATAAGGGAAGATTTATTTATGAACCTCAGTCAAGAGACAGCCTTAAGCGAAAGAATACAAAACCAACAATTGGCTTAAGATGTGCCATAGGTTAGCAAGCCCATGCCTTCAGTCCGTGTTTCAGAGCTGCTAGCATCAACCCTGTTATCTTACAAATAGCCAGGATGAGTAAGTATTTCACTTTTCGTGTCAAATTTTGTCGTGCATCACTCCAGGACATAAATCCACCAACCGCATTGTATCTATCTCCTTAATCACCACAAGCCAGTCATCTCTCAGCTATGCTTCAGCATGTTTTCTTGGATCCTTTTAACATTTTTTTTTTCTAAGAAAAGAGCAGCACGCTTGTGACACTATCTTGCTGTCTAGTGAGCACGTGTCAGTCTGCATGTTGCATTGCTCAGTTCACCGGACTGAGATGAGCGTAACTTTATCAATAAAATGTAAACAAGATGGAAAACAGTCTGGCTACTTTCCAAATGGATGCATTTTTTTGAGCATAAGCCAAAGCTTCAAATCGGTGTTAGTGACTTGGACATTACAGACTGCTTAAAATCTCATAAGGAAACTTGGCTCTAAGTGATTTTTTTCCTGTGTGGCTTTTGTTATAGTTTTTACAAAGTTGGAAGTCCTTTCGTAATGTTCTACTGGACATAAGTTAACTTTGGACATCTATATCAAATGCCTCTTTAGTGTGATTTTTAGCATGCAAGCAAATCTAATGAGTTATTTTTAGTACAGTTTTCTTGTGACAGTTTGCTAGCTTATTTTACGTGGTTTTGTGCTTAAATGTGAATTTATTTAAATAAAGAAGATATTAATCGTCAACTTAGTTTGTGTAAATGAAGTTATTGATATTCTTACTAAAAATAAATTTCTCTCTTACTCTTCTACACTTTGTGATGTTTTTCTTTTAATTCTGTTTATTTAGCAGCATTACTATGCGTCTCTAAGCCTTGCCATGTCACTACAGAGTATCAAGGTAAATTGCAAGAACATAATCCACCATTCCTACGGTTTTTAAAGTCCATTCCGTCACCTCTGGACCTGAAGTTCCCCATGGAAATCTGGGGCTCAAGTTTGTAAATTGTTGAGGTTCCAAGGTGAAAAATGATTGAAGAGAGTTCAGTAAAAGTGAACTGTGTGGCAGAAAACATCTAGTTGTAACCTTTTGAGCAGGGCCCGCAGCTAAACCCATGGTTAAAACGTGGAGTTCAAGCACTGTCATCTACAGGACACTGATTTAGACCTCATTTTCTTCACGTGTATATATATGTATACTTACACACACAAAAAAGGGTTCTGGGAAAGCAGTAAATTGTTTTTAACTACATTCATTAAGAGCATACTTTAAAGAGTTGGTGTCAGTATGACTGTTAGTGGAGGCAGGATGGCCAGACTGGCTTCTCTTCCATATAAGCCCTTACATGTTATTGTCATTACAGCAGCTACCACCATGTGTAGGCTCAATGCCGATAACGGTGCACAGCAGAAAGACACGGAGAAGGTGATTTCCTCTCCTAGGTCACATGTCCAGGGCCAAGCATACTTTTCAGTACACTTTGGTACTGCACTAGTGTCCTGGTTTTGGCTGTGATAGAGTTAATTTTCTTCCTAGCAGCTGGTGTAGTGCTGGGTTTGGGATTTAGGATGAGAATAATGTTGGTAACACACTGCTGGTATAGTTGTTGCTAGGTAGTGCTTACATTAAGTCAAGGACTTTTCAGCTTCTCATGTCCTGCCAGCGAGGAGGCTGGAGGTGCACTAGAAGCTGGGAGAACACAGCCAGGACAGCTGACCCAAACTGACCAAAGGGATATTCCATACCGTATGACATCATGCTCAGCATGTAACTGGGGGAGTTGGCCAGGCAGGGAATCACTGCTCAGGGACCAGCTGGGCATCAGTCAGCAAGTAGTGTGCAAATGCATCATGCATCACCTCGTTTGTATATTCTATTATTAAACTGTCTTTATCTCAACCCATGAGTTTTACTTCCACACCCCCCAGTTCTCTCCCCCATCCCTCTGGGTTGGGGGCAGTGAGCGAACAGCAGTGCAGCCCTTAGCTGCCTGCCAGGTTAAACCACGATTAGGAAACGGGAAGCCCCACAGGCTGTTGGCTAACCTTTCTATCAACCTGTCATCACAGTTCGCGCTTTCTGACTGCACCTTCTCCTCCAGTCTCTTTCCAACCAATTCCTGTTCCTATTACATTACAGTGCCCAAAACTGACGCGCAACCGCACATGCAGCAAGTAGAAGGGAATGTGATTTTACCTGCTGGATTCCTTTAGACAAAACCAAACCCCACACAACACATGCTCAAAGCACGTCCCTGTTTCCCAGGATAATGCTTACCTTGCACCGTTGCACTGCTGACTGGGGCTCAGCGCTCTGTCCCCTGGATCCCCTGTGGCACAGCCTCTTTAAGGCCCCTTCTCTGGTTTGTCAAGAATGTTCTGAGTTATGGCTCCCAGTGCATCCACAGCTCTTTCATGCCTGGTATTCAATACAAACTAATGGGTTTGCGTGCGTCTCAGCGGAATAAAAACGCTGAAGAACGATGGGCCTGCTCCATCACACTTGCAGTATGACACTTCCTGAGCCATGGTGCCCAAAGATACGTGCTCAGCTGAATTACGTACCTTTAACGAGGATGACAATTGAGTTTAGTTTTGTGCTGCCTCATTTGACATGAGGCTGGAGACAGAGAAGCTACCTCCAGGTCTCTACCATGCCACTTCCCCAGGTGCAAACTTTCATTATGTCATAACTGTGCCATCACCCTAACCTCCAGCTGCACACATGATGCAAGAGTTAGTAGTGCAGACTGGCCTCATTATGGCATTTACCACCCCATCAGCTTTACCTGACAATGATACTTACTACTTCCGCTAAAAACTGCCACTTCAGCAGAATCAGCACCAGACTGTGCAAGCTCCAAAGGTCCCAACCTCAATAAGTGTATTGAGAAAGTGTAATTAATGAGAGTATCACTTTTATCCACCATCAGTTCTTAAGGGTCTTGTACTCCAAAGAAATCTCCCCTCTAAGTTTGGCTCTGTCAAACTGGCTTCTAGAGAAACACAGTCTTGCTTCTCTGTAGCGCAGTGACCAGACATTAACCCATGTGATACAGAAGGTCCTTAAATCCACATGTACTTACAAGTCACAGAACAAGACTGCCTGTCCCAGTCAGTGCATTATGTCAACAGATTAGATTGCAATCAGCTAAATTTTAAACTTACCTGAATTTCTCCAGTGGAGAATCTATTTGTCACTGAGACTGCATCAATCAGAGGCTGATTTAAAAAAGAAAAAAAAAAAAAACCCCAAAACAAACTCATTCTAAATATTTGGTCTCTGATACAAGCTCTGATCCAGGAGGTAACTATCCCACCTGCTCCTATCTAAGTGGTCCTGGGATTCTCAGCAGTGAATGCACAGAAAAAAACCTGCTGGCAGAATTAGTGGTGCAATGGGAGAAGAAACAATGCACAGAATGTAAACCAAAACATTTATTATAGCTACAGCATTTGGGAAAACCTCAGGAATGTGAATGAGATGTAGCAGCTATTTTTTTATTCCTTTCTGTGTTAATCAGAGATACAAGCTGGAGTATTTCTGGGTGAACAAACTTTCCTGCAAAACAAAAGAAAGGGAAAGTTAATTAAAAATGCTCTCATTTTCCTACGTGTGAAAGGTTGGCAGTGAATGGTTAGCAGTGGTGTTGCTTTAGGCTTAAAATAAACATCAAGTTATTCTTTTAAGAAAGAGAGTACTCCTACTTTTCCCCCAAAAAAACACTTATGAAAATATTTATTCTCTGTTAAGACACTTGAGAGCTGACAAAAGGATGCACCCTGACCAGGACAATCCCATGCCAGGTATCCTGCTGCAGGAAACCACCCCAGTGACAGATGCACGTAGGGTATATGCTCTGGGCTCTACTGAGACACTACCTTAGTTTAAGTTACTGAGTTCTAGTAGGAGGGCAAAAACATCAATTAGAAAATTAAGTATTCCAGCTATGCTGATGATGTCCTTTTTTTTCCTTCCTCCCTAATCAAATTATTACATTTTTCAGAGATCTTATTATTTCCTCGAGGAGTCACCAAAGTGGAAATGGGACTTGTCAGGGACCGTGTCTGGTGACTTCTGGTCCTCTCCCCGAGTTTGTCTGTCCCTAGATTTCTCCCAAAATGGGATGACTTGGAGCCACAGTCCTCTTCTGGTGTTCAACTCCCTTGCTAAAACTATAAAGACTATTATTTTGCCTGTTTTTCCTCTCCACTATTGGTTTATTTTGGAAAAGATGAAAAGCAGTGGATAGAATAAAAAGTAATATACTTGCACCTACAACACTTCACTGAGCTGGTTCTCACATGTACCTTGGGCAGGTCACACAAGACCACACAGCTCACGCAGGGATAACAAATTCTACTTCCCCAGTTCATGAAACAAAGCAGAAACAAGCTGCTGTCAGAGCATCAGTGAAGAATGAAGCCTCCTTTATACCCCCTCTGATGGTACAGGGAGATCCTTAAAGAGACGCAAGCATCATGAAAGCTGGGCCTCTCTCTAGTTGTCCAAAGTGATGTAACAGGAACTTGGCGTAAATGAGATTCAGGTTCAATACACCTAAAGAAATGTAGGGTATGTTCACACTGCAGTAAGTTTCCCCAAAAATATTCAGGGTACCTGAACAATTAGTAAAATAACTAGTTCGCACTTGCTCTGAATGTCTATTAGAAAAAAAAAGACGACATTTTATTTATTTTATATCATTTACAAAAGTTTAAAAAAAAAAAAAAAAAGCCCAAATGTCATACCAGCAGTTGAATCGTAAAAATCCTGCAGTCTGCCAGGTGTGTTTTCCAACGCTTCGTACTCAAACGCTTGCAGTATCATCTCACACTGATCCAACTGTTTTACAAACTTGGCTTCTGCAGTACACTGGTTTTCATATTCCTGCATAGATTTGCAGTTATAAGAAAAAAATTGTGTTGTTCTGAAACAGCGTATTTGAAGTTCTTCACATATCTAGAATTTTTTTCATTAGTACAAGCCACTCCATAAATATTCATGACAGTTACATCTTTCACTCTCTTTTTAAGACTGCTATTCAGCAAAACACTTAACATAAATACGTGCTAAAATTCTATTAAATGTAATAGGACTTAAGAACACAATTCTTTTGCATACTCTAACTTAAAAACATATTGAGTGTTTTGGCTGAATCAGGGATGATCTGGAGACAACCCTACACCATATACAAGTTAAATACTAGGCTCTATTTAACATCATTTTCTATCAAGAAATCTTTTCAGACCTGGCTAAGGCTCTGAATTACCACAGTGTGTGCCTATGCTTTACCATTACCTATTTTTAAGATCTATTTTGCTCTTTTCTCCAGCACTTGCTGTTTTTATAAAGAGTTGTTCTTTACATTTCTCCTGTCATTCCTGCTTAATCTCTTTGGTCTAATCCGTCTGAGCTGCTTATGTCTTTATGTCTCTCCTAGGATATAGGGAGGGGAGTCGTTCAGGGGGTTCCTCCCCTTCAGACTTTAAGTCCTTTAATCTCTCTGCTATCTTTTCCCTCTCTCCAGTCGTCGTCAGTATATATTTGCGAGTCATTCACATTTCCAGTCAACTTGAACAATTTTGCTGTCATTTGCTTCCAGTGATGGCTGCAGATGAGTTTGCCATTTCATTTGCTCCACACCTACTGCACTGTATCTGATGTCTCATCAGCTGCTCTTCTCCTGACTTCCAAAACCAACCGCAGAAAAAGTCTTCTTTCTGTGCAGGTTACCATCACCTCGATACCCTCGGCAGGTCTGACCCCATTCATCATTGCCACCACCAATAATCAGACCAGAGGCTTAAGTACGCACCGGGCCCATCTGTGCTTTCAGATCCACACAACCCATGACACACAGCAGAGAGCGGCACGAGCGCAGGAAGAGTTTTTCCTACTGACCAAAGAAAGTGGTGTCTCTTTCTGCACCTTAAGAAGACAACTGTGGGTGTCATTCATAGTGGCAAGATCCTGGGTTGTAATTCCAGCACAGCGATGCTCAGATAAGTGTGACAGTCATTTCCTGGTCTGACATACTATTTAGGAGCCTGTTTGTTCTTACGCTTATTGCTTTACCTTTGAAAGTCAGAAATCCAGATTTTGATAGCCTTGATTGATTCATATACTGCTCTGTTCAGATTTGAACGATGCTTTGAATTTTCAGTTACATTTTGATCATTATTTTAGTAATCAAGTTCATTTCAACATTTTTACCTTCCTTTCCTCCTTTCAGTGTGAGCTTTGCCTCATCTTTAAATACTACTTCTTATTTTCTTAAATCTATTTATTTCTACTCTTTATTTTTTTGGGGCCAGCAAAGAGAACAAACTCTTGGCAGCACTACAAAGGAGAACTTCAGAACAGGGAGAATTATGGCTGTTTGCTTGTAAAGGTCTGTCCCACCTCCAGCAATTAATTGGAAGTATCAATCTGTTACCAATCTCTGTGCCATACAACCCACCAGATCTTATTCATACCTCAGCTCACATAAACCTCAAGAAACATCAGCTATTATATCTGCAGCTGTGCACCGTGCTGAAATAAACACTTACTGTTTCCTCCCTGCGGGTGTTTAAGAGTGCAAAATAACAGTATACTTTGGAAAAACAGTAACTGGTCTGTCAAACACCACAGTCTCGCTTTTAAAAATTACTCCAGTGCTTTTGCTTTTGAAAATAAAAAAAAAAAAAAAAAAGAGAGCAGGACAGAGCTGAAGCGTGCTGACTCATTTACTTTAATGGTTTTTTCAAATGTATTCTGGATTAAATTATAAAGGGAAAATATATCAGAGGCATCTTTCTGCTACCTTTCTGCCCTACACTACACTTGCAGAGTGCCCACCAATACAGTCCAAAGCAACTGTCCTCGTCGGGCTGAAAAGGGAAGAGGGGCAGAGACGAGGGCAAAGCAGCGCAGGACCGACCTGCTAAGACTGTCAGCAGATCTTGTCCCAGCCACTGTTCAGCTCCGGGCCATAACTTCCTTCACTCACAAAAAGAAATCAGAGGCAAATGCCTCTGACTAGCTGAGAGCAGAGTATCACACCAAATGATCAGAGGCTTCTTATTTTCTGCCTTTTTTATTTTTCTCCTTTTTTTATCTTTTTAGAGGCACCTAGTTGTTCCACTTAAAATAAGACTAGAGGGACTACATGTGAATATTAGATTTTTAGGTTACACTCGCTGCTATGTGGGTTACATTCACACTGCTGCATTGGAGACTCAATGCCAATAAGTTGTCCTGAAGGTAGAAACAAAGAACAAATGATCAAAACTGTGCGTATGTTAAATTATGGTTAATGAGACTGAGAAAAAGCTAACACACTGAAGAACTAACTGCATACTGAGCCAGCTCTTCGATAATCATAAGAGAAGACTGAGGCAAAGAAAAAAAAAAATATGCAAAAAAAGAAGTCCTACAGGACTAATCTTATCTATCAAAACCTCCTTTTTCTTAATTATAATAGCTTCCCAAAGGAGAAGGAACCAATGCTCACTACACAAATGCAGACACATTATTTCCCAGATCTGGTTATGCTGGTTTACTCCCTTTACCTTGAATTATAGCACTGAAAACCCATCCCCGCTGCCAGTTTCACCACACAACTACAATAAGAAAAAACCCACAAACAAACAGGGTGCTGTAACAAAAAGGCAGAAATTGGATGCAAATATCTGGAATTTAAGTACAGTCCAAGTGGAAAAGAATATAATCATAAAATACAGTTTTGGGTCACAGAGTCCAAGAAACCTATAATCTTTGTTTGCAACAGCACATGAAAAAGAGGCTGTGGAAGCACTTCTCCTCATGTGACTGCACGCCACGAGAAGATAAAGCACAGTAATTATAAACTTGAATTGTTTGGAAATAATCTAATCATCCCCAGTTTGCAAGTATAAAAGACCTTATGAATTAACAGCATGACTTCACATCAAGAAGTTAAATTACATTCAAATACAGAAAATACTTTCCAATACAAACACTTAAGCTACCCAAGACCAGCCAGCAATCTGCGTTGTTTGTAGAAAAGCACTGTTCTGTGTCAGTACACCACATTAAAGTTTAAACCAGAAGTTACTACTAAATATTTTAGCCTAATGGGCTGTATAATAAAGAAATTGAAGCCACGTAAACTATTACTTGCATAAAAAGCAGAAAATGCTCCACAGCATCATCAGCTCCCATTATTTTTCCTGTATTAAAAGATCATGAGCTGCAAACAGCCAGATGTGAACAAAAGAGAGAACGTAGTAAAAAAAAATCATATTTATATCCCAGAGGGCTGGATGTAGAGGACAAACCGTTCCTTCAGTTGTACAAAGCAAGCCCTGGACAGGTTCATCTGAAACTCGGAGATGCCAAAGGCAGAAGCTGGTTATTTTACCAAAGTTTGGGGTTTCTTTTTGAAAAGGATTCCAAAGTGATCTTGACTCATACCGTTAGCTTTATCTCCCAAGAAAATAAATCTACCTTGCTTGAGGTCAAAATAAGAGATGACACAGTTTCATAGTTAAACAGGAAGAGGACAACAGGTCACCCTGAATTTTAGCAAAGGATTAAAAGAACGCAAGCTTACTTCCCAGAGTTCATAGATTTCTTTTCTGAGGTCCTCTGGTAGAAGCTGGGTAAGTTGTTGCATAGCTGCCTGGAAAAAAAAAAAAAAAAAAGAAACCACTTCCATTTACCCATTTTTTGAGCAAGCACATTTTTATCTTTATTTTTTCTGAAGAATTAACTACTTGTTACCAAGTCTATAGAAACATACACTGCACAGAATATTATTCTAAAGTGCACGTGTACATAAATCTGCCAGAGAAACAGTAGGACCACTCAGTGAAGAATGTTTTCTGGGAGCTGCTTAAGTAAATTGTTAGAGGACTAGTCTAAAACACAAGAAAAACAACCTGAAAGCACATCCAAAATCTTTAAGAGTCCGAAAAGAAGTCCAGAGCAAAACAAGTAAGTCAAATGCCAGGGAACTGCTGTCAATTACCAGCTCTGCCTTCCAGATTTAACTCATGGAGGCAGCATTTGAACTTCACAGGTTACAGGTGCAGTTCATAAAAGTGGCTTCAAAATACTGACTCCTAGTATTGACAAGCAACTGCCCTGTCCCAAACACTCAACTAGCACATTTTCACTAGCAGGGCTGAGAACAGCTACTGACTGTCAGGCAGGCAACACAACATAAGCCTATAAAAATCTCCAATTTTGAAAAACAGAAAAAAAAATAAATCCATTTAATACCCTGCAGCAATAAAACACGGTGCTCCCAGACTGAGATACCATTTGTTCAACAACAAAAATCTTGGTACAAGGTTTAATGCAGTGTCAAATGGTATAACCAGCAAGCAGAAATTGTCGTGCATGCTCTTCGTGCTCTCCCAGCTGATCAGTCTCATTTCTGTGCTATTTCTACTATTTTCCTAGTAACACTAAGGGCTGCTTCCAAAACAATAAACATCACAGGCAAGACAAAGGTTTTGTGCCATGATTGTTTCTCCACTTCAAATACAGGGTATACTTTCACAATATGGCTGAACTGAATCAACTGCTCCCCACCACTGATGCACCAAGGTCTCATTCTTTCCCACCCCCTTCCAGCTCTGGAGCTCATCAGGTTTCAAGGTTAGCAGACCAAAATGACTTACCTGGCAAAACAAAACCCACCCAAAACAATCCCAAAGAAAAAACCCAAACTTTTTTTTTTCTTTTTTTAAAAAATAAAGTTAATTTTCTGCTGCCTTACCCTTGGCAAGACTAGCTGATTAAGCTTACTTCACAAGCAGCAAACTTCAGAACCAGCTCAACATCAGCTATAGAGCAAAGGGGAGAGTAAGGAGAACTGCAGCGGAAGGGAAGCAGCATATTGATAATGCAGCTCAAGCCACCTCATGAAACCACTAACCCCTGGTGTATTTCTACAACAAAGTATTTCAGAGTCAGCCTAAATGTTTAATGCTTGACCCTCCTTCCCATGAAGTCAACAGGAAAGTCTGCACGGAGTGAAACGGGAGCAGAAGGAGCTGCAAATACTTCAGAAAACTTCTTAAACATACTTAGGCATCAAAATATCTTGTTGATTGCTTAAATACAAATGAGAATTCCCTCCAGGCAGAGCTGAAGCCTGATCCTTGGTGACAAAACAACCTTTGGAGGCTTCCAGGAAAGAGTGGGGGGGCTTTGTTTGTTTAATGTAAGAACACACTAGGAAGTATATTGACAAAAAGAAATACCAAAATTGCAAACAGGAAAGATAGTACTTCAAGAATGCCGAATACCCCTTTGATCTTTAATATCCACTTTCTTAGCAAACAGCTTACTCCTAGAGTTAGTCATAGCCCCTCCAACCCCAAGTTTTAAACAGATAAGCACAAAATGGGAGGGGGGGGAATAATCACTGCAACTTTTTTTACGCTCTTTGAAGAGCTAATTGTGGCCCTGAATTGTTTCTGAGGCATCACATTGCCCTCTAGCTGTGGCTGGAGGAATGGGTTACATTTTCTTCAAAGAATGCAGCAAACCAGAAATGACAAACCACCAGTTTAGATACATGCAAGGCCAAAAATAAAATAACTCTAGGCACACTGCACTTAAAGACTCATGATCTCTGTCTGTGCAAATGGTTTAAATAAAGTCTCTGTCACAAGCATGCAATCTGGCACCACACAAATGATCTGCCACAGTCATCCACCCTTCTCAGTGCACCCACTCCCTGCTCCCCACCTCTTGGTAAGACCAGTCAACATGACTAACTCAGGCTGCCAAAAATCTGGCTACTTCAGGAATAAATGGCCAACATGAAGATTATTTCAAAGATTCTCCTTCCTCACTTTGTACTTAGTGATGTTACATGTACAAAAATCATGAGCTGAAAATTTCTGATTGATTGTGGCATACTTGTCCAATGCCAATGACAGTATTATGTTGCTTAGAGGGTCTCTTCGCTACCACCAGAACATTAACAACATGCAGAACGCCTCATAAACGTGGCTTTGCGCCTTATGTCCATACCTCTTCTCTCCTGTGTTTCTCCTCTTTTGAGATATTATCTGCAGGAGCAATATCTCCAACGATGCATTCAGCCATATCATGAACCAAAGCTAATCGTATGCATCTGTCAGGAAGCAAAGACAGAATAACTAGTTTTACAGCATTTTAAGTTAGATCTTGTTATTCATAAAGCTAAGAGACTGCATAATTTATCCCCTTCATATATTTTACAGGGTGATTTGGTTTTTTTTTTAATTTTACATAACATTTTTCATTTCTTTGCTAAGGGAAGCAGATTCAACCTCGACATGACTTAAATTCCTGATTTCTAGCTACTGCTGCTTGTAAACATAGATTCAAGAATAAATACAGCTTGTACAAGAGCACAGTATTCAAAATGTACTTAGCTTTTGTACGCTTGGCTGTCAGAGATGTTGTGATAACCAACTACGTTATACACTTCACATTAATGCTGCAACAAGTAGAAGGTAACGTGATTGGAGCCATCCCAAATTCAGTACATAATCTGACACTCACAGCTCTGTAGCTATGTCAGTCTGCAGCAGAAAACTCAGAAAAGTCTTCACTATTTTCATCAGCTCCTGAAAGGACAAAGCAAGTATGATCCCATACTAGACTTGACAACTCATTCAACACTAATGATGCTTTCTCTTCTACGCTATATGACTTCTGAGGCTCCTTACTGCTGCCAAGTGCTAATTAAGTCTGTCAAAATCCACACAGTGTATGACTTTGCTGCCTGTTGCTTCAAACCACGTTTTAACTGAGTCTTCAGCTTGCCTACTTATGGCTTCAGAGAAGGCCAGTCAGAGCCTCTGCATTAATGACTTGCCTCAGGACCTGCAATTTAGCAATAAAAGTCTTTAGCCCCTCTCAGCACTCCAGGTAAACAGCATCCTGTCCAAAGGATGGAGGGAAAAGAAGAGGGGAACTGCTTTCAAATTTCTGCAGTGTGTTTTAAAAGCTCTTCCTCAGGATGACAGCTATTTTAAGCATGTTTGTTGCAGCTCTCCCATGACATTAACAGATGATCGTGATAACCAGAGGCAGCCTTACCTGTCCTTGTTAAGGCTTTTGTCTTCGGTGACCAAAGCCATCATTGCCATCCTGTACATATGATCGGATACGCTCTCTGGCTTTGCCACGTTCCTGTACACCCATCCCGTCCGTGGTACTCTCTGCGTTAGGAAGCGTCACACCAACATAAATGTTAAAACCTTAGGTTTTGAAGGACCTCACTACAGAGACACCTGTAGAAATTTTGCCCCACTGCGACCTCCATGCTCCAGTGAGCTTTGATGCTTCTGGGAAACACCTGCCTCAAAGACTGGGCTCCCCCGAGGCTGTGACAGGATGCCTTTGCATTGCTATTCACAGAAAAATACCCACTAGCGGTCCCCACCACCACCGGCCGGCGTCCTCCTCAGCCTCACGGTGCTCCCGTCGAAGCGCCGGGCCACGCCTGCCCTCCTCCGGCCGGCACCCACATCTTCCCGCGGCTGCTCCAGCGCCGGGCCCGGCCGTCTCCGCTTCCAGGCGCCGCGGCGGGCCGACGGTCGCACCCCGGAGGCCCCGGCTCTCCGCCGGCCGCCCCGCTGCTAGGCCCCGGCGGGCCGGGCACCACCAATCGCGCCCCCGCTCCCAGCCCGGTGATTGCTAGGGAAACCAGCCCGATGGCCCCGGCCCGCGGAAAGGCCGCCGGCAGACACCCTGCCAGCCACCGCGGCCGCCCGGGCCCCCAGCGGGCCCGCCGCGCCGCCGAGGCAGCCCTTTTCCCCGCACCGCTCCCGCGCTCACCTTGAGCTGCCCCAGCAGCCGCAGGAAGGACAGCAGGCCGCCGCAGCTCGCCGCCATCCGCCGCCCAGCAGCCACTGCCTCCTCCCGCTCCTCCTTCCCCTCTGGGCGGCGCTGGGGAACGGAAAGGAGCGGCCGGCCAAGCGCCGCGCTCCCCGCCCCGTGAGCCGGCTGCGCAGTAACGCGTCTCCGGCTGCGGGGGGAAAGGCGATCGGTGGGGGTGCGTGGCGGAACCGTATTCCCGACGCTCCGGCTCCGCGGGGATTGATTCACCACAAACAGAGATTTAATAATAACGACTCAGACTGCGATTACAACGAGAAAAGCGGGAAGGAAGGGAAGGGAAGGGAAGGGAAGGGAAGGGAAGGGAAGGGAAGGGAAGGGAAGGGAAGGGAAGGGAAGGGAAGGGAAGGGAAGGGAAGGGAAGGGAAGGGAAGGGAAGGGAAGGGGTTGAGTCGCGTCGCGTCGCACAGGCAGAAATAACTCATACTTTAGTCAAAACTGATCATATAAGTGACCTTTAATATACTTAAAATACTTTAAAAAACGGTAAATATTGCAAACGTAATTATTCAGAGAGGGTAATTAGTGGAGTTGCTGCACTGAGAGGTTTAAATTATTTTGGACACTTGAGGAGTCTGGCTACAGGCACCTCCATCACTTTTACAAGTTTAATAAATAACACTGAATTACTTTACAATCGGTGGCTTTTCAAAATACATTGCATTTCTTTGCTATTTTTATATTGCCAACTGAAATAGCAGATAATGGTTTAAATGTGGAAATGAAATTCTCTGTTTTCAGAAGAGCACATCTGCAGTTTGCCAGATATCAACAGATGGCAGAGTATTTTTATTTTTGCTCACGTGTATACTTAAACACACTCTCAATAATAAAGCCCAGGCAACATTTTGGTCACCATTTTAAGGCTGTCTGCCCACAATAAACAAGAATAATAGACCAGGAAAGTCATCGGCTTTGCATTTGTGCACAATCATGAACAGGTTAGTTGGAAGGGACCTCTGGGTGTTGCACCGTCCAGCCTCCTGCTGAAAGTGGTGTGGTTTAGTCTCAACAGCTCTTGAAACCATCCAAGATAAAAATTTCAGTTTGTCAAGGTTAACTGCCTTCTAGGTAAATAATTTGTTTCATAATGTCCTTTTTGGACCTCCCAAGCCACTTCTGCCCATGGCTTCTTTTTGCATTGCCCGCCACTACCAAGTTTAACTGTCGTATTTGTAAACCCCCTTCAAGTAGCTGTAGGCTGCTGTTAAATGGCCCCTCACACTCTTCAACAGGCAAGAGAGGCCCAGGGTCCGTCAGCCTCTCCTTCAAAGTGATGTAATTTAGATCCCAGCTACCTTGGGTAGCCTTCACTGGAGAAGCCCCATCTTGATCTGGGGAAGCACCAAACTGGGCCCTGTGTCCAGCCAGGGCCTCACCAACGCTAAGCAGAGGGAGACAGTAACTTTCCTCAATCTATTGGCCATACTCCTTCTAATGTAGGCTACTGTGGGATTTGCCCTTTTCGGGATGAGAGCGCACTGCTCATATTGGCCTTGACTTTCACATAACCCCAGGTCCTTTTTGGTGAAGCTGTTGGGCAGCCTGTTTCTTCCCAGCTTGTACCAATGGAAGGGCTTGTTCTGCCTTAGGTGCAGGGCTGAGCGTTTCTCCTTGTTTGTGTTTCTCCTTGTTGCATGTGTTAAGGCTTCTGTCAGCCCACTCCTTAAGCTTCTCAAAGTCCCTCAGAAATGAAGCTCTACCATTTAATGTGTGAACCACCCACCCTAACATAGCGTTATCTCAAAAAACCTTTCCAGGTTTTTGATGAAGAAAATGAATGCTATTGTTACCAGAAAGTGGCAAAATAATTCACTCTCTAAGACTTAATTTTGAAGTTTTAGAAAGCAGGCATTCTTTATTGCAGCGCTGGGTGCATGGGGGATAGCTCCACCTAACGCGCGCCCAAAAGACAAAAGTTCATTCTTTATATATCTTAAGACATGAATATTCATACATTTTCCAAGAAATCTCCACCTCTCCGCCTATTACATTTACATAATGCTGGTGTTGCAAAACTACGCATGCGCGGGGGTCTCAGGTGGTCACCGGTGGTCATTTGGGGAGTTAGCCCCCCACTCCTTTTTCCCTTTTATGGTCACAAGTCTTTGAGGACAGTTTCTTCTCCTTGGATGTTTCCCAACTCTGTTGTCTGGCCAAGCTGTTCTTCCTTATCAACCCTGTTTGGGCAATCCTGCCAGGATGTTTCTATTCTCAAGGTTAGGATGTCTTCTCCGTACACATTAATTACTCATAGGCCTTGTTAAATTCAAAGCTAATCGTTGTTTGGTAAAAGAATTTCTCAACATTTCAATACTCACAGGTATCAATATGGTACCTAACATCAACCCCTAGAGTGCTCAACTTGTCACTGGCTTTCGGGCAGATTGCCATGCCACCAGCTGCCACCTGCTGAGCCCGCCAGCCAAGGCAGTTTTCAATGCATGTAACAGCCAGCTTGTTCATGCTGTATTTCCTCAGCTTGTGAGTGAAAGTGCTGTGGGAAATTATTTCAAAAGCTGTACTGAAATCAGGATCTATTGTGTCTGCTGCTCCTTCCTTGTCCTTGTAGCCAGCTGTTTCATCACAGAATGCAATCAGGTTGGCCAAGTGTGATTTGTCCTTTACAGGTCTCTCTCTAATAGAGCTTAATCAACTTACTTTCCGTGTGTTGCAGTCTCTGTAGCTGCAAACTGATTCTTTGATTTTCTGAACACTTGTCAAATACCTTCTGAACTCAGACAATCATAAAAATAACAGAGTAATTTAATAATTTGCATTTTAAATAAGATGGTGTATCTAGTTCAGGAATGCTATTTTTAAGGCTAGCTGATAACAGATGCTTTGTCTTTTAACCCTTCCTGAATCTTTCTGTTCAACATACATGTTTAATATTCATAGCCCTTTAAATCCAGTAATCCATTTGCTTTTGCAAATTCTTTAACAATTCTTTAATATGGATGAGTCTTGTACAGCACACATGAGGAGGCATGATTTTCAATTTTATTGTGTGACAACTTCTTTGCCACCGGTGCCCTTAAGATAAGTTTCTAGAACAAACTCTTCTGTGACACTAATGAGGCTGGGCTCGCAGGCCCTGACCTTGGCTGTCCATTTAGTTTAGAGAACACTATCAAAAGCAGCACACCCGCATTCACAGATTGATTTTTCTAATGCACTTAATATCTCTGCCCCATTTGAGCCCTCTGGAGCTTTGAATGCTCTGGAGACCTGAGATTGCCCGTGGTGTTAGGAAGAACAGAAAGCTGCTGGGTACAGGATGGCAACAACATCATTTAACATCATGGTGGAGAACAATTTCTCAGGCATCAGCTATAAATAATGTCTTGGCTTATGTTTTTCCACACAGAATTTCTTTAAAAGTGTACACTAACGTGTACCATTTATGTGGGATAAAATTTACATGAGATAGATACACTTGTACTTAACAGATGTTATTCCTTTGTATTCATACTTATGTCATTTTTGTAATATTTATAAGATTTTGTATTATTTGTATGTAATTAAATGTAATTTTTGTACTATGTAATGTAATTTTGGTAATATTTGTATTTATGTAATTGTTATTTGTTTGCACAAGTAATTGCTTATTTATGCTAGTTTTCTGCCCAGTTATTCTGGAACAGTACTAGAAGTAGAATTTATAGCTTTTCCAAGTACTTACCAAATGCATCATGTGTCATATTAGATAAATAGACTCTCTGTAGACTGGAGGACCATAATATAGTACAAATTTTAGCTCTATTAAAATCTGTCATGATTTTATTCTTAAGTATCCCGAAAACAGAAACAAATTTGGGATGCCCAGCTCCTTGCAATTTTAAGCAGCTCTTTAATTCAGAAACTTTAGCAAGGATTTGCAAAGTCTCCCTACAGGATATTAAGATATCGTTAAGGCTTAAGTCTCAATCTTTCATCAATCTCAAATGGCTTCCCCCCCCCATCTTTTGCCAGAACAGATGGCAATTCCAAAGGAGAAACACAGAATTAGTGGTTTTGTTATCGCTGAGTAATTATTATTTGCTAGCTGGAGATGGCGCTCTCTGCCCACAAATTTCTGCTTTGACCACATTTGCTGCTACCCAATGCCAGGCTGAAACTATGCTTTAGTTTCTTTAAAAATGCAGCACTGAGGAGCAGGAGATGTTTTACACGCTTGGCACAGTAATATGAAAATCATCTCCACAAATGCCAGATGACTGGGGACAGACCCATTAACTATTCGTAAGGTGGATCTTAATGAGCTTGTTGTTTATGTAACGCAATGCCAATAATAACACGTGGGATTTCGAAAACTCTTATGTGTTCTGCCAACACGGACACTGCAAACCTTGTGTTGGCAAAATATCTTCAGGAAAAGCAAGTAATTGATTGGATTCATTTGTTACCATCTGGCAGGGGAAAAAAAAAAGTAAAAAAAAGTTGTGTAGTTCACTGGCTGTAGCAAAACGATTGCGTATCACAGGCCCGACAGGCAGGAACAACAGCCCTGATGTCGTCCTTAAGAGCAAAAAAGATTGAAAAGCACCTGCCAGACACTGTAAGTGGTCATTTTAATTCTCCAGACCATATTATATCTTTCTTTACCGGAGGCAGTCCTAGCAATGATGCAGCAGTAGCTAGTGGAAATCTGTTGCAAGAACCCTCGGTAATGGTAGAGAAAGCGTCAAACCACTGGAGTGACACACCACATGAGGGGGTGCACCAGAGCCACCACATCAGAAAAAGTAAACAAAAAGGGAACGAGCAGATTGTTTCAGTCTTTCGTGAAACTTGTGCGGACATCAGTGGAAAGTATATCTAAAGGCTGAGGAGAAATTACACTTATGGTAGTCTTCCTATAGTCGGCAATAGCTGACCAGAGTAGCCTCGTTCATTGTAGGTAACCTGTAGGATCACTACCAAATAGAAAAATGTTCTTCTCGCTGCTGTCGCACAGCATCTTGGGCTTTCTGTGATTAACAAGAGATTTTCTATCAGAACCCTTAGGATCAGCCTATCTAAACCTATAAAATGAAGAAAAAGTGGTCTTCCCTTATTTGTGTACCAGATCAGCAGAGCCAGGAGTAGAACTTTAGAATAGCGCATTTAAGGAGAAAAAAAAAAAAAAAGTCAATTTAAGAGCAAATCAGTCTTACATGAGCAGAACATTTCTAATGTAAAAAGGCAGCTGAATTAGAGGATTAGGTCACACTGCCCGATTAACATCATTTGATCTTCTGCTATTGAAAAGCCACTGGGCTTCTCAGAGAATGGAAGCATTCAAACTTTAAATGAAACCACAAGCCTGGCTTAGAAAAAATGCTAAACTGAAAACAACTTGCCTTGCTTCAGTAATTGTCTGTTTCTCTCTGCTGCTTGGGGGATGCATCCAAATCAGGATTTAGAAATCCCTCACATTTCAATATAACAAAGAAAGGCTGCAAAACTGAGCAAGGGCATCCCAGGCACTACCTGGGAGAGGCTTATAGCATGTGAAGCTTGCCTTGCTTTGCCATATCGTATTTGTTTCTCATTTAAAGGTGGAACAAAGATACTCAGATCTGTTTTCTCTGCAACGCATTCACTGTTGGTTTTGCCTTTTTAACTTTTTTGGGGGGCAGACAACAAAACACGTGAAGCTCACCCTGGACCGCAAGGCCCCACTCAGGATCTAAGAGGTACCCACTGATGACATTTGATAAGAAAGCAAGAGAGGAAGAGAATTCTAGTTACATTTTTTATTTTTTTTAATTTTTTTTTTTTGTTTTAACTTGATTGAGTAATGAACATTTTTAACAAAGGAAACTTTTGTTAAAGTTTTATCTCTTGCTTGGGGGACACCAAGCAAAATTGTAACAGATCAGCCTTGATCTTCTGGAATTTTCTAAGGTAAAGCAAGAAGGAAGGAACCTTTATATGATATAATTAAGCCCTGTGTCACTGCAAACACCAAGAACAACAATAAACCACACATTAAAAAAATCCTGTGGCTACCTCTCGTATCTTTTCTGTTAAAAAGTTTATACTGTTTTCATTTATTATACTTAAATGAGTTTTTAAAAGATTTTTACAGTCCCCTGCCACTGTCAACACTTAGTAAAGTAAATAGCAAGCAGACAGAAATTACAGAATTTATTTCCTATCTCTAATGACCTGATGATCAGTTTGCTCAAAGGGTTTTTCTGTGCTCTTTGGAAATCCTTAACTAGTATTCACAAGCAGTCTCTTTTTTTATTATTTGAAAAAATGCTCATTTAATATTCTTTTTTTTTTCAGACATGGTGTTATTTCAGTTGCTATATATGGAGAAAAGCAATATTTTAAAATACGGAGAAGCTGTGAATATTCTTGTCACTCCCCCCCATCATGCTTTTAAGCTCTGTGCATTCATATAATGAGCACACAGATCCTGCTCAAACTACTGCATTTTCAGCAGTCTCCCAAATGCCAGCCAAGTCCTACCCTGCTTAGCTTCCAAAATCAGATGTGATCAGGCATGTAACAATGTAAAGAAAAATAAACCCTGAAAGGCACTCTGAATTATAATTTAAATTTTTTTCTGACATGCAAGAAAGAACAAAATGGAAGTTTTATCACAGCTCTGCTTCCTTTTGAGTTCCCCCACCCACCCTTACTACTGTGAGCAACGTTTTCTCAAAATAAAGGCACACTGATCTGTTTGTTATTTTAGGCTCTGAGAAGAAGGCCAGACTGGAACGCCTTCCAAATATATGCCACTAGTCCCATTAAGGACCTGTAAGCATACTTATCTCCATCCGTTGCAAACCATTTCATTGGCTTCCAGGGAGAGCTCATAATACTATATAACTCTGTATATCACTTTATAGCCGTACGTGCTCATGCATCTTCGCAGGATCTGAATCCGCTTCGCCCCTGTCGGTTCTCACGCAGGGAGAGATACACGTAATTAGCTGCATTAGCCTCGTCCTCCCCCACCGTTCAGCTATCATTTTGCCGGCTGGTGACACGGCTCTGAAGCCTCCCTTCCCCTCCGTCACCCTGTGTGACCTCATTCGTGCCCTGCCAGCCCCGGGGGGGGCCGGAGCTGCAGCCCCGAGGCCACGGCGCTCTGCTGCAGGGGCTGCAAGGAGGCTGCTAAGGGCAGGACCTGTAGGCACAGCTGGGGGCCGTGCTCCCTCCTCTCTCATCTGACCAGTGCAGCTCCTGCGCTAATAAAACAAAAAAAAAAAAAAAAAAAAAAAAAAATTCTACTTGCTATATTTGTCCAAATATTTGAGTTCCTCAGCTATCCCTGGACAAAGCACACCAGCTATTGGCATGCTCTGGCTAATCCAGGGGAACCTTTTGCACAGGCCTCTGCTTTCTAACCTGAGATTGACTTAATTACCCATTATTTTGTCTTCTTCTCTGTGAGCCTCTCGCTGAATGCATTGTGCCACCCAGCATATTAGTCAATCATCACAGCTTACGGAGTGCTATACTTTACATCTTGGCTTCGGTGTCATTCATGTGCACCGAGTGGAGACAGCAAGCAGTTTTAAGACGCTGGGTAGATTTAAGCATGCTAGGGCATGTCTGTCCCTATAGTAAATAGCTTTGCTGACATTTAAGCTGCACATGGCTTGATGTTAGGTCAAACAAAAATGTCACACTATAATCACTTTTTAAATAGCTGTTTCCGGCTCAGTTAGTACTGTATAGTTCCAGAAGAGAAAGCACTTACAAGCTGACGGGCAGAAAGAGGAACCGTCTGTATAGGATGTTTGCCTAATCCCATCCCTGCCCTTGCCTGTCAGGCTTGGAGGCTTTGTTTGTTTTTTAAAAAAAAAAATTGTGTATACAATTTAATGCCACCACACTTTTCAGCTGGGCAGACTCTAAAGAAAATTCATTAATAAGTTCTGGGGAGAGCCCTTTGATGTAGCTGTGAGTGGTGTGGGTGGCCGAGGGGGTACTCTGCCCTCCGCAGCATTTGGGGCCGATACTGTGCCTTGATGCAGGGGGGCACTATGCTGCTGAGACACCATTGCTAGGAGGAAACATGTAGGTAAAAACCTAATGAGCTTTGACAGCTAAAAGTGTAAAGGTTTTCACGTTCCCTGATACCGCTCCTTAAATCAGTCTTTACCTCTGAACCACCCTGTGGAGGACATGGACCGCAGGGGAAGCCATGCAGGACGAACTTCCTCTCTCGGCCACCTCCGTTTGGTGTGGCTGTCTCTGTACGGTTTCAGTGAGGCTCTGGCATCCTGCCCTGCCCTCAGCGGGCACTAGCATTCCCTTGGGGCACAGCAATGCCTTGCCTCGGGGCATAACAGTGCTCCCCAGGGGCCTGGTCCCCCAAACTGCCTGGGTGGGTCAGTGGGTCAGAGCACCCTGTGGTGTGTGGCTTTCCTCTCCACAGCCCAAAAATGGCTGGAGGGAATACCTGAATCCTGGTGTGGATGCATGGATGCATGTCCGAGGTGGCTCCTTCTTATCACTCCTACCTTCCCCAAATCGGCCATGTGTGACATACTACCCACTTCCAGCTTTTGTCTTTTGCCTCTCAAGCCCTCCTGGCAGCGGGTGGCAGTAATCGGAAGGTGACAGCGTTTTCTGTCATGGAACACTTGTAGAAGGCAAAGCACAAGAGATCTACAAAGACGAATGACAGTGCGTGATCTTTTGGCCAGCAAGAACCGTGTTGGAGGAGCCATAGAAACCCATGAGGGAATAAAGAAGTCTTGTCATCAGCGGTTTAGTGGGGGGGAGGAAACCACCCTTTCTTGACTTCCACTGTAACTCTTTTCTTCTTAATTTGATGCCTGGGTCTAATATTTCTAACAAGCTGGGAGGCTGAGAAGGTGCTATAGACGTGACCAAATGCCACCGTGAGAGTTGAGCCCAAGCCTCAAACGCTCCTGACTGCAGCTTCACTGAGGCTGCTGACCCCAGCCTGTAGGTCTTTCTTGTAAGTCATTTCCTCTCCTGATTAGGTCAGAACTGTAGCACCAACCTGAGTGTGTCAACATAGAATCACAGAATCATAGAATGGTTTGGGTTGGAAGGGACCTCAAAGATCATCTAGTTCCAACCCCCCTGCCATGGGCAGCGACACCCTCCACTAGACCAGGTTGCCCAGAGCCTGCTACGTGGATTTTCCTGCGTATGCTGAAGCAATATGTACGCTATACTTTTTAAGTCAAAAAGCAAGTTTATTCCTGTCGAGATATATTTCCAAGCTGCATTTAGACAGTAAGCAGTAAATCTTCACACATTCCTCATCTCACATCATAGTTACAGTGTGTGGTGGCTCCTGTCTCATCACATAATAATGAACTTGTTAGATAAGCAAACCTCTTCCATGTTCAGACTGTGGAAGATAAGCTTTTGCCAAGTGCAGTTACAAACTATGGGGCACTATGGAGGGGGACCTGGGAAAAATATTACAGCCTCCAAGAGGCAGGGCAAGATAATCTTTTGTTTAAAACTATCCAACATTTCTTAACCTGGAAGTAACTTTTGTTACACCTCAAATTTGTATCAGCAAATCCTTTTCTTTTAGGCACAACTGGGGATGACTGCACTCTTGCTCAACCACTGGTGTGAAGGCAAGTGCACCCAACCTCAGGGGAGCCACTTGGGGGATGGTGGAGAGTTTATCCTGACTAGGGGTTGGGTAAGGAAGAAACTGAAGGATGGAGTATATACAGTGCACAGTAAATTTATGAAAAATGACCGTGCATTCAAAGTTCAACTACTTGTCCCTGTTTTAGGCCATCCGCCAGTACAAAGAACAAAATGGGACTAGAAGAGCCCACTGTGGGTGAGCTTTCCTGAGACAGCATAAAAAATAGCATGCACTGAAAAACAAATGCTGTGATTTGTGATCTTATGTGATACAGATTTGCCAGCCAAGATAACTCAGACTGGGGAAAAGAAAAGACCCCACTGGTGGTTCAAAGAGACTTTCTAAATATGAGTTTACACTTTGTGCTGTGGGGTTCTTCTTTCTCGTAAAAAACACAGTGCAGAGTAGGGGTGGACAATGGCAGTTTTGTTACATGTTGCATGTAAAAATCATGTAAAATCACCATGTCCATATGCCAGGATGAATCATCAGTGAAATGCAATGTTTAGAACTGTAAGCTATCCCCCTTTGTTTGTTCATCGTCAAATAAAAACTTAGAGAACTCAGGCAAGGGGGGAAAATTTCTTTAATCTTACAGCACTTAAAATGCACTAAGGCATTCAGCTGAAAGACACTTTCCAGGAAATCAGAATTGTATAATTGAATCTTATTTAAACTATGACAGTTATCTGTTGTTTTTTTCTTGTTAAAAATACTTCACTTCCTTTCCATTGTACCGCACATACGCAATATTCACTAGTATGTGATTAGTAGGCATGTTCTTGCAACATCACACATCATTCTTGTTAATGAAGATCACAGAATCACGGAAGGGTTGAGGCTGGAAGGGACCGCTGGAGCTCAGCTGGTCCAACCCCCCTGCTCAAAGCAGGGCCAGCTAGGGCAGGTTGCCCAGGACCATGCCCATACGGCTTTTGACTGTCTCCAAGGATGGAGACTCTGCAACCTCTCTGGGCATTTTCAGTAATAAAATATCATCCCTTTGTGCCACCTTTAAAAAGAGAGGAACTTCCTATATGTAGCTGTTTGAGCGGGGAAAAAAAAAGACACACTAGAATAAGAACTAACAGGATATTAAAATTTCCACTTTTTGCTTTGCTGACTCCACATTCTTCAGTTATATGTAAAAATTTATGCAAGAATTTTATGAAGTGCCTCTTTACACCCGCAATTTACTGTTTCTTTGCAAGTGGATCATAAATCCTCAAAATTTTTTTAAAGCTAAGACCTGCAGCCACATAGCATTGAAATTCTCAGAGATTTTTCAGTATTGCAAATTGTCTTCTGAGGTACGGCTGCTTTTCATATCCTGTATTTTTCATATGGGAAATTTAATATACTATTACCAACCTGAATACCTCCTGTGCAGAAAAATACTGATTTTAACTTACCTGCCTTTTAAACTTAGGTCCTTTATGTGAAGCAAATGTGCACACACTTACAGGAACTTTTTTTTCCCCTCCCTCCCAAAAAAACCCTTCATTTGGACACTTGGTCTTGGATATATTTTATACTTTGATGCAAATTTATAATTAGTTTACAGATTGCATGGACATAGAAGACATGCTTTTTTGTGAAGTGTATATCTCATAGGCTTTTTGGCTGAGTACATTGGCAGATGTTATATATGCCTTCCTAGGTGCAGTTGTATTTCTTCTCTGAGAATATGTATTTTGGTTTTTTATTGCTTTGCTAAGAGTAAAATCGCTGAATGTTTTCATAAGCAGAGGAGCAAGATCCCTGTCAGAGCAAACTGTGAATGTGGAAGTGGCACAGCATGCATACGACAACTCAAGAAAGCATTTCAAGACTGCTCGTAGTTGCAATATCCCAGTGCAAGGCACCCTGATAAACTGCTGTGCCAAAGTGTTCCGTTGCAGGGCACTCACAGGTCGGCGCGGTGACATTAGGAAGATGACAGCAGTGCTTGAACGACATTCAACGTGAAAAATAGTCACTGCTTTTTGGCTACTTGGAGGGTCATTCCAAATAATGCTACAAAAGAGTCACATTATAAAATTGTTGGGGTGAGATTTGTAATTGTCTTGGATAATGTAGTTGGCTGACCTTTGTAAACTAGTTACTGTGCAATTCACAATTCACAATAAAACCTACCCCAATAAAATGTCTGTATATTGGCTTCTTTGTCTAGCTGCGTTTTTTTTTTTTTTTTGTTAAAAGGTTTGATTTTTACAAAGCTTGTCAGTAAGATTCCTGCCGTCTCAAAGTTCTGGATTTTTTTTACTATGTGAACACTTCAATCAAACCAAATATGACGACTTAAAGAGGTGCAGATGGCTGTTGAGCTGGAGAGGACTGGCTGTCTAAATTGACTGGTAGAAAGGGGAGTCTTCTACTTGGCTGACTGAAGTTCATCTCTGCTAATTTAATAATGACTTCTTCCTCAGCCTCAGTTCATGGCTTAAACTTTTGTACCTTCCCTGGTGTGGATTGTGATTCTACTAATGGTAAGCATTTTATTTTTTTTTTTAAGTTATTCTAAGGGGCAACTGTAAATCCCCCCCAAAATCCCTGATTTCACCAGTAGTTTGTTTGTTTGTTTACATTGGGGTGTCAGTTAATCATTATTATTATTTGACTTTCTCTTGTGAACATTCTGGTATAAAAAGGAAAAAAATAATACACATGTGCAGAAAGGTGAAAGATAAATTCTTATTTTCTCAGAAAGTCTATTTTCCATGATGTAAGATTATTTTTTTCCATTTCAATTTTCTTTTCAATTTCAATTTTTCTTTTAAATTTATTTTCAATTTTTTTTCCCCCAATTTTTTTGCAATTTCTTGTTCTCTCATAATTTAGCTCCTAGCAGCTATGTTATAAGTTAAGTGGTTTAGGTAGATACTATTCTGAAAGAGAAAAGTGTTCTGCTAAAGAAAAGCTGCAAAACCTAGTTTGCCAGCAGAGGAACAAATGTGGGTCTCACCCTTTCCCGTTCTTACATCAGGAATGTTTTAGTGTCCAAACTAGAAGGCTAAAGTACTATCAAGCAATAATATCTCAGATAATTGAATTTGGTTTTTTGTGGGGTTTTTTGTGGTCATTGCGTGGTAATTAAGCGCTGGTCTTGGATTTTAACTTTTCATTTTTGAAATATGAACTCTTTTTTTTACACAGATTAATCGGACATTTCTTTTCTTGCGGCTGATGGCCAAGATAATCAGTTTATAATTGAATTACATGTTTAGATATAAAGTTACAGCTCCAGTCCGTGCAACTTTTTGCTTCGAATTTGTGACTTGCCACACAGGAAAAGGGAAGGCCTGCTACAGTAAGCAGCTGCCATACAATCCCGTATTTCATTGCTGTGAAGCGCTTGCACGGCGCTGTGCGTCCTCCCTGCTGGAAGCCCATTCCCGTTCATGGAGTCCTTAGACCCAGGGAAATGTTTTCTTCGCCTCCGAGCACAGCGGTGAAAAACAGGCTGTACCGTACCAAATATAGCTTCCTGGCGTTGGTTTGAACTTTGCTCATTTCAGCAAACCTTTCTGTTGGCTTCTTGGCTGCAATATTCCTGAAAAACAACAGTTGATCTCTTGTGTCTTGCAAAGCGTGGAAATGAGACTTTCAATGAACGGTTGGAAGCAGCGCCTCCAAAACTTTGTTTGCAGGTGTTTTTGAGCCACCCAGCAGAGC
Source organism: Balearica regulorum gibbericeps (assembly GCF_011004875.1). NCBI lineage: Eukaryota > Metazoa > Chordata > Aves > Gruiformes > Gruidae > Balearica > Balearica regulorum. The sequence goes on from NC_046186.1 coordinate 58,744,356, forward strand.
ACAGAAAATGCCACAGTCACTGTCTGTGACGAAGGCAGCTCAGATATAGGCGGGACAATACTCACATCTTGTCTTAAACAATCTCCTGGCCAAAAAATATCCCGGAAAAGATGCCATGAGTAATTTTTAATAATAAATATCTCTGTGAGCTGATCACTTCACAGTAAGGAAGGACAAATGTGTCACTTTTAAAATACACTGATTGGAAATTATATTCAATCAATGAGCCTTTGTCAAAAATAGGCTATGAAAATAATTATGAAGGTCACTTTTATTTTGGGAATGATCTTCTCTGCTCAACCTATCAGATATTTTTTAAAAAAATGTTGTAAAGAAGGATCCCAAGCCAAAATCTTCGGGATGCTTCCAGTCCCACTGGAGTTGAGCAAGTTTAATTCTGTGCTATTCTATTATTATACTCAATGCATTTTTCACAAATGAAATAAAACATTTAAATGCTTTGTCCAAAGCATGTCTTTTTCTTTGCTGATAAGATGCCTCTGTTTAAGTTTCTCCCTTGTTCAGTCCTTAAAACTTTTTTATGTACTGGAGAGGATGGACACTGGGAGCATCTTCTATCTATTGCCGCTATAGCTGGGTGTGAGAACTGGAAAAAATATTTATCTTCCAATCAACAGACTATTTTGGACTCAGGGATTTCTCTTTATTTTTTAATTCAAATAGGAACATTAGGTCATGAGCTATCATTCCAAAATTAAACAAATATTTCTGAAGACACATTTTTTTTCTCAATTCTATCTCTATTTTTTCATCCAACTGTTTGTTGGATTTGACTTAAATTCTTGCATAGTTTCAACTTGTGTCTGCTTCTACTGACAGATAAACTGCATAGGTAAAAAAATGACTCTAAAGCTATCACTTGCATATTAGAAATGTATCTGTTGCTTAAACAACAGCAATGGTTAAAATTACAGTCAATTTATCACCCAGTCGTATGATACAAACCCATGTTATCTTTTCAAAGAAGAATAGATATGTACATGTTCCTGCTGCTTGCTTTTCAATCACCCATTCCTGCTGCTTGATCACAAATTTCAATTACGAAGACAGTCTCCCAGACCGTGCTAGTAATTAATTTCTGTAACTTGTCTGTGCCTTTGTGAAGCCCGCAGCGTGCCTGCAGATAAAGAGCTAATTAATGCTTTTATGCAAGTGAAATGAATTTCCAGTTATTGCTATCTTCCCCCTCCACCCTATTCTTCACAGGTGTTTTGCTTAGGCATTAGGGATGCCTCATGGCTTACCAAACCGGATAGCCTTGTCTTTCTCCCTCCACCATCCAAGTCAGGCTGCTGAGGTGCTGCACCTGCCCTCGTGCTGCTGTGCTGGGGAGAGAAGCCTCTTGAATGACAGAATGAGCTTTTTATATAAAACAAGGGAATCATAAAGTGTGTTTGGGCAAGAACAGCGGTAGTAGTTTATCAGATATAACAGAGTCTGCCAGAGAGTCTGCACTGGTGTTAGAAGTCTGTAGAACTATCCCAGGTCACTAGATTAGCTCGGAGGACTCAAGGGAAAAAAATGTGACCAGCAGTATCCAGCATTTATGGGCACAAACTAGGCAATCCAGAGGAATCTGTAACACGGTGTATTACAAGCAGCATAGAGGTGCAAACCAGTCCTGTGACGTGCTTATCTGTAGAAAGCTGGGCCTCGGTCCAGCCACTTTGATCCTCTGAGAAAGGAGGGAATGCAGCATCATGTACAGCTAATTTGGTAGAGTTCACCTAGAGTACAGCTCCAGTCCTAACGTGGGCCGGATGGTGTGACCCCGCTGCTGTGCGGGGAGAGCTGCCCGCCTGCCTGAAGCACGATACTTCTCTTTGGCAGCCTTTCCTCAGGGTGGGATTTTTGTCTTCAGAGCTGCTTTAAGAAAAAAAATAAATGCCTTGTGCTGCTTTTGCTCCAAAGAGGGACCCACCTCTTGAGCACAGTAGTCTTCTGTTTCCACCAATGTATTTGGAAATCTTTACAGCATTGCACCGGAGCCAGTGCAACTTCGATGCTTTATTTCTCAGAGGCACAGCAAGTATGGAACATATTACCTTACCGAGGAAAATCCTGACTGGGATTATTGCTTTGGCACTTTCCGAGTGGTCTTCTCGCACTGTATCCCAAAGTGCCTCGCAGGGTAATAAATTACATTACTCACAACCAGTATGACCTCAGTAAGATCCACCTATGGCCAAGAATAGCTCCATGTTACTGTCAGTTAATTAGCAGTGGTATTCGTTAACTGAGGAAGTGAGAGCCAGGAAACTATCCTTTACTCTTTGTGGCTGGTGGTATGGCATGGCACAAAAGCCATCTAACCAGACACTGGCAGCTGGCCAAGGGGAGGTTAGACATCTCCAGGAGTTTGTTCCTCTGGCCCATGAGAGGGGCATGGTGCCCACCCGGTCACCCTTGCATGCACACTACATGCATGGTCACGGGCTTTTAATCTCATCTTCTTGCAAGCATGGTGTGAGCTGCCATCACCTTAACCTGTGCACCGCTCTGACCTTAAACTTTAATCCTGTGTAATCTGCTGGGTGTGACTCCCCAGTCCTGCAGCCTGGTGCCCTCGCAGTTCCTGCGGCATATGGAGACTGGTATGTCTAAGCACACCTAAGGGCATTAATATAGCATTAGGCAAATCCAGCTGGGCTGTTTGCTGCCTCTCCGTGGGCCGTCCAAGGAGCCTTTCTGGTAACAGGAATCAGAGTCCATATTCTGATGTGCAGCAAAAAAAGGCATCTCTGCTTGTGCAGCCTGGCATTGTTAGCGCCCAGCCTTAATTCTTGCAAGCCTAAGTGATGAACTGAGATGCAAGCCGACGGAGAGCTGGAGGAGCAGCATGCAGCTTCTTGTGCTGCAGAGGGAAAAGCCCACGCTGCCTCTCTAGCTGGAAACGTCGGGGTGGGTGCTGCCGGCAGCACGCAGAGGGGCTGGTGCTGCTCAGTGTGCCGCACACAGCACAGCTGGTGCCCAGCGCTGCCCTTCTAGCCGAAGGCATCCTTCCCCTTCAAACAGAACTGGAGCTGAGGCATTAGGAGGATTTTGATGGATGTGAAAGGCAGGCAGAGAGCACGGCAGGCACGGGTGCGAGCCTGAATGCAGCCGTCAGTCTCAAGATCTCATAGATATGCAGACGTGCTCTGATGGACTTCTCCCTGAATACTAGCATTCCTGGGCTTTCTGCTCCTTCCCGACTTTTGACGCCTCTCTGACAGCCTACAGGGCTCTTTGGTATCACTCCTTGTTCCATTCAGAGTTCATCCACCTCTCTTAACCCCCTTTACTCTGTCAACAACCTTCCTCACCCTCCAACAGACAGCAGGCACCTAGTTCCCTCCTAGAGCTTTTTTTTTTTTTTTTTTAAACATATGAAAAACGCCTTCATGCTTCTCCCTCTCCTCCTCCGCTCTGCTCCACACCACATATTCTGGAAGTCACCTTCAGACCACACTGGAGTGTTACCTCTATTGCCCAGGGCTGGGATCATGTTACAGCTTTCCTCTTCTCACTAAAGATGTGTGCTCTGATTTGAACTTCTCCAGAGTTCAGGGATGTTTGGAATCTGGGCTTTTGGCTTGGACCCCTCTTGGTGCCTGGTGTCGACATCTAGGAGTTGACAGAAGTTGTTTGTGCCAGGGGCAGCCAGGCCTGCAGGATGCAAGTGACCGCAAATAAAAGAAAAAAATCCCAGCACTCTAACAAACAAAACTGGCCCCACGACGAATTGTGCGGCCTTTGGAGACATACCAACACCTCTTTTTCTCCACCCAAGCCACAAGTCAGGCTGTGCTCACCTGGCCGCTGGAAATCCCAATAAGCAAGGTGATGTCAGGAGGCTAGGTCACACACCCTGGCCTGATGGCACACGCTTTCATATTCTTGCTTTCCCTGCAAGGGACCGGGCTAGGAGAAGGTGATGGAGAAGATCCTTGCAGAGAGATAACCCCGTTTGGCACGTGGCTGCTTTCCCTTTGCAATGGCTGTGGGGAGGCTGGGCTGCGCGAGAGAAGAGGTGACGGGTAGCACGAGTGGGTTTCACTTTTTCTTCATTTTACCAGAGTAGGGTTGGACAGCTTGGCTTTGCCTCCAGGTCAGGACTCAACACACACAAGGTGGGGGAAGGAAGATGAGACTTGTTTCAAAGCCCTCATCAAAGCGCAGCCTGAGTTCCTCTCCGGGCTACACGACGTCACTTCTCTGGGCAGCGTGGCATCACATCCCTCGGGGTTACACCAGCGGCTGCTGGGGGTCACGAGCGAGGCCGTCCAAGGCTGTGCTCTCCCCGTGGCCCCAGCCCACCCCTCGGGGGTGAGGGGGGTCCCGTGTCTGTACAAGCCTCGGTGAGCCTGCCCAGTGTCAAAACAAGCAGGGCTGTCATTTTCTCTCCTTCTGCCCACAGGAACCGAAAGCTTCCTTCCTGCCCTTTCCTCCTGGCAGAAAACAGGCAGCTGAGAGAAGGGCCAGTGAGGGCAGGGAGAACCAGCGGCCCCCGCACCCCCCTGCTAGGAGGGAGCTGTTGCGGCCCAGGCTATTTTTAACCTGTTTTTGTTGCACGCTGGCAGTCGCGTCCCCCATTACTTTCTTCCTTCTCGGTGTCTCTGTGTGTCTTTGCAGCTCCTTCCTGCTGCCCTGAGATGTGTGAACTATCTATGGCCTGGGAAATCTGCGGCAGGCAGTATTTTTAAACCGTCCAGGCCTCCGGTTTGCAGGCTGCTGTGACGCAGTTTATCCGACTTTGCAAGTTTCTCATGGGAATGCAGGGTGCCCAGCAGCAGCCTGTGGTGCTTGGCTGTTTATTTTTTGCCCTCCACGACGCAACCCTTGGGGCCCGGGCTGACATCTCGAGACTTGGGAAGCAGCAGACTTGGGAAGCAGTGTGTGTGCAGGGAAGGGTTTAAAGCCTGTTGTCATGGTGCGGCTTGCTGGATGGATGTCAGCTGCAGGTCTGCGAAATGAGGTGACTTTTCCAGCCGGCCAAGTGTTGCCATTGAACCTGGCGGGCTGGGCATGGGGAGGACCTCCCTAAACGCCTGCCCTCCTGTAAAGCGCGTGTCTCAGCTCAGAGTCCCCCATTTGTACCCTCCATGGAAATGATACTGCTTCATAATATTTGGAAGTTAGCACTGCCAAATTTGTTTTGGTTTGGTATGTCACTCAGTGCCCCGGGACCTGCCCTGTAAGGTCCGTGCCCTTCTCAGCACACCGTGAGGAGGCTGATGGAGGGTGGTGGTGCTGCTCCTGAAAGGCGGCGCCGGCGATGGCCGAGCACCCAGCCGGGTTCTCTCTCTGGGTTTCATTCACGAAACTTGTGCACGGCAATAGACAGTCTGTGTCTGGTGCAGTGCTCTAGCTAGGCAAAAGCGCTGGATGGGGAAAATAAGCAAAGCAGAAGGTAATGTCCAGGCCATGGGGAAGGCTGATTTAGAAAAAAAAAGGGGGGTTGGGGGGATGGGGCACCTGAGTCCTAAGATAAGCCAAGGACAACAAAATCAGATGGAAGGTGAGGAGGAACAGGTTTACAGTAATGAAACCCTAGTCAATAGACATCCGGTGTAGGAAAGACTGAATAAAAATACAAGAAGAAATATTTGGGAGCAAAGCCTTTGACTAGGTCCACTTGCCGAACAGATCTTTGTTCTTGCCTCTTCTTCCACAGCTAAAATTCTCCCTGAGTAAAAAAGTGCTGCTGAGGACAAAAAGTTTCCTTATGATTTTTTTTTTTTTTTCTCATTGCCACCATTTAATTTCCAGTTTATATTCAATGGAGGGAAAATAAAATGCTGTTTTGAGACTCTTTGCTGGAAACATCCTGTCCAAAAACATTCTCTGAGCATTTTCACTGTGAGAAAGGGCAGGAGCTACTTGTATTGTCTACAGCATGAACATCCATTTTTCTCATGGTGCTATTTTTTTGTTGAAGTTCTTTCAGAAGACAAATAATATGTTTTAGTCATTCACAACTTTGTAGCTTAAAAATTCTCTTCATCAGAATTTCTTCTGTGAGAAAATGATGTCTCTCCCTGTATTCTTTTAATATTTATGATGCGTATAGACTCAAATTAAATAGCCACTATCTGAAGTGTCTTGTATATGACTTTACTACTATAGAAGAATGGACTTGCCTGCACGCATGTAATATATTTACAAATATATTTGTGTTCCTATATAAATACGTGCTTTTATCTACTATTGTCTTTTGTACTGTGTTTCCTCAGTAAGAATCCTAACTCTGATAGTGAGGAAGTTTACTCTAAATTTTTGGGATGCAATGGATTCTCATAGATTTCACTGGGCTTTTGACCAGGCCCTTCTAAAAGCTAATTTTATTTGAGATATTTGGTTTTCAGGAAAGTAGCTGTAATTTGTAAAGATTATCCTTTTGGGCTTTAAGGATTTACACAGTTTAAGAAATGCTAATCAGTGTTTATACAGTAATAATTTGACCCCTGCACTGCGCCATTAAATTTATTTTAATTGCTAATAAGGCATAATATTTCAGTCTGCCAAAAAGTGAAGGATCACAGATATTATCAGAAAATCACTAGTTTTGGTACCATGACACTAGGCAATATTATGGAGAAGGCTAATTTCTCAGGGCCAATTGGACCAGTGTAGGAAAGCCTCTGTTTTCAGGAAACTGTTTTTCACAGATGATTAACTCTGTGGATTTATAAATGTTTAGGTAAAACAAACAACACCAGGGATGCAAGTTTAGTAGGATTAAAAGAAAGCATGAAATGCGTTTATCACCAATAGGTGAGACAAAGGACACAAATAAATCCTCATGACTCCACTGGTGAGAACCACCCCCAGGAACAACTTGGGAGCCCACTGATGTTAGTAAAGGTGCACTCCCATTTAAGTAAAGAAAATTCAGGATAAAATTCTGTCAAAGGTGGAATATTAGATGAGAAAAAACAAGGATTTTATCTTACTTGGCAAGTATTATTTTCCAAGTAGACGTTTGCTCATGAAAACTGGATTTTTTCTTAATGTGGCACTATATCAAAATTTGACTTTAATTGTCTTCTTTCTATCAGAGAAGGCCTTAGTCTAAGCACACACATTATTTTGGGATCAAAATGGTTTTATCATTCCAGAGATACTTTCCCAAGTGTTCCCATGACATGGAGTGGTCAGTAGATTTTTAATTCTGTGGATGCCAATTAGAAAACAAGGCCTAAGAGGAAGTTCATTTCTGGGCAGTGAGAGCACATCGTGGGTGGCCGTAGACGCCACAAAGCTGAAGACTTCAGCCACCTGAGAAATTAAATAATGGACCCTGACTGAGGAAGCTTGCGGGCATTACATCATTTACACATAAAAACAAAAATAGATTTATAGGGCACACGGGTGGCTGTGACATCACCAGCAGCCAATCTAGAAGTCTCATCTATAGCCAACAGACTAATGCCCTTTAATACCATTCTTTGTAGAAGAGGATCCTACAAACCTACTGCTCTGTTTTGAGTTTCTGGTTTTTTGGTTGTTGCTACAGACTGACTGTGACATACTGACTTTGGGCTGAATTGCCCAAGCTGCAGCTGTACAGGGCGTGCTTTGCATTGGGGGCATAGGATGTGTGCTGAGTGTTCTTCCAAGCAAGCGTAGCCCTGAAGAGATGAACTGCTGCTGCAATTTTAACGGGGATTGGGAACCAACTAAAAGGGTTTCTAGAGATCGGATGTGCTTGAAATATTTTATTACGGTGGTACTAGGTGCTCAGAAGTTGGTATAGGGCTGTTCTATTTCAGAAATTATCCTGAAGAGTTACTAGCAGTCTGAAAAACAATTATCTGAAAAAAAAGTATTGCCTAATACAAAAGCTCGAGAACAAGCACTGAGCAGCAACAGAGCTGCAGCCAGCGGTAGCAGAAGGCATTGCTGCAACGCTCCTCGTTGGGAATAGTGAGAGGAGAGCCCTAGGACTGTAAATGAAGGAGGAACCACGGGAAGAATCAAGTGATTTTGCAAGGAGAAGGGCAGCGAGGCTGATCAGCCACGGGAACAGTTGCTGGCAAAAAGAGGAGGCACGTGGGAGGCAATGGGATCCTTGGGGACAGTGATTATTCCTCGGGGTCTGGGCCTCCATGTACACAAACACAGCTATAGGGTCTTTCTGATTGTAATCCATCGCTGTTGTTTAGGCTCTGTGCAGCTCCTCCCTTGCCCCAAAACACACCCGTCGCCTCAGGGAACAAGTTGGACCATGACCAGCTAATATCCCTGAAAAAGCACCCTCTGCATGCTGACCCTGGGCAGTCTCGCTGAAAGCATCTCTGAGCTTTCTTTAATTAAAACTTTGATTCAGGCTCAAGCAAGAGAAAACAAACATTGTCCGGTTCCAGCGTTCAGATCCCTCAATGTAAGCCAGATGTCACAGCTGGTTCATACCACTGCTCTCGGTGTGGCAGCCGTCACCTCCTGCCACACACCACTGAAGGGCAGCAGTCAGGGACGAGCCTGGTATGCTCTTGCTTTCATATTTAGTCTCACAAAATGTTTCCTGGTCTCGATATTCTCACTCCTCTCGCTGTCCTTTCTTTTTTCCTCCTCTCTCGTCCCTCCCACCTTGAGACTTGGCACACAGCGCGTTACCCGAGGAGCAAAAAGAAGGGGGGGGGGGGGGGAAAGCAGGAAAGAAAATAGCCTATGTCCCTTTGTTTGTTTCTAAGGCAACAGGTAGGAGATGCAGAGCGCTGGCATTCTCCCAGCTGCACGCCCGCCGTGTCGGGGCTGCTCGGTGCCCCACGGGGACTGGTGGGAGGCTGTCTGTCTGTCAGCACGGGCGCTGGGGAAATGGTGTGAAACAAATAAGCTTCGCTTGTGCTCCCATGTCAGCCCTTTGTGTGGGGTTCCTGCTGCGGCTGCCCAGTCCCCGGCTCCGCTTGCTGCGTGACTGGAGGCAGACGAGCCAGCAGGCAGGTGAAAAACGTGTCTGGGGTGGCCTCAGATGCCAGCCTAAAGGCTGAGACACATTAAAACAACAGGGCTTGAAATAAATGACTTCCTCCTTCCAGGGCTGCAGCCAGGTCATGCAGGAAGGGGGACAGGATTATCACTTCAGGAAAGAGAAGATGCATTTGGCAGTTACAAATTTTACTGAAATAGATAAAAGAGAAGGCTTTTCCTTCAGTTTTTTCTTTCAGTCTCTGAACTTCCTTCACCTGCCTCCATCCGTTGTAAGCAATTGTCATGGGAGGACCCATGAGGCCAGGGTCACGGACCAGTAATCGGGGCAGGAGGACACTCAGATCGAAGTGAGGTGAAGGTGGGCAATGCTGAGCCCAGCTGAGCTGTGTGGGCACCACTGAAAGCCATCCTGGTGACTCTCCAGAACCCTGTGGGTGCAGTTAGGGGCTTGGGCTAAAGCAGAAAGAGGGTTGTGGAGAGGTTGGATCACACCAGGCAGCAGGCTGGGTCCTGCCCTCAGCAGGAGGGCAGCCTCAAATCACAGCAGGAGTGTCTGGCCAGTAACGCTTTTCCAGCCTTTCCACCAGGTTAGGGCTGGAGAACATTTTCATACAGAGAGGTCACTTTGAGCTGGGCTGCTGGCACATGCAGGATCATGGCAAAGGAAGACAGAAGTAATCAAAATGTGCCAAAGGTGTCTGTGGCAAGAGGAGAGTTATGAGAGGCAGCCTATGAGGGCATGGCCTCTTCCCTGCCTTTGCTTCTCATACTGGTGGCGGGACGTGCTCCTGTGCCATGTGATGTAGGCTACATGAGCACCCCCAGCCCTATAGACTGAGGATGGCATCGTGGTCTGTCTCGCTGATTATGACCCCTGCTCCAATCATGGCTTTGTCTGGATGCTTTTGAAGGCTACAGTTGTGGAGAGGTCTCACTGAGCTGACCTACCTCCACTTGCTTGATATTGAGCACCCAAGTTCCCACTGTCTTCAAAACTATCAAGGCTTGCAGAAAGCTCTGCAGAATTTATTTCTGAGATTTTCTGAAATACTAAGCGGCTGACCTGTCTTCATAGCACTAAATTTCAGAAAAAGCCCAATCAGTACCCCGAACACTTTTTAACAATAAATTTAACTTCTTCTGACTTCAGTTGATGTCAGCAGAACCACTGGTGCCTGAAAGAAAAATAAGTTGTTTGCAGGACCCATAGAGAGTGCAGGAATACTATGCCCAGCAATAAATAATTGCAATTTCTGGGTAATCTATGACAACAGAAATGATGCCAGAGTTCAAATTGCCAGTCTTTGTGCTTGCAGAAGCTACAGTAGGAGTTTCTCTGCAGGCAGGTGTGTTGCAAAACTGAAGTTATTGTCAGGGAAATCCAGTTGAACTCTGTTGCAAAGGATGACAATATTTCTTTCCTAGGTTATGATAATTAAATTTAAAGATGAGGCTAATAAATCACCTCTTGCTCAGTCTAGTTGAGTCTTCCATACATAATAATCACTTTTGCAGGCAGAGTGCGTTAGGTATTGGTAATGAAAAGCGGGCTGTAAGTTCTCTGAGATTGCTTCTGTACGTATATGTGTGGCTATGGCTGTGTGTCTGGAAGGTGTGAAGAAGCATGTGTGTGAATATGTGCTTGCATTGGGGGATGTTTCATGAAAGCAGTGGCAATAACAGCAAGAAACAGAAAAACCCTCAGTGTGATGGCTGCAGAGATCCACCAGCATACCTGCGCATACCTGCTGTTCCAAGAGTTGCCTGTCATGTACATTGTACCCAGCCTAGATTAAACAGATTGGTTTGTATCTGTATATCCAAATAACCTTATATGAATAGACAAACCCACCAGGAATTCTTAGGATGGTTAATAAGTAAATCTTGGAGCAGTAAAACTTTGCTTGTTTTAGAAAGTTTACTTGTCTTAGAATATCAATGCCTTCTATTTCTAATTTAACACTATAAAGACATACTTAAAATGCATTTTGAAACACTCTTAAGCCAAGCTACTTAGATTTACAAATTAGAAGCATGTACACAACGTGACTTCATTCAAGCTCCAAACAAGGTTTAGAAGATGTCTTGAAAAAGATCATAGATTCGTAAGAACAATCTCTTGTGTACAGAGATCTAGAGCTTCCACTCATTGGAACGATAACATAAAATGTTGTGAGTTGGGGGTTTTGAGTTTGTTTCTTTTTTTACATTTGGAAGGTAATGTGACCCAGATCTGTTGTACCTCATCTGTATTTATATCCAAGCCCTTTGTTTCTGTGCATCTTTAATTTTGTAGCGTGGCTCCTTTTGAAAAAAAGCATGATAAAAGAGAAAATTGAATCTTTCATACAAAAAAAGTCCTTCGGCTTGTCAGAGGTAAAGAACTGTAGCTTTTATTTTACTGTATGGAGCATGATTACCTCAAAAACCAGTTTATTTTCCAACACCGAGCTTTCTTAGATTCAAGATGTCTTTGTCTCTCTGTTTCTCATTTTCTGTCATGGGGTTGTTTTAGGATTTCCCATTTTCTAACAGATCTGCATATTGCAGACATGAAACCCTGCCTACACACAAAAACCCAAAACCCAAGATGATGTTTTTCCTTTACAAGATAGATATAAGTAATTCTGGGACAAACATGATGAGCCGTTATAGTGTCATAACACCGGGGAAATGTGATGATTTATCTGATAAGAGATAAACAGAAATGTGCTCTTTGCCTTAAACAATACTCACCAAAGACACGTGGAGAAGCCCTGTGCTTACAGCTTGCTCACAGATCATGCAAAGAGGAATCCGGATCTGCACCATCCCGTTCTTGAGAGACTCCAGCATGATCTGAGCAACGTGGAGTTTATTTTTTCCGTGGTGGGAGGGGAGGTAGTAACTGACTACATGACGCCAAACTCAGGAAAATGTTGAAGTGTATCCCAGCTTAAGCACTTGAATAATCACGTTGCAAGTCAAATGTTCATACAGAACTGCTCTACACTGTCTGGCTCACAATATTTGGTGTTTGGCCAAATGCATAAATTAAAAATAACTTCTCCTGGCTCTCCTAAGGGCACCGGGACTTTTCTGTCAAATGAAATATTATTTGTATATCAAATATCCTTTGATTGCCCAAAAGGCCTGTACCAAGACATGCTGATTCAAAACGTGGCTTCTTTTTCACAAACAAGGTGATACAGGAGGGCTGCTTATGTGTGCAAGCACCATTGTGTGCAAGCACCATTGCATTTAGGTCACTGCCTTTACAATGATTGTAACAGAAAAAGACTGTTTCCCAAGGTTTGGGGAGAACAACTGCTTCCTAAGACAATTCCCCTTGCAAAGGCTGTTGGAGCAGAGAGTGTCTCCGCTGCCTTTTTAAACCAATTAGGGGTGCTCAAAAGTCTGTGAGTGCAGCGGCCTCAAGCCGCCTGTGAGGGGGTTTGTAGCATCTCAGCTGCTTTGGAGGATGGTGTCAGGGCTAGTGCTGAGGAGCTTTTGGCAATGCGCAGCATAAGCACCGTTACTGACAGTGCCAGCTGTGGGACCGTGGAGGCCCTATGGCCAGCGTGGAGGTTAGCTCCCTAGCGATGCTCCAGCTGAGGCTGGGAGCCCTGAGCGAACGTGCCCAGAGGACCAGCATTTATTTTTTTTCCTGGACAAGACGGGGCCTCAGAGGAACAGTACAGAGTATCACTCAGGAGTATCCAGCCCAAGAACATAATTCCCCTGAGAACTAAATGGCCTTTTGAACAAGAGAAGTGCCTTTGGCAGGAAACTCGTGGGCAACTAAATGAACAAGCCGTCTGCTCCCACACTGGTGATGGGGCTGTCACAAGCAGAATGACAGTCCCATCCTCCTGCCCCCTGCGCGTCCTGCTTTAGATTTCATTGGAACAACAGTAACCTTTAAACTCTTTTAGGAGGTAAAATAATTTCCAGATCTTGAAAGATGCGGCATTACCTGATGCTGAGAGACCAGAGACTTCTAACTACGGCCAACACCGCAACAGCATTTGCTTTTTACACTTCCTCACCCTTGTGCTCCCACCTGAGCTGAAGGGACCATCTCTGCGAATGAAAGCTCACTTCTGTTTCCATCGCTGTTTATGACTGGCTGAGCTTTCTCTGAAGAGACAGGAGGAAGGCAAAGTAACTGCAGCTACAATTGTCCTCATTACAGGGATTTTCAGAAACTTGAATGGCTGTTGCTTTGCTTTATAAACTGCATCCCATTGCCAGCTTATAAATTACCAGTATTATTAAACCTCTCTTTTCAACATTGACTATACTCTTTGCCTGCTGAAATGAAATGGAAAAGTAGGGGGAGGCACAAACACCGTTTTCCAAGGCTGGTTCTCATGTTCTCAGGATTGTGTGCCCAATAGCTTTCTAGTCAGCAAGGCATTAAAATGCTGAGCTTTCAAGCCAATAAATTGCAAAAATAATCTGCCGGTCCCCTCAGCACAGAAAGAAGTCTGTCCAGCTGGACTGTTTCTACATATCCTGTCAGGCAGAGAAAGATGTCCACCAATTGTCACCTCCTCCTTTGGCTTCTGAGGCGACTCCGCATAATTCACTGAGTGTGCATAGATGTTGCTGGCACGCATGGCAGCGCAAGCAGCGGGGAGGAAAGCAGGCACTACTAGAGGAAACGGAGCATAATGAGAGCACAGTTTAGCACCTTCCCACATATGTGTATGCACACACACTTATACACTCACGTCGTGAAATATGAGAGAGAAGGGAGAAGCCGGAGGGCAATGAAGCACAACGGGTGTCCAGGGAGAAGGGGCTTGACTGTTGTGGCTTCTTTTCAACCACAAGGATTTAATGCAACGTTAATCTCTGGTGCTCTTGACATCCCTGATCACAGTCTTCTGATTTCACCTGAGTCAGCATTTCCAGCACAAACATCTATTTTCTCTGGGAGAATTGATTCCACAGGGAAAAGAGACCCTACATCTCAACTCGATACTGATTTTTATACTCCAGTTAATTAAAACACAAAACTCTTTCCACCCTTGAATGATGGGAATCCAAAAAAGCTCAGGGATGGCTGAGGTTAGTTTTAATTCACTTGATTTCTGGCATTGAAGGAGAAGCATAGAAGTGACCAATGTAAGTATGTGTGAGAAGAGACATTGTTTGAAAACATTTAAAAGATCTCAAGTGGATTATCAGCCAGGTACCTGGGTATCAAATCCTTTGCCTATTGATACCAGCAGCAAAACTAACTTGGCTCAACAGCAGCAGGCAGCAATCTCTATGTATGGCCACAACCTCATACCTGGTGCTGTGATTATATCGCATTCCCCCAATTTACCCAGGGCTGAGTAGAGTCAACACTTAACAAAATCCACCAGCAAACCCTGAGGCTCCTACCTTGCCTCGCAGACACAGCCCGTCTCCTCTAGCAGTAAGCTTGTGCTCTCAGGGCTGCGTGTTGATGCCACTGCTGCATTTTGCATGAGGCATAAGCGCTTCTGCTTCAGAAGAGGAACTGCTACACTTTTGTGCTTTAAAACTGGTGACTGCGGTGGTGTCTTTGCAATTGCAAGGGCACTTCCCCAGAATGCGACCAAAATAATATCTCAGGCTTTTTAATTGTTTTCCAGAGCAATACTGTAGACCTGGAAGTTTATAATTGCTATTGAAATAAACAGAACACTGGGGACTAATTTAAGAGTGGGCAATGTGTAGGTATGCTGAGATGTCAGAGGAAATGAGGGAGAATTGACTACTATGATTTTATCTACCCCAAATGTTTTTCTCTCACTACTTTTCAGAAAGCATGCCTGTCAGGCAGGGAGGCTGAGTGTCTGTCTAGCTGTTACTCTGATCCCCTGCTCTGTCAGAGAGCTGGTGGAAGTAATTTTGGAGCTAAGGAATTACATCTCTACCAAGGGATGCACTGCTTTTCTACCCTGCTTTTTTGTATGTGACATGGCTCCGTGGTCTTAGACAACAACAAATTTCTGCTCCGTGTGAGAACTGATGAACAAAGTGACATTTCTTATCATGTCTGAAACATGACTGGGAGCTGTTTACAAAATTCCAATGAAAAGAGCAAATGTTATTGAATGACAAATGAAAGGGAATGTTATGGGATAATACCAAAATACTTATGCTTGTTTTAAGCTGTAACTTCCTTCTTTGGTCCAAAACCTTTTCAGTAGATATGGTCCATCCGTCGACATGGTTGTCATGCATGGTTGACAGTGGGAGTTCAACTGCTGGAAAATGTGCTGTATGCATGCAAAGTGGCAGCTCTGTATATAGTAAAATTATCATTAAAAAGATTCATGGAAAAATGCCCAAATACATATTTATTATCCAGAAAACTATACTTATTATAATGTATTTACTGTGCAGTTTCATGCCATTTTAACATGGCTATGTGAATAGGATTCAAAGCTTCATGGAAAAAAGTTCGAACAAGACAAAAATAGTGACTTTAGAGGATAAATTGGGAGTGTAAAGTTATTATTTCTCTCTTCAGGTTGTGGTTTCTCATGGCCTGCTGGAGCAGACTAGTAACCTGAAAGCTGAAAAAAATAATATGCTTACTTGAAACATGTATCTGAACACTTGGGGTAGGCTGTCCTTTGTGCCAAGTTTTCTTTCACATATGCTGTATGTGAATTGATTGCCTTTGTGATTTTTATCCCAGCAGAAACAAATGCACATGTTGTTCTTATTTGTATGAATGGCTAATCCATTTTAATATGCTGTTGTGACACATGTACATGACTTTTGCAAGTTAATAGAGGTGACTCACATCTGTCATGCCTTCCCTTCGGTACTTTTTCCTTTATACTGGCTTATATTAAGGATAACAGGGAGATATATCCTTGTGCCAATACTAATGACGTGGAATTTTTTGAGGCCTGATATGCATCAACTTGGTAGCGTACCAGTAACCCCAACATGCATCCCTTTTGGAATGACCCTTTACAAAATCACCAGTGTATGAAATTCCTTTAGGCATTTTGTCTCAATTCCTCAGCTTGCCCCCAAAATGCCTTCTGCTGTGGGGGTTAGCATGGGGACAACCTTTTGGTACAAGGAATAGTCAGGGAGATTCGTGGTGACTCCTTGGTATTTTTCCTTGCCACAAGGCAAGGGTCAGTCAGGCATAAAGTTGCAGTTAGGAACATTTCTTTGCTGCTTTATTTGTACATGTCTAAACCATTTCTCTGGATATTAACCGTTTTCTCTGAAAATAAACAGCTTAGCAAATCTCCTGCAAGTTGGGCCATTAGTCATCAGAAAGAACCAAATGAAAGGATTCACTTGGCCTCTCTTTATGCACCTAATTTTGGTGTTATTGCCAGATTCAGAGCAGGAGCCTGAAGTGGCAGCTATGAGGAGGAGCATCTGTCATTTTGCTGATCATAGTGGGAGTCTAAGGAGAGTCACCTTGGGCAAGATGTGGATTTCCTCTCTCAGGAGACAACAGTTCTATTGAATTTAAACCTGTACTCCCAAACTTGTGATCAAGATGTTCTTAGAAGAAGAGGATAATCTGCTGCTGCAAGAGATTGGAGAACATCAAAGTAAGAGTAATCAAACTATAAGCTTTGACAGAAAAAAAAAAATCTCCTAATGGAAACTGAATATTTTCCTGATCCCTGATTGTTTCCATCTGCACTATACCCTGGCTATCCCATGCAATTGTAACTGATTAGCGAGGAGGAGGAAAACAATTTTCCAGAAATCTTTTGCTGCACTCATGCAATAAGTACATTCCGGTTCACAATTACTTTGTATGTAAAAGCCAGGTCCTTCTACAGTATTTGTATGAAAAGAGTTATCCAAATAGAGGCTGTGTACAATGTAGCTGCCAAGGTGCTGACCACATGAATACCCTGTGACATAGATTTGGCAAGAATGAGATTAGCCTTGTTATCTTGGCCAAATTCCAGAATAAGTAACTAAAGTTGGACAACCTAATTTTCTCTCAGTTTCAGGAGGAGATACTGAGCGCGATGCTGCTGCTTTATATTTTAGGTAGTTGTTCTCATTATACAAGGGGGATATAGAATGCTGCGCTCTTGACATCACATTTACTCTGAGTCTCTAGAAGTAGAAATGACAATTAATCGTACAGGGCCATCAACCATCAGATAGCTCCTTCCTCCCAGTCAGGCGAGGGGAAGGTCCCCGTACCCTCAGCAGACTTCAATCTGGAATACTTAGTATTGACTTCAACAAATTATCTGCTTGCAGGTTCTGTAAAGGTCTAAGAAAAAGCTTGTCCCAGGACTGTTAAATCTGAGAAGTAGTACGAAGTGTATTGAAACTCATAACAATCTAATACACGCTACTAGATCAGAGGTCTCCATTTAAATTTTTCCTGGTGCTGTTGGGAAGCACATGGCATCACGTCTTCTCATTGCAGGGTGAGTCCTGCAGCAAAGAACAAAGATCAAAAAGAGCTAAGTAGCTGTGACTGATAATTAGAGACTGTTATTGTCATGGTAGGAGGCACTAGATGTCCGCAAGAGAGGTCTGGGGTCCTTTAAGCAAAAGGTCTGTCCCAGAAGTATGCCCTATGCATGCCTTTGTGTAGGCAAAGATTTCATGCTAAGAGCACATGCTATTGGCACTGTTAGTTCTTTCAAGAGAGCTGCTGGATAAATGGGGCTGGGCATGAACAAGGGAGACTCTGCGTTGGTCTCTGATTAGAATCAGTGCTTGAGACAATGCTGGTCTTGCGGAACAGGCATTGGCATGGAGTTAGGATTCCTAGGAGATGGAAATGACTTTTTCTCCCAGGGCTACCACTCCCATTAACTGGAGACATGAGACCCCCCCCTTGCTACAAATTTGACTTGATATCAGACTCATTACTCAAGTTTCCTTCGTTCAGGCAGTATGACATGCAGCAGAATACTGGCCAAACATCAAGCAATGGGTATAGCACCCTGCAGCTAGGGTCCAGAAGTCACTAGCCAGTCTCTCTATATAAACAAAATACTTCTAAAATATATTACCATGCATTTGATAATCAGCTACAGAGATGACTGTACACATTTCATATGTATGCACAGTAACTGCTACACTGCAAAAATATCTGGCCACACAAATATCCTCACCATTGCTGTTGGAGCTCTACCTGCTCGCAGGCATTTTCAGCTAAAGCTGCAGGTCTCTTTGGGCTAGCTAGGTTGTAGACATCTTCCTTTCATTACCTGCCAACATCCACCGTACTTAGCATTATTCAACATCTTTGCTTAATGCAGAGTGGGTAGTAGCTGACAGATTCCCTGCTGGTAGTTACGTACCATTTTCCTGAGCAGCAAAGCCCCAGTTTATGTCCCAACTGGTCTTGTAATGAGCCGAGGGGTTGTGTGTGTAAATAAAACCTCACACCAGCACCTGAGCAGGCTGTTGGAAATCAGCCCAGACCTGAGGTGAGCTCTGCAACACGACTGCTGTCTGCTGATGCGTACCCTGGGCTCAGCAGCAAGAAAATTTGGGGGAAAACTCAGTAAACTGGAATCGTGCAAGATTCACTGTTCTGTACGGTTCTGTACGGTTCACATTGACAGTGAATTTGTTTGAATACAATGCCTAAAAGATACAGAGGCACAAGCTCAACCAAAGTAAAAGGAAAAGAGGGGTTCCGTTTTAGTGTTAATGATGATGTGTCACAATTTAGCATGAAAATTTCCTAAACTCCCTCTGACATGAAACTAGCTATTGACAAAAACAACCCCAACAACTTGGAAATGGCCCTAAACCAGAATATGTTATAGACTTGCAGTAAAAAACCCCCAACTTCTGTCTTAACTGTAGGTATTTCTTAATGTTAATTCAGTCTACACTCAGTCAAGGCTTTCATTGATATCAGTGGGAATTGTCCTGAAAAATTATTTTACAAAGGTTGTGAAGGCTGTTTGATTTAATTAATTTTTAATTACAAAAAGAAAATTAAAAAATTAATAATTAGATCTTTGCTTCAGTCATGTTTTGTAACCCTTAGTACTTCTCAATGCTGCTTAAACAGGGATTTAGATGAAAGTGCTTTGTGTAACATGTCTTTTGTTAGAGTTAGTAGAGCTGCTAAAATTCCATTCTTTTAGGTTTAAATCTGACATTTCTTTGCAGGCTAATGCAAAGTACCAATACATACATGCAAATACATGAAAAAAACACCCACAAACCCAAACCAAAAAACATTGCAGGCAAAAGAACTGGATTGTAGATTAATTAAAAATTACTTTTGAAAAATGTCATAGAACAGCCCTGTCAGTTCATGTCCATTTAAGTTTCCATCCATCTTCATTCATATATATTATATTTCTTGTTCAGGCTCTATCCACATTTTCTATTTAATTAAATAGAGTATTTTCTTTCAAAATGTTCCATGTGCCAAAAAGCAATGAAAGCCAAAACTTTCCCAGCTGTGGACAAACAGACCACATTTTCAATGGGACAAATTCACCTTCTGACGGAAACCCATTATAGCAGCCTTCTAGTACCTGAAGGGGCCTACAGGAAAGATGGGGAGAGACTGTTTATCAGGGCATGCAGCGATAGGACAAGGCGTAATGGCTTTAAATAAAAGACGGTGGATTTAGATTAGGTATTAGGAAGAAATTCTTTACTGTGAGGGTGGCGAGGCACTGGAACAGGTTGCCCAGAGAAGCTGTGGCTGCCCCCTCCCTGGAAGTGTTCAAGGCCAGGTTGGATGGGGCTTTGGGCAACGTGGTCTAGTGGAAGGTGTCCCTGCCCATGGCAGGGGGGTTGGAACTAGATGGGCTTTGAGGTCCCTTCCAACCCAAACCATTCTGTGATTCTATGATTCTATGCAATTACACTACACATAAATGTTATCCAATATACACGGCAATGTTGTCTCCATGTCATAAATTCTAAATGGTTCATCCCCCTCCGCCCCCCCAAAAAACCTGATGTAGAAAAGGCAATTTTCCAAAAGTCCTAAAAGTTTGTTATATCAATTTATTATACAACAAGGAATAGAGAGCATTTCCTCATCCATATCATTTTAGCTTCTGGGGCATATGTTGCATACTCAAATCCTTAGCTTCCTTCTCAAGTCATGTGGCATGATTTAGATGAATGATGTTCAAAATACATTAGGCCAATTTTTTCTCTGACATTGCTTTATCATTATGGTACGCTACATTTATTGGTGAAAAATCACACTTTTCCAAGATTTAGATACCTCTGTACTGCATGCCTTATCCTGTTTTGTTATGCTTTGTTTCACGCGATATTTCCTTGTAGCTGTTGGAAACCTCAGCAGACTGGTGAGACATATCTGCTGCCTTATTTTCCTTTTAGCTATGACGTTATGTTCATTTTTAATGCATTATTTCTTTATGTGAAAAGGCAAATCCAAATGTTGGAGTTCCCACCAAGGATCCTGCCAAGACTTCTCCTCTTAACACTGAACTGGCTCAGCTCCCTCAGCCTCTCCTTGGAAGTCCTATGCTACAGCCCACAACCAGTTTGGTGGCCTTTGCTGGACTGGCTCTGGTATGTCCATGTCTCTTTTGTACTGGGGAGCCCAAAACAGGACCCATCTCTCCAAGTAGGCTCTCACCAGTGCTGAGCAGAGACGTAGGATCACCTTCCTCAACCTGCTGGTGACACTGCCTAAGGCAGCTCTGTATGATGTTGATATATACATGGGCAACTACAGAAGTCAAAGAATCTATTGTACTGTTCATTGCACAGGTAAAATAACTAAGCAAGGGCAGAAAGGTAGAGGTGAAAAATTACTCCAACAACAAGACAGGGCAGGATTTCTGGAAACAGAAACAAAAGTGCTTTTTCAGAAAAATGTGTGTGGAATACCTCTAACAGTCACTTCAGAAAAAGAGTAGGGATCCCTCTTACGAGGGATGCTGCAACAAGACTGAGACACACACTGATTTTATTCTGATTTCAGCATGATAGTATCAGAAGATGGAGGAGTGATACTGTAATGAAACGGGGATCAGAATCACTGCAGCTGCAAAATTTGCAGTAGTTCACATAGCTAATAAATGTCAGAATCTTAAGGAGCAAATTCAAAGCAAAAATATATAAAGCAAACCTGACAAATCAAAAACAAGCAAAACATGTTTTCTACATGCAGACAAGAAACATACACATTTTTCCTCATGAGCTTTCCCTGGAAGTATCAGAATTTCATCTGCTTATTTCCTGCTTTCAGATACAATCTTCTAGGTCATCCCATTCAACTGTTTATAGAGTGTTTGCACTAAATATATGTTCACAACAAATAAATACACAAAGAATTACAATCATCTTTCTCAAACTGCTGAGACTTTACTTAGAAAAACTTTACAATATTTGTTCTCCATTCATGCAGATAATTCTTCAGGAAGAAAAATATAGTCAACTTTGAATTTGTAATGTGAAAAATGTGCGTGTGCACACATATAGGCACACACAAACATATTTAACAGCATTTTAATATTGGTTTAACTATTATTTTCTCTCTTTGCCTCAGAGTAAATAGAAGAAAAGAAGATGACACACTTTTTCATCTGATTACACAATGATCACTTCCACCATCACGTCTCTGATGTCCTCCAAAAGAAGGCCAAATCCTTTTCAGGCTTACATACCTGCAAATCGCTTAGAAATGTACAGGAGTTACCAAAATTGCTGGTGGTAGAATCATCACACAGATTACAGAAACTAGGAGTCCTCCTAGGATGGTTTGCCAGCTTTCCATGAGACTTTATGCTTTCGCCAGCTGTCAATGTTAATTTGCCATTGCAGCAATATAGAAGACGTGTCAGTCCTAAAAAGCTGTAAGGCCACTGAAAGAAGCAAGGGCAGAAATTATATAGAAAATGTCCCTTATGTGGACAAAGCTTCTGGAAAGTGAAGTGACTTGCCTGGGGCTACATGCAAAACCAAGGGCAACCCAGCTCTGCTGCTGGTTGGGCCTGTGTTCATCCTTCAGTCGCATATTTCTTGCAGGAGAAGCTCCTTGGCTATGGTCTAGAGACTCTCGCAGACTTTTTGATTCAACCAGTATGGTTACCCATAACAATTTCATTAAACTATTTTTGTACAGTCTTTTGCTTGTTAGTCTTTCCCCTGGTAGAAGACTATGTTGAAAATAGTATGTTCTGTGCTCCACTCCTAAAACAAACAACATGCAGATAAATATGGTGCAAAGCACTTACCACAACTGAAAAATAAACTTCTAACCACAGTGAGGGAGGGGAAGAGAGCTGGGTATTTTGCGGTCCCTGAAGGAAATTGAAATCTGCTTTTTGGTGGAGACATGCTTCAAAAGATGAAACCAACCAAATGGAGAAAATGTCTCTTTTTCTTGGGTACGCGCATAGCACATATTAATGGTTGCCATAAGTTAAATGGGAAGTACTATTGATATTATTGTCTGTTTGTTATTAAATAAAATAATTTAAGCTTTGTTCTCTTCTCCAGTGGATTAAAGAAAGACATCACCCTGAATCAAATCCGATCAAGTTGCGTTTTAGCATATCATGCCTTGCTACAATACGTTTCAGACAGTGGCTGCTGCAAAACATTTTGTTTAGTGCCTTGTTTATTATTGTTTTTCTAGAGGAAAAATGGTCCCAAACATAATTTATTTTTCTCCAGAATTCCAACAGTCTGCTATACTTTAAAAGAAAACAGATGATTAAGGCTTCTTATAAAGTTTTGTGACTTCTTTAAGGGACTTCAGAAGTCAGCTGAAATTATTTACAAAAGCGAGAAAGAGAGAAAGAGAGAAATGGGGAGGAAAAGAGAGAAGAGAGAGAAAGAAAGAGAGAAAGAAAGAAGAGAGAGAGAAAGAGAAAAGGGAAGGAGAGGAGACACTTTCAGTTAGTTGGTGTAGTTAGTGAGTTTATTTTTTAGATTAAAATGACTAGTATTTTCTAGACTAGTGTTTGTATAAACATTCAGAAAGATGTTTGTGTTTGTGTGTACTTCAGAAGTCCTCAAAAGGATTATAAGAAAATAATTTATATACGTTATTGAACCAGACATTTTCATGTCTCCACAGACTCTCAGATGATTCATGTCCTTTCCAAATGACAATAATACAGTAGGCTTTTGGCCACTAGTGAGTAGAGCCGGCTTGGACTGGTGACCTGCAGATGAAATGTTTACTGCCAATCTCCTGGGCAACCATCTCCCCCTACAGGCACCTTTAAATAAATCTTCCCTTCCTTATTTCCAAAAGACACTTTGGAAATATGCCATTTGAAGCTATTGAGAATACTTCCAAAAATCCTTTTGTTCAAGGGTTGTTTTCATAAGTATTTTCTGTAAGACAGGCAAAGTTTTCTTTCCTTAAATTTTAAGTAACTTGCAGAATTTAACATGGTTATCTTCCTTTTATTTCTCAATGTCTTATGCCATAGCCTGTGGCATGGCACTTTGCCCGTGAGCATTCCCGCATTAGACGATGCTTAGATGTACGAATCCCAGCTGTCATCTCTGTTCCAAGGAGGATCCAAAAACGCACTATATGCGTCCAGTCCCGCTTCCTCTTCCATATTGCCTTCAACTCCCCAGGTACCCATACCTCTGCAATCCCCATATTAAAGCCAAATTCTAAGAGAAAAAAGAATGATGGAAATATAAAACTGGTCATTGTCTAAGCTACTAAACACAGTTTTAAATAAGTGAGTATGAGAGTAAATTGTTCCACCATAGCCTGGCATACGTATGCAGTATTTATGTGTAGAAACAGAGAAAATAGAACCTGACACAAAGCTGTGTTCTTGGACATCAGCTAATAATCTCCATGTTTAATATTCCCAGAAGGCAATGCTTAATATTTCCATTGGTTTCATTCAAAGACATGCCCATCTGTTTGTGAAACTATCATATAAAAACAATGGTTCCAGTTCTCAATGCCTTACTCAGGCCTTTGTGAAACCAGTTACTGGAATTTTTATCTGGGTTAGGAATTCAAAACAGGGCACAATAAATAAGTTATAATTCAAATTTTAATATGATGAAACACTCAGAATGAAAGTCGAGTCTAGGGGTTTTTTATTATTTTTGTAACTTTCAGTGCTAAGAGGAGATCCCTACCATACTGTTAAATGCTGTACTGTAACACAACATGTAGTTTCTCTCTTTACATCTCCATATATGCAGAGTGAGTTATGTCACTCTGCCTTCATATTTTTACCAGTTTGTATCTCTTAAAGACATGGATGAAATACTTAACTAAATGCAGACTTAGATACCTTGTGTTTTGAATTTCGGCTGCAATTTTAGTAAGTTTGTATTCTGCTAAGAGAAGAACAAAGTGAAACAGCAAATTAATTTTATATGGGTGATCCGCTCACAGCTTTGTCTTCTCTTTAATCTTCCGATCCACCGATGCCTAAAACAGACCACTGTAAGTCAGTCTGTCTATGGCAAGGGCAGTAGCAATGCTCTTTCTGCCATGTGCAGTGAGCTCATCCCTTGATGGAGGGGATGAGACACTTCCCCTTTAGGCTCCAAAACTTTGAGTTGACTGCCATTGCACTTTCCTTGCCAGTTCAGGACCTGTGGTCTAGTCACATCATTGCATCAGGATTGCCCACAGCCACATCTCTCTTTACTAGTCAATTTTGTCTGGGCCAATGCAGCTCATCAGCCAGTCACACATGACAGCTCCACACTTAGAGGATTTGGGCTGAAAATCCCAAGAATTTACATTATTTTCATCACTTACAACCACCAGAGCAGACTGCACAACCCTCATCTCTGAGGAAGCCAGTGTCTCACTTTGAGGATATTAAACTAGAGGGAAAGGGAAAGAAAAGCTATTGCTTTCCCTTACTTTCCTGATGAGATGGATGCAGCTTCCCACGGGGAGGGCAGAGAGTGCTCTGTACTCCAAACCTCTGGGTAACACCTGGTGCTGCTTCCTTGCAGCTGGAGGCAGAAATCGCTTCCCAAAGACAGCTGAACTCACTGATTTACCAACCAAGATTATGAGTATTGTTGCTGTAACAGGCAAGGGCTTGTACCCTATGGTGAGTAGGAACTTAGAGGGACCAGGGAGCAAGGGAACCAGGAGCACTGAGCTGAAGGGAAAGGATGGTCTACAGCAAACAGTGTTTGCTTTGTTGCTTATGAGTGGTGACCAGGGAGAGCTGCTGGTTAGTGGGAAGTGATTCTGATAGCCTGATCTTTTGGATTTCTTGTTTTCATCCAAATCCCAGTACGAAAAAGAGAGAAGAATGTGAGACCCGGAGTGTGTGATCCTGTTGTGAGCAAACATCAGAGAAGGCAAATAGCATCTGAGACAAAGGTTTACCCCTGAGTTACATAAGAGATGCCACAAGCACCCATTGTGCAGGCACAGGCTTATGGTCATTTCAGCAGAAATGTTCTCTTAGTATGATGTTTCACAAATGCACAGATTCTATTACACAGGGACATGGACTCAAATCCCACCCAGTTGCTGTGACTCATTTGCTGGAGATGTGTGGAATACATGTAAAAAAAAAAAAAAAGGTAATATTTTTTATCATTAACTGCATAAGGATCATTTCCATAGTTCAAAGTAAGCAATTTCTGAGCAAACTGCAACCCTTGATCAAGGTCCCATATTGAATGAGAAGATCTGTCAAACTTGGAGAAAAGGGCTTTTGCTGATACAATAAACTGTGAAAGCTGCTGAAAGGACAGAGTAGGGGACAGAGAGCGAGGATACTGCAGGGAGTCCCGAACAATGTTAAGGTGGAGAACACTGATATGTTCTTGGTCAAGAAAACAAAGAATAACATGGAAAGAAACTTCCACAGAGAAAGCATACAGGAATCTCAAACACCTGGAATGAATGGATGGATTACAGGCAATTTGTCAGCTTGACATGCCCGTTTTCATAGATGACAGCATGTCCTGAGGTAAAAAGAAAGAAGAAAAACCAAAGAAAAAGTGGCTTATAGTTACTGGAAGCAATTTTTTAGCTACAGTGAGATGGCAATAATACAGCAACACAATAAGGATTTTGAAACGATGAAATGACTTAAATATAGCATGCCATGGTAAAAAGCAACAGAATGTGTTGGGATAACATCTTTGAAGAAAAGCAATGGATTTTACATTTTAGAGGAGAACCAGGTATTTCATTAAACTGCCTGAGTATATCATGATCAGATGAGGAGTTGCGCAACCTACAGCTTGCCAAATTTGAAGAGATTGGGGCAATGGCTGTTGGATGGCGTTGTTAGAAATCACGTACTTGATTGCTCAACAATGCAGTTGTAATTAGAAGAGTAAAGACAACTTTATGGAATAAAAAACAGTTTAAGAGTTTTATTCTCCCCAATGGGATGGTGAGAACTGACGAAGCAGAGCTTAGTGGCCTCCCTGCATTCCTTCTCACAGGGCATTCATGTATGCTCTGTTATAGGCCTGGGATGGGACTGCAGAGCCTTTTGAGACATCCTCACAGACCCACCATAGATGGGTGGGTCTCAAAGATAGTGATGGAAAGGTAAAAAAAGGTTTAATTTTTGAATGAGAGCACTAGAATTAGTAACATTCACAAAGAATATTAGGAACTCTTCTGAAGAGACAACTCGGCAGGGATCTCTAAGCATGGAAGATAAATGAAGGATACTAAGTGAGCTGCACTAGTGACAAATCATTTCTTCTTTTCTGCAACTGCTTTTCCCTTTTTTGAGCAGCATTACAAGTTTTTCAGATTTTGGTAAGTAAAGAACCAGTCTGGTTTGGGAGGCTACTAGAAGAAAGGAAGACCTAGCAAGAAAAAAGCACAATTCTAAAGAACAGTCTTCGTTATCAACCCTCAGAACTGAATAGCAAAACGATTTCCTTGGCTTCCCAATTCAGTTGTTTCTAGCTGTGCTGAGAGTAGAGACACATAAGATTCCTCTTTTATACAGGGCACATCTGATATTTTTCGGCACGAAGACAAAGGATTGATAAGACAGGGGAAAATGGAAGCCATAAAATGTATGTTTTTGTTTTAGGCAGAAGACTGGGAAAAACAGCAGGGAAATCTTTCTGTCCTAGTTGGACAAATATGGTCAAGGCCTCTACAGTAGCAGATGCTGAATGTAATTGCTAAGAAGTTTTCCAAGATGGACAACAGGAAGACTAGACTTTGTTCTTACCTTGTGTCCAACCATGACATTTGTATACGTGTTGGGTTTGCATGGCAAGGTTTTGGTAGCGGGGGGGGCTACAGGGGTGGCTTCTGTGAGAAGCTGCTAGAAGCTTCCCCTGTGTCTGACAGAGCCAATGCCAGCCGGGTCCAAGACAGACCCACCACTGGCCAAGGCCAAGCCAATCAGCGCCTCTGTGATAACATATTTAAGAAGAAAAAACAGTTAGAGAGCGCTTTTGCAGCCGGAGAGAGGAGTGAGAAGATGTAAGAAACTCTGCAGACACCAAGGTCAGTGCAGAAGGAGGGGCAGGAGGTGCTCCATGCGCCGGAGCAAAGATCCCCCTGCAGCCCCTGGAGAAGACCATCGTGAAGCAGGCTGTCCCCCTGCAGCCCATGGAGGGAGGATGAGGGGGTGTAGCGATTCCACCTGCAGCCCGTGGAGAACCCCACGCCGGAGCAGGTGGAGGCACCTGAAGGAGGCTGTGGCCAGTGGAAAGCCCACGCTGGAGCAAGCTCCTGGCAGGACCTGTGGCCCTGTGGAGAGAGGAGCCCACGCCAGAGCAGGTTTGCTGGCAGGACTTGTGACCCCGTGGGGTTTGCTCCTGAAGGTCTGCACCCCATGGGAGAGACCCACGCTGGAGCAGTTCGTGAAGGACTGTAGCCTGTGGGAGAGACTCACGTTGGAGAAGGTCGTGAAGGACTGTCTCCCGTGAGAGGGACTCCTTGCTGGAGCAGGGGAACGATGAGAGGAGTCCTCCCCCTGAGGATGAAGAAGCGGCAGAAACAACGTGTGATGAACTGACTGTAACCCCCATTCCCCATCCCCCTGTTCCGCTGGGGGGGTGGGGGGAGGTGTTTTAAGATTTGATTTTATTTCTCATTCCTCTACTCTGTTTTGTTTGGTAATAAATTAGATGAATTTCCTCTCTCAGTTCGGTCTGTTTTGCTCATGACGATAATTAGTGAATGATTTCTCCCTGTCCTTATCTCGACCCACAAGCTTTTCGTTGTACTTTTTCTCCCCTGTCTGGTGAAGGAGGGGAGTGATAGAGCGGCTCTGGTGGGCACCTGGCCACCAGCCAGGGTCAATCCACCACAGTATATTAAAACTATAAGGTTCTGGCTGACTGGCTTGATCTTCTGTCCTCATGCATTTTACTACATGGCTGTGGATTTTTTTGTATGTAGACTTTTGTTGATAGTTGAAGAGAAGACACTAGGAGACCCTTCCAGGGTGAAATCGAGTTCTCTCTTTGCCAGAGAGGTGGGAAGGCTGCTGACCAGCTTTGGAAAGAGCAGGGTGCTGCTGGAGACTTTATATTTCTCCAGAAACGAATCCTAGAATCATAGAAATATAGAGCTGCAAAGTACCATAGGGGATTATCTATGCTCTCCCTTTACTCAGAAGTAGGAAAACATTTACCAAGGCAATCTGAATGGGAGGTGTATCTTACCTCCTTTCAAAAATCTCCAGTGGAGGAAACCCTCAACCTTGCTAGGTTGTCTGTGCTGCTATTTCAATATTTCTTTAATTAGAAGTGGTTTTTCCTAACATCTAACTTAAACCCCTTTTACTTAAAATTAACCTGATTATTTCTTGTCCTAAGACTAGTGGATATAGTAAGCAATTAATTATAAATGTTTACATATTAGAAAACTGTCATCATGTCCTCCCTCATTTTCATCTATTCTAGACTAAACAAACTCACTTCCTCTGACCCTTCTCATAGGTCAAAACTCCCTAACCTCAGCTCCTTCTTCCTTCTATTCTTTTTACTGCATGCTTCACCAGGGGTAATGTCCCAGGGTCCCTTCATTTTCCTAGGTGAGGTTTGGACTACTGAGATCTCCCTAGAGGAAGAGGAGACAATAATCTCCTACATTTTACAAATAAAAGTTCTGAAGTTACATTCCAGAAGTCTTCCTTCTTTGCAGTAGCACTGTTCATCTACAATAAATAAAAATAAAATGTAGGTGGGAATTCTGAAGTCCTCCTTTGTCTTGCTGGAGGAAGTACGGATCTTTGTGAACTCTCCTCAGATTGGTCTGTAACTTCATATAACATTTTATGACTAATCTCCAGTTGTGGTTCAGGAACTGAATTGTACTATGAAAATATTTTTGCCTCCAGATGGGACAAGATGGTAGAATGACAGAGGT
Source organism: Balearica regulorum gibbericeps (assembly GCF_011004875.1). Classification (NCBI taxonomy): domain Eukaryota; kingdom Metazoa; phylum Chordata; class Aves; order Gruiformes; family Gruidae; genus Balearica; species Balearica regulorum. Next base: position 58,773,553 of record NC_046186.1, read on the forward strand.
AAACCTGTAGTACTTTCATGAAGTCAGTCAATGTTGTGTTACTTCTTTATATTCTTGTAGTGTCCTATACACAATCACCATAAACATGTAATACAAAGAGAAATACAATCTATCTGGCAGTTAAGAAGGGAATGGCATGCCACTTGGACTTTAATGTTCAGAATGTTCATGTGTCAAAGAGTAAGAAATGCCCACTCAACTTTCAGAGTAACTAAGCAGCGCCATGGAAAAAGAAAATGGATTTCTGTGGAGAAAAGCCCATACAAAGGTTCTTGTCCTGCAGCTCACTAGGCTACTTTTACAGGGGGCTTTTTTTTTACTAGAGGTTTCTCTATTGGAAAAATTCAGGCAATTGTACTCTACCACAGGGAGCAAGTTCAAGAAATAGCTATACTGAAAAATCCTCAAGGAATATTTTTCAGAACATCATCAGGCAGTCTTGTATTGATTACATGGCTGTCTCAGTGGGGCATTTTGTGCACTGAAAATAATAGCATTCCCTGTAAGAGCAGTGATAATAGCAACAGACATTTTTAAGGCAAACCGTTTACTAGAAACAGCCTATGAAAAAAGCACATAATAGACAAGACTGCCCCTCAGGCAGTTGCTGTGGATTGAAAGAGACTCAGAAGGTTTTTGGGCGGTTTTGTACTGTTTTGCTGCTTTACTACCCAGGATGACACTGAGACATCCAAGACCAAACTTGTAACTTTTGGACTTTTTGAGACTTCACAGGACACCTTGTCTTCTCATTAAATGAAAGATATTTTTGCCAAGTACTTTGTTTCAGATCGTCATAATTATTATAGTAGTTATCTATCTTACCTATGGCCATGCTGTTATATTTCAAGCTGTTTTTTCAGTTATTGGCTAGCAAAATCAAAGCCAAAATGACAGCTCTGAAGAGGTTGGTAGATACAAGAGCAGAGGAAGAGAGGAGCAACTTTTTTCCATTGTCAGTGTGAAAACAGAAAGTGTTTGACATGCTGCCCTGGCATCTGTGTAGTGTCCATAGGAGGGGAGTGATAGAGCAGCTCTGGTGGGCACCTGGCCCTCAGCCAGGGTCAACCCACCACAGTCCTTTTTGGTGTCCAACGTGGGACTTGAGAAAATCGAGATAAGGAGAGTAATTGGAAGATGTAATGGGCAAAACATTGACTGAACGTAGCTTGAGAGTGAAATAGTGGTGAAGGGATTAGAGGTAGATTTTGTGTGTAGATTGTCCACTCTCATTTGGTGTTGTGATAGTGTTGTTTTGATTTTGGTGTGGGGAATTCTTTTTTCTTTTTCCTTGTTGATGTGATTAGTATTCGTGAAGTTTTTGTGTTGAATGTATATTTTAATGATAATTCTTAAATATGGGATTCACAGAGGCAAGGGGTGGAATGTGTTGGGTTTGCATGGCAAGGTTTTGGTAGCGGGGGGAGGCTACAGGGGTGGCTTCTGTGAGAAGCTGCTAGAAGCTTCCCCTGTGTCTGACAGAGCCAATGCCAGCCGGGTCCAAGACAGACCCACCACTGGCCAAGGCCAAGCCAATCAGCGCCTCTGTGATAACATATTTAAGAAGAAAAAACAGTTAGAGAGCGCTTTTGCAGCCGGAGAGAGGAGTGAGAAGATGTAAGAAACTCTGCAGACACCAAGGTCAGTGCAGAAGGAGGGGCAGGAGGTGCTCCATGCGCCGGAGCAAAGATCCCCCTGCAGCCCCTGGAGAAGACCATCGTGAAGCAGGCTGTCCCCCTGCAGCCCATGGAGGGAGGATGAGGGGGTGTAGCGATTCCACCTGCAGCCCGTGGAGGACCCCATGCCGGAGCAGGTGGAGGCACCTGAAGGAGGCTGTGGCCAGTGGGAAGCCCACGCTGGAGCAAGCTCCTGGCAGGACCTGTGGATCCGTGGAGAGAGGAGCCCACGCCAGAGCAGGTTTGCTGGCAGGACTTGTGACCCCGTGGGGGACCCACACTGGACCAGTTTGCTCCTGAAGGTCTGCACCCCATGGGAGAGACCCACGCTGGAGCAGTTCGTGAAGGACTGTAGCCTGTGGGAGAGACTCACGTTGGAGAAGGTCGTGAAGGACCGTCTCCCGTGAGAGGGACTCCTTGCTGGAGCAGGGGAACGATGAGAGGAGTCCTCCCCCTGAGGATGAAGAAGCGGCAGAAACAACGTGTGATGAACTGACCGTAACCCCCATTCCCCGTCCCCCTGTGCCACTGAGGGGTGAGGGGACGTTGAAGCTGGGAGTGAAGTTGAGCCCGGGAAGATGGGAGGGGTGGGGGGAGGTGTTTTAAGATTTGATTTTATTTCTCATTCCTCTACTCTGTTTTGCTTGGTAATAAATTAGATGAATTTCCTCTCTCAGTTCGGTCTGTTTTGCTCATGACGATAATTAGTGAATGATCTCTCCCTGTCCTTATCTCGACCCACAAGCTTTTCGTTGTACTTTTTCTCCCCTGTCTGGTGAAGGAGGGGAGTGATAGAGCGGCTCTGGTGGGCACCTGGCCCTCAGCCAGGGTCAACCCACCACACTGTCGTTTCATTTTGGACATTTTGGTTCAATGAATATGAAAAAGAGGGAGGGAGGAAGGGAGAAGGAAGAGAGAAATACGCTGAGCTGAGCATCCTATGGTAGGAAAGTGCCCCAGAAATGCCAGAAAGGCCTGTTTCAAAAGCAACGTTAAAATCCACAGGATGCTCCCCATTTACAGTAGGCGATGCTGGGTCATGTCCTAAGCACACAGAGACAGGGGTTTACTTAATGTGTGAATTACACATTAAGGTTTTTTTATCTGTTGTTCATGATTAGTTGTGTTGAGGATCTGCAGTAAGTATAGAATCACTTAGGTTGGAAAAGACCTTTAAGATCATCAAGTCCAACTGTTAACCTAGAACTGCCAAGTCTACCACTAAACCATATCCCCTAAGCACCACATCTACACATCTCTTAAATACCTCCAGGGATGGTGACTCAACCACTTCCCTGTTCCAATGCTTGACCATCCTTTTGGTGAAGAAATTTTTCCTAACATCCAATCTAAACCTCCCCTGGCACAACCTGAGGCCATTTCCTCTTGTCCTGTTGCTTCTTACTTGGCAGAAGAGACCAACACCCACCTGGCTACAACCTCCTTTCAGGTAGTTACAGAGAGCGATAAGGTCTCCCCTCAGCCTCCTTTTCTCCAGGCTAAACAACCCCAGTTCCCTCAGCCGTTCCTCATAAGACTTGTGCTCCAGACCCTTCACCAGCTTTGTTGCCCTGCTTTGGACACACTCCGGCTCCTCAATGTTGTTCTTGTAGTGAGGGGCCCAAAACTGAACACAATATTCAAGGTGTGGCCTCACCAGAGCTGAGTACAGGGGGACAATCACTTCCCTAGTCCTGCTGGCCACACACAGCCAGGATGCTGTTGGCCTTTTTGGCCACCTGGGCACACTACTGGCTCATATTCAGCCGGCTGTTGACCAACACCCCCAGGTCCTTTTCTGCCAGGCAGCTTTCCAGCCACTCTTCCCCAAGCCGGTAGCACTGCATGGAGTTGTTGTGACCCAAGGGCAGGATCTGGCACTGAGCCTTGTTGAACCCCATACAGTTGGCATCGGACCATGGTTCCAGCCTGTCCAGATCCCTCTGTAGAGCCTTCCTACCCTTAAGCAGATCAACACTTCTGCACAACTTGGTGTTGTCTACGAATTTACTGAGGATGCACTCAATCCCTGTGTTCAGATCATTGATAAAGATATTAAAGAGAATTGGCCCTGGGGCCATCACCACTAGTGATGGGCTGCCAACTGGATTTAACTCCATTCACCACAACTCTTTGAGCTCAGCCATCCAGTCAGTTTGTTTACCTAGTGAAGAATATGCCAATCCAAGTTGTGAGCAGCCAGTTCCCCTGAGAGAATGCTGTGGGAAAAGTTATCAAAGGCTTTACCTAAGTCCAGGTAGTCAACATCCACAGCCTTTCCCTCATCCACTAAGCAGGTCACCTTGTCATAGCAGGAGATCAGGTTAGTCAAGCAGGCCCTGCTTTTCATAAACTCATGCTGACTGGGCCTGATCGTGGGTTGTCCTGTATGTGCTGCATGATGGCACTCAAGATGATCTGCTCCATAACCTTCCCTGGCACTGAGGTCAGACTGACAGGCCTGTAGTTCCCCGGATCCTCCTTCCGGCCCTTCTTGTAGATGGGCGTCACATTTGCTAATCTCCAGTCAACTGGGACCTCCCCGGTTAACCAGGACTGCTGATAAGTGATGGAAAGTGGCTTGGTGAGCACTTCTGCCAGCTCCCTCAGTGCCCTTGGGTAGATCTCATCCAGCCCCATAGACTTGTGTGTGTGTGTAAGTGGTGTAGCAGGTTGCTAACCATTTCCCCTTGGAATAATCATTCTGCTTCATTCTGCTCCCTGTCCCTGTCTTCCAGCTCATGGGGTTGGGTACCCAGAGAACAACTATTCTTACTATAAAAGGCTGAGGCAAAGAAGGCATTAAGTAGCTCAGCCTTTTCCTCATCCTTTGTCACTATGTTTCCCCCTGCATCGAATCCTTTTGTTGCTAACGTATTTATAGAAACATTTTTTATTTTCTTTTATGGCAGTAGGCAGATTAAGTTGTAGCTCGGCTTTGGTACTTCTAATTTTTGCCCAGCATAACCTCACAACATCTTTATAGTCCTCCTGAATTGCCTGCCCCTTCTTCCAAGGGCCATAAACTCTTCTTTTTTACCCTCAGTTCCAGCCAAAGCTCCCTGTTCAGCCAGGCTGGTCTTCCCCGCCGGTTTGTCTTTCAGCACATGGGGACCACCTGCTCCTGAGCCTTTAAGATTTCCTTCTTGAACAACGTCCAGCCTTCCTGTACTCCTTTGCCCTTCATAACTGCTTCTCAAGGGACTGTGTCAACCAGTCTGCTAAAGAGGCCAAAGTCTGACCTCTGGAAGTCCAAGGTAGCAGTTCTGCTGACCCTCCTCTTTACTTCTCCAAGAATCAAAAACTATCATTTCATGATCACTATGCCCAAGATGGCCTCCAACCATCACATTGCCCACAAGTCCTTCTCTGTTCACAAACAACAGGTCCAGCGGGGCATCTTTCCTAGTTGTCTCACTCACCAGCTGTGTCAAGAAGTTATCTTCTGCACACTCCAGGAACCTCTTCTCTGCTGTATTGTACTTCCAGCAGACGACATCTGTTAAATTGAAGTCCCCCATAAGAACAAGGGCTAGCAATTTTGAGACTTCTCCTAGCTGCTTATAGAATATTTCATCTGCCTCTTCATCCTGGTTGGGTGGTCCATAACAGACTACCACCATGATATCTGCCTTGTTGGCCTTCCCCTTGATTCTTACCCATAAACATTCAACCCTATCATCAGCATCTTTAAGCTCTAGACACTCAAAACACTCCCTAACATATAGGGCTACCCCACCACCTCCCTTCCTTGCCTAGCCCCTAAGAGGCCAGCATATCTAGTATGAGCCTAGCAACCAAAACTCAGCTGCTTTTTGCTAGAATCCCACATGTACACCATCACTGTCTTATCAGATATACACATTTGCATGTAGGATAGCAAAGATGTAAAACTGAGTTTCAATGTAGACTCAAGTTTCCTTCTGCACTTGTGAAATTTGCACAAAGGAAACAGTAGTGTTCAGACTGGTGGGTTAGACAATTTTGCTTTGGCCACAGACATATTACACTTACTAAGATTTAAGGTAACGTTATTGTGAGTCATTTAACACCAACTGATTTAAAATAGGATATGAAGGGACTACTAAACTTTCGTGCATTTTTTCCAATGCAGTTTCTAGCCTTTTCTCTACAAAGAAACACAATGAAAATATAAATTATTCCCCCAGGGAGAGGCATAAACAAAGAAATGGGAGTAAAGTATTAATTACAATGGTAACATTAAAAGATAATTAGTGTTTATAAATCAAGGGTGAGGTTTCATGACTGGCTTAGCCCACTCTATGAGCAAACCTGTGCCAATGCCATGGTCCCTCCTTCACTACCTCCTGTGACACATCTCCACATGTCCCTTTACTGACAATAGCAATCCTGGGATCACACACTAACTAGGTAAACAGAAGGAAAGTGAGAATAAAAAATATCCCTATCAAACCTCCTCCCCACTTGTTGGTGTTTGAGGGTGAAGGAAAAGCTGCAGGAGCTTAAAGGAAAGAAGGAAGATGGAGAAAAATGTTGAACACTTTGGGCAAATGACTTCAGCTGGTACAAATCTAACACCAATAGATTCAAGTATATTTCTAACAACTGAAGCTGACAAAAATCAGCTGTTGTTGTCAAATTACTTCTGCAGCCAATCTCCAGTAACCACTGTCTTCATCAAAGGTTCTATTTCACATGCTTCTACACACAGCGATGTGTTTCTTGCCTAACGTTGCTGCTTTTCCAAGCTGACTGAGAAAGCAGCGTTGGAATATTTGACACTGAAATGAATCTAACTATAACATGATTCATCCAGCCTACTATCTAAGTTAGTCACTCAGATCCCCCCGTAGTCAATAATGAGACAAGATAACCAGTTTCAGGTCCGGTTTTAAGATAGGGGGAATAAATCCTCTTGGGGCTGCCAGCCCTCTCCATTTATCATGACTCCAATGTGCTTAGATTTGATGTGTTCAGGACATCATATGTCAAAAAGTCCAAAAAGCTGCGCTCAGCTTCCAAATGAGAATTATGTTGGAACATGCAGCTAAAAATGTGATGGGGATAACAGTGCAGGACTCAGTGCTGAAAACTTGCTATTGGTTCCTCACTCGTCGTCTATTAGGTAAGCCGTGAAAAAGGTTAAAGGGAAGCTGATGTGATAAAATGGTGAAATAGGGCACTTTATTAGACAGAAGATGCTCTTCAAAAAGATAAAATTGTACCCAGGCAAAGAACATATACAGTAATATGCATTCTAGCATATCAAATATAAAAACATAAGCAAGCCAAAAGAGAGCAAGAAGCAAATGCTGAAGGAATCAAAACCAGGATGAAATTCTTCTAGCACACCAGGAAGGAGCAAAATGCCCTCTAGAGAGTCCAGAAGGCTAAGTGATGATCACTCAGAGAAGTTAAATGCCATGTCACTGCATGATGTGCTGGTCCACTTCTTTTGAAAAGGATAGATGAAAACTGGAAAAGAGCAATGAACATGAGAAAGGCATGAAACATCTTTTACATGATGAACAACTGAGTAGTGGTAGGAGTCTTCAGGCTGGAAAAGAGACAACTTGAGTGAGGTATGATAGATGTCTACAAAATCACGACTGGCCTGAAGAAGATGCTTAGGAATTAACTTTTTCCCATCTCTTCCAATATATGAACTAGGAACCATCACACAAAGGCAGTAAGATCCAGGGTTGGAGCAAACAAAAGGAGATAGTTCTTCATGTAACATAGATCTATAGCTGTTCTTGTCCAAGGAAAGAGTTCAAGTGAGCTCAGAGACAGACTGGACAAGTAATTGGAGGAAGGATTCATCAAAGGTTACTAAACAGACAAAATTCATCAGGTCCCCAAAAATTCTCCTCACCCCAAAAAAAGTTGGACATGGCAGAGGACTTAAAGAGGGAAGAATCATACATTCTCATCCTGTCCTTATTTACCTGTAATCATCCATTTATGGACTCTGTTGGAGAAGGAAGACCAGGTAAGAGGGACATTTGCTGTCAAGTAGTACAGACATTCCTGTGGCAACTCCTGCATCCCATGCTGTTAAAGTGAGATGAAAGCATTACCCAAGATAGACACCTAATTTTTATACAACTAAACTAGGTAAAGTGAAGCCCTTGTCTTGAATATGTAAGATGCAGAGATCTCCTCATCTTTTTTCTTGTGATTCTTTCTTGAAAAATGAATTTATCCTTCTTCCATTTTCAAGCAGTTCACAGGGTCATAGGGTCTTGGACAAGTACGGGTCCTCAGTTCTTCCCATCTACTTTCCTCATATTTTCTTGTAAGGTTTTTGGAGGAGGGGTGTGTGTGTGTGTGTGTGTTTGCATTGTTTTTGTATTTCTCAGGAGAGTCATTTTCTGTTTCCAATTTTTCCACTTCCAACTGACAAATATTATTTCATCCAGTATCATTTTAACACATAAACCAGTCTAATGCTGTTAGTTTTCTAGCAGCTAAGCCCTAAGGATTCTAGCAGCATAGTTCAAGAGGTGTTCTCCCTCTGCATGAGTTAAAGGGTTTAAGTGTGTGTACATATACCTGCATAGCTCTGCGGGAGAATATACACTTCAGCTCTTGCAGCAGCAACACGTAAATACATAACCATGTGTACAAACTGGTAAGGTTCTAGCCTGTGAAGTGGTTCTCTGCTATGATATATTTTAAACATAATTTATACTCAAAATTTTGTATATTAAAGACATTTTTTTCACAGGCTGTCTGAACAGAAAGCACCAGCTACTTGAGAGCAGTGTCAGAGTCAGAACAAGCATTTTTTAGGATAGATTTGTCAACAACTCGTAAAATCTAATTTCTAATTGTTATGGACTATACCATGAAAAAGCACTGATTAGTTAACTTTACACACACGTGTAGGCAGATGACTGTCGATGTACTTCAAGGAACACCACAGGTACCTCATGAAGTATATGATATGACTATCGGGGTGAACAAATGTACAGGGCTTTTTAAACCATTAAAAAGAATTCCAACTTCATATGGTGGTTCAGGTGTTTTTCTTTCATTTGCTTTTACATGTGTGTATGTGTGCATATTTCATCAGTGCTAGAGGAATTATTTTTGAAAACAGAAGACTGTAACTGCTTAATAAAAGAGCATATACTCTCCAGAAAAAGTGAAAATGTGTAAAGCCTTAAGTCAAGATATCCTGCCTTTCTTTCCGTAGCCCTAAACCCCTCCATCTTGGTAAAAAGGTCAGAATTTTACCACGGAGGCAATGACAATGTAAAGTAACTAGGTAACAGTTAGTTGACATCAGCAAGAGGTGTCATGCTCAAAGTATGTGCAAGTAATGTGTATAAGATTGCGCAGACATCTGGTAGAGAGAAAATTTTTATTCACATCCAGTATTGAGACAGACAGTAAGATTGCTGTCTTCAGAGCTATAGAAAAGAACTCATATGGTTATGCTGAACATGTGGTTGCTCAAGGAAGATGTTTCTCAAAGTCTGTCAAGAAAGGGAAAACACAACCAGGACTGCTTTCATATTTCCAAGTTTAGTGGTTTACAATAGTGGAATTTGGGGCCTGCTATCTATTATAATGGAGGGAGTAAGTAAGTCATGGCATCATCTGGTTTAAAGGCCCATAGCTGTTGTTCTTTTCCATCTAGGATCAGACAAAGCGACATGGGGCTCCACATAATTAAGAGCAACTATCCCACAGCGGCAAGGAAAGCAGAAGAGATTTCATTGGGAAGCAGGACTGACTACAGTACTTCAGAGACATGATTGTAAACAGAAGAAGCAAACCAGAGAACATTTAACAGGAAAATAGCACCCTGACCTTCTCTGGATTAAATGCTATCAATCAAGTTTAAATTTAGCTCCTACATGGTCTCAGATGAAAAGAAGGCAGTAGGGGCAAGGAAAGCTTAACGCCTGAGAATATTTGTGTTCCATGGCAAGGAAAACAAGCCTAAAGTCAACAAAGGGCAGCCTGTAAAAACAAATAGTCCTGATGAGAACGGCGCTGCCACCAGAAAGCTCATTAGCAGCCAGAAGCAGAACTGTCTTTCCGCTCTTTCTCTGCTGACTGCCCCCAGCCCAGCACTACCGCAGTGCTTCTGACTCAGCTGCTGCCTCCCTCCTAGCATAACCCCTGAGCACTTGCCAGTACCCACACAATGCATGCCCTCAGCATGAGGAGTGTTTCCCCGGGGTGGGCTGGGCTATAGTAGGAGGCATGAGTGGAAAAAGAGCAGGAAATATGTAAGGGGTTTTTCAAATAATAGTAATGTATACATACCCACATCGTAATTGTCTTTATCTGTTCTAAGATAAACCAGCAGAGGGAAAATTTGGGTGTAAAATGATGAGAATAAACACTGCCATGCCCACCAGCAAGCACATGGGATTTCAGAAGTCATGTGAATTCCAAAACCAATGTCCCGTCTGTCATCACCTATTCATTGTGGGGGGAGCCACAGCTGAAGGGCAGTGAGACGCTCCACTTCCTCCTGGTGCATGGGAAAACACAGCCATGCATTTGGACAGAGCTGAGAGATTTAGTGATCAGTGAGGAACATAAAGCACATTTTTTAGCCTTGCGAGACAGGAGGTAATTTTCACAAATCTGCAATTAGGTACCTGAAAATGAACAGTTTGATGATGTCAGAGCACACTTATACAGCAGTGTGAGATTTTGTACCTGTAGGTTTTATACTGGTTGGAAAGATCTGTTCTGGAGATCAAGTTCATCTTAATATGTGGTGGAGTGTTAGGTCTCCAAGGCAACAAAGTCATACCTGCCAAGGTTATAAAGGATATTTAACATTGAGGTTTTGTTTACAAATACCATTTTGTCCTTTTGACTCCTCTGTTCAGACCACCAAACTGCTGGAGAAATGGACAAAAAGGTAAAAATCTTTGGGAAGTTCCTCGAATGTAGCAAGTTGAAAGGGAACCTCGCTTCTCTACAAGAATCTGAATACTTTTCTGCATCATCATACCATATTTCACCTTCCCAGTTCTACTACACTATTAGACTCCTTTCTTCCTCCAAATCCACTCATGCAGATTAAGCAGTTAACGCCTGGGCAGTGTCCTAGTGCCTTGACTACTGGTATATATGTATATATATGAATGTACATAAATATATGACAACACACAGTCTGTTTATTTTTCATGAGCTTTGTGGGTTTGCCTATATTAGTGGAAACTGAGGTTAGTAGATGCATTGCCTAGGTTAAATGCATTGACCTAGTCACTACCTGTTCCCTCATGAAGAAACCCATCGCATTGTGTATAATCTGGAATAGGTGGCAGAGCTGGACCCTGCACAGTTGGGGTAAATGCTGGTTCAGACACATCCTTGTAAAATCGGTGACAAAGTTCCAGTCAATTCAGCAGAGAAAACCTTGCTCCAAGGCTGACTCTTCATTTCCTTACCTGTTACTTGTTCTCTCAGGGTGAAATGGGAAGATGAAGCTCAAGATAAAACTCTTGCATTTAAAGCACCTATATTTGCATAACACACTAGTACACAGGTTTGACTTGGCTTCATTTTCTGATATCTGTAACATTTATTTGTCCACTTAGATGCATGCAAAGTAGAAAGGATATCCATCAAACTAGAGGACCCATCCACCATATACACAAATTTAGAATTAATTTTAAATATTCAGTATAAGAAAAAAGCAACTAAGACTTGAATCCAACCTCTTGGAAAACACATTTATAATGAAATAGTAAGAATACAGATCACTCTTTTAAATGTAATTTTCATTTTATGAAAGCCATGAGCCATAGCAGTATAATTACAATTATGCAAGTAAGAATGTTTGAGTTTCAAGAATTTGCAATGATACATAAAAAACTATCACTTTAGGGCTTTGATTTCAGAAATCTGTAATCTCAAATTGGATTTTCTTAAGGGTAACTTTTACCCTATAGATTCTACAGTTAAACAAGATTCATCCTGACTCCATTCGTGTTCTTTTGGGTTTTTGGTATTGCCCTCAGTGGCAACGGGAGCTATAGAAGAATTGCATTTTCTTTTGCAAACAGAGTGGGGAAATTAAAAAACAAGGACAGGTACTTATTGTGCTGCATATGTTGAGATGACTTGGAATAAAGAAGAAAAAAAATTAAATTTACAGTACTAATAATTCATTTACTCATAAAAACCCTGATTCCTCAGTGCTGCACAAGAATTGCATACTCTTGCTTCAGATTTAGAACAACAATTCTGTGAAAATAATTTTGAGGGTGTTCCCCTAAAAAAATGTTCAGATAATAAATAGAAAATATGAAACTATCAGAGAAGAAACATTGAAATTTCCCTATGTTGCTGTGAAGAACGTGGGAAAATCACAGACAGTATTAGACTGACATATTATTTTCCAGAGGTATTTAAAATAAAGTCTCCTTTGAAATCCCATGAGAAACACCCTTGTCTTGGTATGTCTAATCAAAAGATTGCTGGCAAAAGTCTTCGAAAAAAGTCATACGTGGTAAAATGTCCATAGGTAAAAAACGTTAGGTGAGTCCATACTGTCCTTTCCCAGCTCTATGGCATGATACCAGACCAGCATTTACCTTCCAAAAAGGTGCTCTTCTGACTTGGCAAATATGATGAAGAGGAAAGACAAAGAAAACAACTACAGGTTGAGGTTATTTCAGGCTCCACACATGTTCATCCTTGATTGCTCAACAGAGGCTGTGAGCAAGCCTGCTGGCTCGTCTCAGTGCTGGTGGCAAACACAGTGACAAATGCAGAAAAGCACTTACAGTTTTTCAGGGCTGTAACCAAACTCCTATGGTCTTGATTTGGTAGCAGGCACTGTAAGAGCAGTGGGAAGCACTTCCCATGGCTCTAGTTGCATGGCATTGCAGGGTGCCCCTGGGCAGATTTACCTGCCTCCCTGGCTGCAGACCTGAATGGGAATGGAGCAAAAAAAGGCAGAAACAGTAGAAAATCATGGCAGGCATACAGAATCTCACACTGTTCTACTGATGTTAACTAGCCTTCAGACTGCCCTGCCAAGAGAAGCGTTTGAAGGTCTGTTTGGGTGAAGGTATGCCTCCACAGGGTGCCCGAGACCAGCCACAGGAGCAGAGCTGGCAGGTCTTGGCCTCCCTCTCCATCCTCCTCCCAAAGGGCCCGACCGCCATCTGAGGCTGCCTGACTGCCCTCAGGAGCTGCACGGCTTCGGGAGCATTTCTTGTATTAAACCCTTGTCACAGGTCAGTTACTTCCCCCGGTTGTACTTCCCCTAAAAATACCCACGTCTTGTGGCTTCTGTAGTCACATAACTTCATGTCTCTGTTACTCCTTCCCCAGAGGAATGCAGTATGTCAAGCTGCTGGCAGTTAAACTGTATTTAAAGACATTTTTATTTTCTGAATCATATTCAGCATGATGCTTGTTTTAATTATATTTTATGTGGAGTGCTGTAAGATGCATGCATGAAAGCCTGTCCATAAATAAACATGTCTTTAAAAGTCCTTACTTATTTTCCTTGAGTCAATTTCTGCTCCTTTCCCGAGGTGCACAATAATCTGGGATATATGGTCTCCGAAGCCCAACCACAAAACCCAGACACCACACGATATCAAACAGCCTCTTTGCGACACTGCTGTGAGGGCTCGCCTGTGCCACCACGCCAGGGGGACGTCTGCCCCAGCGGGCGTCCGCTCTGGGGCCTCCGAAACAGGGTGCAAGCAGCTGGGACTGCCTGGGGGGGTGTCAACTGCTGCGTCTTCTGGAGAAGTTGCAGTTGTGGGGGGAAAGAAAAAAGCCTAGTCAAGGAAAGACACTGTAAATACACTGCAAGCGGCCACCTCCTGCTCCTGGAAGCCACTGACAGCCGCAGGGGCTCTGTGTGCTGGATGCAGGCCTTGGCACCGGGCACAGGTCCTGGTGGAGCTGCCGTGGCCCAGCTGTGGCCCAGCTGTGCCCCGTGCCAGGGCTCAGACCCACTCGGGCTGCCCGTGGGCCAAGGGAAAGTCACCTGCCACTGGGGCGGGGGCAGGGGTGCCTGGGTCAGCCTGGTGGGGGGGATCAAACAGCAATGGCAGGCGTAGGCCTGCCCGTCAAAGGACCTCTTTGAGGCCGATAAAAAAGCCATTCATTTTCTGTTCCCAGTTGGGCCCTGTGGAAGAGGCGAGGCTGAGAACAGGCCTGTGAACGGCCCTGGTTGGAGGGCGGCCAGGGGAGGCTGCCCCTCTGGCTTTCACAGGACCTCTTGCTACCGCCACTCACCCGCAGGCAGCCTCAAGCGCAGCTCACGCCACCCAGCCATGGCGGCCCTCCTCCCCCCACCCTGCCCTGCACCCTGTGCCCCTGGCGCTGCCTGCGGAGCCGCCCCACACTCCGGTCTGCCAAACCAGCTGTCTCCTGACGAGAGAAATAAACTGGGATCAAGGACAGGAAACTGGATCCGCACATGCAGGCGAGATGAGAAACTCATGTTTTGTGGCAACCCCCCCCTCCATCAATGCACTTCCCCCCCAAGCAAAGACAAATTAAAATAAAACAAATGAAAAAAAGCAGGTACGCCCCACTAATTTTCTTTTTTTAACTTTTGTGTGAAAAAAAAGAAAAAGGAAAGCCTCCGAGTGCATTTTTTTCTGGCATCCATGTGCTCTCCTGCCCCCATTCCCATGACAGCTCCCACGCTATCACTGCAAACGCCCAAATACCCAGGGGGCTTATGGAGAGCTCTGCACCAGCGATGGCCAGGGGGAGGGCAGCAGCCCCGCACGGCTGCGAGCCCCAGTGACCGTCTGCCTCTTGCTCCTGCTCCGCGCGCATCTGCGTTTCAACATCCCAATGATCCCTCACACTGCTGCTGCAGCCCACACTGCCTGGAAATATTTTGAGTGACTGGACGTGTTGCTTAGAAGAAGAGAATGGCCTTTGATATGTTTCTCGAAAAGAGGCAATTAAAGAAAACAACCCACAAGCCTTCTGAGCTGGCTGGCCGGCTGGAAAGCGGCTACCAGTCAGTCCTGCGCAGAGCGACGGACGACTGCCGGGAATGAGTGGAACCATCTGGTCCTGCTGCTCTCCAGCTCCATCGCCGTCGGGGGGTGTTTAACTGGGATGTGCTTGCTGCTCCAGTACCATTGCCCTAGCAACACAACCAAAGTGTTTGTCAACATGCGAGCAATGTGAATGATGGCGCCTTGTCTGAAGAGGTCTGGATTGCGTGTGTGGTTCTTCTTCACAAAAGCCGGTTTCACCACTCGCCTCACAAAGAGCCTGAGCGGGAAACTGGGAGCTGGGAGGGAAACTTTCCTGGGAGTCAAAAGCATATTTTTCTTTTAATTGCATAGGAATTGCTCTGGCCTTTTGGAATCAGTGGCGTCTAAACTAATAAATAGTACCAGTCTAAAGCTGAGGAGAAATAGCTACAGTTTTAACAAGTGTCTGCTATTTTTAGGTAATAACAGATCTTCTGCAGAAGTGCTGGAAGCCCACTATGCCCTTGCCACCAGGCTGTATCAGCCTTCTGAGGGCCTTTCTATTTCCTTAAACCTTTAATGAATTAGGTCTAAGGAAGCTGCTTATATCTCCTCATTGTCTTGCTGTCACTAGATTTAAATGGAAATCTATTCACTGAAATCCTCTTTTTCATCAGCCATTTTTTCCCAGATTGGATCAGATGTCAATACCGTCTTTAATGGGAAGGAGCAGGGTCATGCCTGAACAATGTTGTGTTCTTTTAATGAACAACGCAGATTTCTGCAGCTTACTTTTCATCCCCTCATGTCCCCACAAAAAAAAAAAAAAAAAAATCAAATTCCTTACTGCGATCCTTTATGATGCTTTCTTCTCTCCTTTTCCTTCTCTGGTTCATGTCAAAGTGCATGTTGTCCCATGACCAACTCATCTTGATGCACATCTCTGTCAATTAACGGTGCAGTTTCTCTCCATGAAAAAAATAAAAAAAATAAAAAAATCACAGGAAAACTGTTCATAAAAAGGGCACAAATACATGAAACCTTTCCATTACCTGGCAGAAAAGTTACACAATGGATGAACTTTGCAAGAATTCATTCCTTCTGCGAGACATAGCTCAGTCCTTCCTCATTCAGTGAACAAATCTAAAGCAAACAGATGTAGTGGAAGAAAATAGGATAAAATTGGTCAACTAGATGGAAAGATAAAATCCTGAAAGTTCTTATGCAGTTTCAACCTAATCCAGGTGGCACCTAAACTTAAAGAAACTTTGTATCCTTAAAACTGTATAATCACCTGAAAGGCCTACCATGAGGAATGAAAAAAAGTACCTTGCCTGTAACAGAGTTGGACAGCCAAATCCCAATTGACATCTAAGCCTGATCAAGGTCCAGAGATATGTCTGTCCTTCATCTGGGTCCTTAGAGATGCTCAGTCAAAAGGTGTTCTTGGAGCAGCCTCAAAAACTTGCTATGAACTGGCTACCTACAAAAAGGAGCATCACTGGGGTTTGGGTTTTGTTTGTATCAATCTCTTTAAATAGTAACTTAGCAATTACATTACACAGCTAGATTGTGGAGGACCTGAGCTTGGCTTTTCCCTTTCAAATCCCCACTTCCTATGAGGCTGTGCTGACTGCCAAACTGCAGTTTAGCGTGAGACGGGCTCTCTCTGCCTCTCCTGTTGGTGCTGGATTGAGAAGGCTGGGGATAAAAAGGACCAGTTGGGGAACTTGGATAGCTGCTGGTTCCGGCTCCAAGGAGTGTATTCAATGCAATGGCTGTTCCAAGGCAGAAAGCATGTGCTCCCTCCAGTCTGTTCTAGTTGTAGCTGTAGGTAGGGTTAGCATGTTAATTTTAGGCCGTTCCCTGCTTTGTGTACTGTAGGGTGGGAAAAGCAAAGTGCTACTGGTAAGTGTCCTGCACCTGGGGTTATTGCTGTGTATGTATGGTACAGGGAGTCTGAGGTGCCACACAACAATTCTGAATTCCTCTGTGGGGTGGAAACTCTAGACATTGTGATGCTCAGATTTTTATGTATGTAAGGACAGGACACAGGTTTTAAGACCTAACTCCAGGGGCAGATTAACATCTCGTCTGAGGATGGGGGAGCCACCAGCATTGCATGGAGGAGCGTGTGGTTGTATCACTCCTCCACACAGCCTTCTCCCCACCACCTGCCAGATTCATACATCCCTGTAGCTCCCACTAAAGTTGCTGAGAGCCAGGATTTATGTGCATAAATACCTCCTTTTCTGCAAAGAGCCCAAAGTCTCTGCGGGTCCGCTAAGCACCATTCCAGAAGTTTCTAGTGTCCCTGTAATTTATACTGTAAACTCTCTACATTGGAGCAGAGGGCTGAGCTGAATGCAGAGGCAGAGAGACAGAGAGCAGAGACTGTCAGTAGTATTTCTTGGTAGTCATCAGAGTGCAACATGAGATGTTCCCCATACTGTCCACACTAACATCTGTATACAAGAAACAGAGAGAGTTGTAGCCACAGAGGGAGGTGTGTTTTATGTGGTATACTTCTGTTTGGAGTATGTTGTTCTGGATGACTTCAGTGCATTTTCACAAGTAAACGATGTTCTTGTGTTTGTATTAAAATGTTAATTCATCTTTTTTAAGTTTTAAGCCACAGTTTTAAAGAAATATGAGAAAGACTTTGCCCCCTGCAGATGTGTATCAATCTACAAAAGATGTAATATGGCTTGCAATGCCAGTAGGGCTGGTATAGGTTCTTTGATGCTTAAGTACGGGAATTTATGAAACGTTTTTAGTGTTCTCCCATGTGGTCTGGTGGAAATAATGTCAAAAGAGTTGAAAATGGGGTTTGGATGTGATAAACATGAGTATAAAAGGAGAGTCAAGTCTTTAGGATCACTAAATTATATGAACAGATTTCAAAACCAGGGAGCTGCTACAGTCAGAAAATACTGTAAAAATGTTGAAGGGAACTGTTGAAGGAACAAATTGCTGTGTATCATGAAGTGACAAGACTGGCATAGAACGAAACAGGGAGAAGAGTAACACAAAATCTTTTGATAGGTCCAATTTATTTAGGTTGAAAAATAAAGTGCTGGCAAGACTTGGATAGAGAGCACATTTTCAAAAATGCTTTACTCTTCACATAGGTGGGCAATCTAGAAGTGATCAAGCAACTGAAAATTTTCTGTCATTATCTTTTAATTGAAAAACAAAATTTTAAGTACACCTAAAAAGGATGCTATCCTAAAAATGGGAAAATTTTGTAAAACAAAAACAAAGAAGCAAAAACCTACAAACCTTGTTATGGTTGGGACAAAAATGCTTGCTAATCAAGAATTAAATACTTTTAAGACAAAAGCTACTGTTTCAGAGAGGGACTATTTTCTTTAATTTTTAAAGCTTTAAAAGTGGTGAATGTACTGCAAAGCTGCCACTAGATTTTATTAAAACTTGCATTAAAGTGTAGGCTATCCAGAGGAAGGTGACAAGAATGAAAAAGCCATTGTGTCCTATTTGTCTACCTTGCTCTTAGCGGTATTTGTCAGTGATGTCTATAAACTGTGTATGTCTGCATTTCATGCTTTGTACAAATGTTTCTCTGTAGACGAAGTGCAACTATAAATCATACTTTTGGACTAGTTGGCATGTGCTTCAGGAGCTTTGCTTCTGTGAGTTAAACATTGTAAGATGAAAACCAGATTATTAAAGGTTAATATAATATTTTCCTCTACGTGCAGAGGATGACCAGGGCTGACACTAGCCATGAATCACCCATGAGAAAGACAAAGTAAAGAAGCACCTTGCACATTCCCTCAAGGAAAAGACAGGGAGAAGATGTAAAGCCTTTACTAGGAATGAAAATACTACTAGAGAGATAGAGTCAAACCAAGAAAGAAATGTGCTCACTACGTGCTCAGGAAACTAACTTATTGTGAGTACTCATGAACAACAGCTGCAGATCCCTCTCTGATCAGAGAACTACCTCTCTGATAACTCCATGCCCTCCTTTTCTGCCAGGACTTTCAGCTTCTCTGTGTACTATATTTTGAAGCTCTTTTTGTCAGTAAAAGACAATCACCAAAAAAAAAATAATCACTGTGACATTGTTTCTGCTCCACATGTCTCAACCCTGAACTTTATTTCTGAAACAACAAATTGTGATTACCCTTTAACAAAAACATTTTATTTTCCTTACCTGAATTTCCACTGTTTTCTCTGAAGTGTTACCAGGATCCATCCCTGTAACAATTCTTCTTAACCAAGCCACAATTATTCCCTGTGTCAGCTACTGCAATTCTCATTTTAATGGCTTCCTGAAGCCATACTCACTAGACTTTAAAGTGCCCAGAACACTGCAGTCAGACCACACTATTTGCTAAGGGGCTTCATCTCTTTTCTCTTCTCTTAACTTTACTCACTTACTATCCCTCTGCCCACAGAATTAAAATCAAGTGCTAATTCTTTTAATTTTCTTTTGGCTCGCTCTATATTGAACCTTTGGCCTAAGTATAATTCAGTTCTCCTACTCCAAATTTTCCCTTTTTTCATCATTCACATGGATCAACTTCTATGAAATACTTACAAGCTAAAGTTAGAAAAGTGGAAAACTTTTCTAGAGCTTTCTGTGAATTTTCCCAGCTGAAGAGGCAGAAGAAGGTGCTTAGCCTTTGAGGAAATATTTCTATTTTTAAAAGGAGACTACCAAAAAATCTACATTTTTCAATTCTTTCCAGGATTTTCTCTAAGTCCCAGGAGTAGAAAAAAATCAGATAAACATATCAGTGTGATCTCAAGCAGTCCTATGCCTTTGCCTTTCCCTTCCTGCTACTGGCCCCTTACCTTGTAGAAGCATGGGAATTAACTCTTTATTTCCATCTTCCTTTTATTTTTACATTCCCAAGCTTCTTAGACATCAGTATTCCTCGTTCATGGCTGTCCTCGAAAATGCTGTTCACCTTTCCTACTTCCAGGAGAAAACACTATCTTAACAGCCTTGTACTTCTGTTCTTCCAGGCAGTAGTAAATCTGTATACAATAAAACTTGCCTTTCCTTTTTCTATACGCTATCTTAACTGTATCTTTTGTCCCCTACCTTCTGTCTGCTTATACAATAATTGGCATCTCCATTTCTAACCCATGATATAATGAAGGCTGCTGTAATGAATTAAATCATATTCTTTTTAACTAGTAGATGGGTATATTCAAGAGATTGATTTCTGGGTCAATCGATACTTCTTAACAATGGGCTCTTATATCTCCTAATGTTCGTGAAATTATAGTGCTAACTTCTTATTCTTGGTTTCATTGCTCCAGCAGTCCTAAGCACATCAACCATATGTGGTTGGAAAACTTTAAAATTAAACATCAGAAGAGTAGGGGGAGGAAAGTTTCCTTTTGCTTCTCAAGAAAATGCATTGTTTAATTCATTCAAATATAAATGGAATGTTCATACTAAGCCACTAGGATGTTCCTAATTTCTTAAAGATGTTTCTTCATATGATGAAGTATCATCTGACCCAATAAACCAACGCTAGCCTGAGCTTGTAGGTTCGCAAAAAATAAGCATTGCCCAATGACCTTCCCACTTCCTTTCCTTTTGGTTTTCTGTATGAATGAATCCCTTTCAGGGGAAATGTTACAATGATATTTTCAGATCTCCAGACAATATAGGATCACACCACAGAATTAAAGTATTTTCTTTGTCTTAAGATAGCTTTCTTCTCTAAGTATGAAAAAACATTTGGATCAGATCAATTGTTTCCTTTGAATTCAAGTAGAAAGAGAATTAAGTGGTTAAGCATACAGTTTACTGATATTACTGTGAGAGACAAAGATTTTAATCTTATCACTTCTTCAGTTTTACGTTAATTTAAACATATTCTGAAAATTACTATGGTTAGCTTATAAGGAAGGTAACTGTGCTTGGAGTTCATGCAAAAATGTCAGGTGAACTAATAAAATAACATCATTTTATGGAGGCAGTGCAAACGCTGTAATTTTTTAAAAACCCTGAAAATACATGTTAGCTTAGATTTTATGTAGAAAATAGAAATTCCTCCAAGTGACAAGAAAAAGTTGTAATACATTTCTCACTGCATTCTCCTGGCTGGTTCCACTCCCTTACAGCTTTGGTCAGGGCTAGCTGTGATTTTAAACAATATTTGCATTTAACGTAGTGGGACTAGATAAGTACTCTTTCCTAATGATGTGCGAGAGTTAAATTGCTTTGCTACTTCTGTTGTCATGCAACTCTTGTGATATTGACCATGGAAATAATGAGTGCTCAAATGCATCTGACAGCTTGCGTAGCTATAGTTTTTTATTGGACAACGGTGCATCACTGAGGAAAAAGCCTAGGAGCTACTGGCTTTGTGAGACCAAATAGATTCATTTTAGAATTTTTGATTAATAAAAAAAGCTATTTTTGTAGGTCTAACTCTCAAAATATCGGATCTAATTTCTAATATCATCACACTTGTGTTTGAGTAAGTTTGTGCCTAATTTAAGTAGATAACAAGAAGGCAAGTGACCCCCAAAATCAAGGTATCTGTTATGTAACTATACAGGCATTTTTGATATCTAAACACAGAGGCCACCTTTCTAACTAATTTGTGCTACTCTGCACTATCAAAATAATCTACCCTATTGTCTACATCCAGTATGCTTTTATGTTGGCATTAAGTTAAAAACCATATACTGATAAAAAAATTATCTAATAGGACTATATATTAGAGCTTGTTATTTATTAATCATGAATAATATTGTTCACTTTTTTATTAAAACAAGCTGTTGGTGCCTAACTTTGGGCACGAGGAACTTAGCCACTGCCTTGAAGCCTGTCTTCAACCATGGCACTATGAAAAACCACGCAGAAAAGATAAGAACCATCCCAGTGACAGAGGTGTTCCCTTTTCTTCTTATCTCAGTGCTCTATACCCAAGAATGGGTGGGGCTTTCCATAAAACAGGGACTCCAGAACAAGGACTAGACTCCTTCTGTACCTTGGTGGACCTCAAAAGGGTCAAATATCACCATGCAGCCAGAGTTTAGGGGAATCCAGACTTTATTTCACCTCCTTGCTTCCTTTCCAGCCCTGGGAAGGGAAGGAAAGGGAAGATCTGCACCTAGGTGGCACCCCCAAATGTCTCTCCTCCTACCATCCTTCCTCATGCAAGGAGAAAAGACAATTTGAATGAGCAGAAGCACGATGGCCAGAACTGCTTTTCCTCAGAAAAAACTTTCTGTCTTCTTCTGCCTCTCTGCCCGTGCCTGGGTTGTTCTTTCTCCGGAGGCAGAAAGAAAGGAGATGACCCATCAGAAAGGGCTCTTCTTGGTCATCTTAGAATTGTCTGAGATCTGAATCAAGACCAAGTCACCCTAGTTCCTCAGGAAAGCATGGTGAAAGCTGGCAACACTGTGCTTGGAGATCTGGCAAAAGCTTTGATATGAGTAAGAGCTGCCTCCTCCAGACTTTTTCTAGGACTGACTGGGTCTCATGCTCTCAGTTTTCCATTTTCACGAGGACCAAATGTTGCTCTAAAAGTTGCAGAGGAATGAACAGTATTTAAAATAAGCCAATTTAAAGCCCGGGCTTTTGCTGAGCTTTTATAATCTGCCATTTACTGAAAATATCTCTGTGTGTGAGATCTCTCCCCTAAGAACATATGTCCTTCCTGCTTGTTCAGACTCTGATCCTAATCTCAATTGTTTGATGTCATAATCTGTAGTATGGGAATGCAGAGAAATGCCTTCAAAAAACCTCCAGTGCTAATTGAGAGAAGGTGCCTTCTGGGGGTTTTCTGTGTGCAATAGTTTCAGGAACGACTGGAAGAAAGTGTATTAATCAGTTTTGCAGATGACTTGCAGTGGGAAAAGATCATAAACCACTCAAAGGCTGGGAATAATACAGAACACAACTTTCCTAAGACAAAGGAAGAATCTAACATCATTGGGAACACACCGGATGTCCAGATCACTTCCCATAGCTGTTCAGCAAACATTTTTTGAAAATATTTTGAAAACCAATATAGATGTGAGAATGAATTGATGACAAAGAAATAAATATATTCATGCCTCAGACTTTGGAAGCACCAGGAAGAAACATAAGTGCTCTCAGTATCCAATGTAATGCTCCTAAATTCCAGAAACAACAATACAACATTAGTGCTGCTATACTGTGTCGTTCTTCTAGTGAATAATATGAGACAATAGCAATCATATATCCTGTTCAACCAGATTGTATTACAAGTGCCATTTTCTTTATATTGATAGTAACAATGAACATCTTTAGAGTGCATTTTAATTTCAAATCCCAAGGCAAGATTTACAGTCTTCACTTCAGGAGAAGATGACTTTTTCTAACAAACTCAAAACAGTTTTTCTTGATATTCACTAGCAATTCTAGTTACATATACAGATCACTTTTATGGAGTCTTGCTAACTCTGTGTGGCTGCAGAAATGCAAACGTTGTGGATGTCGCAAAGGTCAGTAATTTGAAGCTTACAGCAAGTTACATCAAACATCATGCATTTGCATCAATATGCAAATGTTAAATACATTTGCTAATTTTGCTTGAAATCTGTGAATCACTTTAGATGCTATTAGCACAATCTTGCCAGGATGCATAGAGTTGGAAGAGTCTAGGCTTAAGTAACTGCAGCAACAGGATTGGTAAAATATACTTTAAGAAATCATTTCAGGCCTCCAGGCACTACCAGCTGAATGTGTTCCCATTACCTTTTATTTACAAAATATTAAATCTTTAATGTAACTTTTTTTTCACTTTTTAATAATTTTATACAATTATTTTTTTTGATAGTTCACATTTTGGAAATTCATAAAGAATCATGACACCTGTAATTGCTATGATTTGACTGTAGAAATTAGAAAATCTGCATTATATCCTATGCTTTAGACAGGTCTTTTGATTAGTGCTGCATTATCATCTGGGGGATTAAACATAAGAACAAGGCTAAAGTGGTCTCATTCTATTACATGGTCCCTAGTCACGACATTTTACATTTCTGTTTTAGTTTCCTGATTTATAAAAAAGGGATTAAAAATATACCTGCCTTAAACAGATATTATACAGGAGTTAATTGATAATGTCTGTACACTGCTTTGAACATCTAATGAGCAATATGTGAATGATGAGTGTTGTCTTCTCTTTCATTTATTAGTCTGTTTTTTTCTCACATTCATTTTTTAATCTCTCTTCTCTAAATTCTTCCTACAGTAATCTTATATTTGTAATATTGAAATATCCAAAGTTACCTGCTTGCTTCAGCCCCATCGGACCTGGAAAAATTCTTCTCTGGGACTATGTTGCTCTTCATTTTTATATTCCTTGTGTAATACTGACTGATCTTTGTTAATTTTACTTTTTCTTCGCTGTATTAAAAGTCAGATGAAATCTTTGCCTTATCACACTTATTTCCTTTCCTCCAGATTTCTTCTACTCTCTCTGAATCATTTATTGCTCTTTTCTAACTGTTCATATACAAGATTTTTGTGAATATACTTTACACAGGATCATTAAAAAATCAAGTCAATTCTAGCATATGCATTTACAAGCTGAAAGAATTTTGTATTCCTATTGTGTAAGAAAGATGGTTTTCTTATAACTTAATTATGGTAAACAAGAAGGATCAAGCCAAATGAAGAATGATGGAATGTTTTCACACAGACATAGCAGTTTCTCTGCTGCTGGCTTAAAACAAGGCGGATGCAAGTGGTGTGAACAACATTGTCGGCGGCAACCTCATTTGCTTAACCTCAGGGCATCAAAAAAAGAGAATAAGTTTTTTGGAATGCAAATATTATTGTGAAATAAGAAAAAAAGAGGAAAGGAAAAAGTATAGGTTACGCATGGCTGCTTTTAATGGAAATAGTATGATGTCGTTTCTCTCCCTTTCTTCATGGTTTGAAGTCAGTGATCCCCAGAGAGAAAAATTCTGAAGTTGTAATGAAAAGGGATCATTTCAGAACACATAACAGGCAGTTCCCTCTTCTTTTATGTTCTAGGGAGAGAGAATGTTTCCATTGTATGTGGCTTTTTGATATATGACTTTGAAAAGAATACTCAATCCTTCCATGAAAAGGTTGAATATTCTTCTCTTTGCTTAGTTCTCATTCCTGAATTACATTGAAATCCCATTCCCTGGTTATTCATAACTTGCTAAAGTTTCCCTGTGAGGCTTCAAATTGTAGCACTCTAGTCTAGTAAAGACATTTTAAAAAGAAATACCAAGCTAAACCAAATAATGCATTGCAGAATAAACAATATCTGAGACATAGAGGAGGGAGAACTGACCCCATACTTCCCTTTTTCTTTCCCTCATAGTGAGTACAGAAAAATTTATGCCAATAAAAGTGTTTGCTTACATTAAACTGTGAGGCCATTTTTTGGTGCAATGCATTTCAAGCTTAAAGAATAATTGAGGCTGAACTTGAGACATTCATACCATGCAGTAATTGCTCCATTGAACAATTAAATCTTAAGCATATCTGTTACTGGATTGCTTTTTTGAAGCCTGGCTTGAAAACCAATCCAATAGTCTTATAACAGTCTCTAAAAGAAAACTGGAGCTTCAGGAAATCCGTGCTGTAGATCTTTCATTTTCATTCTTCCTGAGCTGCCAGTGCAGTTTAGCATTCAACAATATGAAGAATTTCTAAGAACAATTAAACTAAAAATAGATCTCAAACAACAAAAGGTGAAGCAAGCAGAAGTGTATGTGTATGGAAGTGGGGCAATACGTAACATCTGCAAATATTAGCTGAAATTTTTAATCCTCTTTTAATTAAGCCTCTTAGAAATAATTTTATATGTTAAACCTTGAAATGAAGAGTCAAACACAGTATGCTTGCATGACAACTTCCATCTGCCCAATCAGATGTTTGCTTTGCAAGGGTTATGTTCTACTACCCTGAAAAGAGGAATGTTCTGTTCATCTTGCCTGACATTAGGGTAACAAAAATTTTATTCACCTATACCTAAATAGGTACCTTTGTAGAAAGGGTTTCCCAGCTGTTTATTTTATGTGCCTTTTTCAGGATGAGATGACTCTCCCTATGAATTTTTCTTGCTGTTGACCAGGAAAGGAAGTTAGGTGATCATCCAGACCTAGCTAGCTAATATTTCTGTGTTAATTCACTCAGAATTGTGTCCCATCAGATCTCAGACTGGGACTTTGAATACTGTTTATAAACTGTTCTCAAGCAATATTGAAAAACTACAGACCTCATAAAAAATCTAGGTATGGTGTGAACTCAATGTTTCATGGCAGGGATACACGTTTCATTCACAAAGACCAGGGAGCACAGGCAGTCACTGCTGGCAAAAGTTCTAATCCACAGAGTAGATGACTTTTATGAGCATGCTTCTGTTTTAATGAAGGATTTATTGACCTTAGTAGTTTTGTGAGATTTAAATTGTCTTTTAAATCAAGTATGTAAGATTTAAAGTTTTAACTGACGTGCCCAGGCGACTTATATCTGCATTAATTATTTCGGGATTTTCCAGCAGTGTTTTGTGGTATTCTTTTTCCATTTCTATAATAAATAAGATAGTGGTTGTTACTAAGTGAGACACCACAGGTTTAATTCACTCAGTAGGATTTCATTCAGGGTGTCTTCCTAACTTTTCAGTGCATGTTGATGAATAGTAATCTCATAGCAAGTAAATGGTTTTGTAAATTCCTGCTTCGAAATACAACCCTCTCCTGTCCCACATATTCTGTAAGAGCTATCGCAATGACTCTTTTGATGCAGGATTGTAGCTGACCTAACACGAGACATAAAAGGTTAGCACCTTGCCTAAGTTAATTGTCTAGACAACTTCTATTTTTGGTGGAGAGACACAGGTAACCCCTTTTTAAAGCAGATGTTTCTGAATTGCTGAATTACTTCCCTGGTGTGCCAATATCACTCCTTCCAAAGGAGCAGAGGTAGCAAATGCAGACGAGATGATAACTAACTTGAAGAGACATCAGATGAATTCCAACAAAACTAAGTCCCTACTCTATATTTTCTTGGTGCAGGATCCTTTTATAAAGGTTTCACGGAACATTGTAACTAGTATTAGTCTTTTTTTGAGAGGAGCCCTTTCTACTAGAAAAACAGTATTTCACAGAAGATAGATGATCTATCTTTTCCTTTTTCTCTTCATTTCATTTCTATCAATCACATAAATCCCTCTGGATGCATTGTGTTGATTTCCAAGTGTCCCGTTGAGGAAGAGTGGTATAGACAAGGGCATTCTGAGCAGGGAGAGTAGCTGAGAGAGAAGAACATGGGACTCATGCTGCTGGGCGGTGAGGGTGACGATGAGGGCAACAGTGAGATGATGGCATTTCACAGCAGAGAGTGGGAACGGCTGGGCTAGAAGAATGACACTAAGTGATGGGGAGCGACAAGAACCATAATGGGGATAACTTGGGTTATCAGCTTAGAGGGAAAATGTAGGACTTGTGTAGGGAACAAGTGATACTTGTTCCCTGTATCACTTTACACTCCAGCCACAAACACTTGAAACTCATCAATAATACAGGTTTAGCTCATCTCCAGCCAGTAATATGGGTTGTTCTGGCAAGACTCCACTTAGTCTCATACACTTCAGAGCTAGATTTGTACTTTTCATAATTGTATTTCCTTGCATGTTTTCTACAACAAGTTCATTTTCGTCACTGTGGTTTGGGATAGACTTGACCAAATTCAAATCTGTGTCACAGTCATTTTAATCACAGAGCAGTTAGAGATTACAGCATTTTCAAATGGCTCACATTCATGACTAAAATCCAAAAGGCCCATATGCGAAAATCTGCAGCAATCGAGCGTTTAAAAAACATTCAACAAAATGAGCTTGCAGTTGGATAATGAAAATTTGAATCAACATGCTGTGCTAACCAATAACCATACATTGAATGCCAACTGAATATTTAAACTCAAAATGCAAAACAGAGAAGCATAACAACTCGATTACCAACTTCCTTTCTATAAAGGAAATATTGTTTTAAGTGAGCTGTTCTAATGATCAAGTATACCACAGGAATGTGTCAGCAATTACAGCAATCAACACAGCACGTTCTTTTCAACTTCTCTTTATCTAGCATCTCCTAAACACTAAGGGGGGATATGTCATTGGCCCCACATTATATGCATAAAAAAAATGCTGGAAGCCAACTTTAAATAATTAGTCCTAAAGGAATGCATATACTCACCGTGTGATCTCCTATCTCAAGCAATATTAGGCTTGTGTAAGGTTGATGCAACTAAGGGACAGTGTAATCTGCTGAGGAAGATGCAGAGGGAACCGAAATAAATCATTCTTTTTAAGACAAGACTTGAAGCTTGTGACTAGGCAACAAGAACCAGTTCAAAACTCGCCCACAGCATAGGCAAAACTGATGTCTGCTGCCCCAAGCATGAAGGCTTGTGCCCGGCAGGGGGCTAATTATTCCACCCATGGTCAGAGCTGGACCAGAACTGCAGGAAGAGGCCAGGAGGAGCAAGATAGGTACAGCTTCCAAGGGATGGGAGAAGTGAAAGCAGAAACAGTCAATGTTGCCTCAGCAGAAACTGCAGTCCTGTGTTTTCTGCCTTACTCTTCAGCAGCATCTTCCATCTTGCTTTCCAAGGCTCTGACACTGGCAAGGTTTTGCTGCCCTGCTGCAAGCAAGATTTGTAGCAACTATTTTGAGGTATAGTGGAGGAGCTGGGTTGTAGCAGGATGATGTGAAGAGAGCAAAAAGGAAAGAGGAAGAAAGAATTTTTTAGGAACAAAATACTCTGGGGCACCCTGTTAGCGCGGTGCCTGATAAATAGTGCAGCTTTGTGCCAGGCTGAATACTGAGCATCTGCACAAGCTGGAGGTACTTCACCTTTGTAAACCCAGCTGGGTTGCTAGAGAACATGATTGTTCTAAGTCCAGTGACTACCGTCTTCAGCAGCTGCTGAGCAGAAATTGCCGTCTATAGCAACTACTTGGTGGGTTTACAACACACTGAATTGGAAATTTGGAATGAATCACTTGTGACCTAATTAGGATTGGAAGCCAGTTTCAGTCAGGAGTTGTTGTCTCATCTACCATATCTATTCTATGTAACTGCTTAGGTATTTCCAAAGCACATCTGTCTTCATAAGTCACTGAATGGCGTAGCACTCCACTGGCCATACTCCTGACTTCTTGTTTCAATATAACACAACCTTATCGAAAGGTTGCCCAGGTATCAAAAGGCTGGGGAATTTTAAAATGATAG
Organism: Balearica regulorum gibbericeps; assembly: GCF_011004875.1. NCBI lineage: Eukaryota > Metazoa > Chordata > Aves > Gruiformes > Gruidae > Balearica > Balearica regulorum. Next base: position 58,802,399 of record NC_046186.1, read on the forward strand.
TCAGGATGCTTGAATAGCCCTAATTTCAGACTCTGAGTCAACCAAAAAGACGACAATTAAATAATTTATTCCCAAAAGATGGGATACAAAAGAAAATACATAAATTCCACCTAAGGCAACAAGTAAATCCTACTGCAAATGCTGTTATATAAGTATACTGTTATTACTGGAGTCTCACATTTCATACCTTTATGAAGCTTAATGTTGTGCATGATTTTTGACATGAGAGGATTTTAGCATGTGAACAGGCTTGCAGGTGAGAGAACAAACAGATGGCAGAAGGAGTAGGTATGCCACTGTAGCAACTCTGAAGTGTGGGTATTTCAGATTTTTACCACAACATTGCTGGAATGCTGGGAGATGTTCCAAATTACCTCACCAGCTCATCACAATTACATTTTTTTAATTTTTTTTTAGAAAGTCAGGGAAGATGACATGAGCCTGGGGCAGCAGGCAAGCAAAGAAAGAGGGAAAGAGACAGAGATGGAGACAGATATGGGGGGGAGAGAGAGAGGAGAGGATAGGAGAGGAGAGGAGAGGAGAGGAGAGGAGAGGAGAGGAGAGGAGAGGAGAGGAGAGAAAGAGAAGAGAAGAGAAGAGAAGAGAAGAGAAGAGAAGAGAAGAGAAGAGAAGAGAAGAGAAGAGAAGAGAAGAGAAGAGAAGAGAAGAGAAGAGAAGAGAAGAGAAGAGAAGAGAAGAGAAGAGAAGAGAAGAGAAGAGAAGAGAAGAGAAGAGATGCCTCAGAACTGTTCTTTCACTTTTCAAATATTTTTCCAAAAGGTATCAAAATGTATTGATCCCTAAGGCAATAGTCTAAAAGCTCATCTAAGTTGTACGTGGAGAAAGCAGGAATAATACCACAGGTTTCAGCCATGATTTACAGTGATATGAATGAAAGCTGAATCTGGCAGAGCTCCATCTACTTAATGAAAAACTTGCTGAAGAGGAAAAAAAAAAAAAGACTGAAAAAAGACTGATAGAAGATTAGCAAGAACTAGCATGAACATGATTACAGCACTTGTACATCTATCATTGACCACCATCTGATTAGTAATAAATATTTTGTTTCCATTTTTTTTTAATTGCACTATTCCCATTTTGCATCTACAGAGCTATGATTATCTGCCAGTTTCTTGTAGATGTCAGAACACATAAAAGTCTTGGACACGGATTTGAAACCTTCCAGTGTTATTCAAGGCAAGCATCTGTGCACGGTAGTGTGAAAGAAAATATGAAGATAATAATATGAAAAGCAGACCCAAGGGGACACCAATAACCACTTTACTTCTCAGCTCCTCATAACTCTATCAGTGTTTGCCTCTAGCCCAGCATCTCACTTCTGAAGACTCCTTGAATGCATGTAAGGAAATCAGTTATTTGATTATGTCCTCTTTTGTATCATTCCTTCTGAGGCTCAGGCCTCTGCTTAAAAATGCCACATAGCAACACTATATCCTCAAAGGCATAGAAATAAGAGCTGAAAAGCCCTCTCTTACATCACTTGACGTAGCCCCTGCCAAGAAGAATTGCTCCCTACAGTACATTCGTAAGTGTCTCCTACTATCCAGCTCTAAATGACTGAAGTGATAGGGCTTCCGTTGTCTCCCTGGGGAGATTTCACCACAGCCTATTCAAGCATGCTGTTAGGAGAGCAAAAGACAGTGATTTCATTGTATATCACATCTCAGGCTTTCTACAGAAAGGTTGGCTCCATGCTGCACCTGGAGCAAACTGACACATTCTGATGACGCAGTGGTGAAATTTCCTGTTCACTTGTCATCATGAACCTGATGGGCAACACCACCATGAGCCAAAGTACAAGTGAGCCAAATTCCTAGTCAGCTTGGCTTGAAATAGATTCCATGCTAGGATATGACCCTCAAGTGAAAATGTCTTGCAACTCTGCTTGGCTTCAACCCATGTCCCTTGGAAGTCAATGGGCAAGGGAGAAAGCCCTTTAAGTAAGCTCTTTGGGACAGTGGCTAGCAGACTGTGTGCGCTGATTATCATAAGTAAATAAAAGTAATAGTAATAATAATAAAGTTGTCAGAAGCCAATCTGTCCTGTTCTTTCAATAAATTAATATGATATATGACTTAGACTTGGGCCAGGAAATGCCTAACTCCCTGATTATGAAAGCAATGGAATTAGTGGGGTATTAGTTGTTTTCAAGGGATTAATGAGTTACACATTTAGGAGAAAAGCAATACTTCCTTAGTGGTGATACAAGGCCTAATTTTGATCTACCTCTTCTTCTCTGCTGGAGTAACTTCACTGAAGTGAAGAGCCTCCTGTGGGGCTCTTCCTGACTCACATCAGTGCAGTGGAGCAATAATACCTTGATGTATAAGCCTTGCATCTTTGGTAGCATATATAGTGTCCGTAGCATTCCTTTCTGCAAAATAGCACAGATGTTAGTGGTACACTGGCACCAGAAATTACCACAGTGGTATAAAATATTTGAAACCACTAACAGGATCATCTTTCCTCCATGTGATTAAATATGGTTTAAAAAAGTTCTCTTTGTAACTTAAAGCTGCTACTCTTCCCAAGCAGATAAAAAGAATCTTAGCTTAATAACATATTTTGTTAATCTATTGGGTTTTTTAGAGAAGTACCTTGAAGCACCTCGGCACAAGGAGCACACGTTACTGAGGAGTTATTTCTTTGTACTTCTGGGTACAAAATCAACCTCCTTAAACTCCTGATAATGGTTTCTAAAACATTTCTGTAGTTCCAAGGGCAAAATGTTTAGCATTTTAAAATGCTGCTTCCTAGTGCTGCTGAAAGACTAGAATCATATTAGCTGCAGTCTTCTGCATTTTTCAGAAGTATATATTTGCAGAAGAGCTTAGCATTGGCATAATTCTGTTTCCTGTGAGGTAAATGAGGGATTTCCTGCAGACTTCAACAGCAGCAGTTACAAGCAAACGCTGAGCACAAAATGACTTGTCCCTACTGCGGCTAACTTCCAGGAAAGCCAACATCACAGCAAGCATATTGGCTGTTTTCAAACTCCTTTGCTGCTTTCATTTATACATAAGACTTATAAATAAATTCAGGCGTTTTAGTTTCAATAAGCTCTATTCATAATTACACTATCCTTAAATAGCAGGAATTCACTATAGTAATATAATGAATTCTTTTCTGTGTGTTGTTTGCAAGTTGATTAAGTGCAATCACAGTGACTTAATTCAGAATTCTTCCTTTATGGAATATATTAAAAAATAAAACAAAACACGGTCATCCGTGAAGGACTTCATAAAATGTCCAGGCTGTGAAAGGCAGTCAGCAATATGTCCAAGTCACGTTCAAAACCTTTGTTTGACAGACTTTCCCAGAAGATTGGCAAAATGTTAAATAGCAACTGTACATGGAATTAGAAAGGGAACAGAATCAGCTGACCTGAGAAAGATCTGAACTTGTAGTTCTTCCCACAGCCAACTGTATCATACAATTTTTTTCAGAAACATTATGACTGATAAAATCTCCCAGGCCCTGAATATTCACTGCTCAGTGATTTATTGTCCTTTTTAATAAACAGGTCAGAGGAGGTATTTGTGAACAGGGCATATTTTTTTCCAAAGCCATCAGGCAGCCAATATATTTCAGTACAATACCCTACTTGTCTTGGGCATCTTTTTCATTCTGAACAAGGGCGTGAATGTTTCAAGATTAGAAAGACAAGAGACTTATTTATGTTTATCCCTCTTTTCGTTGTACCATTTCTTTAAATACTCTTTCATTCCATTCCACCATCCTTACCTTCACTAGCTGTTGTAGCTAGCCGGGCTTCTGCATGAATTATTACAGTTTTATTACAGAGTATCAAACCCTGTGGAACCCACTACAATAATAAGCCAACCTTAATGAACAGTTTTCTGCTTGCATCTCTTTGCAGTGCAAAGACTTGGAAACAGTCCCTTGGGTGATGTATTCAAAGATGCTTTCAGATTAGGTACTTACAGCAGGCAAGACCCTCATATGTAATTTAACTTCTTTAGTGTTACTTCCAACACTGGCTCTATATTTCTAAATTCATCCAAGTCTGTCTGTCTAAAGCCCTGAAATTTCATTGACTTTTCTAAGCAGGTTAGAAATATTTCTGGCCTCTTATCATTTGCATTACTTTTGGCAACGCTTAATGGGCCTGTCCTTCCTCTGTCACCTATACAACACCTACGTGACCCAGTGATCCACTGGAATGCAGCAGCGCCTGTGACAAGCTGGTGGAGGTGAGAACACAAGAGCAGGAAACATGGCTGTGGAAGGAGACTGCAAACACTCCAGGGTGTATTGGCTAACGCTGTGCTGGGCCGTGATGTCAAAGGTAAGCATTTAGTTATTGTTAATGACTTCCTCCTGGACCAAGTGCTCAGGGAACCTAAGATGGAATGATCAGCTCTTTATTTTGCCCTGAGCAATGCTGGACTTGATTCATAAATGCTGTTATGGAACAGGGACCAAAATAGGCTCAGACCCAACACCCTAGCAGGACCAATAAAACCACTCAGTATCTGTACCATTGTGCCTAATTTCAGAAAGGGAAATTGTGTAAAAATGTGTTTTAAAATGTGTAAGATTACATAAAAAAGGAAAATTTAAACTCTTAAAGGGTAAAGAGTAAAGCCTTTACAGATGGCATGCAGATAATTTAAAGGTAGTATATTAGAGGCACAGAGCTAATCTTTGACCATGAAAAGACCAGCAGAAAGCTGGTTAGAGGGCAACAGATTGAGGAAGGCATCCCTCAGTGTGTTAAGGTTGTGTTCAATTCAGGAAAATAGCAAAGATCATAAGCTCTGGAAGGTTAAAAGGAAAGAATACCTCCCTCCACCCCCAAAAAGGGGAAGTTTGAGAAACTACTCGCAAAAGACATGAACATGCATGATAAATCATTTTTCAAACGTGTTAGGAAAAAGCAGCTTGCCAGAGAATCTGTAGGACAAGAGATGATTTAGTCATAAAAAGCAAAATGACATTCTCTTTAAGAAGACACGTGCAAAATTATGTTTCCACTACAGCATCTTAGGAATATTTCTACACTAGGATCCTTTTCACAGGATGCAGCAGATGATTTGCTTCAAACTGGTACTAAACCTGATGTGAAACTGCAGGAGGACCTTGTCATAGTAACTGGCAGGTGGAATTCAACACCATAAGGCCTTTTTCTGTGTTCTGGCCTTTTTATCTCAGAAAAGATACAGCAGGACTACAACAGACACAGAGGGGAGGAACATAGGTGATCAGCAGTGCAGAGTGGCTTGAACGTAAGACCCAAACAGGCTAGGAGCACTCTTATACCTGGAAAAGGGGTGAATGATGGGCTTGTGACAGAGGTTGTGAAGGACCTGGGGAGGAGTGTTGGGAGGCTCTTCCAGCACAAGAACTAGAAGGTATCAAGTGAAGACAGAGCTTTCAAAGCAAACAAAAGGAAATATTGTCTCACATTACACATAGCTGAGCCACGGATTTCCTTGCTGCAGGGCAATCAAAGTTTATATATGTTCAAAAATGATTGGATGAGGTTACTAAAGAAAATTCTATCAAGGGTTATTAAATGCGAAAATGCCACTTCTGCTCTGAGAGCAACAAATCACTGGAAGCTAAAAGAACATTGTGGGGATGTGCCACTGCATACTCATTTCGCTCTTCTACTTTCCCTACACACCATCTACTGATCATTGTCAGAGGCGAGATCTTTGAGACAGTCTGTGCGAGAAGGAGATCCTTCCCTTGTGCTACTGCTGGGCCAGCTCCTCTTCAATTTAGATGAGGCGATTGGTTTTCAAGGCTCTCTGCCCTCAGCACTCAAACTGAAGAATTTCCTTTCATAATGGTAACAACAGGCTGGAGTCTAAACACAGCTGAGGAGGGTGCTCCCCCCTTCTTCCCCCTCTGCCCTGCTGTTTATTTGACATAGCACACCTGTGGCAGTGGAGCAGATTTGGAAGACAAATAGCATGGGACAGGTTGATCCATTTTTCAGTAGCTTAATACAGAGAGAGACCAGGATGAATGAAACTGGAGTCAAATGTTGCCCTGGGGACGTAGGAAGCTTATAGAGATGGTGATATAATGTTGATCTAGTGATTGCTACACTGTGAGTAGTATTTTACACAACTATGGTTTTATGACTAAAACCAGTTTCTCTTTAATTCATTTTTTATGTGTAAAAAGCTCCTTAGGGAGCCCTGTGAAACAGAATACACGTGCTTTTCCAGCCCGTTATGACATTTGAACTTATACAGCAGAATGTCACCGGATTTTTCTAAACGTGCTTCTTTCCCACTCAGAGGAGAAAGAGAGAGGTTGGTTGCAATCAGTTACTCGGCCTGTCAGCTTTTCAGTCAGTCATACCAAACTGGAAGGCTAGCTGTTACATTAAACCAAAACATCAGCCCCATCTTAAAATACCTGAACTAAATGTTGGCAGCATTAAGAGTCTGCTTGCAAGCCTTAGGAATCAGAAGGTGGAGAGCAGAGCACATGCACAAGCATCACTCCTTGCTCTCCTGTTTGGAAGGAGGTCAGCTCCTCACATGGACGCAGACGCACACCCCTTTGCCAGAACCTGCTCCCTGGGCTCAGGAAAGAGTGTGGGAGGAAAGCGGTACAAGCTATGCAATCCATATAGTCAGAGAGGCAAAGCATGGAGGAGGGATGGACTTGAGTAGAGTGACCAGATGTAAGTTTATATTTCCTTTCTAATCCAAGGGAATTAATAAAATTTTTATTTGTGTTGCTTTTCTCACAAAGCTGGGATTTTCACTTACATCTGTAAAAGAAAACTGCCAGATGTGAGGACCTCTGGAAATCTGGCTGAACTGGTACATACATGGAAAGGAGGATGGATAGAAACCAACTGCTGGAAAATCTCCAATGACTAATGTCTTTCCTAGCAATTGCTCTGCTTGAATACTGAATGTAGATGCGTGATGACATCAGAGTCATCCAGGCCACATAACCAACAAAAAAAATTGTTCATCACAACAGAGCAGGGAAAAAAGTATCAGTGGTGTTCTCCTCTTGTGCTCCTTGCATTAGCACTCTGCAGAGCATATGGTAGGCGGAGATGATGGATTATGGTGTGAAATTAGCTGGCTTTCCTTTTTTTTTCCTTCTGCAACCTGTACCTTTCAATTACTGTATCTTACCATTAATCGACACTAAACTCCTTTCACCAGACTATAGGTGCTTGAGTATACTTTTTTTTGTTATATGACTATACAGCTTCTAGCCTTATGAGGCCTCTGCATGCATGTACAGCAGTAAAAATAATAGTAGAAATATAGGTAGAAAAATTAAGTATTAACTAGTTTGTTAATTAAATAACTATCTCAATACATTCTGTAGTGATGAATGTGATTTTATGGGAAAATGCCATCTTGGTAATACAGCACTATATATCAAATGAGGTAATGATAGTAAAAGGACTGTGCTAGAAAGAGACTGAATATCTTACAATGAGCATTTTTAGGGTCTGATGCTATACTGGGAGTTGAAAAGAAATTGTATGTTACAAGGAAAATACCTGTTACTTTTTCATTCGAGGAATTCATGAGCGGGATATGCAGCCAATGGAGATATTTCAATGGAAGTGCAGGTGGTATCTATAAAAGAGGTGGTATTCACTTACTTGATTCACAAACACCGTCATTTAATATTCTCTGATATCCAGTATTAACAGATTGGCCTTGGTCACAGTAATCAGCTCAATTGCAAATGCTTTCTGCTATATATAACCCTAATGGTATAGAAGCTGCTGTTCTCAGCAGGCACACAGAAAACCAGAGCATGAAAGAGGAATTATACAGAAGTACAGCCCAGGTGATCATAGCTAATAATGAAAACATTTCACTTAAACCAAAGTTTTAAGGCAAAAAAACCCCTTTTCTACCAGTACGAATAGCAGTGATGCAGATGGACCACATCTAACAGTTCTAACCACAGAAAATTATTTTTTATATATCCATGCACGCCTGCCAGCTCTGCAATGGAAATTTCTTAGATAGGCATATTAGAAACACAGCATACAGTTCCCCTCCAGCTATGCAGTGAAATAAACACAGATCAGACTTTAGAGCTGCTTAGTTTGGAAGTTAGGAACTTGATTCTGTGATGAACAAAGCACTTCTATTTACAATCTTTTTCCCTTCCTGAAAATGTGATAGTGAGCACCGCAGAGCACACAGACTATGCATGTTGTCAGCATGGTAGCACTGGGACAGACAAACAAAACCCAAATATACTAACTCGTTTGCCCTGGTTCTACTGGTGTGAGCACCCAGAGCTCTCCAAGAAGCAAAGCTTTCTGCTGCATTGACAAATGTCATCTTCACTAAAGTTCTTGGGGTCTGGAAAGCTTTGGGGATAGATTTCTCTTTTCTTTCGGGGGGGAGCTTGGGGGCATAATAAATTGAACAGGCTTAAAAATGAAAATAAAATGTTGCAAACATTCTCCATGACATGTCAGTGGAAAGTTGTTGAGCTGGTTTTACTCTGCAAAAATTATTCTGATTTTCCTGAAAGAAGGAGAAAAGTGTTCTCCTGTTATGGAGAGCTGTGACTGTTTTACAGCATACCTCTGAAAGCCCATCTACTCTATGTAAATGCAGACCAGGTCACCTCCTACACATGAGGAGCGAACAGACAAGTATTCATTCTTCTTGTACTTGCTTAAAAGAGAGGAAATGGTATAATTTTCTCAAGCTTTTTTTGGTTTAATGTGTATCAGATCAAAAAATAGATCCAGACCTTACTTTAAATGGATTTGTGTGTCAGCTTCTAACTTCCAGCAGTGATGTTAATGGCAAGGCAGATTAGAAAATTGAAAAAGCAGTAGGTGAACAGGAGTTCATACAAAAAAGGATGGGAAAAAATCCAAGCAAACAGCATCAGCAAGAGAGTTTATAATTGAATTAAATGATGAAAAGAGTAATGGGTCAAGTGATGAAAACAACAATACAGCCTTTCAAGGCAATAAGGATTAGAAAAGCCATCTTCCAACTCACAGAAAATCAGTCCTTCATTCTGCTAACACAAGAGCAATTGTAAATTCTGTTGACTAAGTTTGCATGCAATGAGATATTAGATTTGCTCTAAGATCTGCAATGCATAGTTTAGCAACTATGCCACAAATTCATAGTGAATATTCTGACTAATTTTATGCCCACAGGATGTTTACAGAGCACAAGTGTGAGTTGAAGTCATCATACAAAAAGTGCACTACGGAAATGTTAAGATTGTCCAAAAGCCTTTTCATTTTTCTTGACCTTTGTGCGACATTATGATACAGGCTGTCAAATGTAGCGCACAGGCCAATAATTGCTGTATAGACACCACAGAAGCAAAGCCATCCCTGATTTCTAACAGCATCTCTGATGGAGCTCATCTTGTAGCCCTTCCTTCCCTGCATCCTACCTTGTTTCCCCTTCATTCCCCATGGGCAGAAGTGTCCGGTTCCTGATTCTTCCATACAGAATTTTAGGCATACATTTTCTTTTGGTATTTAACATATTTTTCCTTTTTCTAAGTTACTTTACCCCTGTTGTCTGGTTTGCTTTCTAGACCTAAATTTCTTCATCATGACAGCCTGGAATTATAAGTATACTTAGGTGAAAGTATACAAGAAGAAAGTATGTAGACTTTTAGTGTACATACAACAGCACTGCATTATCTGAGGTTTTAAACTGGCTTTAGGTATGATATTCCTCTTTTCATGTCTTTCCTTATCAAAAAGCTGCCAGAGGTCCAGAGATATGTTGGAGTCTTATGATATAATATTGCTCATCATAATCTTTCTATTACTGCAATTTATAGTTAAAAGAATTACAGGGAAGTTTAAATAATAAACCTTTAGTCACTTTATTTGCCTGTTAACAAGATAGAGCTGACTGTCCAGATCACTGAGCTTTTGCATTGTTTCCTGCTTCTTTTTTTTATCTCCTTGTCCCCACTTGTTTTTCTCAGGAGTTCAAAATCACCCATGAAACATAAGCAATTGCCAGGGGTTTATATGGGAGGTAACAATACCACAAAATGAGAATTTTGAACTTGGAAAATGCTCTATTTTTTGAAGAAAACATCAGGATAGATCTAATTAGGCTGCACCGAAAGAGGAAAGTGATACAGAGATACTAAGAGAAAATGTCTTTTCCTAGACCATACTGACATGAAATCTGGGACTGAATTAAGGAAACCAATAGGCCATTGAAGGAAGCAAATGAACCTCCAACAGAGAGTGAACTGATTTAATTTGTAACAGCTATGGGAGCTGTTACTTTTTGCCTTAAATGTCCACATGGTGATCTTGGATCAAAAGCTTTCTTAAGCAGGTTTTTAGTGTTATTGCAGAGGTATAATAAAGGATCTATCTGTGCGATGACCTCTATTAAAACTGCAGCTCTATGAGCATTGTGGCTATCTGTGACAGTCCTGGATTAGTGACTACTTCACTGATGATTTGGAACAATAGCTGTCTAACCATCTGATCTAACTGTATTAATTAGCTTTACAGCTAAAATATAATAGCATATCATTAGCGGTGGTTCAATTTATATAATTATTTTGTTACGTTTTAGCTGTAGAACTAGTTAGTATATTTCAATCATGTAATGCAAGATGCTGCATTGTGTACTTTGAGTGTTACATTAAGTTGAATTGTTAAAATCCTTCACATTTTTTCCTATATCTGGACCACAGTGGTTGATACAGAAAGCTGCTAAGACAGAAGAACAAGACATTCCTACATGAAAAATTATGAACAAGTAGCACAGGACTGTGTTTGATGGATGAAAGAGCTACAAATACTGCATAGATAAAGTGAGGTTTATTATCTCTTGGTTTGTGCTTTGAGAGTTTGAATATGCTAAGAGACTAAAAAGTTCAAGTGCTGTAGCAGGAGTAATCTGGAGAGCAAGAAACATTGCCTAAGTGCCGGACTGTCAGGCTGTCACATTCCTACCTGGGCTGGCTCTCAGACAGAAGGGTGGCCGGAGGTCTGCAAGTGTCTCCAACGCTGTGCACACCACCAACCAACTCAGAAAACGTTAACACTCCAAGGTTTGGGATTTTTTTTTTTTTTTTTTAATAACATTTCAGTCATCACAGCTAATATTCAAGGCTTAGGGTGGCTTTTTTGGCCGGTAATTGTAAGATATCTATGCCGGGAATATGTGACTTGGGGAATGTGTGTGGGGTGTCTGGTTTTCCTCTAAATTCTTGATTGAGTTGACTGTTGCTTAATGCTGTTCAGTGTGCAAGGTGGGAGTCGGTATCTTCCATATTCTGAGAAGAAGTAACTTTTCTCATGGTGAGAGTCTCTACAGCTTTCTGATGAAAGTGAGCAAGCTTCTGGCTGTGGGCAAATTGGTGTTGATGAAAATCTGGCTTGAAGCAATTGTTTAGCAAGTGTTTCTTGTTTTGGATATTTTCTCTTTTCAGACCACTTGTCACTATTGGTCAGTCAAACACTTCCAGCAAGCCGGGAACACTCTGTTACAGAGTCACTGATACAAATATCCTTGTCCCAGCTAATGCAAAAGAACTTTACAGTTTAGTGATTTGCTTTCAAGTCTGAAAGGAACTCATTTTTATTAAGGAACATGCCGGGGTCTGGAAACTGTCATCGTATGAGACTTTAAAAATATGTTGTACAACAAAGATCTTGACTTTTCAGAGTTTGGGACATTTTGGAGGGTGGCCTGTCTGGTGCTTGTCTGGTTTTAGGTTTTGGGATCGACTACCCTTTGTTTGGGGTTGGTTTGTTTGTTTGGGGTTTTTTTTTTTTTTTTTTTTTTTCATTTCTAAAGCTACTTCCAGTTCCATAATGTTTTCTTCAAACCTTCCAGCTTTCTTAAGTCCCCCAGTTATATTATGTGCTCCTGACTAAAGTCAGGATATATGTGCGCAGCCAAGTCTGTTCTCTCACATGCTGCTGCAAAAAAGGTCAGCTTTTTATCATTCACTTATCCCCTTGCTTTTCTATTTCTACATGAATCACTTCATTGGCAGGCTATAATTTATATCTTCCTCCCTGTAATGTAAGTGCAAATGCTTAGTTTTACTGACATAAATGGTATGCAAAGGACATGCTTAAAGTTAATCAGGCTTACGAGCCTGCTCTTGCAGCCTTAATTTGTACTTTATAGAAGAAGAAAAATAATAAATGAAAAAAGAATGGTATAAGGGAGTGTGACAATTAAAATGGGTGGGTAGGGAGGAGGGAGATCTTTTCCTTGGAAACCTTTTCCTTGGAAACGTAATTAACTCCGGATGGATCCCACAAAAATTCTCTATAATAAAATAATCTGCAATTTATCTCTCAGAGTGTTAACTCTTTATGTTTTGGTTAAAAAAAAGAGAAGTAAGTATATAACCACCCTTCTGGACATGGAATTAAAGAATAGAAAACAAAAAGCCCTAAACAAAGAAGAGAAGTTTATAAAATGAGAGGCACTATGCATTGAAATCTGGGATAGGAGGCCAGCAGGAGCCCAGCAGCATGTCTGGATAAAACAGGAAAGCCCAAATCCAGTGAGCTGCTTTGTAATTTAAGATGCCGATCGCAGTGTCTGTAATGCTAGTAATGTGTAGTTTCTGAAAGCTAGGATGACACAAAACCAGTGTGGGAAGGAGGGAAAGGGACCTGCAATGTGGGATTGTTTGGCTTTTAATGAAGGATAGCTGAGAAGTTAATTGTACCCACGCTTGTTTTTATGAATGCAGGTAACCTGATCCTGTGACATCTATGGATGAGGCTCACTCTTCAGCTTCCTGTGAAGCTTGGCACGGGGGCTGCTATTGTGCACAGACACAAATGCTACGGAGACAGCAGGCAGCCCTTGTTTGCTTTCGTCATTCAGCTCCAGAGCTGTGATTAGGTTTCTTCTCCCAAACTCCTGCATGCTTTCCCCAGCAATAACCAGAGCCAGTACATGATACATCTTTCTGTTAGTAGAGTAGCTATGTATCTTGTAATACAGTTCTCTTATTTTAAGTATTGTTTGGAAGCTCTAACTCATGTGCTTCAAGGAAAAGCAGCCACTGCATTCACCTACCAAAGTAAGAGCTACAGTTTACTGTCTTTTTCAGTGCTACCTTAATTAGCATCACACCTGTTAGGACAAGGATCTTGTCGATCTGAGAATCATCACAGAGGGAAACACTAGGGACTACTTCTACCATTAATATAATCTGCCTCATGTTATCATCTGGATATTTTTTTTAACCCAACTGAATCCTTAATTAACTTAAAAATCTCTTTCGCATCTCTTTGCCTGTTATTTAAAAAAAGCAGTGAGAAACTTCTTCATTGTTTTGCATAGTATGCTGTCAAAACATCAATTAGAAAGAGGAGGTTCATTTGAAGAATAACCACCTTGACAATAGGAAAGAAATTAGTGCTAATTATAAGCATTCTATACAATCATGCTCCCAAATATCTGCTGGAAATCTAGCAGCTTCTCCAGTCATAATGGACCCAGTTTACTGCTGACTATTGATGACATTCCATTCAAGTTGTTGGTCATCATTTAAACTGAATGTATTCTGGCTTTTCCCATTATACCTCAGAACTAGGAAACTCCAGCAATAGAGAAGTTGTTCAGAAATGCCAGGAGTACCTGCACCAGAGCCTGCCTGCTTAGTTGCCAGAGTCAGAAAAACACTCCTTAGGTAGACAGAGGATTCAGTTAGTACAGCATGTCTTGCAGCAGCCTTCATTTGAAAGAGTCCTATTATGCAGAGGACTCTGAAAAAGTTGACTTAAAGCCATGCAAACCAAAGAAAGTCTTTTTCTTGCTCTCCAAGAATATTCCCATCGGACTACAGGTGCCAAGTGCTGCAGCCTGTGAACATCTCCCTCACCACGAGTGAGCCAAACCTGCTGATTGGGCCCTGTTTCATGCATTAGAGCATGGCAAGGAACAATGGTTTCTCTTTTCTGAAGAAACTCAGACAAATATTGTCTATTAATGCTTTTTAAACATGAAAACCACCCAGTGGTTTTTCTAAAATTTCTAAAATTTCACAGCCCCAGCAATAGGCACAACACATCCAGGTTTCTAAAGACTGACATTAGTGTGTCATATCTGCAAAGCAGAATATATGACTCTTGCTTTTCATGCAAGAGTAACTGCTATTAAAATAGTAGGGGTACTCATCCACTAATATCAGCACTATAACATTGTGATGCTTTCCTTCATTTTTACATCTGCAGCTTGAATAAAGAAATTCCTGTGAATTATTGATCTGTTTCAAAGCCCTGGGTGAAATCCTGGACAAAAGCCAGTCAGTGGAAAAACTCCCAAGTCAACACAATATTTAGTTTAAGATCCTAGTTTCTATAATCGTGTGAACTCACTCTAGATGAGAGACTTGTGCTGTAGCTCTGAAGCCCTTTCTTCATTCTAGACTTGTGTTAGAATGGGTCAAAGACAATCCTCACACAAGTTAGTTTTCTTCAATTAGCATTCATTGACAATAATGTGCTGTCAGAGCCATAGTCTAAAGGAAAAGAGGATTATCCTCCAATTGCTTTACACTGGAAATGATGTCAGATCCTCTTTTCTTACTCAGTAAAGTATATTGCTAAAAAGCCTACAAAACATCAGTGGCCACATATATCGATATATACGTAGTCTTTTATTTCTATCTACTTATGAAACCTTATCATTTCATTGTATACAAAAAGTAAGTTTAAGAAATTACAGTTAACATGTATTTTGGATAATTTTTATATGTGAAGATGTATTTCAAAACTAGAAAATGTACCAATAGCTATCTGTTGCTATTCAGCTAGACATAGTTGAATCTGTGGCAAAATCATGGACTCATAGAGTCGTACAATGGTTTGAGTTGGACGGGACCTTAAACACCATCTAGTTCCAACCCCCCTGCCATGGGCAGGCACACCCTCCACTAGACCAGGTTGCCCAAAGCCCCATCCAACCTGGCCTTGAACACTTCCAGGAAGGGAGCATAGAACAGCCCAGGTTGGAAGGGACCTCAAAAGATCATCTGTTCCAACCTTTCATGGGAAAGGGAGCCCAGATGAGATGATCTAGCACCCTATTCAGTCATATCTTGAAAACCTTCAGTGATGGGGACTCTACCACGTCCTGGGCAGATTGTTGCAGTGACTGATTGTTCTCACTGTAAAAATGTCTTTCTTATACCAAGATGAAACCTCTGCCGGTGCAATTTGTACCCATTGCCCGTTGTCTTTTCCATGTGGCCTGTTATGAAGAGAGAGCCTCCGTCCTATTTGTAGCCTCTCTTTAAGTACTGGAATACTGTGATGAGGTCCCCCTTGAGTCTTCTCTTTTCCAGGGAG
Organism: Balearica regulorum gibbericeps; assembly: GCF_011004875.1. Classification (NCBI taxonomy): domain Eukaryota; kingdom Metazoa; phylum Chordata; class Aves; order Gruiformes; family Gruidae; genus Balearica; species Balearica regulorum. Next base: position 58,817,736 of record NC_046186.1, read on the forward strand.
AAAAGATCTAGCTCCTTCATTGTTCCTCATACAGCAGGTTCTCCAGTCTTCTGATCCTCTTCATGGCCCTCCTTTGGACACTCTCCAGTCTGTCTGCACCCTTCTTGAATTGTGGGGACCAGAACTGGACACAGTACTCCAGGTGTGGCCTGGCAAGTGCTGAGTAGAGTGTGATGATCACATCTCTACCTCTGCTGATGACACCGCTGTGGATGCGACCCAGGATCTGATTTGCCTTCGTTGCAGCAATGCAGTGCTGACTCGTGTCCAGCTTGTTGTCCACCAGGACCCCCAGATCCCTTTCAGCAAGGCTGCTCCCCAGCCACACAGACCTTAGCCTAAACTGGTCTCTTTGGTTATTTCATCTCAGGTGCAGGATCTTGCACTTATCTTTGTTAAACTAAAATTACTGAATTTACTATTGCATTTTATTTTTGTCTTTTAAAAAAACCCACTTTATTGATCAGCACAGTATGAAACTGGAATATTCAAGCAGCATATGCTTCTGAAAAGGTAGTGATAGTAATGAGTATTTTGTAGACCTAAGATTAAACAAAATTTAAAAACATCTCAGAAAACTTATCGAAAGAATCTGAGACTGACAGAATAGCTCCAATAGAGAAACATTCACATGAAGCTCACTTTGGTAATACACTTTTAATGGGACACATTTCATATCATACTAGGAAACAGGATTTCTCAGATCAACTTCTATCTTTTCCTTTCTTTAATTCATAGGTCAACTAAAACTCTCTAAGAAAAGCTGTGAACTTTTTTTTTTTTAGTTTTACTTTTTAGAGATCGTTCTGAAAAAAACAGCTTAAAATGGCTTTAAAAATCAATTTCCAGTGAACAACCATTTTCAAAGCATTGTTTTGGCTTATTTTTAACAGAAACTGAGATCTTTCCTTTAAAAAATTTTGAAGGCAGCTTAATCAGTCTGAAACATGAATCCAGGAGCTCCATGATTGGAGGTAACAAATCAGATAGACTTTCTAGAATTGGAGTGGGAATATTCATACTGAAACAAGTTGACAAAATAAATAGTAATTCATCAAAGATTTTGGTTAACCTGAATGCACTTTTTTTTTAATAATCAGACAGTATTGCCCACTTCCATACTGATGGTGATTTCAAATTGTAGTCTCAATGAACAAGTTTCTCAAATGCTGGTTTTTTTGTCCAAGGGTAGACTAACTGAGCACAATCCTCTGTTGATTTACATGAAGCTACAACGGGAATGTTAGATTAAGTTGACTTGGAAATGTGGCCTATTAAGTAGTGGTCAGTTATGTGTATTGTGAAGGTCCAGTAAACAGTTCATGATTCAGAGGAAATGTAAACCTCTGATTCAGTTGCATGCAATGAAAAGATTAGGTTTCACCCTTTCTTCCACTGAACAAGTGTAAAGTCAGCTTTCATCAGCAATGTAATCATATCCTCTGTATTTTACCAAATAGCAAGTATTTTCAGTCAATCTTTAAGGATGTTCCTGCTCTTCTAACTGCTACAAACTGGTAACATAGCAGAATTCAAGAATAATACTTTTTGCCATCTCCAGCTAGCTAAAGTACTCTTTCTCATTCTGGTGGGATATTACATGAACGAAGCTGTATTCATCTTTGTTGCTTTGTATCAGGGCCAGAGTAATACACAGGATGGGAAAGGACATCCTAAGTAAAATTTGTCCCAGTGCTCTTCTTGGCACAATGTCATACAACCTCTTCCATAAATCTGTCAAGCTCCATCTTACAACTGCTCACCTGGGCACAAAGCCTGTCAGCCCTTTGGGAACACCAGCTAGTGCTGGCTGTTAAAGCATAGCCAGACACACATCATACCTGTCCATTGGTGTCAGTCCCAGCTTCTCACCAGAGCACATATAAATCTACTTGCACATGACACTGATTCTTCATGCCAACAGTACTTGCAGCATGGGCAAGTCTACCCACCATATTGCTGAGTCCTCTAGGCTGAAAACCATCTCTTGAAAGCCTTCCTCTGAGGTGCTGGTGGTCATCCTGCTGCTCCTGAAAAGAAGCCAGGTGAAGGAAAGGAAGTCCTAACTCCCAGCCTAAGCCAGGGTCCTTGTCCCCCCTGGGCTCACATGGCTTGGCAAACATCCTTCATGCCTCTGCCTTTCCTTGCATTTGCACCACAACCTCCTCCAGGAGCACCTCTCATTAAAGTTAGGATTTTAACAGTTTAAAGAGAAGGTCGAGTAGAGCTCAGACCTGGGCTTTGATTTTGATTTAATGTCCAGTGTGATCTCATCCAAAGAGCAAAAATTAACTGCCTCTGATAGATGTTCCCAGTGTCATTTTATATATCTATCAAAAGTACTGTGTTGATCTGAACCTACACCAAACCAAACACATTCCACTACTGTAGCGGTATCAGATCCAAGAGCAAAAATCCCAGGGTATTATAAGGAAACTTTCTACTGACTTCAGCCTGTGCTGGCCTGAGCCCTTATTTGGCAATTTTCCTGAATGATGAAAAAGGAAAAACCAGCATGCATCTTCTCCTGGGAGACAGAAAGCATCTTGTCTGCCTCTCATTCAAGCTTTCAAACAATAATTCTCCTTTATAACTGTGTATTGTTTCTGGCAATAATTATGGATATAAAGCCAGATAAGTTTGGTGCAAATTAGCAGCATTCTGTGAAGTCACTGGAGCTGTGTCAGTATATACCAGTTGAAGGCATGGCACATAATATGATGTCCCTGGAGCTATTCCAATATATACCCGCTAAAGGCATGGCCCATAATTCAGTACATCAGCATCTTTGTGCTGTGCTCCTTTATCAACAGCTGCTACATATTCCAAAAACAGAAAGCAGAGTCCTGTCTTTCAAGGTCTGTGGAACATGGGCGGTTTTCTCATTACAATTATTTTACAGGCTCTTTGAGAAACAGACACCATATGTGATTAAGGTTTCTGGGCCCCTTCCCAATGCAAATAATAAATAATAACTGTACTTGATCCATGCAATGTCTCTGCATGTCAAAGGTGGTTTGGACCAAGTGATCTGGCATCCTTCTAAACTCTAAAAGATGTGGTGAGTTCAAGCTGCCTCCTTCAGCTCCTCGTGCACAGTCATTTGGTACCCAGGAGGCTCTGACCATTTTACTGCATACAAAAGGCACCCGCAACTCCTACCTCCATCTGAGGGACAACAGAAGAGAGGTGTTTAGACATAGGGGATATCTATATTTGCTCAATGATTAATATCATTGCATATGTAAATGTTTGATGACTATCACTGTGTATGTAGTCTTAGATTATTGAAGTTACATTTTTTCCCTACATAAAGCACTGAAGTCTAAGCTCCAGAGAATATTATTAATATTATTTGCAATTTGCAGTCACTGTGTTCTGCCCTGTATTCTAATACTCCAAGGTATTTACAACTTAATGTTGACACAGGTAGTATTTTTTTTTCTTTGCCTCACGTAATTTATTCCAGAGTCAGCTACGTAGCCAAAGCTTGTAACTGCCACTCCCAAACTACTACTTGAGCTAGACCATCTAAAAGCACTTCGGTAACACAAATACAAATGAGGGCAATTGCTAAGGATCAGTGTTTCCCAGCAGACAATATAACCTTTGTTCAGCTGATACGTGCTTGGGTTTTGTTGTTTTTTCTTTCCTCTGAAAGCCTGGAAGCAAAAGTACAGCCTTCCCATTTCGTCTTGGAGCCTGACATCACGAGACTGTTGAGTGCGATTTCTTGCCTTATCTAAACCTCTCAGCGATGGTCGCTCGGGAACAGACAGGCAATGCCACAGACGTTCCCAGACAGGAAAAAGTGGCCCCAGAGGAAAAGATTGAGCAGGTCTCTGCTTAAATGGAGCTGACAGCTTTGCTTAGAGAAAGATGTTTGTCCCCGTTTATGGATGTGTCCTTTTCCCCCCTTATGATTCCCAGGACCAGCGTTACTTTTTACTGTGTGGCTGACTGTCTGGGTAGGGAGCTTGAGGGTCATGTGTCCCACAGGCAGTGGGGATGGGTGAGAAACAAATCCACCAAGGCCGCTATTCACAAAGGGTTTGAGTCCTTTCCATAACATTTCCATTATCCTATTTAAAGTTTAATACCGCAATGATGGGAGCCTTTCCATTTATTTCAATGGAAGTAAGGTCAGTGGCTGCCCTAACCTGCACATGCATATGTATTTTCACATGAACCCTCCTCAGGCTGGAAGATCAAAAATGTCAAAAACATTTTGCTGGTATTTAAGTTACAAAATGGAAATGAATTGTCAATAAATAAACTGGTTGTCCAGATTCACAAATTTGTTTTACGAGTTGTGCTTTATATTCTTTTACCTGTCAGATATGACAGGGACTGTATTATTTTCAAAACCAAAATATTCTATGGACTTTATTTTTTGCTGTCAATGTTTGCATTTTGAGTGCATCTAACACAAGCAAATGAATCTTCAGCCAGAGTTTAATTTTAGAGAGGATATACAGTATCTTGCTTCAAGATTTTCTTAATCAGTTAGATTTGTCCTGACTTTCAACTCCAGATAAGAAAATAGACTATTTTATCACAAGGTTTTACTGTGTGTGGGTTTTAGTGCCAACCAGAAATGGCTCCCAGTATCCTAGTTATTAAAGTCACATTTGCTGGTGATTATAGCTATTTCCTGCATAAAATGAAGTTTCCACAAATACTTAATAAGTCAAAAGAAGTCAAATAAATGACATACCTCTTGAAATATGAAATAAATTAATATTTTTCTGAAACTTGAGTATCTCCGTGCACTGGGTTAAATGTGTGTAGGAGCTTATGTTTATTCCCGATAAAGTCTAAAACATCCTGTGTCTAATTAAGCTTCCCCAAATACATTGTGTCCCTGCCCATGGCAGGGGGGTTGGAACTTTAAGGTCCCTTCCAAACCATTCTATGATTCTATGATTGTTCCCCATCTCCCAAGATGCTGAAAAAAATGCAATTTTCGAAGGTAGAATTGAACACTGTTCCCCGTCCTTTCCCAGCTATACAGTGCCTCATGGGAGACCGTCTTGTACCTCCGATATTTCTCAGGGAGATCCCTGGTCCTGTCTTCCCCTGCTATCCTACAAATCTTAGCAGGACAACAATATAAACAATCCCCTGGCTGGATCCTGGGGAAATTACAAGGGTCGGAGGGATAAACAGGAGGCAAGGGATGATCCCAGTACTGATGGAAGATAGACGTAGGACATGAGGGCTTTGAAGGGCAGGGGCTCATGTGAGTTCATACAACAGAGAAGAAGAAGTGAGTCAGCCACGGCGCACAGTGGAGTATGTTTAGTTAATAAGCAGCAGCTCTATCTTTGCTCTCTCCTCTTCGGTGTAGAGGAGCCAGCCACTTTACACCACTAGATAGATTTAGAAATTAGCCTTCTGCTGTGATTGTAATATATGAACTTTAACTGCTCTTTTAAAACTCAGAGATTTTTATAATACCTGCAGTTACTTTAGCCAGTGTTTTTGCTGAGATTTTTGCTGTAAACTTTTATATAACATATATCATAAATAAATAACTTTATTTTTTCTGAATCCTTATCTAACAGATACTTTTATTGTAATACTGTGGCTATAAATCAGAGAAATACAGTTATTATAAAATTATTGATATTGACTTTAGTCCACAGATTGTAGGAATAATCTTTTGAAAGTGCACTAGGCTGGTCAGAGATGAAAAGAACTTTAAGAAATGACAAAACAAAACAAAAAGTTATTTCAATGCTTTTTCTTCCCTTTCCCACAATCTTGTATTTCTGAAAGAAGTGCCTGCAGGGCTGGATCCAAACCTCTTTGAAGCTGAAGGGAAACGTGCTGTGGAGCTTTTATCTGAGCTCTGTGGGTGCTCCCTGTGCCCCAGGTTTAGAAGCCCACCATAGCTGCCCACTGCAGAGTGGCTACCCTTGGTGGCTGCAAGAAGTTGATTAACACAGTGATTTGGATCCTGATAGCCCTGTGTCTTTTATGTTAAATGTCTTTCATAAGGACAAAAGAAGGTGTCTTTTCCTTGACTTCAATGAATGTGAGTGAAGCCCAGTGTAAGAAGAGTTTTTTGGCACAGCCATAATGACAATCAACGAAGAAGCAAAATCTAATAAGCCACAGCAGTATTACAGTTCACAAAACAAATGAGAGAGACTTGAAGGAAAGCTTGAAGTCCACGGTCAAAAAAATAAAAGCATAATCCTTGATGCAGACAGAAACAATTATTTGCCTGCAGCTTTTCACTGGAAAGAACCACAAACTTGTGAACATGGACAGAGTGTGATCTATTTAGTTATTAGTGGCCACACCCCACCAAATAATGGCAGAGTTTTAATTATATTGAGACATATCCTAAGGTCCTAATTAATTTTTAACTCTGGCGAACTGTCACGAAGTTGATCAAAGGTAGCAACTGAAGGATTTGGCCTATTGTAGCTTACAAACAGGCATCCACCACATAATTCTCTGAGTAGATTTGGCCAAATGGGTTTGGGCAGCTCCAAATTAGAGTAGAGTTTTGCTGGTTTGTTCTCCTTAATGAAAATCTCATTAAAAATCCCAGAGATACAAATTATTTGCAAAAGGCAACATAGTCAAGGCCCTCAGTGTCCACCTGACTCATTTTCACACCTGAAAAGTCTTTGTTCTGGATCCAACCAAGCTTTCAACAAACACTTCTGTACACAGCTGAGTTTGGCAATTACTCCCAGGAGAGCAGCTAAACTGGACATTGTCATGTTGTAGTGTGACATGCTTGCCTTGTGTATCAGTAAAAGGAGTATAAAGTCCCCATCTACCATCACTTGCCCCCAGCTTCCAGCATTTTCACAGCTGGTTGCCTGTTCTCCGGCCCACGTACAAGTATATAACCACTCATTGACTGGAGGAAGAAGGCAATTCCAGATGGATTTCTGCACCTGGTTACTCTCCAAAGGGACCTTCCAGAGAGTTTATGGGTTGAGTTGGGCTCCTACAGACAGCAACCAGGATCCGCACTCCTCTGGCTACAGATAACATTGCAGCTGAGCAGAATATGATTTATCAATAAACATTGACTTGCTTACATTTTCCTTGCTGTTTCTTCTAGCAAAATATTTACAGGTACTTTGCCATTGTCTCAGGTTTTCTCCTGGTGAAGTAGAGCATGCGGAAGGACTCCAACTTTTCTAAAATGTCATGTGCAAATGCAATCATTCCCCTGTGCAATGGTATGCTTAATCTCTGAAAACGGAAATGAAGCAGCTACCTTCAGCTGTCCTCTCTTCTCCTCAGTGTGAGCCTTTGGACTATTGCAAAGGTGAGACACCTTGGAGGCTTCTAAACCAGCCCAGATCATGACACTTACTCAGTTTCCCTCCTCATTTGCCAGGGGGCTCACAAACACCCCTTGAAGTTTCGGAACAGCCTCCTGTTGGCTTCAGTTGGAGTTGGATTGGGCCCGCAGGCGCAACTCCAAGTCTATTCCCAGCGAGGCAGTGTTTCTGGCCTCTGTTAATTGGGAACTTGGAATCCTCTGCTCGTTTCCAAACCAAAGGGCTCCAGCTAGGGTGTACAAAGTGCTTGAGCCATGCCAAGAAGCCAACTAGAATAATTTTCTTCGTGAGAGTTAATTATGTTAAATTGGGTGCCCTGCTCTGAGGGATTCAACTGCAGAGGCAAGCACGAGAGAAGGAGCCTAGCCAGTTTTGCATGAGCGATACTGAGAACGGTGATTATGCTGGTCTCTGAGAAATCTGGGGCTGGTGAGCAATCCGCGCATGATGTCATCTTTCCCGGACTTGTGAAAAGGTTGCAAGGACCTGCTGCAACCCTCCCAGAAAGGCTTGGTCTTGTTGCTCCTGGATTTGGAGTGTATGGCTGCCTGGGCACAGAGCTCATTCAGGAGCTATGTGCAAGGCAAACAAACCCCTCTCCAAGAGTGTGTTTATCTCATGGCACAGAATGCCGCATGCCTGCAGATCAAAGCCGGTGGGAACAGATGCTGTTAGCAGAGCAGCAGCTGCACTCAGATCCTGTCCACACCCTTCCTGTTTGCAGTGGCCTACCCGGGGGGCTATTATGTTCCCAACAGGGTGATGATTGCCCCTCCTTCCCACCCCTGCTGCTATTCTCCGGGGAGGGTGTACCTGTGTTTGCCTCGCTGTCTGCCTTTGGGTTCTCATTGTTTCTTTCAGAAGGTGCAGATAGTGGGCTAGACACTCTTTGGCTGGTGCTCTGATAAGGGTCTGGAAATTGTTCTCATGTGTTACACAGAAGCCTGCCTGAAAGAAGGAACTTTACCCAAAATAACAAAACTGACCTCAGAGGTCATTATTTTCTTTTAAGGAAGGAGCTTGCACCCATCCAGATTGGAAAAGAAAAAGGTCAGTGAGGCCAGATTCTTGTTTTCTACTGCACTGGAGTAAGGTGGCATTACAGTTAATGATGTTACTGTGCTTTCTGGAGAGCAGATTCCAGCTCTGCATGCAAGGAAACCTCGCTGACCTGCAATTCCACCTGTTGACCAAGTCATTTACGTCAAGTTTGGCTTAACCAAACTAGCCCTAACTTTAAACAACAGTAGTGTAAACTTTCTTGCAGTAGTGTAAAAAGAACTGCACTCACTGTAAAAGGAGGTGACTTGGAAAGCAGATGTTCAACAAGAGAACCTGAGTGAAAAGGAGGCATGTTCCTTTTCAGCCTAGATGTCTAACAACCTTTGATCAGTCCATTAGTTTATGATCAATTCAGCCTGTAAAACACAGTGGATTTGACTCTGACTTTCACTTGTGAAAATCAGGAATAATTGCCACAGGCATCAGTGGCACAAATCAGTGGAATTTAAATTTTAAAATGCCTTCTGATTTGTATCTGTAGCAAAGACAGAAGTCCTTCAGGCAGCTTTGGTCTGGCATTGCCAAGTAGTAACACAAGCATTCCTACAGGTAAAGCATTTCCCACTCTGCTTCCAGTGTGAAGCCTAATTAATTTGAAAGAGTCATCGTCTTCAAAAGACCATTTTAAATACACTGCTGCAGGTACAGTTTGTGGTTTATTTTTCTGTGGTGCTTGCCAGTTCAACAACAAAACCAACCCAAGTGGATATAATCTGAGGTCACTTCTCTCACTCGGGACAAATACGACATTATATCAAAATTCAAGTAAAAGTGACAACCGAGAGCTTGCCCACTAGCTTAGCTTCTTGACAAGTCTTTGCTTGTTGTCTTACTGTCTCATATAGATGAAAAAAAGCAACAAACACATTGATGGCAAAAAAGTCAATTGCATTACCTCACATCAAAGAGGTGTGGATGCTCCAGGTGACCCAGCCAGTGTGAGTGAATGGACAAAGTAAAGATAAAGATAGGATGGGCTGATAAATATAAAGTATGCTCTGTGTTTCAGGAGCTCCTTAAGAGAAGAGATGATCTGAACTACTCTTTAAAAAACTGATTTGTAAATTAACTCATTCAGAGTTACAGCAGAAAGTGGCAGACACTTGTGCACAATGGGGATCCCAGTACAAGAAAGATATGGAGCTGCTGGAGCAAGTCCAGAGGAGGGCCACGGAGATGATCAGAGGGCTGGAGCACCTCTCCTATGAGGACAGGCTGAGAGAGTTGGGGTTGTTCAGCCTGGAGAAAAGAAGGCTCCGGGGAGATCTAATTGCAGCTTACCAGTACCTGAAGGGGCCTACAGGAAAGATGGTGAGGGACTGTTTACAAGGGCAGGTAGTGACAGGACAAGGGGTAATGGGTTTAAGTTGAAGGAGGGTCAGTTTAGATTAGATGTTAGAAAGAAATTCTTCCCTATGAGAGTGGTGAGGCACTGGAACAGGTTGCCCAGAGAGGTTGAGGAGTCTCCATCCCTGGAAGTGTTCAAGGCCAGGTTGGATGGGGGTTTGGGCAACATGGTCTAGTGGAGGGTGTCCCTGCCCATGGCAGGGGAATTGGAACTAGATGGTCTTTGAGGTCCCTTCCAACCCAAACCATTCTGTGATTCTTTGACTGTTGGACCATAGGGCACCTATTCTCTAATATGCTTATCCAACCTCCCCTGAAAGCTCTGGTCCTTGACCACTCTTCAAGGCAGAATATTGAATCACTTAGAGAGGTTTTGCCATTTCTCATGTCCCCAACATCTTTGCATTATACTTTTCACAATTCAACTTCTGTCCTTACAACCCAACATCAACCCCTCTAGATGATGGCTTTTAATGGGAGTGCCAAATACACTGGCATCCATGGCTGTATCTGTGATAATAAAACATGCTGAGATCAGGGAATGTGCACTCCGTTATGAATATTTTTAACTTTCTGAAAGGTCCCTGGTAGAGTTTAGCCATGCCAATTAGCAATTCTCCCAACGCATTCCTGGTCACAGCTCACATGTGCCTTATTCCCAATAGGCAGCCTATCTGTGGCCACTCTGCTTTGGAGGTTGACAGAGTTTAATAGTTACAAAAGTGGCCAGATTGCGCCTCCAGCTTCGGGGCCAGAGAATGGGCTTTGGCACTGTTTGGTTTACTGATAGAGATGTAGCCAACGGCTTAAAAAAAAACACTCCATGTTTTCTTGATTAACCTTTCCTTGACATAATATTGCAGAGGGAAACTCCCTGCCTACAAATCCTAGATCAGGCTCTTGCTTTCTGGGGTGTTTTCTCTCTAGTCCTTTGTTATTTTCCCTGACAGCTTATTTGCTTTCCCAGTTCTACTTGCCTATTTGCCAGCTTGTGCAAGTCAAACTGTCCTTTCCCGTTTCCTCTGTCTCTGGTGTTTCCTCTCTCATCATCATTTTACACTGTGGCATTTGTGGCAGCAGCTTTCCTTTCTCATCATCGCAGCCAGGACGTGCCGACAGCAGCCACACAAGCAGGAATGGGGAGGAAGGCAGCTCTGCTTGATGTTCGGTGTTGGTCCCTCTCCTGTGCAGGGACAGTCCCGTGCTGCAGCTGTGGGCTGGAGGTAAACTGCTATGAACAGGGTTTTCTCCCAGGGGAAAAAGAAAAGGCCAAGAGACTTGGTATTTCACAGTGATAAAAATAAGGGAAAATTATTTATAGTGGTAAATTGGCAAGGTGTGTTGAACAGGAAAAGGAATTCTTGGTAAATTCTTGGAGCTGGCAGGAACATCTGGGTTATGCTGGCTTTCTGCACAGCACAGGCCACAGGATCTCAGCTGTATCTTACAGTTGAGTTCCTACTTTAAAAAGTTGAATTGCTTCTGACAGTATGAAAACACATTACACTTAAAAAGGTATGGCTTCTAATCTCTGCTGCCAGGATTATTCTGGGCTTTAGTTTTTTTCACTCAAAGTCTCTGTAAGGCAAGAAGCTGGTCTCTGCCCTGCCTTGCACAGTTCACTCCCCTGCAAGCGGCACAGCATCAGTTGGATAGTGCAAAACATGCCCCAGGCACGCACAACAGGCTGCCGGGAGAGGATGCCCAGCTGCAAATGCCTTGAATCCCTGCAGACTGCAGGACAAGTCCCCAGGTTTCTTTTCTCTGAGCGGTCAGAGTAAGAGGATCATCTAAGCAAGACGATGATCAGATGCAATGTGGCAGCAGCCGCAATGTGCCCATCTCGTGTTGCTCAGAGGAGAAGTCCCACACAAGGACAGACTCTGTCTCCTCTCTGGAGGAAGACAACACCTTTGCAGCCCTAGCCCTCGCTCTGACAGCTGGAATTGGACAGGATTTCCAACATGGTTCCACAGTTTTTGGTTTCTATTAGCTGACCATAGATGGCTTTCTGATCGGGGCACTCAGCATGCCTTGTTGAAGCAGTGGAGGGGTGTAACTCTGACCTTCAGATTATATTCTGGGGGCCAAGCACCCATTTTGTAGGTGTGTGTGTCTTTTTCTTGGATCTAGCTGCAAACAACTCTGCTAACTGTGAAATACAATTCAGGGACCTAAAAGTCATGGAAGGAAAGCAGCAACACAGATATTAAGGAAATTGCTATCTTATGACTGCCATCCTCACACCTAGTTCAGGCCAAGAAACCAACAGGGAAGAGTTTGTATATTTCCGGTGCAGCACAATCAAGCAATAAGATCAAGATATTTTGGAAGATGAGTGACCATCGTGTGCATGGCTGTATGTGTATGCACACGTGGCAAGTACAGGCGCACACGACAGAAGGCACAAGGTGCCAGAATGCTCCAAAGTCTGTTTGCAGAGAAGTGACATTTTGGTGTGTTTTCTAGTTAACAAATGAAAAAAGTTTCTCAAACACCCTTCAGGATCCCGGCATAAGCCAAGAGCCATTATTTATGTGTAGCTGTGTGTTTCATCCTCCAAAAGGCTGTTCCTGGCAGAACAGCAGAGTATAGCATGGAGTACAAGAGCTCCACATCTTTCTTTTTTTTTTTTTTCTTTAACAGTGAATGACAGTGTTACTGAATAGTTAATAACATACAAAACTGAAGAAGTTAAGTTTCATCTTGTTTTGATGGCTATGCTGGGACCAATCTCTCTTAGATTTCCTAAGAAGCGCTGCTAGTCTGTAGATTTCACTTAGGTTCTGCATCCAAGGAATGAAGAGTTTGATGCAGAAAGTGCCTGTTTGTGCCAAGAATCATAGTGTTGCTGTCACAGGAACTGGTGTTGAGAAACTCCAAGACTGAGCTGATATTTGAAGAAATCTCTGTGCTGCTACAAGATGAAATAGCAAGGAAAATGAGCTACAAGGCTCTCCCCAGGAGGAGAGAGCCAGATGCTCCCGGAACTCGCCTTCTGCTTATCTGGAGCCTTGACCCCACCCTGCACCATTTGATCTGCATGCCTGCAACTGCTGGAGACTTATCTCTTGCAGCAGGAATTTGCCTGTGCCTCATGCACCCATCTTACCGTCCACTTACAAACTGGATTATGGGACTAACACTTCAACACTCACAAGTGGGAAACCTGAGAGCACGTCATGGTCTCCATCACAGGCGAGGTGTAACAGAGTCAAGTGGGAGGTCAAGCAGAACTAACTAGGTGTGGTACAGCATATTTTGTGACTCTTCCCAGCCATAGAGAAGCTAAGTGTTGTCAGTATAAACAGATCACCAAAAGCATGTTTAGTAGCCTAATAATTAATTCGTTAATTGAATATAAGTCATTTTATCTTCCTTCTATCCTTCCCAAATTTGATATTTACAATACAAGTTTAGGCAGGTAATGGAATAAAACTTGATGGTAATTTATCTTCTATCACCTTGATTGCAGGAAAACAGGTATTTTTCTGGCACTGGCAGCCAGTTGCTTTCTATGTCTGTTCCAAGAGGCAATGTTTCTTTGTGATCCAGTGGCAGAGATGACAACACACACATACACTGCATGTGGGTGTCACACCACAAATTACAGAATGTCCTTCATGGCAGATGAGAATGAAGTCCCATCCTCTGAAGAAGAAAACCTAGTTTAGTTTGCAGCTTGTTACCATTCTCCCAAGAAAAGTTCTAGTGTTTATAAGATCCTGTGGCTCCCTTGAGTATAACTCCTCTGGTATACAGATTCAAGTTTACCATCAACATTTGTAGGCTTTATTCCCTAGATACTCCATGCTGTCTGAACCACCAAGTCACTTTTTAACAAATATAACTACCATTTACACATTCTCTAGTGAAGCACAGTACAGTTTCACACTAAGAAAAGTGTTCCTCAATCCTGTAGGCTGCTTATCTGAAGTGATTTTTTCATACCTTAGAATCAAAAACAGAACAAAAGAAAAGAAATTAGGATGAGGCTCAGTCTCCTAAACTGCTAGACTGGCAGCTCAAGATCTGATATGTTCCTTCCAAAGGTAATCTGGATGATCTCTCCTAGCTGAGTGCACTATTGTCAGACATTTAATCTCACTACAGATACGGCACCTGTAGAAACTCTGTAGTAGATGACAGCCTATTATTGATTCAACCTGAGTGCTATTATTAGGAAGTGTATCCTGCAAAAGAAGATAGCCACCTCAGAGGTGGTTGATGCAGGGTTCGCAAGGAGAATTTCAGCATTGAAATATTTACTGCTGTAAACACATTGTGCTGAGGTGCCCAGCATCCAGGCTGGGCACTGGGACTCTGTACAGCAGCCTGGAAGAATCAGATACATACTAAAGACAGGAAAGACAGACACCATCCAGCCAAAGTGTGGGACTGCATCTGCTAAGCGACCGAATATACTTAAAACTTAGTAGGAATCCCAGCTGAACTTGTGAAAAAATGTCAGCCCAGCCTGCAAAGTGTTTAGGTCTGTAAACCCAATTGAAATTAAGAGTTAGTCACAATAAGTCTTTGTGGGCCTGGTCCGTAAGAACTGGGGTACTCACCGTTGTATGGATATCAAAGGAGAAGCCACCAACTAGAGATGAGGCCAAGAGCTGCCCTTGTGATCCCCCAGGAGACATATCCCTGAAGATGAAAGGCACAGCAGCCAGTGCTGCCTGAACTGTCAGGGAGTGCTGGGGAAGGGGAAGATGTCTCATCCCCATGGGGGTCAGTGGCACCTTCAGCACCCAGGTGAGGTACCTAGTCTCCTAGTGAGGGTGCAGGAAGGGACCTGGGTCTGATAAGGATTTACAGCACAGAGGTTAGAAGGCTCTTCAGAGTCATCTCCCAAGCCTGTAAGGATTCAGACCCATGTTGTTCACCTTCCTAGAGCATCCTGCAGCCAGCAAGACTGCTCAGGCTAGGGAGGCAAGGAACTGTCTTCCAAGGGAGCTGGGGTAATTTAGTCTGGAGAAAGGAGGCTGAGGGGAGACCTTATCGTGCTCTACAGCTACCTGAAAGGAGGTTGTGGCAAAGTGGATGTCAGTCTCTTCTCCCGAGTAACAAGCAAGGGGTCAAGTGGAAATGGCCTCAAGTTGCTCCAGGGGAGGTTTAGATTGGATATTAGGAAAAAATTCTTCACTGAAAGGATTATGAAGCACTGGAACAGGCTGCCCATGAAAGTGGTTGAGTCACCATCCCTGGAGATATTTAAAAGACGTGTAGATGTGGCACTTAGGGACATGGTTTAGTGGTGGACTTGGCAGTGCTAGGTTAACGGCTGGACTCGATAATCTTAAAGGTCTTTTCCAACCTAAATGATTCTATGATTCCTTCAAAGATGAAAAATGATCTAGTTGATAACAATTTTTCTGCCCAGTAAATTACATTCCAGTCCACAATTATTTCCCCTCCTTCCTCTCCCATAGTGGGACATTAGTAATTTTCCTCATCTACTGTACGTGGCAGTCCCAAGTCAGTACTTAGGATACATTTATTTTTCAAAACTCTTTAGTTGTAATTGACCATATTGCTTCTTCCCACTGCACCACACCAGCAACGCCATTATTCTAAGGCAAAGCTGACAATTTACTCTTGGTTATGATATATAGACATCTGGGCTTTTTATAGAGCTCAGTGTTTCTTAAGGCTTGTGTCGGGGCAGTTGCCTCTTCCAGTTTACCCTCTTGGCTAACTGGCAGCCAGTGAACAACATTTCTTCAAAATGGCAGGGGGGGGATTTTCCTGAGCAACTTCTCAAGCAAGTTCTTGAGTCATTAACTACTGTGGGGAAGAGATGAGCAGGCAGAGGCAGGAGGTTGCGATCACTGCGAGCAAGCATTCGGTTTCGCCTGGTGACACATGGCTTTCTAAATTAGAGGGCTCTGAATAAAATAAAAATATCAAAGCCATGTGTCTGCTTGTGGGTGCCACATTCTTTAAGATCACAGTGGCCATCCTTCTGCACGAATGTCGCAGAAACGGCTCGGTTTCATCCCGCTTGAATGATGTGGCAACATTGTGAAATGTGGGGTGGAAAGGCGTCCCAAGAACAGTCAAGCGAAGAAACCGCTGGCGAGCTGGAAAGCGACTGTAGAGACCCAAGTGCTGTCACTTTAAAAAGGCGATGGGCCTCGGTGCCTTTGAAATCATTTATCACAGAAGCCGTAACATCTGCCACCATCTTGGATTCATTCGAGAAGTGCGTCTCAGTAGCAATTTTAAAAATGTTTGTTTTCAATTCAAAACACATAATTAAGTACAGGCTGGGGTAGAATATATGCCTTGAGCTGCTTTCCCTCACCCTGGTTCAGAGCATGGCTTTTTCACAACTATGCACTTTGAATTGAAAGCTTTCTTTTCTTTTTTTTTTTTTTTCTTTTTTTTTTTTTCCCCTACAAGGCCTGCTGTTTCTCAAGAATAAATTGAAAGTAAGGCAGCAGATTTAAAGGCCCCGGTCCGATAGGAGCTTGAGCATCCTGGGGCCAGAGGGGCAGCCCAGCCTCCCAGGGCTCTGAGCGGCTCCTTCCTCTGGCAGGGATGGAGCTCAGCCCCAGCAAACCGCAGCCGAAGTCTCGCTGTCGCATAGCTTGGCTATGCCTCGTGTTTAATTAAGCCATGTCCCATTTCTTAGACGAGAGCTGCTTGGATGATTTGTGGTTGTGGAAGGAATGAGTGACCTTGTCTACTAGTCTCCAGAGAGGCTACCAAAAAGGTAGTTACGTCCTTAATATACTGTCCTTAGTAAACTATTCACATCCTTTTTCCAGACTTTTTAGGAGGCACTTCGGAGGGACAGCACGAAGACAGTACTTGTCTGTTTACATTGTCTTCAGTTCAGCTGACTTTTATCACCACCACTGACACGTTGCAAACAAGCCTGGGGAAAAGACAAGCTCAGGAACGAGCAGCTCCAGACTGGCTGGGGATGGGCTGGACCTGCCACTCGAACGTTATCTCCTAAACAGATGGGAAGAAAAGCAAGTTGCTGATACAGCGATGAGTTAGAAGCTAAGGTAGCGTAGGTCTCGGTCCACTCCCCCGAGGTTTTTCTGTGAGGCTGGAAAAACTCCAGGAAAGTCTTTAGGCAGCTTGGAATCTGGCTCCCCTTTGTGAGTCTGAGCCTTCATTTCTAGGTGCCTCAAATTCTCCCTCTGAGAATAAAAGTGACACAAGTTCCCTGAATGACCAAGGCGCTCAGACGCGGGGGCTACACGTGTGCTGGTGCCCTATCCCCTCTCCTCAGGTCAGGAGGGCACAAGGGAGTAGGTCGGTACTGGGGATGCTTAGCACCGGAGACCTGCCCCCCCCCCCCCCCCCGCCCCCAGAGCACCGTGGTTCCCATGCTGAGGAAAATCAGGTACACGCACAGGCCAGGAGCTGCAACATGCTTTAACCACCAATTTTCAGGCTGAGATGGTTTCTGAGTGATGGGGGTACTGGGACTTTTGTAATGTGTCATGGTGAGGAAGTATGTGCAGCTTATGTTAATGAAAACCAGAAATAGATGATCTCAGATTTCAATGACTCCATGCTTTTAAACATGACATCTTTATTTTAAAACACAATGTGTACAAGGCGGTTTTTCTTTCCTGAAGGTACCTGGCAAAAGCTGAATTCAGAACTATGCAGAGAGGAGACCCTCTCATACATCTGCAGTGAAATGAAGCAATGAGGTTTTTAATAACTTATGCTACAGGTTTCTGTGAGAGATACCTATTTTTGCACCAACAAATATGTTGTTCCACTAATGATGAAATATATTCATTGTTCTGGCATTGTTTTGATTAAAAGAGGAAAAAATGGAGGAAAAAAGAGGAAACTGATGAGAATATTACTAATGACAAGGTGCCTGAAAAAAACCTTCTGTCTGTGGTCACAGTATAGCACAAAAGAGAAGGGATGCATCTGTGTTGGAAATAAAAGTATCTGCTTGGTGTGCGTGCTCCCGGAGTGTGTTGGGGAATAGACTGCAATTCCGATGTGGGGAAACCAAAAGCAGAAAAAGCAAAATACCTGCTGCTACTTGAGCTAGCGCTTCCTAAACACGAAGCCAAAGCATGCTTTTAGTTTTTTTAGTACGCCCATCTTTTTGAAGCGTCCCGTAACCAAGTGAGGGGGGATGTTGCTCTAGATTTCAAGGAGAAGGGGATTTGCTTTCTTTTTTTGTAACAAATCTGGGTTTCAAGGGCTTTCTTCTTTGGGCGTGCATTCCAGCGTTACAGATGAGTGCTGAAATTACAGGGGTGAGAATGCAGCCAGGAATGAGTAACATGCAGCCATACGTGCAAAACAGAAAACATCCTCCTTGACTAGGTGATAATTAGAAAGGCTGCTGCATTGCCATGTACACAAACAAAGCACGTCCCCTTTGGGAATGTATTTTCTTTCCTCTGATGTGAAAACATTAATGTTGGGGTTTTTTTTTGTGGAGGACAGATTTTTAACTGCTTACTGACCTATTTTTAAACAGAACTTCGCCTGCGCCAGCAGCTGCTTCCAGCTACAAGCGTATGACCACTGCCCAAATGGGTTTAGCTGGGATGTTGGAGAACTGAACTAAAGTCTGATTAGAAAGGGTTGATAACTTATCAGGGCTCCGTGTTACTTGACCAAAGCCAATTGAAGGTCTCTTGGAAATAAGCTACTATCTTCTCATCTCCAACAGAAACATACAGACTGATAACCCCGTAGCCACAGCTGGTGACTGACAGACTGAGTGGACTATTAGCCACTGGCTTTTTCTTCCATTACAAGGATCATCCCCTAATGCCCTTCTGTTGTGCCAAATGCATGGGTTTTCCTCCACATCCGACTGAACCTCTGCATTTCCTTACCATGGTCTGACCGTAACTCAATCAACATAGGATGACCCACCCAGAAAAAACATATCTCACAACACAGACTGTAAAGGAATACTTTATGAGTAGTTGTGGATACACAGTTAACAGATATGAATATGAACCTTTCAGATTAAATATATGGCAGGCTGAGACAGCATGCCTTTGGATGTCTTGCAGTGTCAAATACAACACATCCCTGCATTTTTTAGGGAAAGGAAAGAATATACTTTATCTGAAAAGAAAGAAGGAAGGAAGGGAGGAAGTACAGGAGAGTGGAAGGAAGGGAAAAGAGAGGAAGGGAAGAAGGGAGGAAAGAAGGAAAAGAAAGAGAGGAAAGAAAGGAGAAAATACATTTTTTTATATCCTTCCTGTGTGCATTGGGTGCTTGAAGGGCTATAATCCCATTCAGAGCTGACCCCACTTGCCAGGGCACAGCACAGGGAGGCTCATGGAGCCGACCCTCTCCTGCTGACCCTGGTTACTCTTCCGTTCTAAATGGAGGCAAAAATACCACGGCAACACTTAATGTGCCAGGGAAATCCGTATCTAAATTAGGTTAAAAGAGACATGTTAAATAGTTGCAATTCTTGCTGGTGGATAATTATTTCAAGTTCTGTGTGATCTCCAGGAAAAGGGAACTATGTGAATTCAAAGCGTTACTCATGAAGTAGAATACAAAGCTTAATATAGTGAGGAGGATATTAAGGTCAAAATCGCACCTTGATTTAGGTTTTATGTTTTTATTTAGACTTACTAAACATTCTACATTGCATTCTACAGAGAAAAGGACAGAGCCTCATAAAAGTTAACATGTCTTTTTAAGGTTGCTATTACCAGCAAGAGAAGAAGAGGCAAGATAACATTTGCTTTCAAAACACATCACTTCCAATATTTAGATGTGATTTTGTATTCAACCAAAGCAAAAAAAAAAAAAAAGATCATTTGATGAAAGGTTCAACAGAATTTAAATGCAAATTGTGTAAGAGCACAGAATGTTTTCTACCTTCCATATACAGTGGTAGCAGCAGGCTAACACTGATGCATTTAAATGTATCAAAAATACACAATTTTCATTTCTCCCCAAAGTTTTAGAATACATACATACAGCTCTCAAAAAGGGGCTTTAAAATTGAGATTTATGTAGGATTCACAAAACATGCTCGTACACAAGCACAGTTTAAGTATTAAAAAATTTTGCACACAAATTTCCAAATATCCAAACTGTGATCTCTAAGGCATTAAATGCCATTACATTCTAACTCCATTGCACATAAAAACAGTCAGGTAGGAAGCACTTAACATCTTGTAAGATGAGATGCAACAGTGGTCAAGTTTGCAGTAAGTTTTGTATTTTTCAATGCAGGTATATGCAACAACATTTAATGTTTCTGCAGTGGGCCGTATCCCAGTACAATCACATCCTGATTCAACAAAATTTGTAATAACGTACCCAAGTGTTATTATCTAGCAGAACACGTCAATGCAAACCAACCTTCAGCCCTACCGAACTCATTAGGTTCTCACCACCTGTTTAGAGTTAAGCGCAGGCTAAGGTGATACATTCAGGATCAGGGCCACCCTGAGTCCCCCAGCTGGGGTTAGGACTGCCTCCCTGCCTGACCCAGCTCCCATGGCTGGTCTTGGTCCTGCAGCAAAGGGCTGGGACCCCCTTTGGCCGACCATCGAAGGCAGTCAGGAGCGCAGGGCAGCCCGTGCCCTCTGCAGAGCCGCCCGGGCAGTGGCTGAGCCCCACCTGGGACAGGGGCAGGGCTGGCCAGGGGCTGTGGGGTACCAAGGCAGCAGGGAGGCTGCCCCACGCCTGGCACAGCCCCACCAGCTCAGAGTCAGATGCGATTGGCTTTCCTGGGGCTGCAGGAGCATGGGGTTTTCCACAAATCGACAAGAACAAAGGAAACGAAGCCCACAGTTTCATCTTAATTACAACACGTGATACAAGAAAAAGCTTTTTCATTTTAAAGGTGTGTAATTCTTGGCTAAAACATTTTTTCTGAAGTAGACCTCCTTCCAAAGTAATGCCCCACAGTAGCAGTTTTAAGTCATAAAGAATCCAAGAGCTTGCTAAAGTTTAAATAAAAAAAAGTAGGGGCAATGCTGTGTCACTGGGCTGAAATTCCTTTGACAGATGTAAAGGTCTCGATGACAGTTATTTTCCAGGTCTGTAGCTCAGCAATCATGCCTCTGAACGGTTTCCCACGTGAAGTGTTTGAAGGAGCGGTCGACGTGTGACTGATCTCTAAGGCCTACCGCCTGGTCTTCTTTAAGGATGAGGCAGAGGCAGAAGGAAAGTTGATGCTGATAAGGGAATCTGAACCAAATGTTGTCACGTTCTAGAGATGATTAGATGCCCTTGCTGTGACTTATTACACAACCTGAGAGTGGAAAGGGAAAACCTGGGATGAAATGTAGCTGCAAGAGTAGGAGATGCTTGTTCTGCAAAGAGCAAAAGCCAAGAGAAATTGTTGTTGATGCCCAAAATCAGGTCTGGCATCAGAGCATTCTCTGTGCTGTGGGATAGATGTGATGCAGCAGTAAACCTCCCCCTAAATCAAACCTACTGTGATCTGCATTTATATCTTCGCAAGCTGCTGATTATATAAAAAAGCTTGCCTCTAATAAAAAACAAGACAATGCATTTAAAAGGCATTTTTGATCGATCTGGGTTATTTCAGATTTCACCTTTTTCCCTGCATATGTTAATGAACATAAACTTTGAAGCCTAATGTATGTAATAGAATGAATAGACTTGAATTTGAAACCTTCTCTAAACTTCAAGAAAATGTTTGTATATTTGCTTGTAAGAATAAATTATTGATTCATATATTTCACATAAGCAATACACAGCTTAAAGAAAGTGCAACCTTGCTCCTGTATCTGCATTTTCTTTTTAAAATACAGTTACGTGTAGCCATATTCCTAATCTTGGGATTAGATGCATTTTCTTTATATCACCCTACAGCTTGACTATGGCGATGGGGTGTTTAGCTCAACAGAAAAGAGAAGGGAGTTTGAGATTCTGGAGAAGTTTTTTGTCAAAACACTCTGGTTCACTCAGGAGTGCTTTCACATCCATAAAGCACTCTTCTTAAAAGTAGCAACAAAAAAAGTCTGCTGCTATGTAAAGTACTGATTTATCACATAAAACACAGACTCCAAAGTGCAGCTTGTACATGATCTGTCATGTACAACCACTGCTGCATGGCTTAATTTGTAGTATAAATACATAAGTTACATTAAATATAACTTCTCGAGATGTCTGCCAGGTACTCTGTCATTAAAAAGCATCTTCTGGACTGTTTTGTAACACGGAAACTAGTACAAGTTTTTCCACTGATTTCAGGACAGGCAGCATCACCCCATACATCCACCTTCCCACAGATCCAAGGATAGGCAAGAGCAGAGCTGCCTACTGGTGTTACTAGCTCTGTAGCTTAGAAAAGGTATGAGTCAATGCTGTTTCGGGAAAAGAGCATCATTCTTAATATTAGTCATGGTTTATGAAATAACTAAAGTAACCTCAAGATTTTCAAAAACTATTTTATCAAATGTGAAGACCCTGAAGCAAGGATTTCAGGATTTAATGTGTTATCATTATGCATTTTTAAGTATGTATTCTTTTTAAATATGTATTATTGTATTTGTTGATACAACAAATTGGTGTGCAAGTACAAGGGAAAGTGCAAATTTTTCTAGCACAAGAGAAAAACGGACAATCACCTTCTTAGCCAGGTCTACACTTCTCTCCAGCCTCAATACCTATCACATACTTGGATTTGTTCTATCTCTGGATACCAAAGTGGCTAGTAATTATTTCCCAACTTACTAGTTAATTGCTGAAATCCCGACTGAGGATGGCAGCTAAGATACTGTGCAGAAACACTGGTCACTAACACATACCCCATATGTCCAAGGGATCCCAAGAAGCCTTTCAGAGTATGAAGGAGGATTTGGTCTAAACCTGATTTTAAGCCCTGTTCGATAGCTATCTGCTGTAGTTCCCCATGTTCAAAATGGGTCTGATACAACACAAGTCTGCAATGAGCATTGAGGCACACAGCTGTCCCCGAAGTTAGCGAGTAGTGTGAAGAGCAGCCTGGGGCCAGGCAGACCTCATCGGGGACACCAGCCAAGCAGAGGCAGCAGCGCTGCTGTGACAGCTTCAGCATCCCGTCGCCCTTTTCTGAGGTGGCTGAATAGTTATATTAAAGTCTGGCCTTTATCAGACCTGCAATTGCCTAAGTAAATCCCTGGGTGATTACAATGAACAGAAGATCCATAGTCTGGGAAAGCGCAACATGTGGGCTCTACCTATTACCTTACTTTTGTAGCTCCAGAGGAACCGTGATGAGACTGAGGTTTTACCGCAATGTGAATTGTTGGTTTGTATGTCCCAAAAATGCACGTCTGGAGGCAGCCAGGTGGTTAGCACTGCTTTGCAAGCAGCTGAGGCAAGTGCTGTGTGGAGCTGAGATGATTGAGACCAGCAGGAATTTGGGTCGGGAGTGTGACTGTGACAGAGAGGATCTATGGCTCGAAGTTTCCCATCCCTCCACCACAGGATCGTGACTCACCGTGTCAAGGAAGAGGTCATAGGAAGGAAGAGGGCAACAAAGGGACAGAGAGAAAAAAAAATCCTTCCCCTTCGGTTCCTAACTCCGCAGTTTGAGAAATGTATCTTTTTTATGCCCTTCCTCAAGCCTGGGGACTTTTAAAGGCTATCCATGCTCTACCTCCATACCTTCTTTTACTCTCCTATTTCCCTTCGTCACAAGCGCTTGTCCTCACCGAACTCCGAGCACGTTCATATCGCAGGCGCTGGCAGACAAGGACAGCTGCCTTCAGCACACCCTTATTTCACCCCCACGCTGCCCTTCACCAGGTCCTCACTCCCTGTACGACCCTGTCCCTTTGCTGGCAGCATCATGGGGGTCTGAGCGACTCACCCCTGACTTTGAGGTCAAAATACATTGGGGGCACAGTGAAGGGTGCTGCCTTTTGTTTTACTTCAGTTGCACAAATAAGCAGGAAGCTTTACAACATAGTGCTGCAGCACAGATGGTTTGTAAACTCCTGCCCCATGTTCATACAGTACCTGCCCATTAGGAGGTCCAGTCCATAATAATAACCATAGAGAAACCCGTATGAACATTGTGAAATATGTTTGCATGCAGAATGAGGATACTGGAGCTGTAAAAAATGTTATATCACTTTGAGAGATGAGTTGAGCAGCTTGATTATCTCCTTGGGTGATGAGCAGAGTGAAGTCTCTGCCCAGACATCAGGAGGGTCTGGCTGAGGTCTGAGGTCTGAGTTCAGCGAGAAGAAGCTAAGGACGACACAGCAACATATGACAGCAGGGCGCTGGAAAAGCACCGCTCATAAATGCATACCAGCAAGTGGGTTTTACCCTCTTTCTCAGCACTGCTGGCTCGTTTGGGTATATGGCTTCATCATGCTCTATTAAATTAAGGCTTCACCTTTCCTTTTGCCAGGAAGACAAGCTCAGTATTGCTTTTTCCTCAGACGTGCTATCCAGCTGTCTTTCTGGGTACTTGACATAGTCTCATTTCAACAGTCACTGCATTTAGCAAGGAAGCATCACCTCCATTTTACAGGTGTGAATGTGAGGCACAGACCAGGCCGAGACACATCACCATGCAAGGAACTTTCTTCTGTTTCACCAGCTCTCTTCACTCTGTTACAATGCTCATCCGAAAAGCAAGAGGGATGCTAAACTTCAGAGGCAGTGGGCATGGGAGGGGGCAAGAAAAGAGGAGAAGAAAGGGAGCTGTGGCATTGACTGAATGTTGATTGCTTGGCACGCTTTGTTGTGTGTTAGCTTTTATTTAGAAGAAGCTACTGATGCTGTCAGTCCAGACTGTCAGACAGTGATGGAAGAAAGTGTGTGATAATCTACAGGGGAGGAAACCTCAGTCAGAAGGTCACTGGTGGAATCACTCCAAGTAAACACACACGGTTCACTCCACATCCCTCACAATTTATACCATAAACGGGTGCAAGACTCATTTTCCCATGCACGTCCCTTCAGCAGAGACTGTGGGCAGAGGAAAGGGGGGCTTGCTCTCCTCTCCCTGCCTGTTGCAGCATTTCCCTTTGCCTTCCTCTCCCTCCCAGTTTATGCAACTAGGTCCTGCTGTGTCCTCACCTTGCTAAAGGGTTAGAGCGTGCTCTGCCCTTTCAGCTGCTGGTTCAACCTTCATTTTTGGGGAGGCACATTATCCTGTAGCCTGGTCTACAGTCATAGCTAGCTACAGATTTGCCTCCAGTGGAGGAGAGTATTTTAGCTGCTGGGCTTGCCAAAGGCATGCACAGTGAGAGTGTCAGCAGCTCCTCCGATTGCTGCTGAAAGATGAATCTGAGCTCACTGGCCCCAATACATCAGATGGCAAGACTGTGGGGAGGAGCTGGGAGAGATGAGAGAGAGACATGAAAAAGTGGGAGGGAAGATTTGCAGTTTCTGTGGAAACCAAGACTTTCCTCAAACTCAGATTTTTGCATCCCTGACCCCAAGGTGACCTGCTGACCTCTCCTCCCAGCCTGACTCCAGCCCAGCTGTTTCTCCTGAAGGAAAGGGGCCAGACTCACCTCCTGCTCTCTGCTTAACAGCATATCCAGGCAGACTCCTTCCTGACAGAGTAAATACAATTAAAAGAGCATCATGCACAGAGTTCAGGCCACCTAATAGCAAAGAGGTCAATGGGATAGGTGCCCCAGAAAGCCCCAGTGTGACAATGCCATCATAACAAGTAAATAACTGCACATGTGCCACTCTTTCAAGTGTGCTGACTGCATAGGTAAGAATTGTTGAATGTTGCTTGTTCTCCACGCATATGTAAAAAACTGTAAAATAAAGATATGAAGCAACCAATGCAGTTATGAATCCAGCCTCCAAAAGATATTTGCTAATCACCTTCCTTGTCAAAAGACCCTAACAAAAAAAGTTGTGGCAGCATGCAGCGTGAAGGATAAACAAGCACGGACTAGCAGAGAAGTGAGAGATGTATGGCTAGCTTTTGACAGGAAGAATTTATTTGAGAGGAAGAAGCAATATTTAAAAAGCAGTACAGAAATAATCTAGTTCACAGCTAGGACAAAGCAACTACAATTATGTGTGCTCTTATTAGGAAGGAACAGTGGTTCCATTGCTAAACTCCTTCCTCAGGCAAGAGATGAAAGAAAATTACACCCATAGGAAGAATTTCTACAATGCCGCACTAATTAAATAGCAGTTGGTTCGTGTAATATTGAAATCAAAAACATGTAAACAAACCTTGAGACAGGGTTGAATATTTTCCATGCACACATGAGCCTGAACAAACTTCATCTTGCACTGTGCCTGAATTTTGGAGAAGTTTGAATCCAGAGATGGATTCAATTTTTGTGCTCCAGATGCATCTCTCTTAATATTAACAAAAGTCAAATCCTTAGCAAGGAAAATACAGTAGCTTGAAGGAAAATGCAGAACACAACCAATGACTGATTACAAAATGTAAAACGAGTTCAACTTCAGTGATGTTTCAAAACTAAAAATGAGACTGACTGGTGTCACGTACTTTGACGCAAGTAAGTTTATACACTCAGTAATTTTTAAGCTCCTGTAGGTAAGAAAAAGAATGAGCATTACAGTAACAAAACTAATAGTAGTACCTTCCAGTATGACTAAGAAATTTCCCAGACTAGTGGCAAGGCAGCAGCAAAGACCAGCAGCATCCTTCTTTCACCCTCCCCTCTGAGTAAATTTACTTCCAAGGAAGTGGATGAGTGCTGCAACATACGCGGTGTTGGGCTGGTCAGAAAAGGACAAAATAATAGCTAGAGCTTACCACAGCTTTTTACAGAAACGCTGCTGAAAGTCTATGAGCCCTGACTCTGTGACATCTACAAATCTCTTCCATCTGACAGAGGCAGAGCCTGTGTTTTGAAGGTACTATCCCTGCAGCCACATGTGTTCACCTAAATAATAAAAAAAAAATACCTAAAAATAGGCAGCTGGGGATTTCTTGGCTCTTTTCCATTGTAAGTCTGTAGTAGGAACTTGCATCTCTGCTTTCCACTACCAGATTCTTCTTGTTGATTTAAGGATTACCTGCAGTGCCTCTGTCTGTCAGAGACCCCACTGGGAACACTGGGAGTGATTCCCCTCCTTCGTGGCAGAGATCTCCCCTCTCCCAAATCAGCTCCTGCTTTGTGTATGCCACTGTTGCTCTGGCTGTGCCTGCTCCAGTCAATGCAGCAAGGCCACAGAGAAGGCTTAAGCCCTGGCCCACAGCTGCCTCTGCCCTTTGGCTGAAGGCAGGCTCCGGGCAGCAGTGCCGACGGCTGCCTCCTGGCCCGCTCCGGGCCTTGCTTGGGCACAGTTTGCAAGTGCCAAGAACCATTTTCTCACAGCAGAGGCAGCCCTGTAACCTCTCAGCCCTCCCAGTCACTGCCCCTTCCCCATCTTTGAGGACCATTCCATCTCATTGATGATTCCCTTCCTGGTAACCTGGGTCTGCACATATACACAGCACGTTACCACATCCCATTGCTATTCCTGCTTTTTCTCCCTCTGAATCATAACCCTGGAGCCCTACATCTCTAGAGAGCCAAATTTCTCTCAGAAAGAAGATTTACAAAATGAGAATTTCCTTCTCAAGAGCTCATTCACTTAGTCCCCACCTGCACTCCTAATCCTAGCGGTGACATCAGGGGGAATGGGCAGACATTTCAATTTTCAGTAAAAGGCAAAAGTGATTGGTCTTATACTAATTTTCTACATCCACACCCATCTGCTCCCAAAGGAGAAGTTTAAAAAAAAAAAAAGAGAATAAGCAGAAATAATAGCCAAAACCCATGTACACCCAGAAATATGACAGAGTCACACTTTCCTGACGTGAACACTTCTGAGTTTCCCGTAATGACAAACTGGATACACACTTCAAGTACCCGTTGGATGTAGTAACCAGGAGCTGGAACAAGCAGCCAAATGTTCGGTGCAGACGTGGCCTCTCGCCAAGGGCAGGGTAGGGGATTCGCAGGGGCGACACTTTCTCCCTCCAAAGGCAGAGCGCCAGGAAAGCACATCTCCCTCCCAGGGAGCCAGGGTGGCCACAGAGCTGGCCCGGCTTCACAGGCAGCCCCAAAAATCCTCCCGTCCTTTAGGTTTCCCCCCCAAAGGACATTCCTTTCCCAGCTCACCTGTGCCAAGCGCTTCCCTCTCGGGGCAGCTCAGAGCTCTGCTACCTACCGAAGACATCTGCAGATGGCTCTCTGCAAACAGCTACTTCTAACCAGCTTCACCTGAGCAGACTTTTGCAGAATGACATCGCTCTTAATTACATGTTTGAAAAGTCATGCATACATTCGCATATACACTCGCACACACACATTCACGTGTACACACACGCATATACGTATTCACACACATGAGGAGGGTACCAGCCGTAGCCTGAGGATAAGTATATTCAGCACCAGCTTAAAGCATAACTCCACTGCACCCCTCATTTTATGAATAAAAACTTTGCAGAAAAATGTCTTGGGAGGAGAAGCCACAGGGCTGTTATAGCTTTAACAGACCGGGAGTGTTTATCTCAAGCTGAGAGAGTGAGTTCATGGCAATAATTTGTTTAAAGTGTTGCTGATTGCTTCCTATTTCTTCCTAGCAAATGACTTTTACACCTTTCTACTGTTGCTTTTATATGAGCTGCTATGGCAATTACTCTGTGGGAGGCTGTGTAAACATCACACGGACCCTTTTATCTGACTACTAAGGGCCACAGAAGACACTCCTGAGACCAGATAAAACGTATTTTCATACGTTTTTCCCCTTCCTTGAAAAAAATATTGTTACTAAATTGCTACCAGAGTTTTCTCTATTCTTACAGAACACATTCAAGTGTACTTCCAACAGAGACTGTCTGATCCCTGTAAGTAGCCTCTTTGAAGGGAACTTCAATAAAGTAATAAATAAAATTACTGAGAAGTCCTGGAGGCAAGGAATTGCCCCTTCTCTGCTAAAAGAAGAATTTCTCTGATAAAATTATTTCAAACCAAGTTGACTCGTTCAGAAGAACCAGGGGTACACGGTGATTAGGGCTAACCAGAGGAATCCCTTTCTGGTTCATCCTTTTATTCTCAAGTGCCAGCACTAGGTGTCAGATATCCGTTTCACCTATCCTAGGAGAATCCTATGCTAGGAACAGGTTGATGCAACGATGCTTGGAGTTTGACCAAGGCACTTTGCATGTTTGACTGGGGCTCCAGCCCAAGGATTTGGTTCTGCCCATGAAAGTTTTCTGCTTTATCCCAACTTCAAAGTTTCTTCATTCCCTGCTCTGCATCTCTCAGAGACCTGAGCCCTGTCAGATCACCCGTGAAACCCAAGCGTCATCACATAACCACATCTCTGTCAGATTAACCAGAGCACAACTAGGGACTCTATGCCAATTTTAGGCTTTTTTTCTGCCAGTTTTATTCTGACTTTAAGGAGACTTAAAATAGCTAAACCAGTACAAAGTTAGAGCAGCACAGGAAGAACTGGCGTAAATCCTGCAGATACAAATTTGGGTTGTTGTGTTGGGTTTGTGTGGCAAGGTTTTGGTAGCGGGGGGAGGCTACAGGGGTGGCTTCTGTGAGAAGCTGCTAGAAGCTTCCCCTGTGTCTGATAGAGCCAATGCCAGCCGGCTCCAAGACGGACCCACCACTGGCCAAGGCCAAGCCAATCAGCGCCTCTGTGATAACGTATTTAAGAAGAAAAAAAGCAGTTAGGGAGAGAGCTTTTGCAGCTGGAGAGAGGAGTGAGAAGATGTAAGAACATCTGCAGACACCAAGGTCAGTGCAGAAGGAGGGGCAGGAGGTGCTCCAGGCGCCGGAGCAGAGATCCCCCTGCAGCCCCTGGAGAAGACCATGGTGAAGCAGGCTGTCCCCCTGCAGCCCATGGAGGAAGGATGAGGGGGTGTAGAGATTCCACCTGCAGCCCGTGGAGAACCCCACACCGGAGCAGGTGGAGGCACCTGAAGGAGGCTGTGGCCCTGTGGGAAGCCCACGCTGGAGCAAGCTCCCGGCAGGACCTGTGGCCCCGTGGAGAGGGGAGCCCACGCCAGAGCAGGTTTGCTGGCAGGACTTGTGACCCCGTGGGGGACCCACACTGGACCAGTTTGCTCCTGAAGGCCTGCACCCCATGGGAGAGACCCACGCTGGAGCAGTTCGTGAAGGACTGTAGCCCGTGAGAGGGACTCACGTTGGAGAAGGTCATGAAGGACTGTCTCCCATGAGAGGGACCCCACGCTGGAGTGGGGGAACAATGAGTCCTCCCCCTGAGGATGAAGAATCGGCAGAAACACCGCGTGATGAACTGACCGTAACCCCCACTCCCCATCCCCCTGTGCCGCTGAGGAAGGAGGAGGTTGAAGCCGGGAGTGAAGTTGAGCCCGGGAAGATGGGAGGGGTGGGGGGAGGTGTTTTAAGATTTGATTTTATTTCTCATTCCTCTACTCTGTTTTGCTTAGTAATAAATTAGATGAATTCCCTCTCTAAGTTCAGTCTGTTTTGCTCGTGATGATAATTAGTGAGTGATCTCTCCCTGTCCTTATGTCGACCCATAAGCTTTTCGTTGTACCTTTTCTCCCCTGTCTAGAGAAGGAGGGGAGTGATAGAGCGGCTCTGGTGGGCACCTGGCCCCCAGCCAGGGTCAACCCACCACAGTTCTCAATGTTTTTTAGCACATTTATGCTGTTGATGTGAGTTCACTCTCGATCAGATTTTTGTGTTGTGTGACCACAGTGGAGTTTTGTTGTTATCAAGAAAATAATTGCATTATTGAAAGTAGAGTAAGAAAGACACTCTGATAGCAATTAGTAGCAGAGAATGACAGAGCATTAAACCTTACAGGATGATTAACTTAACAATTAACTATTGCAGCTAGGATTGTGATTTATTTTAATCCTTGATTGTCACTTGTTTGGAGTATTTGATAATTTAACCATAACTCGTATAAAAAGAATTATTAAACTCCTGCATGCTCACCAGCAGATTACATTCCTTTCTATGGTTTAATGCAGCATAGTCTAATATAAGTAATATGATATTTCTTTCCTCAGTATTCCATATGAATGAGATGTTTCAAATGTCTTATGGATGCAAGCACCAAAACACAAAAGGAAAATTCTTAAGACTTTTACCTGTAGGCAAAATGGGGAAAACATTCCTCAGTGATGTTATCTTAGATTCTTAATCATCACTTTCCATTATCTATATGTTTTGTGCTATTATTCCATTTCAGAAATAATAAATTTGAAATTTGAAAGTAAGAACATCAGTTTACTTCCAAAAGCTGCCATTTCCAGTCACCTTGTCCCAGGGATAAAAAGCATACATAAAATATCATGAGGGCAGCACTCTTAAATTCATCCAAATGTGTTCTTTACCTTTGGTATAATCAAGGAAAGTTTTCTGAACTGCAGGTTGTATTAGTCTTCCAGAGCATTTACTGCCGTGCCAGTCCTTCTGCTGCTCATCCACCCCTACTGATACACCATTAATAATACACAATGACAGCTTCTTATTTAGCCCCCCACAATAAGTTACAGGTGGCGGTTTTTCAGTGTTTAAAATGTGTTATCAATTCTAGCAGAGAACAGGACTCCCGTAAATACTGGATCAAACTCATATTCAATAAAGAGAATAAAGGACATTGTGCATATCCTTACCTACACATTCACTTCTCTCCTTATTTCTACTTGCACTTCTGGGCAGTGAAATAACTCCCTAGCTTTAAGAGAAGAGTAGGTACTCATCAATAAGCTCTACAACATCTGTTGAAAGACATGCTGTGTGCAGCATGATGTCAAACAGAGGGAGCATGAGTTCGTTAGGAAGTTATGAAAGGAGCTTCCTTGTTTCTTGGACTGAAAGCCCATTTCTTGCTCCAGGTGGTAAAAACATTAAAATAAGACCGATTGTGCATTATTCTCACTGCTTATTTCACACAAGCACGAACTGGTCTGGTACAAGAACTGTCTGTCAAGTAAGTGAAATGAGATAAGCAGGACTAACACAGTATTATGCACTTAACATAACAGTAACTCCTGTAACTTTATCTAGATGGCTACATAAATCGCTCTTAAGTACTCCAAGTGTTGTTACGTGCATTTTCTTTACAAACAGGCTTGGTAACATTGTTCTTCCAGGCCTTTGCACACCCACGTACATGCTCCTTTAGCCCTTAGAAAGTGAGAACTGTAACTGTATGAAACAAAAGCTGAAATGATTATTCACAGCAGGACTATCTAACCAAAGCAAAAGTCTTCTGAGACCTATTTGCTATATACGTCCATGAGTATATGAAAATATAATACAATACCGCCCTCTATTAAATCAACATTCATTTGCCCAACATAAGCCTGGAAAATCCTGATTCAAGCCCCAAGATTTGTGTAAGGATACCACTCAGACGAAACAAAGAGGAAACTGTTGTACAGTATCTGATGTTCACTTGCAACCCAACACAGAGATAACTAATTCATCACTGTTCCTTAACAGTTATCAAATTCAGTCCTAAAGCATCACTTAGTGTGAATGGTGGCACTATTCCACCACAAAAACTTGTTTCAGATAAAAAAAAGTACACACTGTGTCAGTGTCTAGTCAAAGTTGCTTCCCAGATACAATCCCCTTCAAACCACTTTATACAAATGAGACTATTTCTAACCTGTTTAAGTGGAAGAGGAGGGGTACTTAGAAAAAATTCCCATCTTCCCAGCTAGCTTTAGCAATTTAACCGCAATCCAGTGTAGTTTTACAGCTCCTATAGAGAGAGGCACAGAGCCCCCATCCTGCCTTACCCACACGGGGTCCCGTTCTGTCTCCCCTTCCTATTGAAGGACCTTAGGGAGAAGAAGATCCTTACAAGAGGTTTCCCTTGGTTGCCTACCCGTAGACACAGAAATATGTTGGAGCCCCCCAGGACACTGAAGACAGAGCAGGAGGCTGGCAGGTGGGACCTGTGCTCTCTGGGCCAGCAGCAGGACCACCTGGCGTGGTATTGAACATCAGTGCCTGTGGAGGCATTCATCTGCTAGTCCCAGGGACAGCCAGGGGACAGCACATGCAGGAACTCTTCCCACGCAGCAGTAAGGAAAGGTTTGGCTCTACAGACACAAGCTATGCCACGCTACTTACTTCCAAGGGCAGAGAGCAGCCCCCGGTCCATTTTATTTACTGGTGTAGATGTAACCCTCAGCTTCAATGGTGACATTTCTTGAAGAACTGCACAGTCTATGCAAAGGGAGTGAAATAATAGATATCAAATTGTATCTTACTCTAATACCTTACCACATCTTTCTGTGAAATAAATATCCAGATGTAAAGTCTCCAGCCTTCTCCAATCACATCACAACTCTCCTTAAAAAAAGAAAACAAAACACACACATAGAATTAAAATTTATCTAACATTTCTGCCTAAGCTATTTCTCTCACTTCTCATAGATATTTAGGATCTTCTTTTGCTTGCTTGTCCATCTCTAGCTGTCCCTTCAGAAGCTCTGGAGAATTCATGGGATGATAACATGAGAGGTTATTGCCCCTGGGGATCTCCCCATCTCTGCACTGAGACTGCCTTAGCTGCCATCCACCTTGCAATTTAAGCCAATTTGGGTTAGCAGAGCTGGCTGGGAGCACCCTGAGAGCAGCCACATCATCTGTCCTGTCATCCTTGGAAGAAGGGGAGCGGCCACAGGGAATGCTCATTCAACGTGGGCTCCTAAATGACCACTGTGAAAACTTGACCCCAAATCTGGAGCATGATGCACAGCAACTCGCTGCAATGTAAGGAGACTTGGATTTCTGTGTTCTTTAGTGTTTGACTTTGGTTCTTTCCTAAAACAGACATTTTATCAAGTTTGTCTCTGAAAGCCTTTGAATTGATCCTAAAATGGCCTGTTGCAGGAAACAGTATTTCACATTCCTTTTGTATCTGGTAACATACAAGCTTCATACATATAGAATCATAAAATCATAGAATCATTTAGGTTGGAAAAGAACTTTAAGATCATCAAGTCCAACTGTTAACCTAGCACTGCCAAGCCCAGCTACTAAACTGTGTCCCTAGGCACCACATCTACTCCTCTTTTAAATACCTCCAGGGATGGTGACTCAACCACTTCCCTGGGCAGCCTGTTCCAATGATTGACAACTCTTTTGGTGAAGATATTTTTCCTAATATCCAATCTAAACCTCCCCTGGAACAACTTGAGACCGGCACCCACCTGGCTACAACCTCCTTTCAGGTAGTTACAGAGAGCGATAAGGTCTCCCCTCAGCCTCCTTTTCTCCAGGCTAAACAACCCCAGTTCCCTCAGCCGTTCCTCATAAGACTTGTGCTCCAGACCCTTCACCAGCTTTGTTGCCCTGCTTTGGACACACTCCGGCTCCTCAATGTTGTTCTTGTAGTGAGGGGCCCAAAACTGAACACAATATTCAAGGTGTGGCCTCACCAGAGCTGAGTACAGGGGGACAATCACTTCCCTAGTCCTGCTGGCCACACACAGCCAGGATGCTGTTGGCCTTTTTGGCCACCTGGGCACACTACTGGCTCATATTCAGCCGGCTGTTGACCAACACCCCCAGGTCCTTTTCTGCCAGGCAGCTTTCCAGCCACTCTTCCCCAAGCCGGTAGCACTGCATGGAGTTGTTGTGACCCAAGGGCAGGATCTGGCACTGAGCCTTGTTGAACCCCATACAGTTGGCATCGGACCATGGTTCCAGCCTGTCCAGATCCCTCTGTAGAGCCTTCCTACCCTTAAGCAGATCAACACTTCTGCACAACTTGGTGTTGTCTACGAATTTACTGAGGATGCACTCAATCCCCGCGTCCAGATCATTGATAAAGATATTAAAGAGAACTGGCCCCAGTACTGAGCCCTGGGGAACACCATTAGTGATTGACCACCAACTGGATTTAACTCCGTCCACCACAACTTTTCGGGCCCAACCATCCAGCCAGTTTTTTATCCAGTGAAGCATATGCCCATCCAATCCATGAGCAGCCAGTTTCTATTTTGTTATTTAGAGTAATTGTAAATCATTACATTTTCTTTCACACTTCCATTTCTCTAGCATTGACCAGATAGCAAAGGCTATAACCCACAATTTGCAAGGTATATGGTGAAGTATAGATGACAACCCGTAGAGCCAGGTCATATTGCTCATCATGTGTCTGTCCTAGTTTCAGCTGAGATGATAGAGTTAATTTTCTTTCTGGCAGTTGGGGTAGTACCGTGTTTTGTATTTAGGATGAGAATAATGTTGATAACACACTGATGTTTTTAGTTGTTACCAAACAGTCAAGGACTTTTCAGCTTCTCATACTGGCCTGCCAATGAGAAGGAGGGGGGCACCCAAGAAGCTGGGAGGGAACATGGCCAGGACAGCTGACTCAAACTGGCCAAAGGGATATTCCATACCATATGATGTCATGCTCAGTATATAACTGGGGGGGTGGGCCAGGAGGCGGCCCAGCTCAAGAACTAGCTGAGCATTGGCTTCAGGTGGTGAGCAATTGTGCTGTGCATCACTTCCTTTGTATGTTCTTTTTTATTATTATTACTATTATTGTTGTTGTTGTTATCTTCTTTCTTTCATGTCCTATTAAACTGTCTTTATCTCACTCAATGAGTTTTACTTTTTTTTTTTCTTTTCAATTCTCTCCCCCATCCCACTGGTTGAGGGGAGGAAGTGAGCAAATGGCTGTGTGGTTGTTTTGGCTGCCTGCTGGGTTAAACCATGACATATGTCCTTCTAGTATATGCTCCTCTTCCATTGAAAATAATAATCTGTTGTTATTTCGTTAGGTCTGCTCAAATGATTCGGTGATTGCTTACCGTCTGTGAACACTTTCCACTGAGACTCCAGGATCTACATGGTCTCTAAATTAGCCATTCTAGTAGATATTTGTCTTATTTGCTACTTCTGCAGAAAAAAAATACAAATCTGAGAATATAAGAGGCAATAACAAATTCTTTTCTTGTTTTCTGTTATATGCAATGTAACAAATTCTCCAATCTAAAAGCAGCTGCTGTAACATTTTATACCACTTTCTACTAGGGCACTTTTCAGTTTACTAACTTCAATGTAAGACTTTGTTTTCAGTTTAATAATAGAAAATTGCCATGTGTTACATATAAATTTATTTCCCATTGTGTAAGAATTTTTATAAGTAAAAGTTATTGTCTTAGTGCAGCCATCTTCCTGCTGGAGGGATTCATGAGATTACATATTTCTGGTCCCTGTAGGCAAAATTATTAGCTCTCTGTCATCTTTAGTCACCTGATTTCTCACTACATAAATGTTCAGTACAGCTGTCAAAATAGGACCATTTTCCATATTTCTATGTTTACTTATAGTCTCTTGTCCCAGTTTTCTCAAGAATGTAAAATCATCCTATACTTCTTTATCTACTGAGTATTTCAAAGTCATCACAGGCTTTTAAACTGGACCACAGGCAAATGAGAGGTACCTGTTGCACAGAATGACCAAGTTAGTGGCATTCCTTGGAGGAATGATGCTTCATTTTGACTTAGGAAAGGAAAATATAACAAAGTATTCAATCTGCGTAGCAACCAAAATGACAACATGTTCCTTACCTTTATGTAAATGAAGAAACTCCTTAATTTTATATTCAGTGCTGTTCCCCTTTGCGTATCGGAAGTGCTTATTGTTTGAGAAAAATATTTTCTTTCAAAGGCACAAACTGTAGAGGACTTAGACAATTTGGCAGTATGTCTGGCAGCAGACAACATAATACCTATTGTTCTTAAACCTCTTTGAAATATGAATTAAATCCAGCAGAAAATTAGAAACCCAGCTGACTTCACTCATCATCAGTGGTTTCATATAACCAAGCAACAGTCAATGTCTGAATCCCACTCCTGGAAGGAAATACCAGTTACCAGTATATTACCTCAGGGCAATTCCTCTCCTAGGAAAATACAAAACTCCCCCAATTACAATGATGCAAGGTCACGGTGAGTGAAGTTACGAGTACAAATAAAGAAACTAACTCTTAACTAAAAGAGATGAGGTGGGAATAAAGAAACTAAGAGCAAGTGATGATTTCTCTGTTATGAGTACAAATTACACAGGTGCCTTACTTGCCTTTCTTCATTGGAAAGAAGAGGTGGAGGGTGAGCTGGGAGGGTTGGAAACTGCATGTCAACAGTAAATGAATTTTTGCCTAGAGTGTAGACAGTTTTGGCCAGGGCTCAACCAACACAATGACCTTTATGTCATCATTCCAGTTGGCTCAGATCAACTCTTGGGCTGCTCTAAACTGTATCAGAAGCTGGAGACTGTAGGTTTAGGGAAGCACTAAGTTTCTGCAAAGCCTCCTACATCCATGTTTGCTCTTTACCTCTTCAGCAATCCAGTTCGGTCTATACAAGCTTTTTTGTCTGCTCCTACAGTGCCTGTGACATGTTCAAGCAGGAGATGACAGCCATCACAGCAGCATGTACCATTTTGTGATGGAATCTGTGTTCACAGATCTTGGCAGTATATTACAGTCCCTCATCTGTTCAGTATTGAATTTGTGAAACATCATTGTTCAAATCCAGAGACATATTACATGACTCATACCACATGATACAGCAACTTTAGCATCCTACAGTAAGAGCTCCTCTGAGATAGTCCATGACATATTGCCCAGAACATTTACTAAGCTGTCAATAATCTGTATTTCACCATTGATTTTTTTTTTCCCAGCTTTTTCCTTCTGTGCCTTATATTTTTGGTAACCTAGGCCATTAACATATTACTGAACTTTATATTCAGAGGAGCCTTCAGTGCCCTGTCTTTAAATCCGGACAGGAGTAGAACTGATTGGCAATACAGTCCTAGTTACCCTGCCCTGCTATTGTGCAGCTGGCAAAGAACATGAAAGTTAACATCTAGCAGGATAACTCTGAGCCTTCTTTGCTGGAATTTATCAAAGACACCACTTTTTGGAGTGTAAGAGTCAGCCTTTCACAGAAATGAGTGCTTTCCAAATTATTTATATGCTAGTATAGCATTTTCAAATGGGTTAATGACAAGTTACCTCTTGCAGGACCTTCACCATAAGCTTTCTCTATGTTTCTGATTGCACAGCTCTGTTAATCAATTTTATGCAACTAATGTTCTTGATCTACTACCCAAATGTGCCCTAGAGAGTTCATATGATCTGCTGTAAGCCTGATAGTGTATTTCTTAAATTAGTTTGCCTGAGAGGGGAAAAAGATTAGGGCCCTGTAGACCCTTGAGTACCTACTTTTAGGTCTTTGCCAGAAGATGTATCTCTTTTATCTCTCTGGCAGAGAAAATTTCTCTCATTTTGTAACACTGGAGGTAATACTTCAAAGCTATCCACTACAAATTGAATGATGGAAATTTGAGCAGTATTTAGTTCATGGCAGTCCTGCTATTGGCTCTAGGGAGGAGAACAAATTCTGATATGATCATGGTGCAGCTTTTCTTTGCACTAAATCTGGGTCCACCTCAGAGGATGTGCTGATTTAGTTACTTCTACTATTATTACTTTTGGCATAATATGCAACAGGTTTTATCCCAGAATTCTTAGTGCTTTATCTCTGTTTTGAATTGTAGGCTTGCATGGAGGTGCAAAATACAAGCAGTCACAGGTATTTTCTATGATCGATAAGCTAGAGAGAGCTAATCATATGATGTGGTGCTTTCTGGAACCAAATCTCTCCTGCAGGATACCCCCAGTATTTTAAAGAAACTTTTCGCTAAATCTACACTAGCATAAAAAGATGCAAAAGAGAAGTGAGTATTTGACTGCATTTTTGCATAAGGTTCCTCATTATCTGGTTCATTTGCAGCTTAATACCTAAATTGTCTGCATAATAGCAAATATTTATATATTGCTCTACTTTTTTTTTTCCTGCAGAGTTTCTCTAAAAGTCTCTGCCACAGTTCTATTCATGTAAATGTCTCTACAGGCACTTTGGAGAAAACAATGCCCCTAAAACCAAACCAAAACAAAAAAACTCAGACCAAAAACTGTTTTCTCTGCCTCCATGACTTGAAAAGCTGAAGAATTTATCCCAAATATAAAGCGGTCAAAACCACATCTATAGTTTTAATTAAGTAGCTGTGTTGTGTTGTTTACAAATTTACCAACTGTAGAAACTGCAAGCATCCACTGTAGAAATAAATAAAATGCATTTTAAACCATATTTATAACTACCACAGAGTAAGTAAATTACTTGGTGAAGGCTGATACCTAGTTCTGTACAAGGACTTCAGGAGGACGCTGCAGCCAAAGTAGTTTTATTCAGTGCTATTGTAGACTGAAAAAAAAAAAAAAGTTTGTAAATTGAACCAGAACATTTTACCTACAGATCTGTTTATGTTTAAACTGTTTCTGTTCACTAGTAGCTATCAAAAATGGTTATGTCCTTCTACTTTTGAAGTTTAGTTTAGATTTTCATTACAAAATTGACTCTAATGCCTATGTTTAGTATCAGGAATTAAACAAAATTCAGTATGTTTAAAATCATATGAGATTAGATTAGATTACATGAGAGAAAAGTCCCAGGCTTAAAAGCTATTTATTCTCATTTAGGACCTTGTTTCCTTCACAAGTTTGCCTTATATGTTTATAGAATAGCTTTACTCTGAAATATGTTTTCATACCCCTATACTTCTGTGTTGGCACACAGGTTTTTATCCAGCATTATATGAGGGTTTCTGGCATGCAGTTGCAAGGTATCTTCATAGGTGTAGTTTTGTTCATTGAGACAACAGATCATATGTGGAAAGTAAAGCACAGTTTTGAAAAGAGGGAGGTTCTCCTAGTCCCAGTCAATAAGGGATCACATACCCTACATAAACTAGCCGTTCCTTTTCAGAACCCTAAATAAAGCTATCAATTCAATACTAAGAATGAATAAAAAGCAAGAAAGAAGAAAGGAAAGCAGAATACCCCAAATTTAACTTTTTTTGTCCTTGTCTCCATGGCAAGTTCTTTGACATTCTCAGATCTTCTTTGCATTTCCCTATCGGAACAGGCTTTGCTGTCTGCACCTGTATCTACACTAATGTACATCCACAAATGTTGCTAATTTACAGATGTACCGGGGTTTATTCCTTTACAATGGGTCTTATGAGACTGACACCGACTACCACAGTTCACGCTGAGCCAGGGCAAACAGCAGACAGGGGCCATGGGGTGGATCCTTCTCTCATCCCATCCAACACTGGATGACTTGCAGTACTTCCTAACCTAGCTTCGTGGCTTGGCATGTTTGGGCACCTCAGTCATTTGTCCTAATTCTTCAGTCCTAACACTGGCTCTGGCATCATGCTTCATATTTTGGGTAATCCAAAAAAAAAAAAAGCTTTCTAGTATCAAGGCTACTTTGAAGACAACTAGTTGTGGAAATCTTCACTGAAAATCTAGCCACCTGGAAACACACTGTCTTGTTACTAGCTTTCAGGCTCTTCCCTGATGCATTTTATGTACCTTCCTACAAAGGCTCTTAAGGCTTTCCATGCTTCACCCTCATGTTTTCTTAAAACTCTCTTCAAAAGGAAAAGGTATAGGAACTTACTTTAGAATTTAAGATTAAAGCCATGTCTGCTCCACTGTGCCCGGATCTGGCTTCTTTGAGAAGGCACCAGCAGGATATCCCTTCTAGTGCACTGAGGCGGTGAAAAACATAAACGTGGAGCATGATGTTTTATTCTGTTGCATGCAAGTTCTCATGGCACACTCATTACTGCAATATCTACACCTTGGAATAGTGCATTTAATGTGGTGAGTGCACATCAGTCATCCTGGGCTGCTTATCTTTGCATCTTCTCCCTCAAGGGACAAAAATCTAGAAGGAAGTGTCTTTTTTCGATTAGCTTTGGGAAGGTGGGAAAAGCTGTCTCTTTTCTTTTAACATACATACTGTAGTGTGTGTAAGAGAGGGCAGAACAGCAGTTCACTTGAGGCAAAAAAATGGTGACATGTATGATGGCCTTTAGATTTGGGGAAATTTAATATAGATTCTCTGATTTGACCCCAAATAAATGTAATTTTGTCTCTCAAACAATATCTTTTCTCTTTATACAAACTGTTCTGGTGTGTCAGAGGCTTCATCTTACAGCATTAAACTTTTCCTGGGTGAAGCTCACTTTAAACCTGAAAAACTGGCCCCAAACTTTCCATTGGCTTTGAAATGCTCTAGAAAATCAGCACAGAGAGATGAGGGTGCCCACAGGTGCTGTGGCTGCTGGGGAAATGCACTCAGCACTGGTTAAGGAACTTCAGCCCCAGCTAAATGGTATTCACATCATCAAGGCCAGGCTTCTCAGAGAGCCAGGGTGGTCCAAGGTAATGTGCAGAGAGTTGAGCAAACATGATGGAAAGCCATCATGGATGAATATGGTGAACCTGACTGAGCCTGAGCACAAAAAGGAAGCAGACAGACAGGAGCAGGGACAGGCCAATTGGGAGGATACAGAAACATTGGCTGTGCATGTAGGGATGGAGTAATGAATGCTAAAGCTCAGCTGAAGTTGAAGCTAGCTAGGGAGGTAGAGAACAACAGAAAAGGTTTCCTCCATAAGTACGCTGACAGCAAAAGGAAGGCTAAGGAGAGTGTGGCCCCATTGCTCAGTGGGCTCGGGAACCTTGTGACAAGGTAAAGGGGCACCTTTATGCCTTTTTAGCCTCAGTTTTCACTTGCTCCTAGGCCTTGCAGGTTCCTGAGTCTGCTGGCAGAGTTGGTGGGAGTGAAACCATAGTCAGAGGAGGCAAGCACAGAGTTAGGGATCACTTAACCACTTGGATGTGCACAAGACCATGAGACCAGCTGGGATGCATCCAAGGGTGCCAGAGGAGCTGTCTGATGTCATTGTGAGGGTAATCTACATAATTTCCAAAAGGTCATGGCACCTGGGAGAGGCTCCTCAGGACTGGAAAAAGGCAACATCACACTCATCCTTGAGAAGGGCAAGAAGGAGGATGCAGGGAGTTGCAGGCTAGTCAACCTCTGGGAAAGTGATGGAGCAGGTTGTTTTAGAAACTGTTTCCAAACACATGAAGGACGAGAAGGGGTCTGGGAGCAGCAAACATGGGTTTGCCAAGGGCAAATCATGCCTGGCCAGTCTCACTGCATGATGACATGCTCGGGACAAGAGGAAGGCAGTGAATGTCTTTAGCTAAGTCTTTGACACAGTCTCCAATAGTTTCCTCATCACTGAACCGGTGAGATATGGGCTATACAAATGGATAATAAGGTAGGTGAAAAATTGTCAAAACTGCCAGGCTCAAAGTTGGAATCAGGGGTGCAAAGTCCAGCTGGTGGCCAGCTGGGGTCTACAGTTCAAGATCATCATTAACAATCTGGATGATAGGACTATGTGCACTTGCAGTAAGGTTGGATGAGAAGGTCAATATGCTGGAGAGAGGGGCTGCTGTCTGGAGTGACATGAAGAAGCTGAAAAATGGGCTGACAGGAACCTCATGAAGTTCAACAAAAGCAAGTGTAAAGTCTGACTTGGGCTGACTGGGACGCAGCTCCACAGAACACTCTTCAGTGGAAGTTTAGGTAACAGGTTTCAGGTTCAGCAAAGGATTCCAAGAGCTTTTTGAACCGTAGGCTGTGGGCCAATCAGTGTACGAAAGCTGGCCTGAGATTCACCAGGAGAGTGGTTTTGGGACGTGTTCATTATCAGATATTGATTATTCAGGATTTAGGCTTTCACTGGCTTACATGAACCTAACAAGTACCTAGATGAATAGGAGAAGTCTACCTCATGCTTCTCAGGACAAAGGAACCACAGCCTATGTCTTCTTATTAATATCTCTATGCTGCGTGTTTAGAAAGATAAAGGAAAGTTTGCAGACAAATGCCA
This sequence comes from Balearica regulorum gibbericeps, assembly GCF_011004875.1. Classification (NCBI taxonomy): domain Eukaryota; kingdom Metazoa; phylum Chordata; class Aves; order Gruiformes; family Gruidae; genus Balearica; species Balearica regulorum. The sequence continues at coordinate 58,860,232 of NC_046186.1, forward strand.
TGCCCACTTCCAAGCTCTTTTAGTGTTCTTTCCCAGACATATCTCTCTGCTCTCTTCCAGTCAGTGTTGCTAGAACCTGACCAGTACTTTCCCCTATAGAGAAACACAAAAACTCTATACTCTGATCTTAAAGCTAATCAAGCTTATTCAAACCTACCCCAAATATCTACAATATTTACAGAGCTCTCAAGAAAACAGTCAGGGCTGGGGCCATCACCGTGCCATGCACCCTCTCTCTGCAGGACAAAGGTGCTCTCCAGCCAGCACTGGAGAGGAGCAGAGAGCACTTTGATTCTCCTTAACTGAGTCCCTATCTCCAACTAACCTACTCCATTCCCCCTCTCACTATGAAGTAGAGAGTAAGGAGAAAAACTATTTACTTTTTTCTCTTCATTATGAGCATGCTTAACAGTTGTTTCTCTGCATCACCTGCACTGCTCCCATAACCTGCCGGGTTTTGAGGTGTTGATGTTCCAGCAGGACAGCAGTGAGTTAAAGATTCCTGCTGAGCAGACAGAAGTTCCTTCTCATTGCTGTTGTCTGTGCCTAAGAAGGCATAGGACTGCACAATCTATCTCCTTCTTTTGCAAAAGCTGTGCACTGGTGGGAGAAGCAGGGGACAGAGGAAAGGTGAAATGAAAAGATGAGAGAAGAGAGGTAAATGGTGAGAGGAAAAACATGGTAAGAAGAGCTTTATATAACCTTTGGACTTGTTGCAGCCAAGTCACATTTTTTACAGTTGTAAGCTTTTTTCAGAAAAAGCTCCCACAAGAAAGGGATTTTAACTTCTAAAAAAAAAAAATGCTTTCATTATTACTATTTATTGTTACATTCTGATAATTTCCAGGATTTCTGACAACATTCCAGTTTCTGTGGAGCCATAGAAATCCATGTAAGACATTAATAGAACAAGAAGTACATATAAGAAATTAATAAAACACTTGCTGTTTTGTCTTTCGTTTCTTTTGATAAAAGAGGTCATTAGCATCTTTCCGCTAAATAGCTTCCACCCAGGTCCTGTGTATGAGAGCACACATCAGCCGCATCTCCGTGTGAGACTGATGCATTCATCAAAATCCCCAAAGCAGGCACAGTGCACCATGGGCTGGTGCTGCAGACCTCCAAGCCTGCTTAGTGAAAATTCTTGAACAGTAAGTGGGCATTACAATACTGTCTGTTACATCTTAAAGGAAAAAGGCCTGATCCTATTAAAAAAAAAAGAAAAAAAAAGAACGCCTCCCCCTATTTCAATTAGTGAAACATTATGTAAAGACAGAGTCCCAGATTAAAAATGGCACATTTAAAATAGTTCTTCAATGCTTATGATCTGAAGACCTGTATCCTCCAGAAAGCCACTAACATGCAGAAAAACTGCTTATACCTCAACACTTCTGTGACAGAGCCTCTCAAAATCAACCTCCTCTCCTCTCTCCTTTAGTCCTCTCTTTCCTCTATAACATCTGGGATTTTGTATAGAAATAAAAGCACAGCCATGCTGGATTTTCTTTCCTCCCCCTCTATTTTTCTTTTTGATATGGGCTAAAAGATTGAGAAAGTTTGCTATTTCTTGATCTAGAGCTTTAAGCTTAAGAGAGTGAAGCAGAAGGGAACTGGAAGCCCCAGTGAGCACAGATCACCTTATGTAGTCTATGTGTTCGAAGAAAAAAGCAAAGCTGGAGCGCAAGAACAGTATGGCGTGCTCTCCCTGTTTGCTCTATAATATCCCAGATTTACTAACAGCACAAAGACAAAGCAGTACCGTATTATTTATAATGTCATTTCTCAAGAATGCAATGTCCCACCCTCTCCCACTCTCAGCTTTAAACTCATTTGATGAACACCAGTTTTCCAGTAAAGACAACATGGTATTTGGCCAGAGTGGTGGAATAAGAAACATGATTCTTTTCATGTTGGACACTTGCATAGTATTTCTCAACATCCAAAGCTGGGTTTATGCAGGATTACAGCAATCCTTATATTATTTATGAAAGATGACAGCATGTCGTGTGATAATGTTTAGGTTAGTCATCATGCAACCTATAATAGCCTACGTGGAGGGAAATATGAAATTTTACTTAGTAAAGTGAAACCTTTAATTAATTTCATCTGTCCAACAGTTGCTTTTTTTTTTTTTTTTTTTAACCCAAGCAGTAAATATCTTCCAACAGATTCACAGAGCAGAGACTTGTCTTACAGTGACAGCTAAGAAAAATGCTTATTAATGCTCTGAGCCTGCCATGTACGGCTGACACAGCCAGGTTTGTCACGCTGTTGATCTCAGATCTGCGTGAGAAAAACAGATTGCACACAACCCTTCGCAGCATCTCCAAGCCTGAGAAGGCTTGCATGGTCTATGCTGGAAAATGGTGTCCTTCTCTGCAAGAGGAAAGGAGAAAACTCTCAGCCCATCACCATCCTCTCCTTATGTATTGCTGCTACCTTCTCCAGGGTGGGTGAGACATCCTTCCAGGCAGAGATGAGGCAAGAGCAGGGAAAACCACACATGAGACCTGTTGAGATTAACATTTCCAAAAAGTCTCCAGCCGACCCTCTGGGTGCCATCAATAATGTTAATCGTGGATGATCTAAAGGCAGCGATATGAGGCATAGATGGTTTTTATTGCAGTACAACTATAAATAATTACATACAACATAATAAATGAGCCTGTCAAAACCAGCTGGCATAAAGTTAGACCTACTAATCTGATCTGACTGCCAAAATCAGCATGCAAGCAAATCTGCATCTGTGAGCTGAGTGCCCAAGGTGTTTAGGGGGCATGTTGTGCATGCCCGTGTCAGCTACCCAGAGCAAAGACGCTGCCTGGAGGTGCCCCATGGTGGCAGATGGATGTCCCATAGGACAGAGGAGCGTGAAAGTCCTTGCTGCCGCACACCAGCATGTGCCATAAGTACAGCCAATCACTAGTTTTTATTTTATTTTTTTGAGATAGGATTAAATACTCCAGGAAAAGCTGGCTCTCCAGTAAAAGCTTTTTCTTGTATGTACATACACCACTTTTTACCTACATGAACTGTATTAATAAAACGTCTCCGGTTGTGTGAAAATTTACTCAGAGCCAGGAAGTTAAAACTACACCCTTAACTCAGAGGCTTGAGCGATTATAAAACATGGCTTTTCCTCTCCTTTCATTGTGCTAAAAAAAAAAAAAAAAAAAAAGGAAATTAATCTGCAGCTGACCAAAACACACAAAAATGTTTCATAAAAAACCTGGCATTTTTAGAAGATGACTATTGGCCACACATTGGTGATATTATTGAAGTTTTCCCTTTAAGACCAGAGATTTAATCTAAGTATTATTAACAGTTAAATAATTTGCCAATTTTTTTTTCCTTACTAAGCCTTCTTTTTTTTAAAGATGGTTATTGGTTTGTTTCCTTTTAAATTGTTTTTCAATGTGATTTTTAATGAAATTTCAATAAAAATATCTCTTTTAAAAGTCAAATACTTTTTTCGGAAATGAAAAATAGCTGTGAACAGAGACCTTACAAATTCAAATCAGCCTCAATGCTTTCTATGCTACATTCTCCTATTTTTGGCTGACTCTCCATTTCACTGAATCTAAAAAAAAAAAACCCCAGTAAAATATATATTTGCTGTGTATGCACACATGCACAAGTGTAAAAACACACACAAATCCACTAACACATATACATACATACTATTTGGCCGAGGCCAATTTGGAAAAACAAAAAAAGTTGCTAATGCCTGAAAACAGGGATCTCTGGTGGGAATAACTGTGCAGCTACAGTGCAGCTATCAGTGCTACCAGGAGTTTGCCCTCTCCATCTATTTGTGCTTAACATTCATGGGGGTTTAGGGATGTGTTGTAATCATAATCTGTCAGATCGAGAAGAGAGGCTTTGGGCAAGTGGAGGGTGTCCCTGCCCATGGCAGGGGGGCTGGAACTAGATGATCTTTGAGGTCCCTTCCAACCCAAACCATTCTGTGATTCTATGATTCTGTGATTCTATGATTCTATGATTCTATTTCTTGATAATCTCTTCCTGCTGTAAGGGGATGCATTCACTTTTTTACTGTGCAGTTGGATGGGTTTTTAAGAGGATCCTCTACCCTGTGGCAAGACCAGAGCTAAAATAGCTGATGAGTATTTCAATGTTTTAGTTTTTGTTGATGTTTACACACCCTTGTCTCCCTCTATCTCTGTTACATGAGGACAATAAAGAAAAGGGGGTATTATCCTTGCACGTACTGATACAACATAAATATTTTGAACTTTATCATGCAGATAAGGAAAAATGACCCTGTTTCCACCTCCCTTTTTACATCAAATTTTGCCAACAGCAACTTAATTTAGCTATCGTCAAGCACGCTTCATAAAAAAATGCGTGTACTCTGAGGGTGGGTTATGCCTGAGTGAAGTTAAAGTCAGAGCAAAAGAGCGACAGAATGGATGTGGGCACAGCTAAGGAAGCTGTGAAACTGTCACCCAATGCCTTTCAAGGATCTTTGCGCTTGTGGTCTAATCTTTGTTGCAGAAAGGCCTCCAGCCTCGACTTTAAAGACGTCAGGAGACGGGTCGGAGCACCGCATCTCTTGCTCTTCTCCCTCCCCGCTGGCGGCGGGTGCCCGCGGGCACTGGGCTGCGGTGCGTGCCGTGGGACAGCACGCCTCTCCACGCTCGCCAGCTCTCCCCACGGCCCAGTGCCGATAAATACGCCAATAAATCTGCCGCCCGCTCACGCAGGGCTGCGGGCTGGCACCCACCTCCTCCCTGCCCATGCTACGCGCTCCTAATCAGTCTTCCTGCAGGAGCAACAATACCGGATCAGACGGCGGCACATTTTTGTGCTGAGTACCTGCCTTAGCGGAGGCCTTTTCTTTTGAATTGCAGCCTGCAGCCAGCTGGACAGGGTGGCAAAGGGGCTGTCGGCGCTGGGTAGGAAAGCCTGGGAGGAAGGCAGCCCCGTGCGGAGAATGGCAGGAAAGCGGCTCCGCTTCCCGGTGGCTCTATCTGCTGGGAGGCAGTGCGGCGCCTGGAGCCTGCCTGCCCTTCAGGCGCGTCCCGGGATTTCCGAGTCGCAGCCGCGGCTCCTGCTAACAGCCAAATATTTCACTCTCGAGACATACTACACTTCCTGATATAGGATGCACTTGCATGTCTCCCGGTGACCTTAAACACTAATAAAGGACTCATAGTATGACCTAGACGGGCCTCGAGAGCCAGCCGTAGTGCGAGCGATTGAAGGGGAGGTTGAACGGGTGGGTGAGCTTGTCTGCTCTTGGTTCGGCAGCTTTCGTGTCGCGTCCCTTTCCTTTTGATTACGCGGAGGAAGAGATTTTAAAATACATTCGTGTTGCCCTTTTGCCAGCAGCAAAAGTTAATCCTCCGTGCTGGGAGAGAAAATCTAAGTGTGCTGACAGTCGGGGCTGAGCAGCAGCTCCCGTAGCCTCGCTCTTGCTCCCCCCAACTGCGTCCTACCGAGGCAAACAGCAACGCCGCGCAAACGCCAATCCTCCTACACAGTCATTAATTCCCACTGCCTGCGCAGGCAAGAAACGATTGTGCACGTGTATCGTGGACCTTTTAAGGCCACTTTGCAGTTATAAACCAAACAGAGATAACCAGCTCCTATCCAAATCACAGATTGAAGAAATGGTGGGGTTCTCGATGTTGTTGGACCAGATTTTCATCTGCTGACAGCAGACTTATCTGCATTCAAAACAGCAGAGGACTTAGCCCTTTTGGTGTAAGGAAACACAGCAGCTATCGTTTGCTGCTTCCTGCCACACGTTGAGTTTTGTACTGCCTTGGCCCTACAGGCTAAGCAAGAATCAGCAGAAAGAGGCTAATTTTGGATCATGCTGGCAATCCAGCTATATCAACCATAAAATGTGCTCAGACTTGCTAAGTAATGAGTGAATGATGACTTTGTTACCAGCAAAACGGTCAGTGTTACAGAGATCAAATGCAAGTGGAGAAGAAACAAGACCACCGGGGAAAAGAGGCAGACTTCCTCATCAGCAGAGAACTGTTTTAACTGCTTTAATAGCTCTAAAAATACTTAATTTGATCATGAACCTATGTTATTTAGATCTGTTTATTTGTAAAAGGAAGGATAACAGTCTGTCTTCAACTCTATATTACATAAGATCAGCTGACATTTGCTATGATATCATAGACCAACAAAATGAAATAACTTGCAGAGAAAATATTGACTTTCTTTGTCTGAAATGAAGCCAGCAGACAGAAGAGAGATGAATATGGAATAAGAGAAAATATTAGAGCAGTCATACCCAGACTAAATTTAGATACAAGTGATGCATGACCTAATTCAGGAGAGCTCAAGAAAAAAAATCTTAGGCATTATTATCATTAATAAAAAAGCTTTAAGTTGCAGAAACCAATCCTTAGCAAATGAACAATGCAGTGAGACAATCTCACAGCTGATGAAAACTTAAGTGCACCATGATCTCATCGTCCTCTGATACTTTCACATAACTCCCACTGATTTTGACAGGAGCTATGCACACGTGTCGGAGGGGAGGCCTTTAGTTGCACAGAGAAACAGGGGGCAGAACCTGTACACATGGCGATTCTTAACGCTCACTGTCACTGCACAGCCCAGCAACTCAAAGCACCAAAGATCTGCTCTCAGCTAAGACCCTAATCAAGTAACCTCACATCTGACATGCCCTTGGAGTATCAGTCTCCTTTCAAGACTCTTTCCCAGGATCTGACTGACAAGGGCAATTAATCAGGGTGGCGCCCACTGTAGCCAACAATGTGACACCAGTGCAAAGTTGGTGAGAAGTCCACACCAGACCTCTTTTTCTGCATCAACTTTATTCTTGACATAGTGCTGTTGCTCACTTACCACCTCATTTTTTTAAATAAATGTACATTTTTGAAACTGTTGGTGGGATGCGTTTCTCAGTTTGATTCAACTCAATAGACTTCAACTGCAGTTTCTACAAAATCCTATTCACTCATTCCACTTCTGTACAAAGACAATAAAGCAATATTTCTGTCTGTCCAAAATTTCGTTTGTACATTCAGAACAGTCCCCTGTATGACTCTTCTAGGGTCTGATGTGTCCACTTTATTATTTTAATTCACCATCGTGGCTATGGAAAATTCTTCTCCCGACATTTTCCCAAATTCTTCATTTTTAATCTGTCTAAATAACATTGCATTATCTCCCCCTGATCCTAGACTTGGAGGGGATGAAATGCTATATCTCCCATGTGCTCTAGGGTTTTAGGATGGCAGAAGTTGGAAGAAAATGGAAGTTTTGAACATTAATCTTTCTTTAATATTTGTGGGAATTGATTCATTACACTACATCTTAACTCCTGAGGTTACACTTCTGTTCAGAAATGATGTCAGATCAAGAACTGTGTTGAGGATCTGATTCATTCAGTGTCTGACCTGTACGAAGTAAAATTAGAGTTAAAAGACTTTGGAGACCTTGCCACTTCTTAGAGAATCCTGGATTTTTGTGTTATTTCTGGTTTTATAGCATCTTATAAAGCAATACTTCTGTCTCCTGTTAATGCCTTACCAGGTCTATGCAAGCATGATTGTCCAAAGTCCCCCTCCAATGCTGCAGGTCTCTCCACTCCTCATTTCTCCCCATTGCCTTTTGTCTGCTGTTTCTGTCATGGTTTTTTGCACAGCGTTTCAGTTTCTTTAAATGCACCACTACTGGAGCCTCAGCTGATCTCAATTTGTATGTCACACAAGAAAAAAAAAAAAAGAAAAAAAAAAACAGTCTGAAATACCATTTGCTTTTTACTGTCTAAAATGCACCATAAGTTCACCTCATGTCATGTGCGTGTTTCCATTCTCCTTCGCATCAATTTTTCCATGGAAACTTGCACCAGCGTCATATAGGATAGTAACGCCCTGTGCCTGGGCTGCCCATGCGTGAGAGGAGGAGGGGGTTGCTGGGAAGGTAGGTGTGACAGACAGACAAACGGCCTGCAGCTCTTCAGCACATGTGTTTCTCAAGCTCCAGTTGTGAGCTGACATGTTTACATTTCAAACCACTCACAGATTGCAGTGGGTGCAAACAGGCATCTTCAATTATTTGTGTGGCCTCTTCCCCATAAATAAAATATTAAGAAAGAAAGAAAACAGCCTTCTAGCCTGTTTACTGCTGGGATTTATCCCATCTTTATGTACTCAAGCAGAGTAACTACAAGGGACACCTTGGCTGTCATGGAAATAAAAAGTTACAACAAATCAGCCCAGACAACAGTCAGGTAGCTGCGCTCCCCCTGGGGCCAGGAGAAAGAGCCCCAACGAAGGGATGGCTCTGCAGCAGAGCGAACGGGGCTGAGGCAGCCACCAGCTCCCTGTGTTGGGGTGACACCGTGATGACGTACAGAAGCATGCCCGCGTGAAACTCCAAATCAGTGCCAAGGGAACTTCTTTTGGGCCATAATGCACATTTGTTTGTTCAGTCAGGCGTTTGTCCATGATGGTAACTCAGCACACAAAAAAAAAAAAAGTGCAGCAGTTATGTCCTATGTGAATCTCATGTGGATTTAGAAATAGCTTCAGTCTAGGTAGATTTAAGGTGGCATTTTTGAAAGCACCTGTTTCTCAAAGCGGCTTTAGTGCCTGCCTCCCTCCAGCTTTCAGTGAGGTTTATCCAAGCTGGCAATTACAGCACTTCACATGCGGCTGGGCTTCACACTTCTTAATTCACAGATATTATCCCCACAATAGACATTCTTGTTTGGCATATGGCAATGTCGATACGAACATGTGGTCGTGGGCCCCGTGCAGGGCGCAACACAATTCCTATGTCTTTGCCCAGCTCACAGGTGAAAACAGCATTTCAGTTCCTGCTGGGCGTATTAGCAGAGTGCAGGGATAATTTTTGCCAGTTCCCTTTAAATTTTGAACTTTTATAAACTAATGAAAAAGAAATTCATGGGCAAATAAACTAATGAGAGCAGAGAAAATCCATAAATTCAGGAAGATCAATCTCCTGCAATAATCTGTGGACAGAGTGGTTAAACAATATTTAGATATTTTTTCTTTTTTAGTATTCCCTACAAGTTGTATTAATCCTGCCTTCAAGAACTGGTGCCCTTGCTTAATCAGACTTACAATAAGCCTAATATTTAAGTTCTCAAGAACAATTCGAGATTTCCTTCCAGTGAACATTAGAAAATGATACCGTGATTAGCCATGATATCTCTCTGACTGAGACTGCTAAACAAAACAAGAGCCTGGCACAGCTATTTGATTTGGGAAGAAAGAGAAGCAAGAGTAATGACACCCAGTTTCCAGGTTTTTATTAGAGGAAATGTTTTTGATACAGAAGTCCCATCCCAGATATATTTAAGTTCACATACTAAATAACATAAGCTCTTTCTAAAACGTAGAAAAGTTCATAAAAGCTAATTAATTTTTTTTCTTACAGCCCTCTATTCACTTTTTTCTTTATGCAGCCCCCAAGATTTAAAAGAATTATGACATAAAAGATAACCAAAGGGTCAATCCTGCCCAAAGATATAGTAGTCAGTTAATTTTGCCCAGCTTTACCTTTGAACCATAAGGACTTTGTTAGCATAAAAAGAGACAACTTTATTTTTCTGAGGAATATGAAGCCACTAGAGCTCTTGAAGAATAAACAAAATCTTTTCCTGCATTGTGCCATACAGTCTTAGAAAAATAGTGAACTGACTTTCTTCTCACGTTTTTTACCACAAGTGATGCACAAGGCAGAAAAAAAATGCTGAATACATTCTGAAATTCTAGGTTGAACCGGCAAAAGTTAGAAAAAACTTGCAGATTTAACCACTGTGATACTGAAACAAGTGACAGAAACAGAACAGAGCTATGCAACTTTATATTTTTGTTTTCCATGGTTCAGTTTAATCCCTCTTAAGAAGAGAAGAATAGACCTAGCACTGACCAGAAGGCTGTTTCTTTTTCTTCATGCCACAGAAATTCAAATTTCAAATTGCTTTTTACTCTGGTCTGAAAGTGTTTTAAAAGTAAACATCTGTCTTTCATTGGCTGGATGGCAATTAAAGAAAATCTATCATTAACCCCCCAAGTACTTCTGCAGATTCTGGGTCACTGGAAGCAAACGATGCTTGGGGCTCTCGGGGGTCCTTGGGTGCAGAGGAATCCAGTGCATCTACACCTCGTTCGGTGAGGAAGGGAATCTGGCGTCAGAGTGCCTTTCTGCAATATAGCTGGGAGACAGAAAAAAAGTCAGAAACGGATCCTAAAACAAAACATCACCTACAGTATATGTCTGTTCCTACATGTGTTCCCAATAGTGCCCTGAAGACAGATGCGTATTTGTTTTTAAAAAAATGAGAAAGAGTAGCATCTATTACAAGTGAACAAAAAATGTACTTTATTGCATTTTCATGTGTAAAAACACATTCAGTCCTTCCTGTCATTTGCCTTCTCTCATGTTTAGCACCCAGGGCTATCTACTGTTCTCTTCTGAAGCAGCCTTACGAGTTCACCTTCTAGCAAATACTTGAGCACACTCAAGGTGCAGGTACTTGGATCTCTGGGACATGATCCAATCTGTTAAGCGAGAAGAAAATGCATTTCCTCCTTTCTTTGACATGTCACCTAATATATTTCAGGAATATGAAAGGCAGAAGAGAGGAGTCAGCCTGAAATCCCACGCCTCACTCAGTGCCTCCAAAGAGGCATTTCCACGTGCTTGGTGTGAGCACATTTCTTCAGAGCAGAAACTGAGTTTTATCCCAGCCCAAACTGGCTACCCCAGGATGTGGAATATCCAGACTTGACGGCCTCAGGAAATTTAAACTATTACTTGCCAAATGACTGCATAGCCACTAGGGCAGTCCTAGTCCATTCCGGCATTTTTCAGCTAGGACAGCAAGATGCCTTTGACCAGGGCATAAGCCAAAAGTGATGGTGGTTAGGTTTAGGGAGACCCAAGTGCTGCCACCCACTGCTAGGACATCCCATGTGTTGCATCCAGCATTTAACACAATTCATAAGCATTCAGGGGACAAAACCCTAAATATCTTCCAACCTACTCTGTTTTGGTTTACAGGGATTATTGTGCCACGCGTATTACCATGGCATCCTAGCAGTGCATTCCCAGTGGTGCACAAAGCAGCCTACATCTAGACCTAGTTTTTAAAAAGAGGATTTTAGTTCACAAGTCAACTAGACGCTTTTGAAAATGTTACTCCCAGTCAGACTAAGCTCCTTGGGTTTCCCCCAGTGAAGCAGTTGGGATGCCTGGGACCCACCAGCACAGAAGCGGTTAATTTCTATGAAGACTCCGAGAAAGAAAAACAGTCTAAGAACAGCCTTGTGTTGGGAGGAGGGCTAGAAAACGAGGCTGTTGCTGTTGTTTTCATTGTGTGCACTCTAATCAGAGAGAGTAAGAACAATAATGCATGTAATGCTGATTTTGGACCGTTTCCATGCAGCTTTTCCCAGGCTAGGCAGCCTTGGGAACCACTGATAGTGTGGCACACCAGGGGCACAGCCTCAATCACCAAGCACAGGGCAGGGCAGCCTTTTCTGCGGATAAAATATGTGAGGGATGACAAGAATCTTCCCAGCATGGGAAGTGGCAATAACAAAAAAAAAAATATACAAGGGGCTGAAGCTGAGTGCAACATCCACTGCAGAGCGTGCCTGCAGGCAACACTCAGATTTGAAAGGTAGACTGCTATTTTTCATTTCCTCCCCCATTTTGTGTTTGTTTGTTTGTTTGTTTGTTTGTTTTCCCTTCTTTCATTAGATGCCCCCCTCCCCCTCTCAGCACCACTTTGAAGCCAAGATGAAAGAAACGTTGTGGCTGCTGGCACGGAGCACACACAGGGAGACCGACTGAAGTGTGCTTTAGTTTAAGATGCCATGGCTTTTTTTTTTTTTCCTAAGTAGGGGAGGGATAGGGGGGAGGGGAGAAGAGGAGAAGAAAGTTATTCAGCTAAAAACAATATATTACACTTCATTGAAAAGCATATTGTACAGCTCTGATTGAAACATGGTCCTAATTTTTCAAAGCTTTGCTCTTCAAGGACAGAGGGTTTGGGGTAGCTAAGATGTGGCGTCCTCCCAGACAGCAACTGCCCATATTTTATTCATAAAACCTGTCACATCAGTGTATGATGAGAATTGACACAATAAGCTGTAGCTTCATGACCTGTTTTGAATAAGTCGGTCAAATCAATGATGTTTGTCCCTTAGTAGCAGAAATGTATATAGCCACTGCAGGGTGGAAAAAAGTCACTTGCCACCATTTTTGTTCCTAAAACAAAGAGATGCTTTTGAACAGTAACAATAAAAGGATCAACTTCTTTTCTTTTCTTTTCTTTTCTTTTCTTTTCTTTTCTTTTCTTTTCTTTTCTTTTCTTTTCTTTTCTTTTCTTTTCTTTTCTTTTCTTTTCTTTTCTTTTCTTTTCTTTTCTTTTCTTTTCTTTTCTTTTCTTTTCTTTTCTTTTCTTTTCTTTTCTCTTTTCTTTTCTTTTCTTTTCTTTTCTTTTCTTTTCTTTTCTTTTCTTTTCTTTTCTTTTCTTTTCTTTTCTTTTCTTTTCTTTTCTTTTCTTTTCTTTTCTTTTCTTTCTCTAGGCAATGGATTTCTTTTGACACCCACTTTTAAAAAAAGAAAAATCTGGCAGGGTTAGGGGTAGAATTCACACACCTCTGCCTTAACATTGTAAATACTGAAAGAAGCAATTAACTTTGAGTGGCTGAAGAATTCAGATCTTTGGGGAAACCCTGGTGCCAGTGACATCAGCAAGGGATGTGTCGATGACTTCAGCATATCAAGGAGTTCAAATCCCACCGAGTTCATTATGTGCCATCCTAGCCTGCAAGAACAAGGCCTTTCCACCAACCCAGACTTGCTCCGATGCTGGGAAAGTTGTGAAAAGACTCTATAAAATCCAGGGGAAAAGGAAGGTCACCATGGATGGTTGCAATATTTTCTCCTGCCTTCAGCTTCCAGCCCTTGCCCCTATAAAAGTGTCATTCACCACTAGAATTTCATGCTTATTTAATATCTGTTAGTCACTGTTAAACTGCCAACAGCTAGCTAAATTCACACTAATGTTCTTTTAAATATGCAGCAGTCCTACCATTACAATCATTATGGAATTAAACTGTAGAATTAAACTCTCAGGTCAAATACCTTAACATATATCTAAAACAGCATTAATTAGCATGTCCAAGGATTTTTTGGAAGCCCTTGAAGAGAGCAATTACAACAATTGGTGAATATCCTTTGAAGGGTGGATTGCATGCAGCTTAGCAAGTTAGAACTTCTGACTATTAATTTATTTTGAACTAATTCTGACCCTGCTTCTGTCTGCTAACTGCAAGCCAATTTTCAAAGACCAAGTGTACTGATGTGCAAAGTAAGCCAAGTTTGCTGGAGAAAAGAGAGCAGTAAGCCAGCTTTCAAAGGGATGGGGCTGGTTCAGTATCAGGGATCAACAGAGAAGCAAAAGAATCACAAAATAGATGCTATCACGACCTGTTATACAGAAAAATAAATTTATAGCAATATGTTTTGTATATGGACCAATCCAGGGTCCATGTTAGGAAACAGCATGGCCATTGTAAGAGTTTCTTGTTGCACCAGTAACAGAGAGGATTTGTTTCAAACTAAGCCGCTTCCAAGCAAATAGCAAGTGAGGGAACAGACCCATTTGCAATTGTGGCATCGCAAGAGAATCATGAGCAGACCTTTAAACAACAGACAGATTATAGGGCTTGAAGAGGTTTTCTGATTTGACCTCAAGGAAGGACCAGTTATATCTAAACTATTCCAGGCATGTTTATGGAATCTCCTCTTTAAGATCTAAAATGATAGAGATTCCTCAGTTTCCCCAGGTAACATAATTCAGTGAGTAACTAGCTGCACATTAAAAATAATTCCTAAAATATTCCCCAGTCTCCTTTATTACGGTTTGGTATGCATGCATCCCATTCTTCTGGAAGGCAAAACGCATTACACATTAGCATTTTCATTAGGGCTGCCTTTATCCTTATCATCAATAGGTCTGGTCAGGCCCATCTTTCCTCCTAATGGCTCCGGGATGCTGCAATTAAAGCTGTAATATGCTCCAACTCTTTTATTTGTTGCATTTTGTCCAGCCAAATTCTAATTGTAGGACTCCCTTTTGTGAGTACCATGATACACTTCCTATTGCCATTGTTTTAAAAACACAGGCCCTTTCAGAAGCCTAAGTAGGAGGGGATGAGGAAATGTCCAACATTTAAATCAATTGCAGTAACCGGGTGCCAAGACATTGGGCAATGAACTTTGCATATCAGACGACCACATGGACCTCCCTCAGTCTGTATCGACAGGTGAATAATATTCCAGAACTGAAGTAATTTCAGCTGAAAGATAGAAAGAATCAAACACAACAATTCTGCATATGGTTATTCTCCCAGTACTACACAAAATCCTGCTGCAAATCGGAAACAGCAGAGTGAGGAAAAAGTTAGGATCCACAAAGAGTTATTCTTTCAATGTGGAGAGATTAACAAGAGTTCTCCAAAATTCACTCTTCTTAAATCAGTGGGTTTGATGTCTCCTGGGCATAATTGTAAAGTAGTGACACAGGAAAGGCACAGCAAGTTGTAATTCTTAGATAGCATCCAAGAAATACTCCAGTTATTGTAACCACCAGGAAAAAGACTTAAGTACCTTCTGGAGGGGCTCGGTAAAAGTATCTGTTCAATATCCCTCTGAGGCAGAAAAATCAAATTGTCAGTGCTTCTGAAAGAGTTAACATTTGAAAAAGAGAATGGACAATTATATGAAGAATAAAAATATAGGGGATTATAAAAGATAATGCTGAAAAAAAGCCAAAGGAGACATTAAACCTGTTGATTTAGATGGCTCTAGATATTGGTGGTAAGGAAGGAACCTGCTGGGGAGGAACACACGTCTGCCTGCATGTGTAAGGCAAGGTTTTCTCACCAAGTATCTAGTGCTGCCTGGTTTTTAAGGTAGCTTATTGAACAGGATGAGCCACATACTGGCCCTATATGAGAATTACCATGTTCTTAAAAAAAGACATATTTTAACAATTCCAGAATCAACCTTAAGGTAGCATCTTTTTCATTTTCACCATCATATCTGGCACAGAAATGTTTGTGAACACTGATCACTAACTCATTCACTAATTTTTACCAGCTGAGTTCTAAGCGTCAGCTACAAGACTACAGCACTATAGTCCTGGCTTTAGCTTTTTAATTACAGCATCCTACTCCCACTAGACCTGTGTGCTTATCAACCTTCCTGGCTGTGTGCCTGACCCCATGAGGCTCTGCATGCAGAGCCCCATAGAAAAAGGCAGTACTCTCTGCCTCCAGCACCTTTAAGTCTAAGTCTCTGCACTGTCCTACAGATACAGCAACCATTATTTCTATGAATCCTTGAGCTTTGCCTAGTTTATATGGCTTAAAACGCCAGATAACAAAATTCTGTTAGTTAAACCTATTAGTTCTGCAAGTGAACTTTGAGTTTCATTTAGTGTCCAGCCAACGATCTTGGGAAGTCAGCCCCTGTCTCTGCTACATAACAAGTTAGGGACCAGATGCATCCTGTACACTCTTCAGCAGCCTCCTCGAGCTCTGTGAGGATCACCCTTACCAACACATTCATGATCTAGTGTCTAACGGGAAGTGTAAGTTGAAGAGATTTTTTTTTTCATTAAATAATTAAATATTTTTCATTAAGTAACACTGAGATACTAAAATACTAAGTTGATTTTTCATGCCTTATGAATGCCTTTGAAAGGCAGCAAATCCATGTGAGTTATTGACTGCCTGCAGTACAGAGCAGAGGCTTTTTAAAAGGTTACAGGAGAATCCTCGTATTGGTTAACAAATTTGTCCTCTCCTATGTGTCACTAGTATATTCAAAGGAAAATATGTCACGCATTACTTTACTTTTAAGAAAGAGAGTAGGTGTGTTTTAAAGCACAAATAAATCTCCACCTTTGCAGCCTCTGAGCGGATCGCAGCAGGCAGATAAAAGGTTTGCGTCACTACTCATGAGCTGTTCGTAACGAGCTTGAAAACTTTCCCTTGGAACGTTAGTCCAAAGCTAAGGCTTACTAGCCAGAGCAAAAACAGCTGTGTTGCCATGACCCACAGCTTTTAAGGGAACAAAACAATTAGTACAGTTATTTATAACTACTTTTGAAGAGTGTAAAAGTCATACATTTCGGTTTTTCCTTTGTGTTCCTTATAAACAAAATATCCCTTAAAATAATTGTGTTAAGAGTAAAGGCACATGAGATATATGACTGCGACAAATAACAGCCTCTTGTAAAAGTATGGGAGTTTGGAGGTTTTGTACATTCCTGCTATAATAAAGATCATGGGCTTTTTAAAGGAGTGCAACGACATCTGTGAGGAGGACATGAATTGCCATTGACATTTGAATTTCTCAATTATGTCTAGGCATAATTCATAGTAACTGCCGCACTGTCTCCTGACCCTGCCAGGAGCAAAGCGAAGCCCAGAGAGCAGGGAAGCGCAGCCCCCGGCGCCCTGAAGCCTGGGCTTGTGCCTCCGGCACAGCAGAACGGCAGCAAGCAGGGACG
The DNA here is from genome assembly GCF_011004875.1 of Balearica regulorum gibbericeps. NCBI lineage: Eukaryota > Metazoa > Chordata > Aves > Gruiformes > Gruidae > Balearica > Balearica regulorum. Next base: position 58,876,811 of record NC_046186.1, read on the forward strand.
GGGAGCAACGTGGAACCGATCCGACGGGAAAAAGGCGGCGACGCCTTTTGGTTTAGAGGTCTAATTTGGTTTAGAGGTCAGATCCTTGCAGTCTTTCCCAACTGCTCTCACTCACTGAAACTTTTCTGTTCTTGTACTTTTCTGGTGCGGTTTAGTTAGACCTGCTACACTGCCTGGAGTGCTTATCTAAGTGAAGGCTGTTAACGCTTGTGGTCACGCTGCTCTCCGTTATCTGAAGCTCCCACCAAAATCACCATGTTATTCTGGAACAACTATGAGATCTAATAAAGAGAATAAATATCTGAAGGCAATAATACCATATCTGAATGGATGCTTTCAGCAAAGGAATGCAGATTCAAAACGTAAATAAACTAGCGAGCAGAACTGTGACCCCTTCTCTTGCTGCCTGAGACAAAACAGGGGTGTCACAGAGGTGGAAGGGTGGTGGAAGAGAATGGAGCAAGCTCTTTTCCACCAGCAATAAAAGTAAGGATACTGAAAGGATTACCGAAACTGGAACCAGGGAGTTCCTGACATGTGCCACAGCATTACTGAGAAGGGAAGTGAGTAACACCAGGTCTCCAGCTGATTAAAAACTTTCTTTTGGCACTTTGGGCTTGTTGACTGAGGGAACGTGAGATTCCCGAGCAGGTACTAAAAGACTGCCAGAGTGCTTTCCAACATGCCCCTGTAACAAAAGTATGGGTCTCACCCTGGCTGTAGATGAAACTGCTGCTATGGAAGAGCCCCAGCCATATACCATTTTTCTTTCTTCGCTGGGCAACAGCTACAAATGCCAGCATGGGGTGCTTTTGTGAGTCCCAAAAGATGATGAATCCAAAGTGCAAGGCAAAATGTTTAACAGTGCTGCTGCTTGGAAGCCACCAGGGCAGAGATGTTCACTTTAAAAATCTGTCACAGATGTTACAGATTGCTGAACTAGGGACTTGGCTATGAAGTCCATTTTTCAGCTCATGGAAATGATTTAACTATTTAAATCTAGCACTGCCCAAACTACCTCTCCTCTCTTCTGGATAATGGCATAAGGGGAGCGTAGCCTTGAATATGGGGAGACTGAGGTTTAATTTTCAGCTCTGTCATCATTTTCTGGTCTGATTTTGAACACAGCATTTGAATGTGTGTCAGAATGATGGGATGGTAAATGTGTCTGCCCTGCCACCCAAGGCTGGCCATGGGATCAGTGACAAAAACATTTGGGCTCAATACACTTTGCTCGAGCAGGGGTCTCCCACCATCAACACTCTCCCACTGCAAGGCAGCTGCTAAACCCCTTGCAAACACAGCTGGTAGCCCTGGGATGACTCAGCCAGGCTGGAGCCCTCTCTGTGATGCCAGAGATGCATCCTGCTGCCAGAGGGGCTATCGGGACATCCCCAGGCTGCCATCGAACCAATCACCCCTCCATGGCCTTCCATGGCAGGGTGACTGGTTCGATGGCAGACTTGGGACATCCCAGCAGCAGCACGATGGGCTGCTCCACTCAGACCATGTCTGCTGTCCCTCCTACGCTCTCCCCCAGCCTCTCACATGGAAGCAGCGATGACAGTGGGGACAGCAGCAGATCCTGCTCTGCTCGCTACCAGTCTGACAGCAGACAATGCATGTCTATTTTTATTATACCTTTTGCCATAGTGGGTCTTGGACCACAGATGTGGAGTAATTGCTGGAAACATTCGTCCTGAAACTATATTGGCTAGCGCCTTGCATAAGACAGCTCTGCCATTGCCTCTGCCCTCAGTGTAGATAGTCTCAACAGCAGAGGAGCATCTTCCCGTGCTGGCACGCTGGTGTGCTTAACTCCATCTCTCTGGCATTCTTTCGGCTGTGCTGTGAGCAAGAGAGACGGCGAAAAAAGAGAGAATGTGGTTGAAAGGAGAAGAGGCTTTCTGATTCAGTGTCTCTGTCTCTGCCTTCTTTGTCTGTTGCTATCACACAGTGATTGAGTTACAGCAGTGCAAAGGAGGCTGTGGGAACGTCTCCGTCTGCCGGCCACAGAAACAGAGAGGTCCACCCGGCCAGAGCCACAGCAGCGATACAGGGCAGTGAAGGAGCCCTCCACCTTCACGAGCCCAGGCAGGCTCTGCGGCAGCTTTTCCACATGATGTGCCATTACTCCCAGCCTCCCTGCCTCCGTGACAATACCACACAACACTGAAGTTTTGCCTTATCTGCTTAAATCTGATTTCCCACATATCACTTTCATAAGTGACATGGCCTAGGGTGGTCCTCAGTTTGCCAGTGCCTATGTTAAAATATATTAAAGCAGCCTCATTTTCAAGGAGAAAGTTCTTGAAAATCTCTTCTCCGTTTGTCCCCATACAACTGCGGCACTGAAGATCCTTAGCTAATACAAGGATCCCACCAGACCCACACTCCTACAAACTCTGTAGAGATTGTGGAAAAGCCAGTGATGTTTTGAACTTTAAAAGCAGGAGCTATCTTCAACATGGAAAGAAAAGCAATTCTATGAGTTGTTCTTTTATTTTTCAGGTTTAACTGGCAAGCTACACTTGATGCTAAAAGCTACTGCAAGTAGGGGGTATCCTATGATTTATACATGGCTTACTAATAGTAGGGTAATGATCTGGAAAAAATCGGATTACATGTTTTTCGGACACAGCAAAAGGAAGTAGCTGAATTTTGTAATACTTGTTTTGATAAGCTCTGTTTTGCTGTGTTTACTCTCACCTCTAGCCAAAATGAAGTCCTGATTTTTAATAGATCCTTTGAAAACAGCAAAATGTTAACTAATAAGAACAGGAAGATGGCTGTATATAGTTTTTTTCCTGCTCATCATAGTTTTAATATTTTAATAATTTACAATTTCAATATATTTATACTTGCAATTACCCCAGGAGATCCAACATTTATACAGTACCAACTAAAAGAGGAATAAGTGTTATATCATGTTAGCTGAACATGGCTCCCTCAAGGCTTACCTGGCATCCTAATCACCAAAACAGTCTTTTTCTGTAAGCTAAATACATATATTCTGAAAAAGTGTGTTGTAGAGATGATTCTTTCAATGTCCGAGAAGTGATATGTTTCAGTGGCACTCCTTTGTGACTCTGCATATATGCATATGTACACACATAGAGATCTGTGTGTGAAAACAGAGCAAACTAAGATTCATTTTTCTAATCTAATCTAACTCTGAATGATTTTACACTCCTTCCTCCCATCTGCTTTCTCTCTGATCTGCTGTGGTTCTCCAAGCTGGTGGGAACTTCTGACAATTTCTGAGATGTTGAGCTACAGCTGAGCCAGCAGGACAGACAGGTGCCATAAAGAATTTCGAAGAGCTGGCTGATGAGAGCAGATTGGTGACAGAGCAGTTTTAAACACAAAGATGTGAAATTTCTACAGCAGAAAGATCCAAAAGCTTTTCAAAAAGCTTTTACTGAGAGTTTTTCAGACTAAATACATAAATTGTTTCAACAATTTTACTCGCTGTGTCAGGAGTGAGTAAAAGCAAGAGTGAAGGCTACCCTGGAAAAAGAACATACTGCAAACTCACTGGACCACTTCAGCAGAGTGTAACTAACCCAAACTCCAATATGGTCACAATACTAGAGGCACGTCTTCTGAATCTATAATGGCCATGTAGCCAAAAGAGAATATCTGAGTCTAAGGGCTGTGGGTTCAGCGGCACAATGTCCACCAATGCTGAAAGAAGAGAAAGTCCATATGTCAGATCCAGCCTTGGTGCTTCCTTGTGTTGGGTTAGCAGCGCCAGAGCACGGTCAATTTATATGGAGACAATCCAAAAGTTTTTGTATCTGATATTTCTAGGGTTAAAATACTATTTATTCACTTGTTTTATATGGCAGTCCTATTAAAAAAAAAAAATTAAATATTGACCAAACAAAAAAACCCCAGTACTATAGAAATACAAACAACTCAGACACACTGTGATTTTTTTTTAGTTTTCCTATGATACCAGGTCTGTCGGTCTGCACCCTGGTTGTCATAATTTGCCCCTTGGCAGCACTTATCCCTCTTCCTTAGCTGCTCTGAATTTCTCCTACTTCTCCAATGTATGTTTTCCATCAGTTTTCTCATGGCTTCTTCACCATCTGTATCATGTCATCCTAGCCTGAGACTTTCAATTGCAGCACTTACAAACTAGAGAAAAGGCCTTTCTCTCAGCCTAGAATTTCCCCTCCTGTGCTAGGATTGCTCTTAGGAGGGCAAGACAAGAAAAGGAAAGAAAAAAAAGACAGAGGAGAGAAGAGAAAGAGAAGAGAAGAGAAGAGAAGAGAAGAGAAGAGAAGAGAAGAGAAGAGAAGAGAAGAGAAGAGAAGAGAAGAGAAGAGAAGAGAAGAGAGCAAAAAGGGAACAAGACATTTAAGGATACCCTACAACACATATTTTCTGGGATCTGCTTAGCACTATCTGTACACATGTTACCAAGGGAAATTTCTCACAATGAACTTTGATGTATTGCAAAGAGGGAAAAAAGAAAAGAGGAAAAATAAAATAAATAAAATAAAATAAAATAAAATAAAATAAAATAAAATAAATAAAATAAAATAATAAAATAACCTGTGGCATAATTCCCATGGGAAGACCATGTCCAAGAGTGACATTCTTGAGGCTAATCTTCCCATATGTCCTCTCTAACAAGCACGGTAAGAAATAATTGCAACCATTCCTGCTCAAGTTATATATGCTGGCAAAAATTATTTCACCAAAAGAACATTCTTTTGTACAAGTCCCTGAGCACTTGTGCGAGGCTGTGAGGCAGCACTCGCTCGCTCGCTCGCTCTCTAACATTCCTGCTCTCGAGAGTGTGGCATTCAAGTACGGAGTGGGTTGCACTTTCTGGTATAGCGAGTAAAGGTGATTCTCACTGTTACTGTAAATTAACCTGTCAACACTAGCCAGAGAGCCGAAGCCAATAAAAATAATGGGCCTGCTAGTGAAGAGCTGTTGACATAGCATTTCAAAAAGACAAGTTCAGCACTTGTGGCTGCAAGGACACCAAATGTTTTTGTTTTCATTTTTCCCAAGTTTGCTAGGAAGATGCAGAAAAGTGAGGAATGTTCAGCATCATTTCCAGCCTGCTGGTGCATTAGAGAGGGCATGGATAGCCTGAGGATTTTCAGACCCAAAAGCCACCTGAGACTGTGTACTTAGTTTGCACATCTGTATTGCATGAGAAAATCAGTAACCAAGGGGTTATATTTGTCACCAAACCATTTTCAGTCATGATGCTCTTTAAAGTGGGCCTTTAGAACCAATGATTGCATATTGAGCCCACAGTGTTCTCAACCATTGCAAAATTATCACATGAATTCATGTTCTCTCCTTCATTTGTAGGAGGCACTCACGCATCGGATCAGAAGTACAGGTAGACTTGAAAGTGGAAGAGCATAAGCGCTTCTTTGTTCAGAGTGGGTTTTGAGTAGCCATTGGTCTTCAAAGCTGTTTGTATTCCAGCAAGTTGCATTACCACTACTATGAAGTGATTTTATAAGTATTGTTTCCAGTACTCAGGAACAATTCCTGCTGTGCTCCTCACCATCTTCAGTTAAGCCAGTACATGCAGAGCTCATCCTGCCGGCCGGATCAAGGCAGTCCGTTACCAAAGGGAGCAAATACAAAGGACAAAGGAGCCTGTAAGCAAGTTGTGTGGTGGGGTGTGGGAGGGAAAGGAATTATCCTCTGTGCCCCGGTGGCTGGGACAGAAACTGCCTGTGGAGTGACTGGGACTCAGTTCAGTCATTCTTGCTGTTCTGATGTTCCTCTGAGTCTTCCTGACACATGGCCATATGGTTAGAGCACTGATGTCCAGGTGTTTTAAGCTCAGTCCCTGACTCAGCTAGACACTAACTGAATGCTGGGTAAGTGAAGAAATCCTACATGAATGGGATGACAGCTCTTCTGTTTCCCCGCCTGGTGAAACAGTGTGGCCTTATCTGTGTGTCATAGCTGTGGGTCCTCAGGCCAGGAGTGCCTCTCTCCCTATGTTTATTTGGCGCCTGCCACAGGGACACCAATGTCACAGGGAGCCTGTATGGTAGCCGAAAAAAAATAAGCAGATAGATGGATGTCCACATCCAACTTCCCCATTTTATCTTGTAACAACAGCTGCTACCAAGCGCAGCTTTATTGCTTTGTACTGCCATCCTCTCCAGACAATTTTACCTAGCATGAGACAGTGGCCTCCTGCCTCCTTTTGATGCCTCTGGTTTTCTCCATCAGAGTTTGGCAGACTCTCCATTACAGCAGACATGCTGATTGGTCCATAGGCCAGAAATGTCTTTCACAACTCATTAAGGTTTTACAACTATTTGACTGCAAAAGAGTTGCCTAATACCCACACAGAGTGCTACACCAGTGAGTTGTCATCTTCCCCAGACAGAAATGCAATAACATGATTCCCATCTCAAATAATCTGCTAACTAGCTAACTCTTCATACAGTGCTAGCCCTTGCATCTGCTAATTTGCAATACAACTTCCTAAAAAATTATTTTAAAATTCAATGTTTGACTCAGAACTATTTTAATTGATGATTATTTTTTTCTGAACCATGATTTGATTTTGGATTCAGAATCATAGAATCACAGAGTGGTTTGGGTTGGAAGGGACCTCAAAGCCCATCTAGTTCCAACCCCCCTGCCATGGGCAGGGACACCCTCCACTAGACCACGTTGCCCAAAGCCCCATCCAACCTGGCCTTGAACACTTCCAGGGAGGGGGCAGCCACAACTTCTCTGGGCAACCTGTTCCAGTGCCTAACCACCCTCACAGTAAAGAATTTCTTCCTAATCTAATCTAATCTAATCTAATCTAATTCTACCCCCTTTCATTTTAAAACCATTACCCCTTGTCCTATCACTACATGCCCTTGTAAACAGTCCCTCTCCAGTTCTCTTGTAGAGCTTTAACATAAAGAAATTTAGAAATTAAAGGCTAGATTTACCAAGTGACTTTAAAAACCTTGAGAATGTGTTGTGTCCTGATCCTACATCCTTAGCAAGAAAGTTCATTTGTTGCAGGATTTACTGAGCAGACGCCAATTCAACGCCTCTCCTTGTGTCTCTGCTGCAGAGAACAGCACACTCGCATTTCGGCCCTTGGCTTCTCGGGGGCTTCTCTCAACACTCAGAAAAGGTGCTCTGTAGTGGTGCTCTCCCAATACTTTGCACCAAAGCTTCTTCCCAATTTATAGAAAGTAATTAAAGTAATTCATTAGCCACTCAGACAAGTGCTGTAGCCACCAAAATATAAGAATGGGTTGTGGAGGAGGGACATGCAACCATCTCTTTCTTTTCTGCGTTGTGAAAGCCACTAAGTCACCTCATGAATCAAGCCTTCCAAAATTCAATGTTTCCTTCTGAAAATGTTTAAATGAACCAGTTTGGCATTTCCAGAACTTTGTTAGTTTTTGCATCAGCCAAAATTAGTTGTCCTGCTTGATCCAGTGTCACAAGCCTGAACTTTTTTGGGCGAACACTTGATTTATTAGGGGAAAAGAGAACAATTGCAAAGTCCTGGTCTGTGCCCCTTCCTTCTAAGCCAGGTCCAACAACTGAGGAGCAGAGCCCCTGCTCCATCGCGCCTGGGCGTAACGGGCAGCCTCTGACCGGCACCATGAGGTTAGCTGCTTGTGTGGCAGCGTGTGGCATTTCTTCTTAATAAAAAAAGAAATCACCAAAGCAAAAACAGATGATAGAGAGTAGCCGTTGCTGAGATACTACAAATAAGTAAACAATCCTTGGGCTTTGTGCTGTTGCTATTTTTCTTTAATGAGGACTGTGGGTGGGAGGCCCTGGCACCTCTTCAGTGCACCCAGCCTAGAAAAAGAGCTCTTTCCTACCCTGGTCAGCTTGACGAAGCACCAGGAGTGGTATCTCCTGAGCAACTCAGCTCACAGTTGGGGAGTATTTCCCTGCTTTGAAGGTTTCTGTTGCTGACATCAGAATAAAATATGAAAACCCTGTCTCTTCTCCTGGATCAAATCATGCAGTTCGGCTCCCACGAGAAGAAGCTGCTGTCAGGGACTTGGCAGGCTTCCCAAAGCTCGGTTGTTGAGTGACAAGGAGTGGGGTAGGGCGCTGTACCAGAGCTAGTAATGACTTTTTAGCTTATTATTATTAAGTATTAAAAAATATAGAGAAGATGTCCTCACAGGCGCAAATCATCTCAATTGTAAGCTGATGGTAGAGTGCGTGAAATCTCATTTTGAGGACAAGCCAAGCTGTACCACATCAGTCACGGGCTTTTTGGGTACACTTGCAAAATATTTTCCTGCACTCTTCAAGCCTCATGTTTGTCCACTACGAGACTTGTTCAACAAAACATAATGATACCAGTGGGAAAGAGGTACAGAGTTGTCCCTGGAAACACCTTCAGGCTACAACTTCTATACCCAAGTACCCTCCTACTTCAAGAAGCCTCTTCTAATTTTTTGCCAACTGCAATTGCACTTACACATGGGTTTAACAGTTCTGCTGTCTCTGGACCTCCATGTCTACTTCTTTGCACAAAACTGGCCCCGTTACTGGAAAATAAAAATGAGACGGTTACTTGAGATTCCAGCTGGACACCAAATGAATTGTTCTTCGTGATACAAACCAGCCTCGTGGGAGCCCACAGGAAAGAGGGCAGCATTGCTTTTTCACTCCTCCTGTACACTGGGGCATTGCTATTGCTTGTGAGTCTTTCTGCCTATACAGCCCTGATCCCTCATGGATTTCTTTAAAAACTGTCAATAATGTTGTTTACACTCCTGCGGTGAGAGGACAGAGTATTTTATGCCTAGCTCAAGACAGGAACTGCACTGGGTAAGGGCTGCATTCGTTGTCAGACATCAGCTTGAACACGAAGGACTGCAGCTGCTCCTTTGAAGTCCTGTGTTGCCTGTGTAGATTGCTTCCTCTTCCTGATACCTCAGTAAAACCTGTTGCTATTGCTGCCACTATTTCTTTCCTTACAAGTAAATGTACAAAAAGTACTAACTGCAAACATTAATGAATGTACCTTTATGTTCAAGGGAAAAGCAAGAACAATGTGGGCTGACCAGACCAGCTGGCTGCTCACAGTCAGCTGCTGCCAAACGAGGTGAAAGGGGGGAAAACTGAAGTGCCCGCCAAATGCGTCACTCTGGGTGCCAGCTCAAAGGGCATGTGGTTTCCCACAGACTTGTGTTTCAAAGCTGGTGTCCAGAGAGGAGTAAAGTTTCTTCTTTGAAAAGCTCTGTCTCCAGTGGATTCTCAGGTGTCTGTTGGGGTTGTGCTCCCTCAACAACATTTCTTTCAGCTGGGGTGGTACAATAGGCTTGTGTGATTTCATGAAGCTTGCGGGAATATCCTTAATACCTTGGTGATGCCTACCAGCTCTAGATGAAATTGGTCATCTGGTTTGAAATGTATTGAGAGATGTGTATATGAACAAACACATGCATACCACATTGAATGGTATGTTGGGAACCTTATTTACTAGAAAACCCAGCTACTAAGTAAAACAAAACCACAAGTAATGTCAGCAGCAGTAGTGCCAGCAGTCTCCTTACCTGTCATGGTGCTGAGGGCACCCACAGGTCTTACTGTCCCCAACCAGCCTCCCCCAGGACTCCCCCCACCCTACCCACAGCCCAGGACACCATTTCAGCTCAGCCTAGGGTGGTCAGTCCCTGCTCCAGTGGTGCTGTAGCAGTACTGGTTTCCAGCCCTGTCTCCTGGATAAACTGGACCTACACCATAGATAGCCTGTCTCCTGGATGTACACCATAGCTTGTCTCCAGTCTTCTCTCTGGCTCCATCTCCTCTTGCTCCTGATGGCAGCCCCTGAATGGTCCCTGGCTCTGGTCGGTCACTTGCCGTGTCAGGGACTGTTGATGGATGTTGGTACAATCCCCAGATCTGCCCACCGTGATCAGACCCTGTGGGACAGCACCCATTGGTGAGGGCACCAGAGTCCCCCTTGGCTCTCAGCTCATCCCCCTTTGGGAGCAGACTCACTGCACCCTAATGTTACCTACCAAACAACAAACCACATGGTGAAGCTTTGAAAGTTCTTGGAAGACTTACATTAAAATAGGTACTATAAAACTTGTCTAAGAGACGTATCTCAAGAGACTGAGGTGTACAGTATGCTTTTTTCAGGTGAAATAAACCGTCAAGATCATAAAATTACTGTAAGTGTTTTTATGAAGAAGATAAGGAAAAATGATCTTCTCTGCCCAGGAGAAAGAGCTCCATCCATCCTGTCAAAGGAGGCTTCTAAGAACCAGATGGCAGCCCAACATGTCTAATATGGAGTATTTAGCCAGTTAGTGCCGGATCTGTAAATATCACCTCTTAGAAGTGTAAGACCATATGAAGTACATTTATACAAGCTTTCAGTAGATAATTTGGGGCTCATAAATGGGGACTAATGTCACAAGCTTTTGTGGGAGTAGGAAGAGGACAAAAATGAGCAATGATATCTCTGCTTGTCAAGGTTCAAAAAGTACAAATACTTGAGATGACCTCAGCCAACAAGCTGATACTCCTTGGGGTAACTTCCCTGGTGAGGAACTACCAAAAAACAAATTGATTTGTGTGGTGGTGGGGAGCCTTTAACACTAGGAATTATTTCTTATGGAAAAAGGGTAAATAGTTCACATGTAAAGTCACAACTCTGTATTTATACAAGTCTTATCAAACTAATTCACGAATAATTTTTTTTAGCAGACAAGCTTTAAATAATAAGTACAGCACTGTGGCATGTGTTAGCAAGGAAAATGTAATATTAAATAACTCCTACAAGGCTTAAGGCTGTGTAATAATCACTGGAAGCTGAACAAGCTTCTCTGAAATGGAGGCATAACAAGTATGTTCCTCCTGCTGCAAACAAGGTCACAAATACTGGAGTATTCCCAATAGTTTGTTTACGGCTAGCTATCTACATGATGCTTTAGCCTGGTTATCTGGAGCTGTGGAGGAAAGGAAGAAGAGCTGAAGTCTACAGCTTGTAGCAAAGAAAACGAGAGGTTAAAATCACAGAACCAGTGAGGATGGAAAGTGAAAGGTACTAAAGGGTGGCACAAGGAAGTGTCAAGTGCCAATGAAGGTGTGTTTGTTAGCTCTGTTATGGGAAAACATGCAGGGGGACAAGTTGGAGCTCCGGCAGGGGTGCGCCTGGAACTAGAGTAGATATATAAGCTAAGGCTGTTATCACCCCGAGAAACCAGCACAAGGGCTTTCGCAATGACAGGGTAGTACTCTTTGGGTGACCAGCAGTCAAACTGCATTGGAATCCTGCAGTGCACTCATACTCCCACACTCAAGGTGACAAGCATCATATTCTATTTTGTTGAGTCAAAATAAGTGAGTTAGTGTTTTATTTTCTCAATCATTGTGCAAATATTTGGATGAATGTCCTCTGTAGTGTTATTAGCACATTTTACAGTCTGTTCTTTGATGCTTTATAGGCACATCCTTCAACAGCCCCTAGGTTTTGTCCTCTCTGTCAAAATCCTCCGTAAGACCTATCAAAGCTACCTGTGGGCCAAGCCTAGAGGACAACGGCTTCCCGCGACAGCTTCATTCCTGGGGACAATGGAGCTGTCAAGATCCACGAGTCCAACCCTTGTGCCTGGCTGGCAGGGGCTCTGCAGCAGCCAGCCTTCAGCTGCAGCACGTGCTTGTCAAAGGCAGCAGGAAGACTCAGATATCAACATTCACAGCCTTTGAAAAGAAAAATGTAGAAACATAGCATACCATTAATCCTCCATCCACTTAGAGCTCAGAATTAAAAACACACGAGAAAATTTATCTCAAAAAAAAAAAAAAAGGAGATGGAGAAAGATGCAGAAATCCCCTTCTGTTCTTGGGTTTTTTACAAGTTGATGAGCTATTCAAAAAATGACATGATGAGCACAGTAAAAGAAGCCAGCAAATGACTGTCAGGTTATTTTCACAAAATCACAACCAGATCCTGCCTTTCTTTTTGAAAAAGAATTGCTGCTGTCATTACCTATAGATGATGAAATAAATCTGTTCATTTCTGGTTTTAACTGCAAACCTAGGAAGAAAAGTTAAAAAAGTTTCCTGTTCCTTGCTTGACATAATGCAGAAAATAATAAAAGGCAATTAATTTTAATCATAAAGGAGCCAGGCATGCAGCTTGCACTTACAAATATTTGTATCCAACCAGCCAGATACTTTGTACTATATGGCTTTATGGATCTAGTCTTCCATTCAAGTTTTCTTTCAGTGATCTCAAGCTGTAAAAGTCCAAGTATCTCCTTCATGCAACAGGACTATAATGGAGTCCCGATACTCCAGTGAACAGAGAGCTGAAACCAGTGCCTAACATGTGAGCACACCGCTCTGCTCCTTTCTGGTGTAGTGCTGAATGGTTAGCTTAAAGCACCTGTACTTTATGCTGCAAAAACATGATTACCATTGCTCAGCCCAAATCAGTGCTTTACTGTGACTTTTTTGTATCTTTTTCCTGCCAAACTAGTAATGGCTTAAACAAAGTTCTCTTTGTCCCAAAGAGAGCCAGATTGTGGTGTGTCCTTTCAAACCACCATGTCAGGAAGATTAAATTAATTTGTGAAACCTTCAACTTCAGTGCTTCCTTAGTTATGGTTTTTTATGTGTGTGTTTGACTGTTTTCTGTGTAACATATAAGTGCCATACCTTCCAGTACTGCTTTAAGCAACCCACAGCTTTGAGGCTGGGACTCTATAGGTACAACTGCATTTGCCAGTTCATGCCTGAGACATAGCACTGAGGAAAGAGGGAATACGATGATCGCTTTCAAACCGACGTACTCAAACAAGCACCCAGAGAAGCCAAAAATGAACACTTCAGCTTCTGCGCTTTCGCAGGCTTGAAGACCTCTGATCAGGAAAGCATTTATGGATGCATTTAATTAGAAACACATGTTAAAATTATGGACTTCAATTATACTAACTTCAATGCAACTTAATTGAAAATGTGCTTAAATATTTCCTGTTTGAGGCCTGAAAGAACAAGAACACAATTCTTCAAAATATAGGACGTTTCATTGTGTGGAATCTTAAAGGACTTCATGTGCTGCATATGCTGCCATTCTTTAGCCCTGAAAAGCGGTTGCTTCTAAGGTGGAACATTTTATGTGCTATGAGAACAAACAGCGACACTGCAACAGCTACAGACAATGAGTATATCATGCCCAAATAAAACCACTGTAGGAAAACAGACAACCAGAACATAATTTCTCAGCTTGAAATTTAGAGGAGACACTAACTGTTACAAAAAGCCTTGCTGGAGCTCTGACAATGATCATGGAGGTCTGGAGCCCTTAGCTTCATGTCGGCACGCTGATTCATTCCTTACTCCCGGGGAAGAACGACCTCTTCCTTAACAAAATACTGGTAGAACATTATTTCTTGCACAGCATTGAGTTTTCCTGCAAGGTGTCCTATCCCAAAGCCTTGCTTAGCTTGCGAGAGCATCACAGCCTGGCTGTCACGGCCATAGGGAAAAAGCTGCCTGGCAGTTAGAAAATGTCAAAGTTTTGTCACTGGTTTTTGCTGCTGTTGTTGCCTCCCACTTAGGGCACTTAATCCTTTGCATTTATTTCTGAAAACCACTCTGTGCCATCACTTCTTTAACAGTGCTTAAAAATTGATAGCACGATATGTTTCACAGCCCCGTGCTTTGCCTTACACGTCGCGTCTGTCTCGCCCGCTTTCAGCAGCCCCCACCGCAGCTGCAGAGAAACGCTGCCCAACGCGCGCGAGGTGCACAGGAGTGCGAGGGGCACCGGCAGGGCTGAGAGCCTGCGCCGCCCGTCCCGCGCACACCGCCTGCAATGCTTTTGCTGTTGTAAAACCTCCAGGTACAGCTCTATTAGCCTGAGAAATATTTTTGGCAGTATAGCTCTTTCCTTCATGGTTAGGATATAATGATGTCAACTGCCTTTATGCAGCTTCACTAGATTTACAGTAGATCCTGCAGCAGGACATTCATGCTCTTTCTTTAAATTCACTTTCTTAACTACCACCATATTACAGTCAAATAAATGATGTGTCTTAGGTCTTTGGCTCAAAGCAACCTGCTTGCATGATCGCTATAGAAATTTGTTCTGGAACATATACTCCAAACAGTGTCAGTCTAGAAATATGAAAAAAAAAAAAAAAATCTTTTAACACCATTTGCAGTTAAGTAGAATCTCATTTCTTCTCAGTTTTGTCTCAGTTGTTGTTTTTCTTTTTCTATTGCTTGATGCCCTCTTTGAGGAGTGATATAAAAGACTTTATAAAAGGACATTTGCAGCAGATTAGTCTATGATGTGAATTAATCCCAGTCTGTGTTCTTAAAACATTCGACATGTCAGGATTTACAAGGCAGCTATGCAGTAATCATTCAAAATGGATTACTGCATGACTGAAATTATAATTCTACAATATACACAGACCAATAGACATAAAGGGCAACAAAGAAACATACTGCAATTACATTAGTAGTAAGAGGAGGATGGGAAAAGAGCTGGACCACCATGTAGTGTAGAAAGAATGACACCACTTGATCACACGGGTGAAGGCAAAATATTAAAGATTTACGTCAGCCTTCAGTTCAAAGATCGCACGCAATCGCACAATTAAAAGACAACTTAAATCAGAACTCAGCTCTCAGGCTACGAGGAATATTTAGAAAAGTCAGTTGTTGAGTTGTGCTGTTTCCCAAATCAGCTTCCTGATTAATTTCGTCCTGTGTTTAAAGTACTAGCTGAAACCACCTTGGAGGTTCAGAGGGCTCAGACGGGCAAATGCAGAACAGACATTCATGCCACCCAGTGCAGATCGTCTGAAAGTCAGGCATCATTAATAACCCACATTGCACAGTCACTGGAGACAAGTGTCTTCTCCAGAAGGTAATTTGCTCATCCTAAAATGGTTCCTAAAATGACTCTCTTGAGGCACTCATATTTTTCCCATAATTACATAGGGAACCTTGATAACTATTTTAAATTGGATATCTAATGCTTCAACATCTCATGTCATGTAAGCTGAACTACATTTATATCTTCAGAAAAAGGAGACGCTATGGGATTGCAGGGCAGTCATGTTATCTTTAATGTAGGAAAAATACTAGAATAAAGAATCAGGTACTCTTTGTGAGAGACTGCAAGATAATGAGGAAAAGAGTACAGTCAACATGGATTTGTCAAAGTCTCTGTATTTCAAATCTTCCTGTAGAGCACTGTGGCTACTGGGTACAGACTACTGGGCAGAAGTTTCTCACTCCATCCTGGTATTTCATATTGCATCTACAGTAAGAGGCAAAAAAAATATATTCCCCACGTGCTCTAACCAAGAAGCAATTTGCGAGTGGACAGCAACGGCAGCTGGCCGTGCAGGGAGCCCTTTTGGCACCTGGGAACTCCCTGGTACCGGCTTGGGCAGTCTCCTCTGTCATAGCAGTGCCACACGTCGGGGGCGAGGGGCAGAGAGAGCAGGGACCAGCTGGGGGGAGAACAGTGCTGCTGCTGTAACACCTCCTCTCAAACAGCCACACAGATTAGGCAGCCAGCTCTATCTTCACCCTCTCCGTGGGCTTTGGCTACAGAAACATTGCCGGCTGTTTGGCTGCCATGAGCAACAGCCCAGGCAGAGCCGTGAGCAGTGGATGGGGCGAGAGCACTGAGAGCCACAGTGTGATGGGAGATGGAGATGGCACAAGGGGAGAGAAAAGAGTGATCCTTCTGCCAGGGAAGGGTACGAGAGTGGTGTCAGACAAAAAACTTTTTTATACAGCAAGCATATTGTCTCTTATTCAGACCTTCCCTGAGGAACAGCTTTTCAGGGAATGCCCATAGTCGTTCTCTTCTTCGTAGTCCTTTGATGTGGTTACCTACTGAAGCCACCTCTGAGCAACTGTTCCTCTGGTCCTGACCCATCATCATGTCTTCCAGCAGGTTGGGGGTGTGATGTTCAGAGCACGGCATGCATCTGCTGCGGGCAGCACCCACCGGACAGGCTCCGCAGGGTGCACCGGGCAGCGAGGTCGCACACAGCTCTCCACACCCAGGGGCCACGCAGAATGGCAGGCACTCAGGGAATTTTGCTGGTGGGAATGCAGATTCCTCAGGAATTTCGGTTCTTTTGGCCTCCAGCAGCCTCTGCATGAGAGCCCTATGCAGCTACCTTACAAGCAGATGTCTTTACTTAGCTATCCCACACACAGTAAAAAAACAGATAATGGTGCAAATGTTTCAAAGTAAAGTATAAAATTACCTGTAAAGAGATGTGGTTGAAATAAAATATGTATGGACAAATACCTATGTTTTAGCATTCCATCACATCGCTACTGATCCTATTTAGAATTATGTATTACCAAAATAAATTTAAAAATAGTCAGATCCTTGGCTGTTTGAGATCAAAAGGTTGCCTAATCCCTGACATCTTTTCAGCATAATTATTGTAATTGACATTTTCTCAGGCTGCCTGACTTTGATTTCTGTTCCTTTGTGTCCCTGTGCCACAGCCCTCACTGTGAGGACTGAGGAACATCTCTGCTGTACAGCACAGCACAACACCCAAAACCTAGCACAAGGGTCCACCAACATCGTGTGCTCTCAAAACAGTAAGATAATCCCATACACTCTCCTCTGAATAGTTGTGGAAGCAGTAATTTATGGAATTACATTATTACTGGAATTGTGAAAATAATTCTTTTCAAATATGTCTTATTGATACTGAATGACCATATTGACACTAGTTCTGGACCCATCGACTTCCACGGGTTGGGGTCTCTGCAACCAAAATGCTTCAGACCTGCCACTGGCTCAGCTGACCCAGCTTGGGTGTTTCCATTCCCACAAGGTGGATGTTTCCTGAGCCTCTGGATTTAGAAGTAATGATGAGTAAAGAGAGTAGAAGAATATGCTGGCTAACTTACATGCAGCATTAGCACAAATAATACTGGTTAAATAAGGTGACATCGCCTAGACTCAGCTGTTCTGCGAGCTCCCTGCATGGCAGCCATCGGGCACCAGAAGGCAATTCAGAAATCAAAATGTTCTGAAAATCTGTTTGTGCTGTGCCTGCACAGCACCTCGCATGGTGGGGTGCTGGTCCATGTCAACTCAGAGGCATGAGTGCAGTGAAAACAGCAGATCAGCTATCTCAGATTTGGGGGGCGGGGGGCAATGCTGCCATTTACTGTAGCAAATGGTGTCATCCTCAATGACTCTGCCTGTCTTCCAGAGGGTCAAAATACAGCTGATTGGGGATGCCTTTTACGTTAGACAAGGGGGTCCAGCTCCACCCTCCCATACATCTTTTTCTCCTCTTCTAGCTGTCCCAGTAATAATCATGAAAGCAAAACCAAACCAGTAACAGGATTGACAATAATGGCAACATGCAGAACCGTAATTTGTTCTTTAACAAGCAGTTCAGCTCTATTGGGCTGGACATAGGACTTGTCCATAGACAAAGTGTGATGGACCGTGTTACTGGGTTTTGCAGTGTACCATCTGCAGCGAATAGCACAGGCTTTTCTTGCCTTCATAGCTCTCGGTGCAGAATGCACAAGCATCTCTCTAACTTCAGGCTAGGGTTTTCCTTAATGATAGTGAGGATGAAATAGAAATGACTGGTTTTAAAGAAAAACCTAAATACAAATATATGTTGAAGTACTGTGCTGCACAGGCTCCTTGGTGCTCTCACAGAGGAGACATATAATGATGACTTACAATGTCATGGCTGTGTGAAAATTACACTGATGATAGATTAAATCAGTGTCTGACTTCTTTGATTATTTCCAGCACTAACTTTGGAACTTAAATTACCTTTCTGTTACTTTTGCCTGTGCTTTCTAGTTTCTTGTACTTTCAGTCATAAGGTTATATTCTGGCCACTTCACACTGCCGTGCAGTTTGAAAGGTGCAAGAAGAAAACATTCCAGAAGCAGAAGTGTCTTGCTTCCAGGATGCTGTATGTTTTAATTTCATTTTTTAGATATTCTGTAAACCAAATAATTTTCCCACAAGGTGAAACATGTAATAAATTTTCAGCGCTTGCCTTTGTGAAGGGATTACATAAATTAAGTGTCAGGTCAAACATTCCCTGAAGAAACCAGGGCATAGATTATGGTTAAAGCCATGAATGGCACATGCCAATCTATGGCTATACCTCCAGCATTCATTTTGAGTGTATGACACCTTGAACTTCAAAGAATAGGTCATTACAATAGATACAAGAATGAACAGCAGAGAGGGCAGTGAAATACAACATTAACTTCTGCCATTTTTAGGTACAGAGACAGCAGTGTTTTCCCATGTGATTACAGAAAAAGGAAGTTTTTGTAAACTTAAAGGTGATGGAAAAGCATAGTTACATCTCAATATACACTGAAGAATGGGAAGGATAACTTTTTCTATTAGCTGTGAGTTTTTCCCTAGCAGAAACTGAGATTTTCTCTTCTTTTCTTTCCCAGAAAGTGGTCAAGTTAAAAAACAAATATGTGAGCAAATATAGATGTGTGTGTATAATTTTAGAGATATCTTATATGTAGTTTTAGAGATGTTCTACTTTAGCACCTTGCTATCATTGGGGCATTACTTTGTACTTTTACATTCCAGACAAACCCTCCCAACATCCTCTCCTGTACTTTGATGGAGAAATCCAGTACTTATAGAGATAATGCTTATTTATATCTCATGAGCTGTGCTTCCTGCCCACTTGAACCTCTGGTGAAAGCTGCAGGTTCTTCTCTAAAATGACTAGATCTTCCCAGTTCACTAGTTTCTCCCATTCTTGAAAGTACTGCAGAAACTCATGAGTTTAAACAAAGATTAATACTAGTTTTTAAATGTATTTTCCCAGTTCTGATAGGGACGCAGAAGTGCAACTGAATTGTTGGCAGAGGACTTCAGAAATAAAATGCTGTAAAGATAGCCGAAAAGTAGCAAGTAAAACCAACATAATGTGATCAGCACCAGGGATACAAGACATTGCACCAGTCAGACAAAAGGGCCTTTAGAAGTGTATTTTAAGCCACTAGGGTTGATTTAACAGAGACAAAGTTTACTGTGGTGGAGCAAGCACTCTTGCTCCATGGAGGCAGCTGAAAGCAGTCAGTGAGTCCTGTCCGAGCTGTCGGGGGAAGGAAGGAAGAGAAAAAAACAGAATCAGTGTATTTTCTGAAATGCTGTCTCTTTCCACTTCTGGTCTTTAGCTAGTTTGTGAAGTTACACCCCAAGAGAAGACAATGATTTAGAAGGGCAGAAGGCTGCCCTGAGGCTGGTGTCACCAGTGCCTGAGATAAGCCCTGGGAAGCTGTCCTGGGAACATGCCGTGCTGAACAGCCTGCGAAGGGAAAGGGCTGCCTGAGCATCCCCCAGCCACGCTGCCACCAGTCTGCAGCCGGCGACCCGTGGGGTCCCATGTGTCTTTTCGACGTTAGCATCTGTGGGGTTGTCTTGTGACAAATAGCAGGACTGGTTCAAGACTAATACAGAAATAGGGGGAAATTCAGTGTTCCTCCCCTAAGACTATTCCCCATGTTACTTCTCGCATTCAAGTACACCGAGCCTGTAGAAACAAAGTCTTTAGAAGAGGATGGGGAACACAATCATGAGCTTATGCCAAAAAAAAAGCCCTACTGAAGTGCAGTGGATAAGGTAAATAGAATACCCCTTTCACATCTTTCTAATGCCCTTGGAAGAGATCTCTCTAACTCTAACTTTTCCCTAGTGTTGAAGACTGTCCCACATCTGTACCAGGTCCACCACCTCTCAAGGACCACATCAATGCAGGGCAGGAGCCCAGGTTTGTCTTGGCAAGTCTCTCTCTAGTCCTTGGGTGTCCAGCTTGCTTAGACTACTGTGGGAACATCATTCCCTTATTCAGACAGTGTCCCAGCCTCCCTGAGGGGCAGAAAAAGCAAGGAAGGTACTGCTGTCCTGCGTGTCACCTCCCACTGCAAGGTCCTGCCTACCATCATATGTACTAGCCTTCAGTCAATTGCGACAGAGACCCCAGAGATGGGGACCTCTGCAGCAACCTTGAGCAGAAAGTCTTGAAGCATAGAAATGAAGTCTTTGTTCCAAGATAACACTTCTGTTAAATTCCCAAAGTGCAGGTGTAACTATAATACACTACCTCTTGAATTTCTCTTTTGCAAATGAAGCTCTGTGTGACAGCTCTTTACCCTTTTCATCAACAGAGGGAGTAGATAGCTTTTTCCTCCTTAAAGCTTCTGGCCACGGGGTTGCAGGTACTTTACTGACAGTAGCATTATAGCAATCCATAACACCACGATCTAAGGATAGATGCTGAAGTCTCAATCAAACCTGAAATGATTATCTTATGTTGTGCATCTTGGCAATCCTTTCATTCATGGCTTGGTTATAAGACAATGATCACATGTTACAATGATCACAAGGATCACAAAGCCAGAACTAAAACCTGTGGGGGGAACCAGCGTTCATCAAAGCAGTCAACTTTGCTCAGCCCTTCACAGCATAGCTCATGGAGCTTGACCCAATTTCTCCACTATGGCAGCTGTGATATTTGAAAACACTTGGTAGCTATGTTGTCAGCCTGTAGAAAGAAGTACCACTTTAACTTCCAGCAACTCCTTATGCTTCCAGAGAAAAGGAGACTTTTGCCCTTGCCTTTATCCATTAAAAATGTGTAGCAGTCTGCATTCAGCCCTGCTAAGATGAAGCACTGGAGAAGAAGAAAGGGAGAAAGAATGAGCCACATGTTGCAGCTGTATAGCCATGCTTCAGGCATCACTAGAAGACACTTGGGTGTCTCTCACCATAAGTGATATGTAAAAATCTATGATGTCGAATCAATGAGTGCATCCTGAATCCAGGCAGCCATGGATCACTGCCAGCCTGCAGACCATCAGGAAGCCTTGTCATCAAGTTCTTAGTTCAAAACATCATACTGGTGAAAGAGTTCCATAGGCCAGCTCCAGACAACAAGTAATCCACACTTGGTTTGTAAATCAGTGGAATAAGAAAAATGTTGGCTTCCTCAGTATTCGTAACTTTCACATTCTTTATTTCTTAACCCTGGAATTTTGAAGACAGAAACTCTGTGGGGCTATCCTCATTAAACAAAACCACCAGCAGGTCTCCCCATGCAGCCAAAAAAGTGGAGTTCAGAAGAGATTCAATCCTTAATTACAGCTGACTGCTCTGCACACACTTATCTGTGAGACAGAGAAACAGATCTGCATTCCTCAAAAAAACAAAAAAAAGAGTATTTCAATGCCTTGCTGCTCACATACAAACGCAACTATAAACTTATGCTTTTATACTTCTTCTTATCTAATGTATCTTTTTTAGATTCCTGAGCACTGAAAATACAATCATTTGGCCACAATTTGTTGTCTTTATTGCAGACGAATACTGTTTGAAATATGAGAGACCTGAAGCCCATCCAAACTTCTTCTGACATCATTGTTTTTCTGAGCATGGCCCAAACTTTGCTATGACTCAAGTGAAGTTTAAAGCATAGTGGTGCTGAATAAAAATAAAGCATCATCCAACAGTTTGCATAATGTAACAATACGTGAGATAGAGATGAAATTAAATAGTGCAGGGATCAGTAAGGAAGACACATCCATAGCCAAAGTTTCAAGCAACTGACAAAGACCATCAGGATTTTGCAGTAAAGAATAGCCATGTGTTTTTCAGTGATGTCAAAGATGAAAGAGATTTTTATAATTTTCAGCTGTTACTAGTGCAAGGCATTTCACAAACTCATTTCAGCCAAGAAAAGGACCCAAATATGTGCCAAACAATCCCATACAAAGCTTCCCATGTAGCCTGTACATTTATACATGCCTATCAGAAGCACAACATCAGATTATCAGACAGACGATAATTTGCTGCAGGATATCAGATTCTATAAATACATTGTGTGTTTGGCCTAGCTAACCAAAGATAAGCCTTTATTCTGAAGATTTTTCCATCATGGACAGTAAGAAAATCTGATGACCTGCAGCTTGGAGATGAGAATGGGAGGGGTAAACTCAAACCAAGAGAAAAGTTTGTATTAAACTTCAAACAGTAAAAAAAATTCTTTGACTATAGGAGGGGAGAATACTAAAGTTACAACATGTCAAGTCAACTCTTTGCATACTAATATTGCTGATTCTTTTTAATATATGTTGTTAATGCTTTCTTCACCTTCATTAAATATGTCCTTGTTTTCTCCCATAAAGTCTCAGTAGCACTATTACGTATTGGTGGCTGTTATGAAGTTGTCTTTGTCTTGATATTCCCAAGATGACTCCATCTCTGTAGCAAGCCTCTCTCACTCCACATTATCCACTGTTAATAGCAATCCAAATAACTCCTAGACTTCAAATATTTCTGAAAAATTGGAAGAGCATCCATGGCTCCATTCTGCAGTGGGAAGAACTGCGGCACAGAGAGATAAAATCATCTGTCCTTGGCAGGAAGCCACTTACAGAATACTTGCTTTTTGTTGTTTTTTTTTTTCTTTTTTTTTTTTTTTTCTCCTGCTTTTATATTCCAGATACTTCTTAGACATTTTTTCTTTCTCTTTCTTGCCGGTGTTCTGTTTGGGGTTTTTTTTTGTTTGTTTTTTTGTTTTTATCTTCACCTTGTTTGTTGAGGTGCCTGTATTATTAATTACTTCTCCCTGCAGGCTATTTCACAGGAGAAAACCTCCCCCTGGTTGCATAAAGTCCCTAGTGAAACATCCAGCGGGACCAGGATTAAGCATACCTTGGTCTACTTTTGTCCCACTTTTCTCTGTCCTTTGGATCAGCTTACCCCTAGTTCTATCCATTTTGTGTTAAACTTCTAACTCTCCCCCCCCATTCCCTGCCACCGCCTTCCTATTTTCTTTCTGCCTCTCTCTCCTCTTTTCCCACCAGCTGGACATAAAAGGACCAGGATTTGAAATACCAAACAATAGCTTTTCAGATCTTGGTATGTTTCCTAAGGACTTCACAGGACTGGAGTCTATGGGAGGGGGAGTAGCCTTTAAAAAAAATAAGTAGATGTTCCTAATCATTGCCAGGAGATGCACTAAGGGGAGCCTAAAAGGACTCAGTCACAAAAAGGGAGTGGTATTTTCCTTGCCATGAGCCCAGTATTGCACTAGCCAGCACTCTGAGTCACTGGGGGGAACTTTGCTGGGAGAAGTCATGCAGGATGTTCAGTCCAAGAAATCAATCTCAGAACAGCCATTGCCCTATTTTGGAGAATATCAAGTATCAACACATAGTTTCAGGAAGGCTGTTCAAGGTAATCTTCTCATTATGGGGAAAAAGTGTCAGCTGTGCCTAAGCAGAACAGTCCTCCTTAACAGTTTCTCCCTGGTATTCCTTATTACTCTCATGTTAACATGGTCGCTGTGACCCAAGGTCATCTGCTGAGTACAGATTGGTGGCATATGTTCAAAATGTCCCTACATTCCTTTAAATAGTTCAAGAAATATTTCCCAGATCTCTATGCATTTTGGAGATACCAAATGATAGCTTAAGTCAGTCCCTGTCCCCATACTCCTTTCCTAGCTCCCCACAGTTGCTCTTACTTCTAACATCAGCATTGTTTATCAATTTCCACAAAAATTACCTAACAAAGATCAGTAAAACTGAAACACCCCGAGGTGTCCCTCTGTGTCCTGCAGCCTGTGACACAGTTGGAAGCTCAGGAAAAAAAAATCTTGTTCTCAGAATGCTCCCTTCAATAGAGACAGAAAAGAAGAAAGAGAGGATTATAGGAAATGTTGGGAGGGCTTTTAGCAAACTGACACAAAAAGTAAGAAATGGATGTGCTCTTGTCTCAGATGCCTATGATGGATTTCAAATCATTAACTGTGGTGTATTTGTATTGGAATAGATGTCCCACAGACATTTGAGACAGGTCTTTTGTTGCAAGAAAAGCAGAAAAGAGGAGGTAGCTTCCCAAAGACAGCTTTGATTTATATTTGTATATCTTGCATGGAAAATGGAATAATTTGGTACAGAGTCACCATTTGTCACTTTGTCATTTAAAGTGCAATGTGGAAAGAAAGTCACAGAACAGTGACAGACATAACAGCGACATGGACCAGCTTGTCATCTATTGCTTTACATACATAGCCTTCATCACTTGCACTGCTGAAACATCACATTAGTTAATCTATGTGATGTAATGAGAAACAGCACTGTAACCCAGGGCATCTCTTCATATGCCTCTCTAATCATAGTAAGTCTTCCTGTTTCTGAAATCCATGAGTGGGTTTTCATCTTGTAGAATGCAATGCATATAAATGAAGAGTGGGAAGACTATATGCTTGGTTATACAAAGGGAAAAATATGGGAAAAAAATCTTAATATCAAACATAATGTTGATGAGTTCATTGCTCATCTGATTTTACTTCTGGGTCTGTCACTGGACCTGCCACAGATTTGGACAAAACAGGTGTTTTCTCCATGCTTCTGATGCTCCTCCCTTAAAATAAATTTTACAAACCTAAACTACCACAAAATGAATTGATACTACTCAGAGGTGAGAGCCTAGTTAGCACCTGTCTATGAGTATGCTGTGAGACCAGCTCCTCGGTCCAGGTCCATGCCTGAGCCATGTCCAGACTCCTCACTCCAACTGTGGGGGAAGTCGAGACAAGACCCAGACATACACCCTCGCTCCCTCCCTCGTGCCCTCGGTCCCAAGGGAAGGAAAGCCAGATGCATTTGCTGGAGGCAGCTCCAGAGTTTTCCAGCAGATCCCAGGTCTGATGAACTAACAGACCAGGACAGTGAGGGGAGTGGACTCTGTACTCAGGCTTCCCTCTCTTCAAAGGTAATGTAAAAAAAAACAAAACACAAAACCAGCCCTACAATCAGAAGGGGAAAAAAAAAAAAAAAAAAAGGCTCTGTAATTCTTGAAATTCAGGCTCACTGGGAGTGATACTTTCTAAGCAATTAATATAGATCTTCCCAGGTGTGTCTTACACTACAGGCCTATAAGATTAATGCAGCTTTCTCAGAATCTTTATAAGAGGAACAGAAAACAACCACACTAATCTGACTAAACATAGACATACCAGATAGTATGGCCCTGGACAGAAAAGAGGAAGGCATTTGAAAACTTTGTGTTTAGGGAGTGTTGTGTCCTTTTGAAATATCTCAAAGACAGCCTTGTGCAGGCTTTACAATTAGCGAGGGAAAGAGAGGATTGTGAAAAAAAAGAAATGAAGGAAATGGAAGGAGAACACGAAGAGCATTTTAAGAGGTTGGAGGCAAACCCCCCAGCACAGAGAAGTGGGCAAAAAGGGAGCTAAAAATAGGCAGCATGAGACAGGGTTCTCCAAAAGAGAGCGGGAAGGACACTGTGTTCTGGAAACTGGTGCGACCAACCACAGACGAATGTGCCAAGGCTCTTGTACATTTTGTTGGCAGTTGCTCAAGGCTGGCACGTAGTCTGTCCCAGGAAAGGTGTCACCAAGTAGGCAGTGCCCTTCGCTGGGGCGTGCATTGCCAGTACAAACTCCTGAGGGGCCAGAGACAAACGGCTCATCAGTCAGTGACAGAAAATGATAAAAACAATCTTCCTGGATTCTCCCTTATCGCCAGAGGAACTGATAGAAGCAAAGTTTTATGTACTTATCCAACTCTATCAAAAACATGTGGGGGTTTTTTTCTACCTACTCACAGTCAGTTTATAGCCATTTGTTCCTGTGCTTACATTGGCATTTAGTTTCTTTCTAAATTATCTTTAGTTAGCTTATCTTCTCCCCCCATGTGTTTATAGAGAGTAATCATATCCCCCCCCCCCCCCCCCCCCAAGCTAGCAAACCAACCTCTGCTATTTTCTTATTGTAAATCAGATCTTTGATTCTGTGATTGCTCCTTTTCCACTTCTGCATCTACTCTGGTCCAAACCAGTTTCTCTTGAAGTGGTGTAAACAGAGTGAAAATGAAAGTTCAAATAAAAGTTCAGAAGCACCTTGCAAAATAGTACCTCTCTACCTCTGTCTAAGATGCCAGACCTGACATCTGGGGCTAAATAAGTCTTTTTAGCTCCCAAATTACACTGATGTCTCTAAGTCCTTATTACCTCTTACAGAGACCCAGTTTATAAAGATGTTCTGATCACCTCCTAAATGGAATGATTTGCTATTTGTGCTATTAAATTCTATCCCTTTCTGCTGCAGTCATCTTCAAATTAATCTTCAAAGTCATCTTTATGCAATGGTCTGATCTTCATCTGTATTGACATGCTTCTCATTTTATTTATCACTGGCAGTTTTCATCAGCTTATTCCTGTTTTCTATGCCAAGCTCATGAAACAAACATATTAAGTGGCACCAGTGCCAAGACAGTGTCTCAAGGTACCTCCTTGCAGCCTGACAGGTTTCTTTTCAGCACAGCATGTCATCCCTTCCCTTTTATGTACAACTCAGGTATCTCATATTAATCTTCGTCTTCTCCAATCTGACAGTTTCTCAAGTGGTACAATATCAAATACTTCACTAGAGACCAGGAATATTGGACATACTATATTTCCTTTAGCTAGAAAATCACTTATTTTTCTCAAAGATAAATTTCATGTCAATATGGAATGGTTTATGCAACCAAGGCAATGTTTTGTCCTGTTTTCTATTTACTTCCATTTCCTTAGTTGTTCTCTCTGTCAGCAGTAAGCTGTGCTAAAAACCCTTGCTGCTGGAACGACACTTCTCCGACTGGTCTCACAGGTGAAGGTTGTGCAGTGCCCTGACTTGAGCACATGGAGAGGGCATGGAAACCACATGTTCCTCACTGTCTCTTCCAATCCAAGAGGCAGGAGACACGTTCAAAGCAAACACAAGGAGGTTGTTCTTCAATCAGGCTGCAGGTAACCTCTGGAATTTCTCATCCTGAGATGTTGTGGATGACTGAAGTTAAAAACAGATGAGGGGGCGAGTGAATGAGTCAATGAAAGAGGAAGCAACTGAAGGTTAATAACTACAACCCTCCCCACACTCATTCTGGGTATGTAAGTCCCTGGGCCACAAACTGCTGGAGGCTCAGAGACTAATGCTGATTTGGGAAGCATGGCAAGACAGATTTTTAGTCTAACCCAGTGAATTGACTCATATATTTATGTAATCTACCATATCTTATTTGAGTAGCTTATCTGAGTCTTATTTCCACCACGCTTGTTCTAACATACCTACTCCCATTCACTTTCCCACTTTTTACCTCCTGGCCAACATCATCATTATTGAAAGCTGAGACAAAGTGTTTGTTTAGCTTTTACACAATACGTAGATTACCTTTAAACCTTGTAATATCCTTATGGCACAGCAGATGCACTTCTTTTTTGTTTTTCCTTTATGTTTCTTGCTTCACCTGCTGTTATTTGCTGTATTATTTTTTTTTAAGTTAAAAGCTTGACTTCTAGAAATTCTCACTTTGTCCCTACATTTTCTAAGATCTGGGAAATGGTTTAGTTCTTGATAAGTCTTTTTTTTATTTCCTGTAGCCCACAAGTTTCATTCATAAGTTCTTGTTTCACACAATAATTCACTAGGCCACAACTGGACCCCTTTCTGCAAGTTCTTCCTTGCTAAAGATGAAATATCAAGGTAGATTTTACACCTTTGGTATGAGGAATTCCAGCCCTCTGCTGTCTCTCAGTTCTTCATGATCTCTAAGTAATGAAAGTGAGGACAACAGCTCAGGAGAGAATGGAAAGTAGATTTTCGCCCTCTGAAGCCCCTTCAAGCATCTAAGGTACTTACCTTCAACAATTGCAGCCATCTAGTGGGCAAATACCAGAAACAGTCACTAGTCAGAAAAATGTGATCTTGGTCTCCTGTTACTTGCAATTGTTCACTCTTTGAGTGGACTGATGCTTCATGGCTAAACCAGGTAATATGGAAAAACATGTCCCAAAATATCTTTCTCATAAGCTTGTATTACAGCGCAGTTGCCCTCTAAGACCTCAGGAATGAGCATGCCTTGCTACTGCTGAGCATTATACCACAAGGAGTCACTTGGACATACAGATTTATTCTCTTGCATTTCTGATACCACAAAAAAATTATGATTTTACTAATGCTGCCATACACTGAGAGTGATAATAAATACATAACTAGGATGGTTTCTACAGTGGGGGCCACACAACTGACTCACTTGGAAGCTTGACAAGCAAGTGTGGAGTCAGATTTATGTACATCAAGGCCTTACCCTGCAGCTGCAATTCCCAACCTGTGCTACACCTACCTTATTGATGCACCAATCACTCTGTCAAGGGGAACATCAGCAGCTGCTGATTATCCCTGGTGTAAATGCTTGCCATCACAGTAGGTGACTCTACATAGACAATTACTACTTTTGCATGCTCGATTAACTCAGACAGCTAGGTAATGGCAATCCAACAGCAACTGCCTTTTGGGGTATGGGAGGTATGGAAGGAAAACATATCAGCTGCTATGCATTTGGTGGAGGAGAGAGTGCAAAGTTGTAGGAAAAGGAAGAAAGGAATGTAGATATCTCTTGACCTGTCAAGAGCCACCTATGGAGCCAGAAGTTGTTGCTATGGCTGCTGTCAGTGGTAATTACCTCTTTTTAGCATCAATTGTGGTTGTATCCACACACTCTATGACCACAAACTGCTTTGTTAAAGGTTTTTTTTTAATGCAGATATCTCTGCATTAAATTTGAATATCATATAAAATAAGGTATTTCCTTAAGACTGACCTTCATTATTTTCTTAAATGACCACGTTATCATACAGTGCATAACACTCAAAATGCTCTTGTGTCAAAAAACCATGCACTTGGCCACATCATTACGATGATGTCCTTCTTTCCCTGCCAAAAGTCATCTTTTAAAATGCTGCTACTTGAGTGCAAGTCGTGACTATTCTGTTTTCTCAGCTAGGAACTCACCACAGTTTTCATGCTGTATCTCTGATAAATGCTTCTACATACACTGAAAGAATGACTTATTGGAAGTATAGTCATTTCAGTTTTGTTTTAAGTAATACCACAAAACTTAGTCAAACTCCAGTGGTTATTACCAAGATAAAAGACATATGCCCATAAAAGAATTTGCCAAAAAGTGAACCCTGTAAACCTAACTGTTATACTAAGCAGGTACAATGCAAAAGTCTAGCTTTTCCACACCCTGCACCCATGTTATGGGTGCTTTCAGGTGTCTTATCATTGTCAGTGTATTCTTGCATAATTTCTGGGTATTTGGAATAAAA
This sequence comes from Balearica regulorum gibbericeps, assembly GCF_011004875.1. NCBI lineage: Eukaryota > Metazoa > Chordata > Aves > Gruiformes > Gruidae > Balearica > Balearica regulorum. Next base: position 58,905,999 of record NC_046186.1, read on the forward strand.
AATTTAAATAGCAATTTTCTAGTGAGATTCAGGCCTTGTGCTTCCTTGAGATCACTGCTATGACGCTGGGTATGAAGAGAATAGACATGATAGGAGAGGATCAGATCAACGTGGATGAGAAAGAAAGTCAGAACATTCAGCCACTGAAGTTCCCCTTTCTGTGCCTACAGCATTTTCCCTCCCTTTTCATTCAGCTCCCATTTTCCCTTGTCCCAATGTCTGAACTGATGCACAGAATTTTGACCATTTTCTGCTCCTCCATCTCCCAGCAAAGTATCACTGCCAGATACTCACAGCTGCCTCTGATTTTTCTGGAGCAGCAGGTATTTGTCTCCAGAGCATGACTGCTCACAAGGATATCTCCAGTGTTTCATATTTTATGGGCAGGGCAGTTTCTATCAAAAAGCACAAGCAGCTCTGCATGCCTAACCCCCAGGGCAAAGCTGTGAGCATGCAGCAGCATCCAACAGCACCCAGGGAGCAGGGCAAATATGTGCCAGAGGAGATATCATGCTCTATACAGACTTCCATTGCGTTCAGCACAGCTTCTGCAGCTCCTGGAGCCGGATGCTGTTTGGACAGTAGTGTAACTACGTGGCTGATGCAGCACCTGAGGTAAGGCAGCTGTATGCAGCCAAAAACATAACAAATCCATCCCTTTTTCCTATTCATAAATTATTTTAAGCTCTGCATTTTATCAATTTGTTTTACTTGTAAGAAATTCACTGTAACTCTTTATTGAAGTGTATGTTATTCATGTTATACCTAACTCACATGATATGACTTCTATTGCCAGATCAACTCTCTGAAACCTTTCATCAATAGACAGTGGAACTGAAACAGTCATTTCTATTTTCAGCAAAGACAGACTTACACACACATACACAAAACAGCAGCCAATGTTTTCTTGTGTGCATGGCCTGGGGCAGCAGTTTTCAGTACTGAAACTCAATGGTACACAAGACGTAGGAAAGCAGATGTGCCGTGAAGTTCCCAGCATCAGCAGAGCATCCTCAGCTATATATTCTAGTGATAAGTCCACCCCAGGGGGGATGACATCAAACTGATGCTGGATTTATTTCACATTCCAGAATAGCAGCAATAAACCTAAATTACATAGGTCTACACTGGACTTTTAGCGCCTGACAGTCATTTGTCAGCTGCCATCTTGCTCCACATGTACTCAGTCCCTGCAATATTTTAGCATGTTGCCTTTTGGCAGGATTAGTCTACTGGACGTCCCCTGAGAAAGCCATAGGAAATACATACTGGTCTTGTGGTTAAGTTAACAAAGCTCTTGATGTCATTATTATTTAGTGGAAATGTAGTCAAACACTTACTGGGCAGCCAAAATTTAAATAAATTCCCATGTTCTTAAGTGGTCATTCTGAATGTTTGACATAAAATGCACATCTCTGTTTAAGACACATGGCATACGCAGATGAACTTACACACTACTGTGGGTTTTAACATGCTGAAACAATTTGCAACCCTGCTTTAAAGTTGCTGGCTTCCAAAACCAATGGTGATAAGTAAAGTGAGATCTGGAACAAATTAATATATTTCTCAATAACCTGCGGGTTTCTTTGGAACTGCTCATAGTAGTTAATGGGCAGCCAGAGGTTCCCATAGTTATAACAAAACGTAAAAGAAGAAAAAACCCTATGAATATTGATAAGGTGAAAAGTCAAGCACTTAAAATTTAGTAAGTGTAAAAATAAGGTTCCCTGTGTGATGTTAATTTGCGACCCTCGTATACATTTATTCTGATGCAAACCTGATATTCAACTTCTTTCCACAGGATTCTTCTGCAGCCAGGACAGACTGGGAGGCTGGGAAGCAGAAGCAAAGTGCTGCATTCCAAGTAGGACACAACTGGCTGTCAGCAAATGTCACGCCAAAACCAGCTTCTCTGCCGCAGAATGAGAGAGGAGCCTGGAGGACTGACCGAGGTGCGTGCGTTTGTGCAGAGACACTGGGTGTGCAGAAAACAAGTTAACTCCTCCATTTCCTACCTTTTCCAGGAGGCCCTTAAGAGCAGATGTAACCCAGGTGGGTTGCCCAGGAGGGGCGGCCTCATCTTGCTGCCTCCCTCCCTTCCCCGTAACCCCACAGCTGGGTTTCTCACCCGAGCTGGGGGACAGCAGGTCAGTGCCCACAGCCAACGGGACCTTGGAAAGAGGGAACAATCAGGAGAAGGCAGCCGGAGTTGTTCCAGGAGTGCATACATTTCTTTGGCCATCATCTTTCCAACCTAGAGGTCTGCGGGGAAGCGCCAGGTCGGCTGGGCTGGTTGTGCCCCCAGCTGCAGACCTGTGGTGGGAGAGGAGCTCTCCCCAGCTGGGCACCTCCGGGAGCAGGTTGCATCCATGGGAAACACGTATCCCCAAGGCACAGTGCAGGTAACACCCTGCGGAGATCTTCGAACCCCTTCTAAATGAGCTACTGCAGGGAGGGGGGATTAATCCTGCATTAATGCACTACTACACCCAGCCTAATAATCTCTGTTTCTTAAGCCGTAACGCCACCTTATCATCCCTTTTCCCTCTTGTGTTATTCTCTGTGTGGCTGTTATGTATTGGCCCTTTTTATTACAGCAATTTAAAATGGAGAGAAAAGACTTTACAATTTGCACCCATTTTCTTCTTCTTTTTTTTCTTCTTTCCAGAAAAAACAAAAACAAAAACAAAAAACCCAAAACCACAAAAAGACAAAGACCAACCCTGCCATTCAGCTTGTGCGTTTTTTGTACTTGGGCACTACAATGGTCCACATTAACAGCTGTAATATTTTTTATAGGAGGTAACTGGAAGTTCAGAGACACTGAGTGGCCTCTCTACGCAGGAAGAAACAAAAGCCTTTATTCCCAGCTTCCTCTTCTAACAGCAAAGCTGCTCTCCCACCCTCCCTACAGTTTACTGCAAACTGTTCCTTCTCTTTAAAATGTTTACTCCAGAATACCACAATTGTGTCTCAGATTCCCACAAAGCTCAGAGTAGCAATACAACAGACCCCAAATCTGTCAACACAGCTTCACCTCAGTGTTGTTGCTGTAGCCAATGTTTGGATCAACGCACCTCAGACTGCTGCACAGCCTATACATAGAGCACACCCACTTGTGAAGGAGGCAACCGTGAGCTCTGAGTGACAAACCAGCATATGGATTTGGGGAGATACAGGGGCTAAGCTTTAAAATTGCAAAGGGAGTGAAGAGTAAAAAAGAAAAAAAAAAACACAAACTTTTAAAATTACCCCGTATCTAAAATTTCAGAGTATTTCTTTCCAAGTCAGACAAAGAGTCTCATTCAAATAGTACAGTTGCTCATGACTCAAATTTTCCTCAGCCTCCACATTCCCAAATATTCAGCCAACTTCAGTATTTTTTAATGTAAAGCCAGCTCAAGGGTCCTCAGCAGTGTAGGCAAAATGCAGTTTTGGAAATGGTGGCAGAATGGGTCCAGGGTGAGGAGGACAAAATATGATGGGCTTTAGTATGTGGTGAAGAACCAGAACAGCATTTCTTGCAGTACGAGAAGTATGGTTCGAGCAATTTGAGTCTGCTCAGAGCCTGATTCCACAAAAGTTATTTTTTAAACCTTACAGTTGCTAAAGAGGAGAGAGAAGAGATTTCTGCCTCTTGGGTGGGAGTGCTTAACAAGCGACACATAGAGTTGTTCCCCATCTGGAAGAGGCTATTCGCCTAAGAGGGACTGCAGGGCACAGGTTTTCCTTGCTCACTGGGTTCAATTTCCTGGCCTTTTGCTGAGTGGCAGCCAAATAGTTGTGGCACTCACTGTCCTGGCACAGGGGTTGTGCCGCCAGTGCCCGGGCTCCCCAGGGGTGATACAAGGGACTGCAGTCACTCCAGTTTCGCACAGGATAGGTGATGGGAGGTTCTGCTTCTTGAAAGAATAGGTCACCAAGACCAAATCTGCAAGACAGGCAGTGCCATAGAGTGCTCCTGAGCACTGCATTTTGGTCAGATTTTTGGGTTGGGGGTTTTTTTGGTCTTTTATAACCAAAGGAATCTGTTTTGTCCTCCCTCTCGATGCACCTACATGCTGTTTTTGAGCACCAGCTCGTGTACATAGGTATGGTGCTAGATGCTTCCTCCGCGGACTGATTAGCCTGCTCCCACCTTGATATGATCCTCAGAGGGAGATGAATAGGGCACTCAGTATTCAGCTGGGGCAGCCTTCCAAGCCACAGTCAGCCTCCTGACCTCTTATGGGAATGCTCCATAACAGGGTAATTCGTGGCAGTCCGTTTGCAGAGGAGGAGAGATGTAATGACTGATCTCCTTTACACAGCCCTTCACTGGTTACCACTTATAGCAACGTGTTCAACAATAGCCTCAAGCAAGATCAGTGGCTTCACTGAGGACTAATAATGTCCATGACATCTGCTGAGCACCTACCTGGAGCCCAAGCCTTACTTTCTGGAGGTTGTTCATGGATAATTAGGAATGCATGGCTTTACAGCTTAGAGGGACTCACAGGATGAAGATGTATGTGGCCTCAAAGACAGGATCAACAGCAATGGGAGTGTTTCGCGATACGTGGTCTGAATGTACGTTACACTTGTTTTCCTCTCCATCAGAGGCTTTTTAAACTGCCTCTTTGGGGACATGGTGATCAAGATGGTGCCATGTTCATGTGCATTTAGTGAGCCTGGGGAGATGAACTGGTGTACCTACTTTCACCTGCTGAGTGCTTGTACATAGGGACTGCCTATTTCAAAGAGTGCTGGTTACTGGTAAGTAATGTGTCTGTTGCCTTTTCTCCTTGCTTCATTCTGTGTAATGTTCAGATTAAAAATATGTTAAGAGGTCCAGGTTGGTCTAAACAGCTCTTTCACTGACTCTGCAAGTTGTATTGTTTCAGCACATCTCAACTTTCCATTACAATTTAGGATGAAATTAGTTGATTCACTTCATGAAACATACAAACTCAACCAACTTTTGCTTGTTGTGGGTGTGATTTGCCCCAGTGCCCCATCATTCCTGTACTACAGACCATCACATGGGAAAGCAGGAAGGAACTTACACTTGGAGGTTGACTGCTAGCCTCTTTCTTGATACCATAAGGGAGAATGTGGTGTCCCCCAGCTGGCAGAAAAAGCAAAGTTAGTCTACTTCCTTTGTCAAATGTGTTAGTACTCCTTCTGCTGCCCCAGGAAGCTCAGGGTTCCAGGATTACTGGAAATTGGTCAATGAACCAGCACAGATCTACAGATCCATAGCTGCTTCTGAATAAAGGTGCCCTTCATGCACCGTGTACATGAGGAACTTCTCCTCGAGAGGCTTATGCAAGACTCCAAGTCCTTTGCTCATGTCACAGAGTTTTCATGAGGTTAAAGATTAAGTTTTGCATAGCACTAATATGAGCAAATATTTATCATTCTGAGCTGAACTAACATGTAACTGGGCCTACCCCAGTTCCACAAGGATTGTAAGCTGCTGCCTGCTTAAAGCAAGCCATAGGATTAAGCAGCTTGCTGAATAAAAGCCAAAGGGAAGAGACATTGAAAGAAAAGGTTAGGCAATCATAAATGGTTGCATAAAGTTTTCAAACTAACTTTAAATTTGTTTTCCCCTTAATTCTGATGCCTTACTTTTCCTTAATTGGTATTGTCTTCCCAGTAGAATCTCAGTGCAGCTGTCATCTTTACAACGGGAAAGAAAGAAAACTGAAACAAAATGATAGCTTCCCATTTAATTGAATACCAGTTTTTAACAGGTGGGGTCAGGTCCAAACGTAGAATTTCTGACAGACTCTGAGTTCTTTCTTTGCATCTTCCAAAAGCCTTGAGCTGTTCTGCAAATGTCTTATCTTATATTAATTAAATGAGAATCACTCATTTCAATATAATTTCAAATCATACATGGAGCACACGGGGGTATTGTAAACACAGCAAAACATTACAACATCTGTTATTAATGTTCTTTACTTTCTGCCAAGTTTATCCATGGTCCTGTTGAGTGAGGAGATCTCTCCTCACTGGTACAGCAATCTGATGATCAGAGCCAGGCTCACCTGGGACGAGGAGACACACGGATTCTGATGCATTTCGGGACAGCGTAAAGGACTCCTTCATACTCTTCTGACTGAGGAGTGAATGAGCTATCACCTGTGAATATGACTGGATGGATTGAGTATCATATGAATCTCCTTGTTACCAATGCGTTGTGATCTCCTGGGCAACCTTAATTTTGGTGGGTTTAATGGGGTGCAATGAAGGTTCATTATTCATTTTCAATGGCTTGTGAAGAAAGGCACCATGTCCTGCATCACCCAGGTTCTGTTTGTCCAACACACTGCATTTACATATATTTAGCCCAGAGAAGACAGTGTTCAAATACCCTATCAGTGGGGATGTTTCAGGCAAGAAAAGTATTTTTTCTGTTTTGAATACCAAAAAATGGTAAATACCAAGTAGGGAATAATAGTAATAGTGCAAAATACCATCGGTGAGGTGAGATTGGCAAGCTCTTTGCATGTCACTATACAGAAAGCTGGGCTGTAGCATGCCATGCTAACATCTGGAGGAATGAATTGCAAGGTTTGAGCCTCATGTTTCTGAAGGCTCAAAAATATTTTCTGTGACATTGATAAAGATTAGGAGAAAAAAAAGAAATCTTCTCACTGAAATCTCCAGGAGAAAAATACATTCAACAGAACAAAATCATTTCCCACAATCTAAATCAGTTCAGACTTATCCCAGAGGGAGCTGCTCATCCTTTTTGCCTATTTCCACCCCATTTGTTTTGTGCCATTTCTTTCTAATACAACCAGGGAAACTGATCAAACACATTCTATACATACCACCCAGCCCACAGTCTCAGCATCCCAGCTGTATTCCTAACCTCACAAATTCACAGTGAAACCATCTCCAGGGTTTCAAAAGCATAGCAGCTTTCATGAAGGGGGGCAGTGGGAGCTCTCTTAATTAGCCTAGCTTCTTTGTGCATTTCTAGACACGTCTCTCTTTTTGTTCACCTTCAAGATTTTAATGCCAGGGTAGAAAGAGAAGATTTCTCCTCCATAAAGTAGCATCACATTCTTTTAGGTCTTCTTTTTTTCTTAGCAAAGTTTTGGCACTCAGAAAAATAGCTGGGGCCAAACTTCTAAATGGAAAGAGGTGAATTTTAACCAGTCTGCACATTTATTGAGCACTAACAGAGGAAAATTTGGAAGCCCATCCAGTTAGGTGAGCATTTCATTACCAGGAAGTCCTTCACATGTTGTCCCTACAACTCTGGCAGGGGAAATTCAAATGCGAAACCATCATTAATGTAATTCAACCCTTTCTGGAAGTACAACAAAATGAAATGCAGTCTTGATAGCTTAATTCTTTTAATTTTTCCTCTTGAGACATGACTTACTGACCTGACAGTCATTTTCTAGGAGAGGCTGAATGCAGGGAAGGCAGCAGGACTGTGAATTTTCTTACTAGTGTTTTAAAGCACAGATCTGTACAGAGGAAAAAGTTGAGGATAAAGTCATGGAAAGGTGGATACCAACTTTACTGTGTTCCTGATTTCATTAGCAAAGGTGTGCAACAAGGAAATCACATGATCCCCCAGCACATTCAGCCTGGGCTCAGAGGTCCTGAGACAACAAATCCTTCAAGGATGTGCCTAATCTACACACATCCAGTTTTTCTAAGGAGATCTCGTGAAAATCAGGTTAGAGAATAATTAAAAATGTTATTACAATTTCTCTCTGGCTATTAATAGTAAAGTTTGAAAAGTGTGTTGGGTTTGCGTGGCAAGGTTTTGGTAGCGGGGGGGCTACAGGGGTGGCTTCTGTGAGAAGCTGCTAGAAGCTTCCCCTGTGTCTGACAGAGCCAATGCCAGCCGGCTCCAAGACGGACCCGCCGCTGGCCAAGGCCAAGCCAATCAGCGCCTCTGTGATAACATATTTAAGAAAGATAAAAACAGTTAGAGAGAGCTTTTGCAGCTGGAGAGAGGAGTGAGAAGATGTAAGAAACTCTGCAGACACCAAGGTCAGTGCAGAAGGAGGGGCAGGAGGTGCTCCAGGTGCCGGAGCAGAGATCCCCCTGCAGCCCGTGGTGAAGACCATGGTGAAGCAGGCTGTCCCCCTGCAGCCCATGGAGGGAGGATGAGGGGGTGTAGAGATTCCACCTGCAGCCCGTGGAGGACCCCACACCGGAGCAGGTGGAGGCACCTGAAGGAGGCTGTGGCCCTGTGGGAAGCCCGCGCTGGAGCAAGCTCCTGGCAGGACCTGTGGATCCGTGGAGAGGGGAGCCCACGCCAGAGCAGGTTTGCTGACAGGACTTGTGACCCCGTGGGGGACCCACACTGGAGCAGTTTGCTCCTGAAGGTCTGCACCCCGTGGGAGAGACCCACGCTGGAGCAGTTCATGAAGGACTGTAGCCCATGGGAGAGACTCACGTTGGAGAAGGTCATGAAGGACTGTCTCCCATGAGAGGGACTCCTTGCTGGAGCAGGGGAGCGATGAGAGGAGTCCTCCCCCTGAGGATGAAGAAGCGGCAGAAAGAACATGTGATGAACTGACCGTAACCCCCATTCCCCGTCCCCCTGTGCCGCTGAGGAAGGAGGAGGTTGAAGCCGGGAGTGAAGTTGAGCCCGGGAAGATGGGAGGGGTGGGGGGAGGTGTTTTAAGATTTGGTTTTATTTCTCACTCCTCTACTCTGTTTTGCTTGGTAATAAATTAGACGAATTCCCTCTCTAAGTTCAGTCTGTTTTGCTCGTGACGATAATTGGTGAAAGATCTCTCCCTGTCCTTATCTCGACCCACAAGCTTTTCGTTGTACTTTTTCTCCCCTGTCTAGAGAAGGAGGGGAGTGATAGAGCGGCTCTGGTGGGCACCTGACCCTCAGCCAGGGTCAACCCACCACATGAGATTCTCCATTAAAGTTTGCATGGGTTCCAAAATCTAGAATAGTACATGGCTGGATGAGAGGCAGAAGTCAGTTTAAGTTTGTAGCTTCTGAGAATTGATTTATCTTATAGGCTGCAATATTTCTATATCCAGAGAACTGAAATAAAATGGTTAAATTCTGTGTGTTGTCTAGCTTTTAATATTATGGATTACCATGATGGCTTACTAGAAAGATGAAAACATGAAAGAAATGGAGAATTTTAAATAACCACAAAAGTGGATCTCCTCCTGAAGTCAAGGCAGCTATGAACACAAATCTATCTCCACGTTTCCTCATTGCTATGAAGAGGCTGGCTTCCTTATTCAGCAAGCTATATTTAAAGAATTTCATACTAAGCCACTGCAATATAAAGGAACATAAACTAATTCTGGTCTCTACCTCAACTTTCCTGCAAGAAAGAAACCAATGATCTAATTAAAGGCTACTTACCTTTTCAGTACATGCCTATGTGTACATTGCACATTTTACCGCATGTGTATTCCTCTGCTTTTCAGTGTATTCTATCTCTTTTCTCAGAAACAGCAAAGCTTGAGGGGGAGGTATTACCCAGAAATGTATCAGCATTGCTTTACAAACCTATAGTAATAAACTACATCAATGTCTGGAATGACTGTAAAACTCTCACTGTGAGACTTTTTGTATTTTATTTTTCCCACATAAAATAAGGTCTTATTTTTATATTAAAAGTTTGAACAAGACTTACATGTGTTAAATTTGGCATACTGTACACAATCCTCCTAGTTTACAAGGTACCATTCCAAAAGTGACATTTTGGCCATTTTGGAGTTTTAATGCCAGTGAATCAGCATAAGGACCACAAATACATATAGTTAATGCACAAAGTCAAGCAGGTATAATATATGCGCACCCATGGGGCCCATGGGGTAAGGGGTCTCCTCATCCTCAAGCTATTAATCTTTGCAAATCAGCGTCTTAACCCACATTTTCATTTATTTGTAGTTAATATTTAGCTGTTAGGCTGTGTGCTGCAGGGAAGGGGCTGAGAAAAGATCCACAGGAATATATCCACAGTCAAGTTCAGACAACTAATCACATCTGTTCCCCCTGGATTCCTAACATAGTCCCAAGCCTCATCTCTCAGCCATTCTGTTGAACAAAGGTCATAGATTTTGCATTCACCATGGAAAAAAGAGGCTAAATTGACTTTGTTGGCCAGCTATTCATCCTTGTTTCTTTTCAATGTAAGATCTAACATGTTGATGCTATTTTAAAAAATTGAATTCATTAAGATGTTAGTCAATATACAAATATTGTTTGATGATTAACTTCTTGTTCTTTTTCCCAGGCATAAAATGATCAAACTAAATCTCAGCTGTTTTTTCTTATTGCTTTACTTTCTCAGCTGTTTTTTTAACTATCATTTTCTGTAGATAATTGGGTAAAAGGAGAAGCTTCCGTAATTATTGTCTTTTTGGATGGACTCTTTTATGTATTCTTATTAGAGCATTTCTCCTGTTTGAAGGGACTGTGGCCGTCCCCCCTATTGAAGAATTATACTCTAAGAAAACAATGGAAAACACAGTTCTACAACCGCCATGCATGGACTTCTTTCTTTATTTTTCTGAATAGGGTTTGGACTGCGGGATCCTGGAGGATAATTTTATTTCTTTTTGGACATAGCCTTGCTGTCCTGCCTAAGCCCAGCAGACTGTGGGGCACAGCTCAGTTACATCTGTGCTAGCAGACAATGGCTCTGCTCCTGCTTCTGATGTAGTCACTGCGAGTTTTGCCATGAACTCATATTACTATAATTCAGATGTGCTACTGAAATAAATGTGATGTATATTTTCCATGATATGATTACTGGATTCAGTTCTGGTCAATTAAAGCAGCCTGCCCAGGGCTATCAACAGGGTAATGATTAATGTCAATAAGCAAACCTTCCTGGCATCTGCTAGCTGCCTGTAAAAAAAAAAAAGAGAAAAGACAGTCCCATCAATTTGCTGCCTTCAGCCACATTTAGACTAAGAATACACAACTGTATGGAGCTGAAGTCATGTATTGTGCCCAACTGGCAGAGGGAGCACGTGTTGCTAGGAGTGTGTCAGACCTGCCATGACTGTGATCCTGGCTCAAGGTGAAGAATTTGGGTGTAGCGCTGTGCACATCATCTGTGAAAGACCACCTGGCAGCACTCTGCCTCACAGAACAGCCGAACTAGACCTGATGCTCAAAGCACAGCACAAATAGGCTCAAAATATAACAGAGATAAGAGAAAATTTTCTGCATGTGAGTACTTGAATCAGCATAATGATAACAAAACAGCCCAAGTGCCAACCAGGGCTTCAGTGTGTGGCAGGCAACCTGAGTGCCAGCCCTGCAGAGGACAGCAAGAGAACAGCTCTGGGCTGGGACCCTGTCATAGAGGGAGAAATTCAGAACTGGGAAGTTCCTGGTGAGTTTCACGTGTGTCCCTGGCTCTCCCCTTCCAGCTAGCTCCTAGTAGACCCACAATGACCATCAATGTTTCAGCAAGTGTGAGATACCATCTCTTTTTCCATCCTAGCTGGGCCTTCCTAATCAACCAGTGGGTTGCATCTCTGAAACAAAGACACTCCCTCACACTCCAGCTCCTCTCCTAGCTCCTTCTCCCCTGGTTTTGATGCCACCCTAGAGATTGTGCTAAACAGATCCCCACACCATGGGGAGCAAAGATGGGCATCTCTCATTCTACATTGTGTTGAAGGAGGAAATGGCTGCAGAAAAACCTCTTCTCAGTGCGCCTGGGCTGATGACATGGGACTGGTGGGATCCCTTCTGGTCAGAACGTAACCCTCACTGGAACAATCAGCAATTTGGACATCCGAAAATTATTTTATTAAACAGCAGTTGTTAATCAGTAGGAGGTCTTTTTCCACAGCCATTCTTTAAAGCCCAAACATTTCCATGTTTCCTGTAATACTTGTGCTTAGTCACACATTGACAAATAGAAGGAAAAAAACTCAGATCTGTATGACAGATTTTTGGAACTATCAAAATAATCTCTTTGAATTTTGTAGTCACTCAACAGCAGGAGTCCAGGAGAAGGGTGTTGAAAACAAAAACTTGTATTTATTCACTGGAATTTTTACTGCCATTTCTCTCCCAGAAAAGGATACCTACCATATTCTTCTAAAAATACTTTATCAAATAAACAGACCAGAGACCCCATCAAAGTTTAACAGTTGCCAAGTCCACTTTTTGCTACCCAGCCTATAAGTCTGACAGAAAGAGAAAGGATGGTCCTTTGCAGTTTATCCAGAATCTATCCCACTTCAGGATGGAGGTATTTAAGACATTCAGGTATGGAGACCAAAAGTTCTGCCAGAGGACATCTTCTGCAGAGCATCATGCCATCCTGCAACTCAGACACCCACATGAGCAAAAAGTCTCCAGCTGAGTCTGGCCTCCCCTGCTGTAATACACCACAAGAAGAGATCTCTAGGTCAAAATTCCCCAACATATAAATACTTGAAAAGTATTAAGTATTATAATTAAGAGTTATTACTACTACTCTCTAAATACTTACAGAAGAATGGTTGTGCTTGTTGGGCATGAGGCCATGTGTCACTAATCCATGCAACTTTCCTCCTCCACGCCAGGCTGTCAAGAGGCTGGCAGTGGGTCTTGTTCAGAGTACTGTCCTTTGAAAGAGCAGGTCCACTCATTCATTTTTTTTATGGTCATCCTAAGAGGTCATGACTTCAACGGAAGCGAAGGCGAATATCCCCTCCCACATCCAGCAATTTTGAGGCATGGAAGGAACAAACACTGCATCTCTAAGTAGATTTTGAAAGAAAGAGATAAGCCTGGCTATTTTTCAAAGGGCTGGCTTAGCACAGAGCTGGGACTGGGCGTAGGCAGCTGAGGAGGGCCATAGCCTGCTGAGGATAGCAGCCCTGTAGTCTTGCTCTGCTGGTGGCACAGGCCTGAGAAACTGGATTTGCTGCTTGACCTTGCATGACCAGCATCTGCTGGCGGGATCCTCCCTCCTTCTTCCACTAGGCATGCACCCATGAGCAGGAGCAGCAGTCTGGGCTCTCCCCTAGCTCTCTGCCTCAGATTCGCCCTTTCCTTTTCCACCTTCTCTTTCCAGGGCAAGTCCAGTTTCTCCATCCCTCACCTCTGACCAGGCTGGCTGTGTTGCTGAGAACGTCTAGCAAGGGACGCTTCGGAATCTACCTCAAGGGGAGAGCTTCAGGCTATGTCCCACAGCAGACTCACATCAGCATCAGAGATCCAGATAGGCCTGGGGCTTGGACATACCCATAGTGTGTCCTACCAGACTGCTAAGCAACTTGTAAACATCATTTACATCTACTACACATGCCACTACACATCCCAGAGAGTGACTGCTGTTCAGAAGTACTTCACTCTCCCCATGACATGCGTGAATGTCCTTGGGAGCCCAAGTCAAAGGCATGGGTCTCACCAGCCGATGTTGAGAGTCGAAACTTCAGTGTCTTGCTGTGAATCTAGTCCTTACCCCATCCCATGTCTATTTGCATAATACGAATAACATTTTTCACTAGATAAAACATTTCTGTGAATATAAAGCACATCATTAAAGTCCATGAAGTGCTTAATTCTTGGTGTCTTTCAGGTCATTTTGCTATGATGGAGTTATATGTACTATAGGGAAATGAGCGCCCCTGCTCATCACCTTCACAACATACTCAGAGGTGGCCTTTGTTAACTAAATGAAAAATAAGACTCTCCAACAAATATGGACTGAGAATTGAGACTTTATAAAATCACAAGTATTCCCTCACAGTAAAGACAGTATTTATGCTAGAGACTGTGTTTAAATAAATTTTGTCCAGGTGAACACGATGCTGGCCATGATGGGGGAAAGCCATGGGGAGAAGTCTCCTGGAGAAGCAAACAACAGCAGCTGGGTGTGCATGATGGGTGCAGCTGCCCACCACCAAGCCTTCTTGGTGACCTCAGCAGGATAAGTAGACCCAGCAGTTTCCATGCAGCAGAGAACAATTTCTTTCACTTCACAGCTTTCTCCTGAGGCTCCCGAGAGAGCAATTCTTCTTTTTTCCAGACTGTTTCCAACTGCCATAGAGCTTCCCCCCAAATCCCTGTAACTCCTGCCTTATCAATACAAGAAAGGAAGGAAACATAAAATGTTGAGAGTGACAGGTTCAACTGTTTTTCTTCTTGACTAGAAATGTGGGAAATCTGTGGTGGTAGGGGAGTGGAGTGAAAACACGTCAGCATGGCATGGTGACGTCTTTGCAAGCCTCTCGCCTCTTGCTCTCCTTTCACAGACACAACCGACCACAAACACGGATGCAATAGGAGCAGCTGTCACAGATCTCCCAGTTTGCCCCATTACATCTTCTAGCAGTTCCTCTTGGTGCAGACCCCTTTGATCAGCGATACAGGGAAGATTAGATCTGAGCTGATACAATGGTTCATTGCGGGACACGGCACTTTCGGCTCCTGACTGTCAGTGCAACGTGCCATGTCCATGGGGCTACTGCATCTGTGTAAGGGCGGCCATGCTGAGCTCCCACAATGCACAAAACTCATGTACTGAATTTTCCCTCTTTGCCTCCAGCCATCCCTGTTCTGTTTCTTGCTAAGTCAATTAATATCTACCATACTAGCAGTAAAGGGCCCTTGGGAAAAAGGAAACCAGGGAGTAGGCTGGTTGTTCCCGATCTAGGCTCGCCCTGTGCCAATACAGCATATTTTCTAGAGTGTTTTTTACAATTCAGTTTAAATGACTCAGCTGAGGGGTTTTGTATAACTTCTGACCACAGCCTAACAGTTCTCACAGGAGGTAATATTTCCTAGTGTTTGGCATGAGTTTTCCTCCTTTTCATCTTAGCACTTGTGCTCCTTCGGCAATCCTTACCCACTTCTTTCCTTTCTTCGTGCTTACAGCCTACAACTTTGAACGTGGTTGCTGGATCGCTCAGCTTCCACCAAGCCCTTCACCACGCAGCATAATATATCACATTCATTACTGTTATGCAAGTACCTAGACAGACAGGCTTTATCTAGCTGTTTTAATCTTTCCCATAAACCAATCCTTAAAGTTCAACAGCGGTTTGACTTTATTTTATGTGATTTCCCACCAGTTTGTCAGCATCAATCTGCAATGCTCAGATCTTTGAATAACTGGATTGTTGCAGTGCTTACAAGGTGTGACCATTTTCTTTTTGGTAAGTAACCAACTACTCATTTGTTGCATTTCACTAATTGCACTTAATTCTACCTCTGTTTTTTTCCCATGTTCCGTTATACTCTCCGTATTACACTTTTTGTGACAAGCAGCACCAGAGACAATTGGATTCCTTAGTCTGTCAGCAGCAAAGGTAATCGTTGTAAATATTTAAACCACAGCAAACTCTGATATATGAAACAATTAAAACCCTTTCAAAAGCATCCTCTCTCTAAACCCGTCTCCTGGTAAACTGAATTTAAGTGGCAGCAAAGCAATCAAATCAAAACATTGCCTTTCATTTCTGCTGACGTGAAATATTCCCCCTCTCTGCTCTATGTTCTTGCTCCTCACAGAGTGAGTAGATGTTTGATTAGGTACAGATTTAAACACAAAAAAGATTTTCCAGGCCTCAGTTCCAAGTTCCAAGCAATTACCCATTTGCTGGGTGTAACTCACTGCAGGGTCACCCAACTGGAGAGCAGAACAGAGGAGGCTCTTTACAAAGAAAAAAAAAAAAGTCTTCCAAGTGTTTCACCTCACAAGGAATTCTTGAAAAATGTGCCTCCCCTCAGAGACCTGGCATTGTTTGTCTCATTTGAGGGCTGAGTGTTTTCCTCTTGCTAGCAGACTGGCAAAGAGGTGGAGGGCTCATGCTGCAGAGTGAAGAGCTGTCCTGAGCTGACACTGGATTTGCACAGGAGCTCCTGAGGGCTCCACTCGTGTCACCTAATAGTGCTGTCTGCCGCACGCTGGACCCTTGCACTTGATCTCAGGAACGGCAATCAGGATGTAGTCACCTTGTCTGCACTCCAGCAGCACTGGCAGAAAAATAACTTTGCAATCAGGGCAAAAAGTCTGTTGCATGCCTAGGTCTGCCCCAAAAACAGCCTTTCTGAGAGGGAAAATTCACCTATTAACACTGGTGGTCTTCCAGAGACTGCAACGCTGTCCCTGAGAAGCTAGAGAGAGTAAAAGCTAGTACTGGTCCTCCATGTTTCAGATAATCATGATTAAATGTGATTTTTTTAACACTAAAACTAAGTCTAGAACAAGAAGCTAACTAACTAGCTCTGACTAGATGACACCAAGTGGTCATAGAAAAATTTACATTTATTATTTCTGGAACACTTTGCAAAACATTCACCCTTTGAACTGGAGTTTTGCAGCTTTGCTATTTGAACGATTTTTTTTTTTATGTGGGAGCCACTAAGTCTGGGTATTTTGAGTCTAGGAAGAGCACTCAAACTGTTAAAAAATACAAGGAAAATATTTCAACATGAATTGCTACTGTATTCAAAAAGCTGACTTACTGTATATTAACAAGATACAGATTTTTAAGCACTAGTTATTAATTTAGTTAATTAATGGTTAGTGAAGTAATAACTAGGCTATGCAGTGGTGCTCATATAGAAGTCAATGAAAAAGTTCCTATTACTAAAACATCAGAAGTCTTTGGGTAAGGCATTGCATGGACTACGCAAACCTACTGAAGTATAAAATAGCAGCAGATCAGTTACACCGTTATTTCAGAAAAAGTGTTTATCACTCCCTACGCTCTTAGGTTTATAATAGCTCTCACAAGAGATATTTGAACAAGTCTTTACTGGACAAGATACTTAAGGATGTAGGAAAAGAGAAGTCGGTGGTGCATTTTCTCATCCATTACAATTTTGTGTATGATATAGAGTTATATAAGCAAATATCAAAACGTATTTTTAAAAGTTAGTCATCTGCTGGAATGTGTTCTGTTAAGATGTTTTCTTTCCTCCCTTAGATGACTCTGTGAAATACTTCCCTAGTCACTTTGCCAGCAACCATGAAACCCCAGCAAAACATCAGAAGTCCAGCCAACCCAAGACTGCAAAACTGGCTACACCGAAAATTAACTCAACAGGTTCTTCCATTGTTTTTGAAGGGCTTAAATTCTCCCCCACTAAAGACTCTGAACGTTTGCAGGCACACGTGAAAAAGGAGAGGGGTGGTGGTGTAAAAGCAAATGCTCTCTGTGCCCACGGGGAAGGCGAGAAGCGGGTGTGCGGGCAAAGGTGTGTGGACGCACGTGCTTTGTACTGCCTCTGTCCCTAGCAATGAAACTCTGCTCTCTCTCTACACAGGCATCCTCTATAAATATTTCCTGTTTTGACTCTGATCCCTGTACAAGGCATGTTCTGAATCAAAAAACTGTGACTTGAAGAAGTGAGAACAGCGTGAAACACACAACGGAAGGCAACCCGTGCCGTCCTCTTTCTTCCTGAGCTTTCACTGGGCTAAATGTTTCCGGCACTGATGGCACAGTGACTGGCTGTACGGTGAGGACTTACTCCCCTGGAACCTGCCCCACATGTCCACGGCCATTTGCCCAACTGCTGGCCTCTTTATAGACTTGCTATGTTAGAAATACTCTGTGCCCCTCTGTTCGCACCCCCGCTTCTCACAACTCACCTTACGCCTTGGGCTGTTTCCTGAGCTCTCCAGGTTGCTTTCTGTCATGCCCATGTCCTCACTGCTATCGGCAGGTCTCAAAATTTTAAATAATATCTGACATGTTCTCTTTAGCATCTCTCCAGTAGTCTGCTCACTTCTCATTTAAGATCAATACAGAAGAAATCAATGGCCCAAACACCAATTCCCTCAAGCACTTCTCTCTGGACTGTAATGCATTGCTGGCATCTCCTCTGCATCCGGTCTGTTAACTGTCTTTCCCTCTTTATAGCAGGGGTTTTATCTGAGATAATTTTAATTAGCAGAAAGTTAAGATTCCCAGAGAAACTGTACTTGGCAGAGTGGTGCTGAAAATCTAAATAAGTATTACTTATGCTATTTTATGTTTTGCTGTATGGAACAAATGAAATACTGGTTCGATAATAACACAGGTGATAGACTTCTGATGGACTACTCGGGCAAACCCATGGACTCACAGAGCACGAGGGCTCTGGCCTTGTTGAAACCATGGCAAAAGCCTCACTGTAGATGAAACCCTGCCCTGAGCCGTGCAGGGTAACTGGCTTTGGAAGCAGGGTATACAAGTGACCTGTACCCATTGCATGGGCACTAACCTGTTTCAGATAAGCAGGTGCTTGGCAACTGCCTCCAGCAGGACATTTGCTCTGCGCGACAATCCCCTCTCCTTAATCAATACTGGCAAGGCAGTCTTCCTTTGTTCTCCTTGCTGTCAGACTCCCTCTCAGAGCAGGAAGGTTTGCCCAGCACATTCCCGCAGAGGAAATGTCCTACCTCCCTTTGCCCTCCCCAGCCCCACGTGCCCGCTCAGACCCCACTCCCCACCGCAGCTGAGGAAGGGCAGCAGCAGGGAGGTTTCTGGAGCTCGTCCCTCTCGCCTCCCTCCTCCCTGACAGAGCCAGCAGGCTGCTGCTCCAGCTTGGAATTCTCCTATCAGGGAAGAAAAATCCCCTCTGATTGCAGAAACCCAAATTGCCCACAGAGGTGGACGGATGATGGAGTCCAAGTGTTGCTGCTCTGACACGTCACCTCACACAAAAAATCATGCGTGTCAACGTACCTCAGTGTGGGGCTCCCAGCCAGCCGGAGCTCCACGGTTGAGGGGAACATTTTGGTAGCTCAGGGACATGGATATACCCTGGGGGCATCTGGGTTTTGCAACACCTGTGCTTAGGCCCAGAAACAATATAAAAGTAATACAGGAGATGATATACTAGCAGTGCTACTGTAATATAACCTGGAAAATACTGGAGCTAGTCTGTTCTGGGGAGCATCTGCTGAGCCTGGAAAATCAGTATGGGGAGTCTCAGCAGACAACATAGACGACTGTCACAGCCCTTGTGTTTGGGAGCCCCACGCACGTCTGGAAAATCCACCAAAATGCTTTGGAGACTCTTGACATGCACAGGAATGGGGAAGGCAGATACGCCTGTCTTGACCAAACTAGTGGAAGAGGGGAGGAAAAAATATGGTAAGATAAAAGGCAGGAGTGAGGGAGGGCTGGGGAAGGGCCAGGATGGTGAATGCAGGGTATTTCGGCAGAGTAGGACTGAGTGAGCCAGAGGGAGTGACAGGAGTGATGTGGCCAGAGCTGTTAACCAGAAGGACAAACTGAACAGCTTTTCCAGCAGTTCAGAAGCAGAGAGGAGATGTGCTTGGGAAGCCAGGCAGAAACCTGAACAAAGTTTAGTCTATCTAACAGAAAAGTCAGATTATTCTCTGCATTTGTAGGGAGACCTGATAGCTGCGCTTGGAGACAGCCTTCACATCTAAGCAAACAAGAGGGCAGAGAAGGCACCAGCATTATAAGCCCTTCTCACCAAGACTGGGAGAACTGATGCCCTTGGCCAAGTCCAAGGAAGCAGAGACGAGAGCTTTAGGAAGGAAGAAGAGCAGTTCAGTGCTGGCTGTGTGAATGCCAAAGATGGGAGAGGGACGCAGGAAGAGGGAGAGTCTATCAGAAAAAGATGACACGTACAAGCCACCTCTATGGCTGGGGAAAAGTTACTTCCAGAAATCAAGCTCTGCACTGCAGTCTCTAAGATGGCCTCAGGCTGTTCCCAGAGGTGGAGGTGGGAAAAGGAAGGGAGCAAAGGTGAAGACCTGAGCATGCCTCACAAAGAGCAGCAGAAAATAAAGGGACAATGAGAAGCAGGGAAAGCAGCTAAGGAGGAGGTCTTGCAGAGGGCCAGGGAGGGCAGCCTTCCAAGCAGGATTGATGGCATGAAAGAAGAGAAAGTTTCAGAGACCTGAGATTTGGGTCAGAAAAGGAAGCTAAAATCTTCAGTTAAAAAAGCATTCTGTGGTCAAAAACAATGCAACAGCAACTAAGGTGGGGGCTAGAGGGAAGAAACATGAAATAACAGTGTCTGGTTTATCCTTAACACCAGGAGAAAAGCAGTCGGGGACCTCCTGGTGTTTTGGCAGGGGGAGTGTCCATTTGCTGTGGCCTCAGAACAGTCGCAGGCCTGAGGAAGCGGTGCTGGCCACCTCGGGTCCTGCGATGGAGCCCAAAGCGGGAAAAGCATGGGTCCAAAAATGAAACCTCTGCTCCTTGCAAAGGTAAGCACCAACACGCACGCAGAACCAGCAAGCACCAAAAGCAAAGTGCTCTCTCACAGTAATTGTAAATGTTCTTTGGTTAACAACTGCCATAAAAATTAAAACACAAGAAAACAACTTACCAAGCAAAAGAAAGCATTTTGGAAAGCCTTCAGTCTGCACAGATTTTTTCATCTTTTGCACCACAAAGAACAGTGAACGCTTCTTAAGTCACTGCCAATTAGTTTGACATGTCCTCAGAGCTGCAGAGCTTTCCTCTCAAAGAGACAGCCTGATCTCTTTCTCCTGTAATATGACATTTATTTTCAACTGTGTATAAACAAAAAAGATACATAAAATAAAATTAATCAAAAAGATGTTAAACTAAAATACTACCAAAGTAATGTAATATTTTGAAGGAGAGAAAAATGTTTATCACCATAAATCAAAAATACCTTGACTGTATCCTTTTATTTCAGAAGTGAGAAGAAAATTGGAATTAGGCCCAGCTCCTACAGAGAGCTCTTCAATTTCTTTATTGAAGCAAAAGTCAAATTCAGTCAACACAGGTTTTCCTGATTAAGCTCAGCAGGATCAAACGTCACATTAACTAAAGAATCACAAAAATACTTGTTTAAGCAGAGGCAGCCGTAACACACAAGACTGAGCACAACCGAGACAGAGGCAATTTCTCTTCCTTGGAAAATGAGAATGATTGACAAAAGGGAACTTTCTGCAATTTAGAGTAACTGTCCTCTGCATGGGCACACATTCATGGCAGTATTCAAAACTTTCCGTTTGGGGAAAACCAGTTTCTTTCTTTGGTTTAAGATCCTGATCCAAACTCTTCTGTGGTGGAAGACTCTGGCTCTTCAATGGATTTATGCCTGCTTAATTTGGGTACAAATTTTACCAGTTCAGTATTCATTTTGACCCTAAGTGTTTTATTTCAGAGATTTGGAAGGTGTTTTCATTAATAATTTTCTTTTTCCACAGATCATAATTTCTTGTTAGATGTTTAGCGTGTCCTTTTACTTACCTAGCTTTATGGGATCTGTAGTTTCACGGTCACTTCTAGGTGCCAACAAGTACTGTTACTGAGGAAGTTCATTAAATTACCATGGATCTAGCCAGAATATCTGAGATTGCTTATTTTTATTATATGCATAGTCTATGTGCAGGAGTATTTTTAGAGCATAGGTGATGTGCTTTATTATTAACAGCTAGGTTTGAAGCCTGAAGATGATACACTATTTTCTCTCATAAAGAAAACTCAGCTAACACCACTGCTGTATCCTTAGCACTCCCTGAAAATTGGTTCCTTTGGAACTCTCTGGAAAGCATCTTGTTTGGTTTTTTTTTTATTATTATTTAAAGGAACAACTGACAACAAAACTCAAATAATGACAGTTCTCCAGTTTTGGCAACCAAAAAGTACAAAAGAAGTCCCATTTGGAGTGAAAACATTCAAGAAAGAAAGGAAAATGCTGCACAAAGCTGACTATGAAGAGGAACTAAAAAAAGAAAGAATTCCTTTAGTCCAAAACCCACCAAGTTTTGATTAAAAAAAAATTCAAAAAGGTCCCCACTTTCAACACAGGATGTATTTATCTAGCCTTGTCACAGTTACTAGCGACATGAGCTAGTCAAACCATGCTTCACCGTTGTGAAAATTTATTTAAACAGAAATTAGTTTCAACAAGAAAGCTGTGCTTATGTGCTCATTTTTTACAAATAAATGCTTTATTTCCATTATAATAGGATAATTTTATTCTTGCTACAGTTCTATGGACTTTAATAAAGCTACCTCTAAAACAGATTAAAGTTCATAATTCGTGTTGTGCAGAAAACCGTGAGACTAGACTCTGTATAGTTTTGAGAGATCATTAAGTGGCCTGATTTCCATTAATAAAGAAAGTGCCCTAGTTCCCATTAACACCATTGAAGCCGTTCATTAAGATGACTAAAGTTAGAGAGTTCTTAAATCTTGGCCCATAGTCTTTGAAGAAAACACAGAGCCAAAGCCAAGGAGATGTTCAGGGAAAGTTTAAAATGCACAATGAGGCTCTAATTCTCCACTGCTGCGTGTCTCCTGTGGTCATGTACAGCTGGGTACAGTCCTCATAAAATACTACCAGGCAAAAAATTTTGCACATGTGCAGAAAATCAAGACCTGGTTTTTGCAGAACATGTGACGCTAAGTATCAGGCAAAATGCTGCAGTTACCAAGACCTTCAACACAATGACTTTAAAATATTAGCAGGCGATTACTATTTCCATTTTACTGATAGGGGACTAAGAGAGACAAAGCAAGCTAGGCTAGATGGAAATGCGAAGGAAAATTAATAGAGTTAATTTTTAAAGTGGATTAGTTAAACCACAAACAATTCTATGTAGACACCCATTCAAAACTAAAGCTGCTTTTACTCTATTCAGTTATTTTATTCTGAAAGTGAATTAATTTAAATCAAATTGCAGTGAGTTCTGTTGTGAATGAGAGCATGCAAATTGAGGTTCAGTACAGTTCACAGGCACTTTTAATTTACACCTTTTGTTAATTTAATGGATTGTCCTGAGTGCCTGAGCTCACATAGGAAGATTGCCAAGTTGTAAGGAGTTAAGGATGAGGCTCTTCAACTGCAGGGTTTGTCCTCTCCAGCAGCCCTTCCTTGGGGTGCTGCTCAGCCATCCTCCTTATCACCAGCAGGCACAGCCCTGAGTCCTTGATTCTGTGGGACCCAGAGGAGATATTCTTGTCTTTCCCTGTCACCTAGGAAGTAGTGACAGCTCTCAGGGAGAGCATTTCATGCATTTAATGGGAGGACTGGACAAACACGCAGCACCTATTGACCAGGGGCCAGGAGGAACCACTCGACCCAGGAGGGTGCATTCATTGACCTCTGTAGGCACCAAAAGCAGGGAAGTAGTGTGACACATCACAGGGGATGCGGAGTCACGTTTTCATGGTCAGCCTAAAAACATGATAGTCAACTTCACTACTTCACCAAGGTCAGATTCACTGAGGTGTAACTCAATGATAAACATTAAAAGATGTCACTGAGAAAAATCTACAAATACACACTGCATCTTCTTTCTTACCTACTTTTTTTTAATCATATGCAGCTTGAAATTGTAGTTTCTTACAGCAAGTCTCTGTACAATTTTTTTTTTATACTTCACAAAACTGAAGTAAGCTGAAGTGATCTGCTGGTGTGATCACATCCACCTCAGGGCAGTGCAATTCTATCACTATCTATGTGGTTATTGTAGCACCGCAGCAAACACCTATGGATCAGCCCCTACTTTGACCCATTGCCAAAAGTCGTGCAGCCCAGCTAACAGTCAAATATTCCTCCACGATACAAAAATGCGTGGAATGACATGCATCTGATTTCACCCGTGTGCAGCCAGTGTCTAGGCAAAGCCATGTGTTTTAAGGTCTCTCCACCTTTTTTGAGTAGTTTCCTTCAGCTTTGTGTCCAACTCACCTTGGTTAAGAATTTAGTCAGAAATCCTCTTAACCTTTTAGTTATAATTGCATCAGAGGGAAAAAAATTTTTCAGCTTTTCCCGACAGTTAATGATGAGTCCATCAAGAAAAAAAAAAAAATACAGCAGCATTGTTCGTAGTCCATGGATACGTTTTGTCTTTCTCTACTGTTCTTAGAACTTCCTAATAGGAGAAAGTAATTTAAAAGTGATAGAACAATTATCCCTATGAGGCTGCTTACCGGGTAAAGGAATGGGGATACAAACGAATGTGTAAGAAGGAGAGGGTAAAGTCTAAAAAACAGGTCTAAGACTAAAAGTTTGAGTACCTTCTGTGTCCAGCAAAGAAACTAGGGGCAATCTTGAGGCCCCTTGAAGAGAGCTGCTGTGTAATGCTGCAGCTCTTTCAGGAGGCCACGGTCATTTTTAAAATGTTCTTAAAAACTCCTAACTATTTAAGCTTAAACGTCTCACAGCTACGTAAAAGGGGCAACCCTGAAATCTCGGGGAAATGGCAGATTTATTTTCGGGGACGGGGGGCGCAGACGAGCGTTGCTTCTCTACGTGAGCCGGCTTTACAGATGTAGCGAGCAATGTCCCGCTTTCCTTCTTTCGCAAGCCAATTCTCGAAACGCCCCCACGGTTCAGCCACTCGCGGGGGGCACGGGGGGCACCGGCCCCACCGCGCCCCGGAGCGCCGCCGGCGCCGCCCGCCCGGCTCTGGCCCCGTGTGACCCACGGGGGGCGCGTCCCACCGCCGCCTCCAGGCCCCGGAGCCACACCGAGCTTTTATTCCTACCACGTTTTTCAAAAGGAGAAAAAAAACAAAAAAACAAAAACACAAACAAAAACCCCAACCAAAAACAAACCCAGGGAAGGAAGGAGAGGGAGCTGCCTACTCTCCTCACGCCTCACCCCGGCCGGTCGCGGCGGCGGGACAGGGTGTCTCCGGGCCGGGGAGCTTCCCACGGAGCCGCTGCCCGCTGGCCGGGGGCTGCCTCTTCCGGGGAAAAAGCTGTTTGGGGGGCTCCGGGGAGACAGCGTCTCCGCCCGGCTCTCTCCCTGCCGGCGGTGGGCGAGGGCGGGGGATGCTCCGGGGCCCCGCAGCTTCCAGGCGGGAGGCAGGGAGCGCCGGCGGGGCGCGGGGAGTCGGTCCGGCTTTCTCCCTTTGGAGGAAAATGTACTGGAGAGCGGAGAAGGATGCATTTCTCTGGGCTTCAAATGCATGCCTGTCAACGCTGCTTGCTGATAGCAGACTGGGTAATCCCACTGCGGCAAATCTGGGGAGCCACACTTCACGGGGCCACTGGAGAAAGAGAACACACGAGTAATAGGATGTATTTCCACCAGAGACCTAAGCAAAACAAGAGGCTTCACCCCGCGACGGGCGCGGAGGGCCCGCCGCAGCCCCTGCCCGGGGGGGTCGCGGTGCTGGCCCTGCCCGTGGGGGACCGTGGAGCTCCCGCGGAGCCCCCGGCTGCCGCAGTGCACCTGCCGCGGCGGGCGAGCAAGGGACCTAGGCGGGGGTGCAAGGGCCTGCCTTCCTAGCTGCGTCCCGGGAAAGCCCGTAATTTCTCCCCCGAGGAGCAGGTAGCTCTTAAAAAAAAAAAAAAAAAAAAAAAAAAAAAAAAATCTGGGTAATTGCCTGCTAACACTAGGAGCTTCACAGAGCAGGGACTTCAGTAAGGCTGCCAGGAGGATTTAGTAGCCCGTTCCACGACCAACAACGCTGACATAAGCTTTACTCGTGGAGGTAAACATAGGATAGCTCAGGTTTCTGTAGGAGAAAAGCACGGGAGACTTGTGCCCTGGAGAAAAAAAAATATCGTAAGGCAGCAGGAACTATTTCCAGAGCGAGCAGAAATTACAAATCCAGCGGCACCAACGCGTGACATTAAAGATTTCTGTGCAAAACACCGAGACACCTCGAAACGCACCAATATCCCCGGATCATTAAAATATTTTAGCGGGGATTCAAAAACCCACGGTCGAGCCTGTTACCCCGTTTCGGAAGCGTTTTCAGGCGCATCGACAGCAGCTGCAGAGCAGCTGCAGCCCAGGCGAGGTAACATGGACTTCAGTTCAGACCTACCAAATCTCGCCACCCTCTGAAAGGCGATTTCTGCAGAGGGGCAGCGTTTCCCGGCCGCTCCCGGCCCGAGGGTCCCGGGCGGCGGCGACAGCGGGCTCGGCCCTCTCAGGTGCCCCCGTGTCCTTACAGCACAGACAACGAAGGGAAATTTTTCTATTTTTTATTATTTATTTTTTAATCTAGAAAGCCCCACGCCGAGCAGTAAATCTCCTGACTCGGCTCCCAGATTTCTAAAGCAGTTTTGCTTCAAATTGCAGTCGGGCGTCGCAATCTGCTCCTGCTATTCCATTTCTCCTGAAAGGTCCCGATACTTTTTTGTTTTGGGTTTTCTGGTGGTTTTGATTTGTTTTTCTTTTGCGGGGTTCTTCCCCCCCCCCCAGATCCCATCAAAGGGGCCATTGTGGGGAATGTGTCCCAAGTCCCCGGGAGCTGCCTTTGCCTTTCCCGCGGGCGCTCGCTTCTGTTGTGTCTAAGCAGCCGCGGAGCTTTTAGTAACTCTGCAAACACGGGCATGAAAAGGATGCCCCGGTAGGGCAATGAGGCATGAAATCCCGCTGTTCCTTTACATAGTGGCAACATCCACATGAAAGAGCAAACACCCGACGTGCCACCAAATATAATTGCATAGATGGAGAGTATTAGCGGAAAAAAGAGCTGGCGCCGGTTTCCCTTTCGCCACGGCCCTTTCTCGCACGCACACCCGCAAACGAAGCAAAAACCACCTGTACCTTCTGCAGGATTTAGCCGAGTGGAAAACTGAGTAATTGGCACCATCGGCTGCTAAATATAAGGCAGCCGGGGCAAACTCCGCCCGCGGGAAGAAGCGGCCGCGGCGCTGCCGAGCGGAGCCCCGCCGGGGAGGTGCCCGTTCCCCCCCGCCCGTCTGGACCGCCGGGCTCGCAGCCTGCCCCGAAAGGACAGCCGGAGCCATCGCCCCTTCCAGCTCCTCTTTCCTCCCTCCCCGACCCGCCCGTCTCCTCTCCCTCGGGCCGGCGCAGCACGGTGCTGTCACCCCCCGGAAACCCGGAGGGGCGAGGGCACGGCGGCCCCGGCGCCACGGTGAGGGTCGCGGGGCCACGCCGCGCCGGCAGGGAGGCCGCTGGCCAGTTCATCGTTTTGCGGCGATCCCGGCGATTGCTTTCCGCGTCTCTCTCCGGCAGGTGCTGCCACTGCGCTCCCCGGAGCCCGGGCCGGGCAGCCGCCTCCTCGCCTGGCCGCCCGGCTGCAAGTCCTGCGGGCTGCTGAGCGACCCGCGGCTCCCTGTGTCCCGCCGGCGTCGGGATAACGCGGCGCTGCCCAGGCTGGTGCCGGCGCCGCAGCCCGTCGACCCCCCTGGCCCCTCTCGGCCGGCGTCCCGGCAGCAGGGCCGGGAGAAAAATGTTCCCGGGAAGGTGACAAAAGGGAATAGGCAAAAGGAGACGGTCACCGAAGGTGAAAGATTAAATTTGTGCGGAGAATATACCGGAGGACATACCACCTCAAGTGTATTTTGTCAGGAATCCGGAATTAGAAAACACAAAACAAACAAACGGGGTGTGTGTGTGTGGGGGGGGGGAAATCCCAAACAAAAGCAAAGTAAAACCCGCCTGTTACATTTCCGCCAGTAACCAAGCCGCTAAGATTCCTCCAAGTCCTTCCCAGCCGGGATTATCGCCGTGCTTGGCTCCCGTCCCTGCAAGTGCCCGCTACCCATCGGCGCGCCCGTGGGAGCCCTGCGGGACTGACGGGGCCGCTCGCCCGGCCGGACCGGGCCGGGATTTACACCTTTCCCGGGATTTATACTTTTCCCGGAATTTACACAACCCTCAAACCCGCGCTCCTGTGCCCTACAAGACACCCCGCCGCATCCGAGGAGCGGCGGCCAGGACCGCCCGGCACCGCCGGAGGCTTTGTAGAACGGGGTGGGGGCTGATCCGGCTCCGGGCTCACGGGCCAGGGGCAGCAAGGCCCCCCCCGAAATGCCGGGTGGGATAGCGGGGCCGTCCCCTGCCCTCCCTTCGGCGGCATGGCAAGGCTTGGAGCCGGATCCCGCTTCTTCCCCTCGGAAGGCGAGTGCCGGGCATGTCCTGGAGCCCCCCCCACCCCGGCCCCGTGTCGGGGGCATCTGCCCCTCTCCGCTCCCCGCCGGCCGGTGGCCGAGGGCTGCCGGGCCCCCCGCAGAGCGGCTGCCTGCTCCTCCGCTCCGCGCCCCCGCGGTGGGCGGCCCCCCCTCCCCGTCACCCCCGGCGGGGCGGGCCTTGCCGGGGGCGGGCCGTCGGGCTTGAGGCTGTGCCGCGGCGTGGGAAAGCGCCTCAGAGAGGGTTTGCTCTGCTGGCGGTGCGGAGCCGAGCCGTGCTGTGCCGTGCCGGAGCCCCCCCGGATTTATTTATCTCTGCCCCCACCCCGACTATAAGCTGCGCCGCGTCCTGTCCCCACGATGAAGCGACCTTGCGAGGAAACTACCTCAGACAGCGACATGGACGAGACTATAGACGTGGGGAGTGAGAACAATTACTCGGGGTAAGTGGGGCACCCCCGGCCCCCCCGGGGCCGCCTTCTCTGCGGGCGGCGGCGTTTTCGGAGTGCGCCCTGGGATGGGGCAGAGCGAGGGGGAAACCCGGCCGCCCCGTCGTGGAAGAGAGGTGGGGAGGGCGAGTGCGAAGCGGGGTGCGATTTTGTCCCCCTCCAGGTGAACTAGCAGTTTTGTTGATAGCCCCCCAAGAATTTGCCCCGCGGTCTAGCTGCCCGAGCCTCGAAATTACGCAGAGTACTCGAGTAGCTTGTGAGCCACCAGGCTGCAGTCCATTAGCTCCGCTTAATTTGCCATTTTCAATCAAGTCCTTTCCAAAACAGCTCCTGAGCAGGCCGAGCAACCTAAGGGAATCGGCGCCCGTGGGAAATGAGCTGTGGAAAATAAGCGGGGATCCACGGTAGCTGAACGGTACCTTCAGCGAAGCCGGTGGGCGGCGGAGGGTGAGGCGCGGTGTTTCCCGCAGCTCCGCGGGGACGGCGCTGGGCCGTTCAGAGACACGTGTGCCGGAGCCCCGTCTCGTCCGCATCGGTGGCTAAATCAGTAACAAAAGCTACTGGATATGTTTTCTCTCTTATGATGAAATAAAAGGCTTTTTGTACTCGTGGGTAGCGTAGTTTTTAAAATGGATTTTGAATTCTCTTCCTCATGCGGGACAACACGGCACACCCGGGCTGGGGAACTGGCTTTGGACTGGAGCATGTATTGAATCTTGTAGCAGTGGGCAGGAATGTCAAAACCTAGCAGGCCAGGCGGGTTGTGGCATCAGATGCGTGTACTTCACACTGCTGTTAGCATGTATAGATGGTTCACGTGGTTTTGGACTCGATTCTTCAGCCTGTATTTGGTAGATAGGGCTTTATATGCAATGAAAATGAAATTTGCTGAGCTGGACTCTCTCCAGAAAGGGACTTTATTTCCAAAAGAGTCCTGTCAATTCAAAATATATGCTGGGGCAATCAAAAATGAAATGTCTCTCGCTCTCTCAAAATACCGTGCGGTACAAACCACATCTAAGCATTGGAAACAGCCCGAGAGAGACTATGCATACTTAATACGGTGACCTGAGGTATCTTCAAAGAGCAGTGTCAAGTTGTGCAACACCTGACATACTTTTATTGTTTCACAGGCAAAGTAATAGTTCTGTCATTCGATCAAATTCCCCAACAACAACATCTCAAATTATGGCCAGAAAGAAAAGAAGAGGGGTACGTTGCGTTTAATTCTTTTCCCGTGTGACAATTTGCATGCGTGCTGTGATTTTGCCCTTCAACGTTTTTTTTTATAAACTTAATGTGTTTTGGTTTTTTTTGGAATAGATTATAGAGAAAAGGCGCCGTGATCGTATAAATAACAGTTTATCAGAGCTGAGGCGGCTTGTGCCAACTGCTTTTGAAAAACAAGTAAGCCCTTTTTTTTTTTTTTTTTCCTAATTCTGTATCTCATCTGGCAATGTTAGTTCTCTTGTAAAAGTCATTAAAATAATATTGTATGTGTCCTGATCTGGCACAAAGCAGGCATTTCAATAAAATGCTTTGTTGTGGCAAAACTATTAGAAACATAATTCATTATAAGGCTGAAAAACATTTCCATTCTTTGGCTTGTTTTTCCCTTAAGGGTAACAGTGTTCATGTTGCCTCTGTTCTTTCGATGAATTCCAGTAGTGGTTTTGTTAAAAATGTGCTTTACTCCATATTTAAAAAAAAAACAAAAACAAGCCCAACACAACTCCCCTAAACCTGTATGTCAATTAGCCTTTTGTTTAAATCTTTAAATATAATCTCCTTTTCCCTACTTTAAGAAACCTTTATTTTTTAAACTGTAATTTCAGTTGCAAATTAATCAATCCAGTTTCCTGAAAAAGGAACAGACAGTCTGGATTATTCACGTTTTAAAATGACTCTTCAGAACCAGTGCATTAGGAGGCGGAATAGGCCCATGTCGTGTCAGCTAGTGAAGTGGGCGGTATTTTCAAAGACTTTCAGTGGGCAAGTATTCAGTGGGAAGGCTGGAAGGATCCAGCGCACTTCAGTGAACTTTGGTTCAGCTCCTGAAATGGGTCATGAAATTACAGACCAAAAGCTTAGAATACAATCTGTGCTGTAAGAAGGGCATTCTGTTTATGTCATTCAAATTTATTTATTTTCCTTTTCATATCTTGATTTTTATTTTTTGGTCTTTGATTTAATGTTTGGCCTTGTTCCTGTTTTACTGGAGGTATTTGCATACATGCCATTGACACTGTATTTCAATAAAAAGGAACCAAGTGAGAATCAAGAACCTGACCTCCTTGTAGTAGTAAAATAAAAAACAGAAAGTAAAGTTTGAGAGCAGGATTGCTGAAGCTCTGTGGTAACTGCGTGGCAAGCACCGCACTGTATGAGGCCTGTTACATCTCTGGTCTGAACAAAAGCTAAAAGAAAATTTTAAATATTGTAATCGTGGTGAGAGCATCACCTGCAACACGCTTTTAATAACTAGTAGTTCTAACTGTGCCCTTGCGTAGGTTCTCGCAAAATGGAGTGACAGAGGTATTTTCAGCTAGATAAACAGGGGCAAGAGAAAACAGTTGTTTGTCCCATTTTATTGTTTACTTCTTGAAAACCACAAACATTATAAAACAAGTCCTACAGAGCCTTTGGAAATTACCCAGCGCCATGCAGTTTTTAGCTATTAGTCACTCTCACTGAGATGGCTTGTACTGTGTCTGTGGAAAAGATGAAGTCTGAGAAAAGTACAGGATGTAGTCGCATGTCAAATGGGTAATTCTGACCAAAAATTCACATGCGCACCAATATTTGTACAAGCAAAGCATTGAAAGCAATAAGCAGATTGAAAAAAAAAATGTATTGGCATAAAAAAGAGCGTACACTGTATTTTGTTCAGAAAGCCCCGCCATTTTTCTGCAATATGCCAAGGACAAAGTCCCTTTCCAGCTCCTTGACATTCAGCTCACTGAAGTTTCCAAGTTGGAGGTTTAGTTTCGCTTCTGCTTCCCTTCCTCCCTCCCCAAATCACAGCTCTGCTCTCCAGAGTCCCTCGCAGAGCTTAGCGCTGGCGAAGCGGGGCTGCGGAGGAGGGCGTAAGCCTTACCTAACTTAGACGCGTGCAACCTGGGCGAAGCCGGCTGAGGCTGCGGGATGGCTGACGGCAGCGAGGTGGCCCGGATGATAACTAAGAAAAAAAATTGGCTTTCAGGATGTGATCCGCTGGTGGCTGAAGCTTGCGCAGCCCTGGTTTTAATTGATGCCAAGGGATGATCTCTTGCACTGGAGTAACATTTGTGTGGTAAACTCAGTCATCTGGGCATGCTCCAGATATCGAAGGGAATGCTACCATTCAAAAAAGTTTTATTTATAGATTAATATATTAATACTACCTTTTGAGTTGTATTTTATACTTTTCCAGCACTTTTTTACAGTTCTGTGAGCCACCCTCAGTAACAGAAAAGATTTTTACTGACAGAGGAGCTAAACCTTTTCTTTTTAACAGAGTTTAGCTTCACATCCCTGCAAACTAGGCCTCTCGCTAACTTAAAGTACTGCGGACTGTGCGGTTGTTTTTTCAGTCGAGAATGAGAATAGAATATTCAGCAGCCAAATGACATGTTGAAAATTAATAGGCGATTAAGAAAGAGGGATTACTTCTCGGTGTGTATCCATAGGGACACCTACTGGTAAAAGCAGAAAAAAAAAAAGTTGCCGTAGGGTCTTCATCAATCACAGTGCAGACCTGTCCTGCCAGCTCTCCATTTGTGTTTGTTGTTAAAAAGAAAGTCCAGAAAGTTACGTCTTTCTCTCATTTCATGAAGATGTCATCTCTACACTATCTTCAAGGCCAGAGCTATGCTGAGCTATATTGCCTTAATAAAGTAAAATGGTGCTGCTGCTGCTGCTTGTATTGCTAGAGAGGAGACGGCGTTAGTTCTTAGACAAAGTCTGGGAGGCAGATGCTCATGAAAGAATTAAGCTGAGAATGTCCTAATGATGGGGGAAATTGAAACCATAAGGCTGAGCTCAGTGGAAAGTATATCAAATTAAAGTTTCTAGTACTTGTAAGCCTTTATTTATATGAGTCTCTTATCTCAAAGGGATCTGCCAAATTAGAAAAAGCGGAAATACTGCAAATGACAGTGGATCATCTGAAGATGCTGCAGGCAACTGGAGGTAAAGGTAAGGAGCCGATGGTTTCTTTTCTAATATTTGGGGAAATCTCAGCAAAAAAAGTGCTTTGAGGGGCTGTGATAGGCGTTTCCAGATTAAAGGAGTGGAAATCAATGCTAATGGCAGGATTGAACTCGTGGGAAAGAACTACTGGGACAAAAGAAGCACTTGACCCTGGGCTTGTGTTTGCTTTCATAACACTGTGGGAGTAAAGGCTTCATTCACAGGCAGCCCAGTCAGAGATTTGTTTGGGGTTTCCAAAGAGCACTGAAATCTGCACAGGGAGACAAAACAAATACACAAACACCAAACATAAACAGGAGGTTTGTGGCAACAATTGTGTAGCACAAAACCGATGCTAAACCTCATTATCCAGCAGCTATACCAAAGGAAGTGGATGGAGAGGAACTTGCATTATTGTTCATGTATTTTCTTTGTTCTGGAAAGACTTTTAAATTCCAGGTTAGACCATCTCATTCACCAGAATAAACCAATCTTGCTCTGTGCAGCTCCAGGTATCTGATAAAGCAGACAGGCAGATGGCTGCGCTCATACCTATACGCTGTAGTTGTGTGTCAGAGCTCTGGGTAGCTCACTGGGTGCTGGCGTGACGCAGGGGCTGCGCTGGCTGACCCACTAGATCAGCCGGCTGCTGGGAGTCGAGCGTACCTCGCTTGTGCAAGCTGACAGTCCCGAGGCTGGAGGCCAAACGATTTCAGCCACCCACGAGGTATTCTGTATAGTCATGATTTTGGAACTTATTTGGAGTGAAAAACTTGCTGGCCTCCTGTAAGCACGGTCCCACGTCCTGTGCCATCGACCGTTACTGTGGTTCAAATTGTTGTAACGGAAACCAGCTGGTTTTTCACAGACCCATTCTGCCATATAGGTAAAGGCTAGAAAAGAGGTAGCTGCTTCTTTCTCTCTTCCTTTTCTGATTAAACTCAAAAGTGTTTAGCCCATGACTGAATTACTGCTCCTCTCTGTACCTTGCAGTGACCATGGAATTCAATTTATTTAATCAGTGCGTGCTTAACAACAGATGGTTATAGGAAAGCATGCCGAAGGCTGGTGTTCTGTTATTTGTGAAAATTAGCACCGAGCTAACATACGTATTTTCTAGGTCTTAAGCGGCTTTTGCTAGAAGTCCATTTAAGCTTAAAATTTATGGGTGGCTTGTTCTGTAAGAGGTGAAAGGGATTTTATTGCCCTTCATATAACAGACGCACCTCTTGATTCCTCGGAAAATGTGCAAAATTAAATTAAAAAAATGTTTATTTTTATATCTAAAAATGTCCTTTAAAAAGCACTACTTAGTGGGTAAAGCTAGGCTCTTGAAAGTTACGAAACGCCAGAATTGATCGTGCTTGTGCAATTTGAATTCAGATCCTCTGTATGTGTGCGCAACGGTGCTGTCTTTAATTGCGTGGTTGCGTGCTGGCTTTCCACAAGCTCTGTCTCACTTGGTGCACGGGGCGATCGGCGCTCAGCTGCTGAAGGAAGCAGTGGCTGTTTCGCTTCATCCTCCCCGTGTGACGTGCAGCTCAGCTATCCCAACCTGACCCCCGCTTCACGCTGCACATCGTTCTTCTTAAAAGCTGCGGCAGCTCCCACCCCTCTGATGTCTGCACCGACAGCGGGAGGGCCAGGAGGTCAACCCTCCTTCCCTTGCCTCCCTGCCTCAAAACAGTGTGTGGGGGATTATTTTATGACTGGGTCAGGTCGGGTGGCCCAGCTAGTGGGGCAGGGGATGAAGTGCCTGGGATGGGAGCTGCCGTGCAGAGAGAGGTGTCGGCAGAGCCCCGGCCTCCGGCTGCGCCCGGACAAGCTGGATTTTGTCAGCATTCCCAAGTCCTGTGGTCTCTCCCGCAGTGCACCACCGCTGCTGTGCCTCTCCTTGCCCCGTGGGTGCCGGAGGGTGGTGCAGGGAAGGACGAAGCACCGGGGCGCGGGGAGAGGCGACGCTGGCTTACACCCGTGTGATCCCACTGCCGCCGGGCAGGCAACCGCAGCCGCCTTCACGCCGTACACAGCCCTGTTTGTTACTCACGCTCTGTAGCACATCAGTAAAATACCCAACTGCTTCATAAATACTATGACTTTACCTTCTCCTTCAGACCCAGAGATAAGGCTAATCTTACTGCACGGATTAAGAAACTTTAAGAAAAAGGTTTGCGAGTTAGTACTGGGCAAAGTTTAAGCCTGCATTTCCTGCTCACTTAATGTTTTACTTTGCAACCTAAGTAACAGCTTTAAATATAATTTCTTAGGGTGTTCTTAAGGCAGATGTTTGTTTTATTTGCAAGTGTAGTTATTCTGAGTTTGTAACTCATCTTCTGAGCTAGAAACTTTTTTGGATCAGCAAAAAAAATGAGTTCCATCATTTTTCCTATGGACAAAAGCTATTATCACAGCAGGGAGAAATGGATCCTGATACCCTTATGCTCGCCTGTGTTGAGGACTGCAGAGAGCTCATCTTCTTCCTCCTCACGTAGAAATGGAGGACACCCACGATGTGGCATGCCCGGGGCTAGGAAAGCCAGGGTGGAGTTGGCCGCTGCTCAGCGTGCTGAGCCTGAAGTGGGCACGGTGGAAGAAAACCCAACGTGGCTCCCGTCCCTTCTCCGCTTTTTGGAGCTGCCCAGGCAGGCAGGCTGCCGCCTCTGAGGTCCTACGCAGACTCCGTGTTTCTGCCACCCTGCCACAGGTGCGGGCAATGGTCTCCTGTTCACATTGAGTTATTATTCTGGCCTGGGGCCAGGGCTTTTCGCTGACCGTGCAAGCAAGCACAGGGGAGGAGTAATTTGTCAACAGCGAGTGGCTCACTGGGCCCTCGGTGTTGTTTTATTGCAGCTTCACTGCAAATTTAGCTTGGGTGACTGACACCTGGGTCAGCAACGTAGGTTAATATAGCTCAAATGACTTGGTGTCCTGTGTGCAGGGCAGGTGGGTTACCGGGATAGCTGAAGGAAAGCTGAGGCTTCCCATTTACTATGAAACGGCAGCGCGTATGTGCGTGGGTGGTGATGAAGGATGTTCTTGGGTTTTGGAAAGAAACAAGAAACAACATTTTTAAGTCTCTTTCAGAAGAGGGAAGCCAGCAAAAGGGAAACCTGGAAAAGATAACCATCAAAATCAAAACATAATAGAGCCTGGGAGTACCAGCTCTCATCTCTGTTCTGTTTTCATGTCTCGGCCACCATAGGAGACTGAGAGGGAGCCAGGATCACCAGGGCTTTGGGACACAGAGCCAGCAGCTCAGACTCAGGGGAAGCTGGTGACAACCACATCCCCCACGTCTCGTCCGGTCCAGAGGGAGGGAGGCCGGGAAGCCCTGGCTTGAGCCGCGCGCTCTCAGGACTCCCAGGCTGGCTGAGCCGCGGCCAGAGCCGGGGAAGCAGCTTTGGCTGTGCGTCAGCCCCTCTGAACCCGCCGGAGGTCCTGGAGCCTCCGGCGCGGAGGCAGTCCCCGTGCCAGGCTGGCTGGCGCCCGAGCAGGTACCCTGCTAGTTCGCCACCGCCGGCCTGCTGGCGTTTGTTTCTCGGGAGCTCACTCAAACCGCAGTGTTTCCGCAGGTCGCTTGGTTGCAGCGGACCTGGCAGGAAAAAAAGCTGCGAGGAGTCAGTGCTTGCTGAGACGAGTCCTCGACCCCTCGTGCTCACCGATCTGCTGGCCGAGCGGCGTTTCTCTCGGGTTTCGTACAGCCTCAGATGAGCAAGGCAGCCTGCGTCAAAATCGCTGTCGTAATTTGGCAAGAAGGGGTATACAGGAGGCAGGGGATTTGGGGCAATGTCTATAAACGTGCCCAAGTTAATTCTATAATGTGGGTGTGCAGTGACAGAAAGGCTCTCTGCTTGCTTGAAAGTTGATAAAACAGCTATCTAAGGTGCTAGTGTTCTTCAGAAAGCCTGAGATTATTTCATGCCAGAGAGCGCACAGCCTAATGCAGGCATTGCTGCCACATTCCTCCGTAATAAGGGCATTTGATCTTTAGATACTAACAGTCATCATAGTCACGCATACCTAAAATTTTTCACTGAAAGCAAGAGGAATAAACACTATACCAGATTGGGCGTGGATAGGACATTATTCCTCCAAGGAGACTACTTTTAAACTAAAATAGGAAAATTCTAAAAATTGGAATAGGATTTTGTGGTTGATGAGCTGCAACTTAAGCACTAGATTTGAAGTTAGACCCTTTTAGAAAGGGAATATATTTTCATGTGCATTTAATAACGCGAATATTTTTTTCGAATGCTTTTTTGTCCCAAGCCTGTGGAGCTCCAGTTGCTGTTTGTCGAAATACCTCATGGACCATATGACTGTCAGTCTTCCATCTCCAAATTAGCAACGGCATTACATAAAACATTTTCTCAGTAAAGCTTTTTATTGTGTGTGTGCAGGGTCATGACAAGATGGTTTTAGTTTGTAGTTAAGTAACACCGTATGTCATATTGTCTTAATGACTCTGTGAAGAAGATGGGACCCCGGCAGCAGTTACAACAACGGTCTCACAATGTCGAGAAATAGTTTGAGAGCGTTACTAGGAATGCCAGCGCAGGGAAGAAAAGGCAGGGTAGTGCATGCAAGCTCCCTGATCTCCAGCCTGTTTCTTTGTGCGGATAAACATCTCGTTCACACACGTGCGCAGGGTCAATAGTGCACTGCAGCAGCTTGCTGAGGAATTTCAGGAGAGGCATCGTATATCTTTTTAAGTATCACAAGTACTTATGGACTTAATTCTTTTCATTTGTATATTGTCTGCAAAAACAACTGCAGCCTATTGCATTACAGGGATGGTCACACAAATCATTTACAGATCGGAGAACAAACTTTTCGCGTTGCAAATCTTAACCTGTAAATGGGAGATGTGGCAGCTGAGCGAGGACCGGGTTTAGCCGCGTCACCCAGCGTCGGCTGAGAAGCCGGCTCGGCACTCAACGCATCTTTTGCCCTCCCCTTGCAGGTTATTTTGACGCTCATTCCCTGGCCATGGATTTCATGAGCATTGGCTTCCGGGAGTGCTTGACAGAAGTCGCGAGGTATCTGACTTCGGTGGAAGGTCTCGACACATCTGATCCCCTGCGCGTTAGACTCGTGTCTCACCTGAGCACCTGTGCCTCTCAGAGGGAAGCCGCCGCCATGACCTCCTCCATGGCCCACCACCACCACCCCTTGCACCCTCACCACTGGGCAGCCGCCTTTCACCACCTCCCGGCCGCTTTGCTGCAGCCGAACGGACTCCACGCCTCCGACGCCGCCCCGTGCAGACTCTCCTCAGACGTGCCCCCCCACGGCTCTGCCCTGCTCACGGCCACCTTCGCCCACACCGACGCCGCCCTCAGAGTCCCCTCCGCTGGCAGCGTCGCTCCCTGCGTCCCCCCTCTCTCTACCTCCCTCTTGTCCCTCTCGGCTACCGTCCATGCCGCGGCAGCGGCAGCCACAGCGGCTGCCCAGAGTTTCCCCCTCTCCTTCACCGGCGCCTTCCCCATGCTTCCCCCCAGCGCTGCCGCCGCCGCTGCTGTGGCTGCGGCGACAGCCATCACCCCTCCGTTGGCCGTATCAGCCACCGCCAGCCCTCAGCAGGCTGGCAGCGGGAGCAGCACTAAACCGTACCGACCCTGGGGGACTGAAGTTGGAGCCTTTTAAGTCCCCCCTCTCCCTTCCCGCTCCGGCTCCCTCCTCTCCCTCAGCACACGCGTGCGTGCGCACACACACACCCCCCCGCGTGCACACCCACACTCACACATGAGCCTGCGGGACTCGGCGTGTCCTTCCTGCTCAGCCCAGCGAGCGGACGCCTTCACCCAAAGGGCATGAGAGGTGCCGGCAAGCCCGCTGAGGAACGGCACAGCTGTCCTCGTTTCAGGTGTCGGAGAGGACACGGGATGATTTCTTCTTCTTCTTCTTCTCGGTTTGTTTCACTGGAGGCACCTTGAGGGAGCAGCAATGGCTTTCAGAAACAGCGTGACCATATCGGCACATAGAGGTTTCCTGGGAAATAGGTAGTCACTAGAACTAATAATTCTCCAGCTATGCATCCTTGTTTGGCAGAGAGGCGAGGGATCATACCTACGGGGTCTCCCCAGGCTAGAAAGAGTTTGAGTTTCGTAAGTGCCTGACATTGAAAAAATAATAATACAAGAAATATATATGTATATGTTCTGCTATAACAAATAACATTGCGCAGGTATGGAAATGGTATGAGAGAGAGGCGAAATCCTGCATTTAACTTCAGAACTGGGATACCTTTCCAGGGAAGAGCGTGCTCTTGAAGGGGAGAGGGGTTTTTAGCCAAAAGATTGCCGAGGAAGAATGTTCGGTTTGACAGGCCTAGTTCTCACTTCCTTAGTTCACTTTCTTTGTACAGACTTGCCAAATTGTGACATCTAGCATAGCATTGGTAAAAGCAATTATCTTATCAGTGCTGGGATTAATGAACGTTTCAGCACTGCCTGTGAGCCTTGAGGCACCCTTTTTATGGCTTAAATATGGTGCTAGCTCCGATCTGCACAAACAGTGAATTTGTCATGCACCCAGAAGTAACCACCTACTTAAAGCGTGCACACTTGAATACGGCTGATTCATGCCAATAGAAGAGACTCAGTGTTGCAAAAGTTCGAATTAACTTATTTAGCTGTATTTGGACATTTACTTTTAGCCAATTCTGTGCAAGATCCCTCTTCTTTTCACTATCAACTACAGGGAGAACGATCACTCTGGGTATGAAGTTAGGGTAGGGACAATTTTTAAATTGGCTATTAACACGCCAACATTGTAATGTGGGTTTGATTCCAAACCAAAATGAATGTATTAAAGGGTATGTCAGTAAGTTATTTTGTCAATACCCAGACAACTAGTGCTGCATAAAACAGTTTGCTTTCATTTTTTATTACAGTGACTTAAAATAACCTAAGTATTTTAATACATCCAGTCAAGAACTAGAGATTTTATGTAAAAAAAAAACAAAAAAACAAAACAAACACAGCATGTATTATTATGCACTTGATTTCTCTGCTGTGTGGAGAAAGCAATAAGCATTGAGAATGTTAAACATTATGCAAAATATACTTTAAAATATTTGTTTTAAAAATACTGTACCTAGTCGGTCTTTTATGCATTACTTTGTTAACCTTTTTTCTATGCAAAAGTCTTTACATATCACTAATTAAACGAAGTCCTTTTTGACTGCGTTTTATGGATGATTTGTTGCACTTTTTGTTTGCTCTTGGGGAATACTCATGGACTCAAAGTTAGTTTCTGCCCCTGGTAACAAGCCTGTCGGCTGCTCCATCCTCTCCTGCTCCCCTTGCGCAGCCAGGCAGCCCGTCTCATACCGCGTGCTCTGAAATAGGCAGGAAAAAAGCGGTCTGTAAAGCAGCATTGGTTTTCAGGCTCATAAACTGGTTCTGCATTGACGGTAGGCCTGATGATACAAACCCGTCTGTCCTTCCCGGAGAGCACCAAAAATCATTGGGATTTCTAGGGTCAGCTTTCCTTCAGTTCCTCACTAAGGGCCTGTGTTTAGAAGGGGAAAATTTTAACCCAATGACATGATTAAGAGATAATTAATAATAATTGAGGGAAGGTAGTTTTTACCTCCAGTTCTGGCTTGCTAATTTACCAGTTCTCACTGAGGCAAGGGTTTGTTATTGTTTCATCTGCAAGGCCCATCTGTAGAAGGTGTGTGAAGCTCTGCCCGTAAGGAGGAGCACGAAGTCTTACAGGTCTGAAAGACACTAAAAGGTTATTATACCCAAATAACCACCGACAAGGCTGAGGCACAGAAACCAAGTGACCACCCTTCAGACAGACGGAGACTTCATCCATTGCCAAAATGCAGCCTCAGCCCAGCGGCTTGCTCCCCATCATCCCTTTCTCCCAAATGTTAAACAAACACGTAACCCATCCTCGCCTGCATCAGCTGGTCTCCAGCCCCCAGGCGAGGAAGGATTGTGATTTGCCTGAACAGCATGCTGTCCCATGGAGAAAATGGACAAAAGAGTTGGAAGAAGGCTCTTTACTCTTGTGCTGTAAATCATGCTGGATCTTCCTTCAAGTTTTGTTGTTTGGAAGGCAATTAGATATTTTTCTGTTTCAGGACGTAAATGCTACACTGCTGTATTGACATGTTTAGCAGCACGCAGTTCAGGTACCATTTGCTTTCCATATGAGCAGTTTCAAGAATAAAGGTGACATTAGTGAACTGGCAAGTAGATAAAAAGTGGGCTTTATTTACATGAAAAAGAGCAGGTTGCAACCCTACTTGACTTTAAGCTGTTAACTATTAACCTGGCCTCTAATTGACCAGTCGGAGGTCTTCCATGCATCATATTGTGTTAAAAATGGGCAGCCACTGGTTTGGTTCCACCTAAGGGGTTCAATCTAATTGATGTGCCCTAAAACATTACCATTTGTTGCCACAAATGCAACATTTTGCCTCATTCTGAAAAAAAAAAAAAAGGGAGTTTGAAAAAATATTTCTAAGAGACTGATTAGATGAAAGCGTAATTATTAGCATCTTGAAACAACGCACCATGGATGGATTTGTGCAGCCTGCGTGTTGGGGCTTATCCCATTTTCACTCTCACAAAACAGGCCAAATTCATGGATGCTGATGTCTCCTCTCTTTTCTTGTTTTGTTGTCGTTTGGTTTGTTTATTTAATCTGAATCACCTGAGGGGACCAGCACATGAGGCAGGAGCTCAGCCGTCATGCCTGTTTAGTCCTGAGCTTCCGTTGGGAATGTTACCTCTCTGATAGCAGACGAAGATTTCCCAAGTGAGAAATTAATGGAGAAGAAGCGTATTTCACATGTGCAGTTGGAAAGCCATCAGAGGGTAATAGCTTCTGATGGCTTTGGTTGTGGCTGTGCTAACAGGTCAGAGCTGAAGGAGTCCATGAATTTTTAAAACAGAGCAAAGGAAAGCTGTTTCCTTGGCATAACTGAGATCCAAAAGGTAGGACTCGTGGCTGTGCATGCAAACTTACTGCGGCCTTTTTCTATCTTCATCTGCATTCAATGATGAATGGACCTGGAGGAAGAAGAAAGTTTGTAATTTATATAATTTAGGACTAGATATAGCACAGTACAAGAAAGCAAATCAGGCTGCTTGCTCAACAGTAAGCAGTTGGCTTTGACTAACTTTTCAATGGGTGGGTTTGCAAGTTTAAATTCCACTTACTGAGAGGATCAAAGGAGGTTATGCAATTTCCTAGAATGTTTTTCTTAAGAAGAAAAAGCTAAAAACCAATTCTGTCACTCAGCATTAGCAGGCTCGAAACCTTAGCCCTCAGCAGTGCAAATAAAAAGCACTTAGGCTGCCGTAGCTGCGGGACTGACTGTGTCACACAGCACTGGGAGATTAGCCTAGAGAGGAGACGGGCAATAGAGGCGGTGCTGCCTGCCCTCCCTTTGCTCTGATTGCAAGTGGAGGAA
Source organism: Balearica regulorum gibbericeps (assembly GCF_011004875.1). Classification (NCBI taxonomy): domain Eukaryota; kingdom Metazoa; phylum Chordata; class Aves; order Gruiformes; family Gruidae; genus Balearica; species Balearica regulorum. Next base: position 58,947,803 of record NC_046186.1, read on the forward strand.
ATCCGGCTTTAGGTATTGCCCCAGAAGAAAAACCGGCTTCTGTGGCTGAGGACTGAATGCATATAATTCAAAGCAGAATAATTGTGTCCTGGCTGTGACTACACCTGCCTGAACAACTGGCAGGAGGTGCCAGTTCATGCTGTTGCTTTCTTAGTGTGGGCCTCCAAAATGTTTGTTTGCAGCTATTCTGAAAGATGGTACTTCAATCAGGATGTCGTGAGGTACGTAAAGGGCATTTACCGAAGCCCGGGACATGGATATTGGCAAATTCTTAGGGCTATTGTAAATGACAAATTTCTTATTCATAACAGAAAAAAGGTCACAAGCGTCTTTTCATCAGGAGATACTACATCAGAAAATACTACTGAAGAGTGAAGTGACTGTTACCAGCTTTGTAGTCATCAGTCTCATTAGTCATCTGCTTCTGTAGGCACAGATGGCCTGAGAGCACACCAATGAGGACCTGAGTGAGTTAATAGTCACAGGTAGTTTTGTCCAACTTTGAGAAAAGATGAAGAAAATGGTATAGCTTTGTTAACAAGCTTCATGTGCCCAGCCTCATTTGTGTGAGGCTACTGCCTGAACCTGAGTGTAATTTTACTCAACGCTGAAATTTTTACTTGTGCTCCGTTCCTCTGCTTCACCATTTTACACAGCAACGTCTTGTGTTTTGGAAACTAATGTGTAGTGTAAAGGTCTCACATCTGACCATGACCAGAAATTATAAGCAGAGGAGCACCAGGCAGGTGCTAGAAATGCTGGGATCTCAACTTGAGGGTAAACCCAAGCTTTTCTGATTTACAAATGAAACAAAATCTTGACAGATAATTATCTGAAAAGAGATATTTTGGTTCAGGTGGGGGGGGGGTTTGTTGTGGTTTTTTTTTTTTCCCTCTAGTAATTGCTGCCACTGGAAGTTGTAAAGTGCTATTAATGTGCAAATACAGTCACTTAGGCAGCATTCAATTGCCGAATATTTGCCATGTCCTAAGCTGGGCTCCAGCTATCTCTCTGGAAGGTGCAGGTCTCCCTTGTGCCCTGTGTCACCTCTGCCAGCCGTAGGCAGATGCCTGGGAAACCCAAGGTTGCTTAAGTGGCACTAAATGCGTATGGCCAGGCAACTGAATTTCTCCTTCTCTATCTTGCATCATCTCTGGAGAGATAGGATTTGAAGCTTAATAATAGTTTCACGTGATCTAGTTTTTTCAAAGAATCAGCCTCCTTCTCACCTGAAGAAACAACAGAACTGTATCAAAATCATTTGAGGATAACGTGTTGTTATCATCTATCCATCTTGAAAAACTAAGTCAACACCTGCAATGGGGTCATTCAACACTGACTTTAGAATTTCTCTTAATGCTCGGGCTGCAGCAGTGGCAGTGATTATAAGATGAGGTCAATATAATTTCTTTTTAAGGGGATATTTTTCTGCAGTCATGATGGAAATGCAAAGCTGAGACACATGATTTGGTGTTGTACTCTAGAAATTAAAAAAATCAAAAGCAAAAGGAAATTAATATGGGAAATAAAAGGAGATGTGTCTGGTTGGATTACTTCCATGGTCTGCAGAGGCAGATTCCTTTTTTACAGCTACAGCTGCCGATATTGAATTAAAGAAAAGCTAAATGTTTTAGACGATGTTTATCTGAACAGTGCTATTACTTATTCTACAGGAAAGTCCTTCTGAAGTGTTGACTTAATTTTGCTTCCCACACAGTCCATATTCAGCATTTTTTTCTTCCACAAAGGAAAGTCTTCAGCATGAAAAAAATATCTTGATGTGACATCGAAATTGTGATTGCAGTCTTCATATATGTTAAACTGCAAGACGTCCTATGGAATCAACACGCTGCTCCAGGAAGCAGTATGTTACAGGAAGATGTAAAGAAAAGTGTTTTACCTGTAAAGAATACGCATACAGAGTATTCTATATTACTGTGTGGTAGGTGAAAATCTAATAAATGACTACAAGGCAATCCATGAACTTAAAGAGAGAAAATTATGATTACTTAAAGGCCTACACTTTTTTTTCTCCTTAGTTTTGATTTAACTCTGAATGCTGTATTTTTTTTTAATATATCAAGAAGCAAAGTAACTTCATTTTTCTTGGACTCCTTTGGGGAGCCTAAAACAAAATGTTACACTTTTTAGGTACACTTTTGCAAAGAGATTAACAAGATGAGGTCTTCTGTGTGTGGATAGTTCAAATAGTTTTTAATGACACTTCCCAGCACAACACTTGGGTTTAATATACAAGCCTTAAAATAAAATAACATTGTTTCCCTCCCCACTCCCTCTCCTTCTGTTGCTTTCTGAACGTATTTTGGTGGAGGAGAAGGGAGTTTATTTTGTTTGGGTTTTCTTGGGTTTGTTTTTCTGAAGAGGCACCAGGGTGGCAAGGGGGAGCGACGGCGGGGCACGCCGGCTCCTCGGGCGTGAGGAGCATCTCCTTTCCCCTGGGCAGGCAGAGGCGCTTCCTCGCCTTTTCCCTCCCCTGCCCTCTTTTTGGGCAGCCATCCCACCGGGCAGCCCCCTCCCTCCTTTCCCGGCAGAAAGGAAAGGCAAAGGAGTTGCAAGGACAACAAAAGACTGCAGTTTCACCAGGCTGTCCCAGTCTCTCTCCCCATGCTCTTTTCATTTCGTCGATCACAAAGGCCGAAGTGTGTGGTTTTTGATAATTACCTCAGGTCTTCAGTCGTGATCTGCCATCACATCACCGGTGTCTGCTTCCTTCCCTCCCCCTGTTATCACGAGTCCGATACCTGCCCAGCTACAATGACTTGTTCCTTCATTTTTTATTGCAGTTAGTGGATAAAAATACTACAAACAGGAATCTCAAAAAAACACCCAAACCAAAACAAATAAAAATGTTTCTCGAAACTGCTGGGAACTGACCTTCATGTGCCGCCCTGTCCTCCTTCAAGGCCTGCTAAACCCACAAGAAAGATTCCCATTAGTAAATCACTATTGGATCATTAAACCTTTTTAAGGCAGTATGCGCCTTACCAAGAGAATGAGGATTACGACACAGCAGTGGCTGCTGCCCACTGACAATCATGGGAACCGACCTCAGTCATAAATCCATGAATTATCTGGCTCACTTTGACCGGTTCTCATGCCAGAGCAGCTCCTTTGATGTGACCGTCAAAACCCAAGGATGCCCAATAGCAGTAACAACGAACAAAACAATAGAGAAGTAATAATTCAATATAAATATGTAAAACCTGCTTGCCTGTATGCCCAGCTTTTGCAGTAGGGTATTTCTGTGCCTGTGGTTGAAATTGGAGACAAAAAAGAGAAACAGAGGTTTTTGTTGGTTCTTTTTCTCTGTATTACCCTTTAAGGGAAGAAATGCTGGGCATGTTACAGAGATATTTTTTAGCTATCATTGATGTGCATGACTTTTTCAGCTAAGGGAGGGCTCCCTGTTGCTTTTCAAAATCAGTCTGATAGTTCAGAAACAATATGCACTGAAGGACTGGTTCTGCAGAGGGACTAAGGACATTAGGCATACTCATACTATTCCACTTCAGTGGGACTATTCATATAAATAAATTATTCAAGCTTTTAAGCCCTGGCGGGACCAAAACTTTAAAGCCTGCATTCTCGTTTGTCTCATTTGTAAAAATGAGGTTGTCAAGCTCCTTTTGATTGCTTAAGCACATCAAAAATACAACTGTTCATTACTCTGCTTCTTGGCTGCCCACCTGTAAAGCGGGAATAGAGTTATTTAGTTTCTTGTCCTTGATCTTGTCTAATTAGACCTCAGACTCCAGGGAAAAGATGTCTCCAAACTCATGTTCATCTTGTGAGCACCCCTAACTAGAGTCTCTGATCCTTACCGTAAGCCTCCAGTTAATAGAAGGTAGTAGCTGTCCCAGAGCCCAGAAGCTAGTGAGGGAGGCAAATTTCTGATGGCATAAAGGATGATATGGAAGAAAAATCCCCTTCAAATTGTATGATCAGAGAAGCAGCAGAATTTAGTAAATTACTTTTAACTATTCATTTTTTTATTCGTAAAGCAGGATCAGCAAATTGTAATAGACAGGAGGTAAAAAAGATTTTAAGATACGTGGTTTTCAGAAGCGCTGGAGTACCTGTAAGCACACCAACATGATGGGAATGAATAAGCAGAGGACACTACTTCTGGGTATTACTGTGCTGAGCTCTCACAGGGCAATCCCTGCTGTGCTTGGGGTGAGGTGAGTCTTGCCTGCCTGTAGGCAGATGGCTGCCCGCTCCCGCTGCCTGCAGCGTGTTTATCTCACGCTGCCATGAGTTAGTTACCCACTCCAAGCAGCCCAGCAATGGAGTGCAGTCATGAAGAAAGCAGAGAGGCAGGAGGGTGGTGGGCGCCTCTTCTAAACTTCTGTGTTTCTGAAGAAGTGTGACAGTACGGCATGTCGCAGCACGCTGTTGCATGTTGCCTGCATTCACAGCCAGCGCCGCCGGCAGCTCCTTTCTCACCAAACACAGACTTGGGGAGGTCGTGGTGGGAAGCCCAAAGGTGAGTACTTCAGAACCAGGGTTGGCATGCACACATGGGCTTCTTGTGAGCCTTGCAGCAGGCAGGGGAATCATGGTGATAGGAGCTTGCGCTCGTCGTCGCACGTGCCTCACACTCAGCTTCAGCCTGCTTGCTTAAGGGGAGATGAGTGCAGTATGGTTGGAGGGATGAAAGCCACGCAGCAGGTTACAGCAAGATGCTCCATTTAGATTGACCTGAGGCCATTGTCCAAACAGATATGAAGCTGAGACTTTTAACCCAGCTTGGGGCAGAGGAGGAACAAACTGAAGACTATACACTACAAAACTTCATCTGTTCTAATTAGACAGGTAGTCTCTTACCTGAACAGAGGGGAAGATCATTCTTGTTTCTTTCATTTATTTTGCTGGATCTCTTGTGCAGAACTGCAGCTTACAAAATACCGATTATGCCATTTATGAATACAGAGTTGCCATTTATGTCAAAAAATCCCTTGCAAAGGATGAGGGGCCAGTTTGGGTGCATAGCTGCTTGGTGGAAGAGCTGCAGAAGGCACCCTGCCGTGGCCACGCTCCATCAGCCGCCGTGGCCTTGCCTGGGTCACTGCTATTCCATGTTGCATGCAGCGGGCAGCACCACCAGCCAGAACATGTGCTGTAATATCAATTTATAGTCTATTATTATTTTCCTGCTTTGGGGGGAGCTGGCACCTCCCAGCTCCATTTTCCTGCCAGCAAGACAGAGATTAGGCACAGCATAATAACGTTGTCAATATAGTTTACTAAAATGTGATTAATCAAAAGAGCACATGGGAAACAAAGCACGGAAAAGCAGAAGGTAATGATTGACTGTAGCCACAAGGCAGTAATAAAAGGGGTCTAGAAAGCAGATTTTCAGCATGTAAGCAAAAAAGTTCAGGCATTTAAAAGGACCAGAGCTTTCATAATTTCATGATCAGAGCACTTCTTAATAGGACATGGCAATTGCTCCTGTAAAAGGACTTTTGTGAAAATGGTCCTTGGACAGTATTATCTAGATCTGTGTGTGGTAATTAAATCTGCATTGGGCTTTCATTACCATCACCTTAAATAAAAAGCCTCGGTTTGGAAAAAATAATTTCTCTTAAAAAATGATGCAGAGTAAATTTTACAACTGTAGTTCTGAAGGGACAGTCCTAGCAGGATTTGAAATGAGGTTGTTATGGTTGGGGTTTTTTATGTCCAGGAGGTGTTCCATATCAAATCTGTACCTAGGAAAGAGATTTACAGTTATGTTTTAAGACAGCAGTATTTTACAAAAAGGATCTTGGGGAGATAATGGCGGGGCGGGGAGGGGTGGGGGGTGGAGAAGGGATTGTGTGCCTGAAAACATCCTTCCATCTCCAGCAGTTTAAAAACTCTTTGCTTTGTTTGTGTCCTTTGACTGCCGTGGTGACAACAGCACTAATGTCATAGCACAGACTGCTCCCATGGTCCACCAACCTTGTGAATCAGTGCAGAAGGGAACAAAACCAGACCCTTCTTGTCGCCCTGGCCAGCTGATGCCCTGGGATCCTGCCCTGGGATGGAGAAATTCTGGTTCCCTCCTTTGCTTTGGTGCAGGCTTTCTGCATGATCTTCACTTCAAAATCTACAGGTGAAAACCAGAGATGCTGCTGGCCCCTGACAGAATGGCTGTGAGGATGAACACGTCCAGGGCCACGTGGTTCTTCGTCACTCTGGTAATGGCATATGTCGTCAATGTATAAATGCCACAGATAGATAGACTGAGGTGTTGGAAGAATCCTTACTCCTGATAAACCTTTGTAACTTCTCTTTTTTAAATGCTACATTAAGGCTGTTTCAAAGACAGCTTGCAAAGCTTCCATGTACAGCCTTAGACTCAAGGAAACACATTGCACGTGATTTGGCTTAGTAACAGCTTCATCTCTACATCTTTACCAGCAAATTCAAACCCTTCATTGCTTTATAGCTCATTGGAATTCAACAGACACAATGTTAACCTATGGAATTAAATCTGAAACCTCCCGAGCAGGGCCCACGCAGGGAGGCGCGGGTGAGTGGTGGCAGACACGGGACCGGGGTGCCACCTCGTGGCATGTTCAGATGATGTTTTTATCAATAAGCAGAGGATCGTTGCCCTGTAGAGGATAAACAAAAAATAAGAGGATAAGCAGCCACCAGAATGTCCTGGGAACAGAATAAATCCAATGACCGCATGACTATACGTCCTTCAGATAGAAGTGACATATAAGGGCAAGTAGAAAACATGCCTTTAGAAAAAAACCTGGGAGCTTTCATTTTTCTAAACAAAGTCATGAAAAATTTTACGTTCACTCACAGGCAAGACAAGATATAAGATTCGAAAAAAATTATGAAATTGAATTAATGTAGGGCTATAACTTAAAGAAGATAGCCAGGAAGAAAAATTAATGCCAGATCAAGTTTGGATGCAAAAGCTCCTGTTCCTAAATTTTCCAATAAAATATAAAAAGTAAGCAATGAGCCCTAACCAGAAACTCAGCTGCTAGTTTAAATTGATCTGTAGTTAAGGTATTGTTTTCCTTACCTTCCTTATTTCTACTGCAGTGCACTCCCATCAACCTTCACTGTGAGATGGAAGGCAATTGGTCAAGCCTTTGGGGAAGAACAGAAATGAAAGTAAAAATACTTGAGATCCAGTATCTCAGAATATACAACAGTTAGAAGCAAATTTGAGAATGTGGCACTAATAATGACAATAACAATAATGATCAACCATACTGATGTAATATTTGTTTGAAATACCTTTGTTCTAGCCTGTGCAGCCATGTGTCAGATTGCTTTTGTAATGTGTTTTTGATTGTACTGCCTGCCTTTCTTCTGCAAAATAGTCCACCTTTTCTGGGGCTTCAACATTCCAGTGTCATGAGTTACTTATTATTTAAAACAATAATAACAACAAAGTCTTTAGGAGAGATGCTTCTTCCATCTGCTAAAAACAAGTACCCTGTTCCTTCCCTCCATCACGTTAATCTAAGGCCCAGGAAACAGGGACTCAATCTTAAACCGATCAACCCACGCTGAAGGTGAACACCTATCCTGGTGTCTTTTCAACCCAAACCAGGACACCTTTAATCACAGTGGGACCCAAAATGGTAGACTAGCAAGAAGACTGTTTTCCACTTCTTACCTGGTGGATATTTGTCCTCTGTGCAGTGGCAAGTTTCAGGTCTGGCATCGGACTGAAAAGGGATTGGGAAGTCCATTGGGTAGCCTCTTCAGAGACTATGCTTCCATTCCTAGCAAAATACTGGAAACTGTACTCTTTCTTTTTGTGCAATAGCTATTCTGGTGACTTTGCCAGGTTTTTAAAATCTCACGTATGATTATCCTTTCTCAAATGACTTTAAAGCTGGATTCATGGTGCTAAGAGCGTGCATACATACTATGAAAAAAAATGAGTTAAAACTGAAGGAAATGCTTCTTTTGCTACTATTCTGTAAAACCATACCTATACCTTTTCTAGGAGAGTAATTAACACCTGAAATTCACTTTAGCTGCTTCTAAAATGACCCATCATTTTCTGAGGTAGAAAACAGCCAACTTCTTCCACCAATTGGGTAATGCATTTCACAGAGACCGAAGAGAGACAGGGGAATCTGAGAGCCCCACACAGCTATCTCAGTGCAGCTTATGTAAACTGGTAATCATAGGGGAAAATCCAAGATGAAATAATAAAATTAGGGCTCCCAGGGCCTTAGGAGACTCACAGAGCTATTTCTCTGTCCCAGCCTGAGACCCCCGATGCGATGCTTGCCCAGCGTGCTCTTAACAACCTCCAGCCACAGGAATGCAGTAATACCTTAGGTTACATCCTATGGTCCCAGTGCTTAGGTATTACCAGGCAGCTTTTCTTAGTATCTACAGTGACAACGGCCCTTTTGACTGTTTGCTTTGTGCCTTAAAGCAAAGGTGATCCCATCTCTTTGAACTCCCTTAAAGCTTCCTTGTCATAAAAAAATACAGGGGAGGACCTTGGGATTTCTCATGACATGTTCCTATCTGCGTTGGAGGGCAGCCCAGACTGCAGTATGCCTCCGGCACACCCTGGGAAAGGCAGCCAAAGCCATTATTTCCAGTGGTGCTTTCACATCAGGGCAAAGTACTCCAGTGTAAAGCGTGGCCTGACACCGCTAAGGAGTTATATGGGTGATGCAATGGCCCTGGCTTACTCCTGGCAGCAGGGAGGATCCCTGCTAAAGCATAATCTGCCAGGTATGCTAGCCTCTGTTTTGCAGTGTGTCTAATGTAACTATTATATTAATTTATTACCAATATTTCTTGTTTTACCTGCAACAGTGTATTAGGCCTGGATGGGATGGAGTTAACTTCCCCTGTAGCAGCCCTCATAGTGCTGTGCTGTGTATTCGTTGCTAGAGGGGTGTTGGTAACACACCTGTGTTTTGGCTACTGCTGAGCAGTGCTGTCTCTCCAACATTCCCCCCTCCAAAGGCCAGTCGGCTGGGGAGGGGTAAGAGTTTGGAGGGGACACAGCCGGGACAGATGACCCAAACTGACCAAAGAGGATATTCCATACCATATGACAGTCATGCTAAGCAATAAAAGCTAAGAGAAGGGGAGACAGATGCATGATGACATTAGTTATTAAGGCATTTGTCTTCCAAAGCAACTGCTACCTGGGGCCCTGCTTCCCAGGAAGTGGCTGGACATCGCCTGCTGATGCGAAGAAGAGAATAAATCTTCCTTTTTTGCTTTGCTACCATGCACGGCCATTGCTTTCTTTCATTAAACTGCCTTCATCTCAGCCTATGAGGTTTTTATCTTATTTTCTCCCTCTGTCCTGCTGAGGAGGGGGAGCAAGAGAGCGGCTGGGTGGCAGCTGGTAGCCAGCCAAGGTCAGCCCACCACAGGCAAGGCACCACTCCAACATGAAAGGAGAGGTCCTCCCACTGCCTACTCTCTCACCCCACAAATCAGGGGCAGGGGTGAGAGGTGGGGGACTATGAGGGGAAAAAGAGCGGCTCTCCCTGGAGCCCTGGATGCAGGTTTGAGTGTGCAGGTGATGTGCTCTGCTATGGGACTGAGCTGGTGGCTGCTGGGGAGCTCTGGGAGGAGGAGGGGAGGTACCCCACTGCTGCAGAACTGGAAGAGGCTTTACTCTGTTCTCATCACCTCTCTCCTCCTCACCTTCCAAGGCACCTGCACCATTTTTAGGAGCTGAGAAGGTGTGCTGGGGGCTTCCTTGCAGGAGGGAGTGAGACATGCTAATGACAGGCAGGTATTAAAACTCACTTTACTGTCCCTGTTTATGTCTTTCCACCTCCCAAAGAATCTCTGGGATCTTGCTTGTCCCCCTAACAACTCTGCATGGTGAGGGCTGTGCAAATATACTGCGAAGAGACAGTCTGTTCCTCAGGTGAGGAGACACTATGGAGCACTGCAGCCCCTCTCCTGCCAGGCAAGGCACCTTCCTTCTGTGGGGGAGGCGGCACTGGTTTGGAGAGGCATGCACAGCAGGGGTGTGGATTCATGATGGCACCAAGTGACCCTTTATATGTGGGGGGAAAGGTGTGGAAACACCCTTAGCTGTGAGACCCATAAAAAACCCCCAAAAAAACAAAAAAGAAAATATAGTATTTCTAAGTGCTGGCCAAGAGCCCTGCCTGTGCCCCTCTATGCAGACGTTGCTCAGCAGCCCTCTGCTGACTTCTAGAAACTCTGTGGGTGGGCATGGGGCGTCCATAGGCAGTTTTGTGAAGGAAAAACTTCCAGACAGATGCTACCCCTGAGCAGGCTTCCCCTGCCTGCCGGCACCTACACAGGGAGGTGGGACTTTGCAGACTCCCTTTATGCACGACTCCAAACTGCCAAGTGCCTCTTAAAATTCGCTGCTGGGCAGCAACGCCGACGCCTCGGGCTCGCACAGCAGCCGACCGGATGTCCACTGAATTGTAAAACCAGGAGAGGGTCGGAGAGAAACCCAAAAAGCAAAAGAATGGGGAGTGTGCTCAGAAAAATCTAATTTCCCTGACCGGGAATCGAACCCGGGCCGCGGCGGTGAGAGCGCCGAATCCTAACCACTAGACCACCAGGGATCTGTGTGAACTCTATACGCCCTTTCTGAAGACCTAACTCACATCCCCGCATCACACTCCCCCCGTGCCGTCGCGCCACACCGCCCTGCTGGTTTCTCTTCTTTGTGTTCCCCCCTTCCGGCCAGTACCAAGTCCCCGACGCAGCTGTGTGTAGGCAGAGACGTTCCATTCCACCCTACGGTAGGGGGGGTGGGGGGCTGCGGGGTGGGGAGGAGAGCAGGCGCATCGGGCGAGGCGGGTGGGAGGCGGGATGGCGGTGGGAGGCCGGGCTGGACACAGCCTCCGACCTTGTCAGCCCGGCAATGGAGCGGGAGCAAGCGCCCCCCGCACAGCGCTACGGCCAAGAACTGCGCGGCCGGGGCAGAAGGCGAGTCGTTAGGAGGAAGGCGCCGTAGGGCGGGGCGGACAGGGTCTCCCTCCTCCCGCCGCCTCAGGCCGCTGGCTGGGTGGCAGCCTCCGGCGGGAGCGGCGCCGAGCGGGATTATTTTTCCTCGTTTCGCGTTGCTTGTTCACAATAGTGTCTCTACGGGGCGTTGCTGTAACATCTTCAGGCGGGACCTCATCAGTCAAGCGCTCTGACAGCGGCTCCCGGGAGGGGAGGGGCGTGAGTACTGGTGGCACTTCCCCCCCCCCCGTCTTAATTGCTCTTCAGGCGGGCTGTGGATACAAAAAGACCACAGCTTCTCCGGTTTTTGGTCTGCAGGGGGGAGCTGATTAAAAGGTCTACTTTGAGTGGAAGTCTGTGGCGGCACAGAGGGAAAACAGATTGTCAGTTCACTTGTGCTTCCAGTGCCTTCTTACACGATAGATAGGAATATGTGACTTTGCTTTTTTTTGGTAAGGTTTCTATGAGAGCAGTGAAAACTCTGCTATCAATGCAGCTGACATCTGCATAAGTGCTTTTTCTTCTGGCATATTGATTTCATGAGCAAAGTAGATCTGCAAGCTGTCCTAGCAAAAGTAATTTTCTCTCTTTAAGCAGCATCTGTAATATGAGAGGGTTTGCTCTACACAACCAAATTTCTCTGGTTCTCAAACCCTCTGCCTCTGAAATGCATTATGTAAGAAACCTTTTCCGTATTAAGATGGATAAGCTTCAGACTATGTGCTTGTGGACTCTGCAAATATACATTAGCTTATCTTTAAAAGCTTTAGAGTCTGAAAACAAACTTACAGAGACCACTTTCCCCAGGGATGTACTCAGGGGGGTTGGGTGTTTGGTTTCTGTCTCACCAGAGTCCCTGTTCAGCCAGTGGTTCATTTCATACCAAACCCTTCACAGTAGCAGGCTTGAACAAAATGTGTTGATTGTGGTGGAGCTTTCTTTTGTCCAAATTGAGCAATTGTATTGTACAGTGAAGTAGATAACTTATAAAATTACAGGTTGCAATCAGGCCCTGTTAGGTACAGTCTGATGTCTTAGACACCGCAAGAACTGCATTTCACATGTGTATAGGGATAGCAGCTTCTTTGGTTAAGACCAAGGCACGCCAGGCCTTGAGGAGACAGAGCTGTGGAGCGCTAGAGGCAGAGCACAGCTCAGACTGAGGTGCCACTGCAAGGATGGGTTCATCCTTAGGTGAGAGAGGTCACCCGGTCTCAGCAGGTAGTCCGTGCCTCTTGTTGAATGAAGAGAAAGGCAAAGTGGGACCTGGTTTCCTGCAACTCAGGATGTGCAAGTAACACCAACCAAATTTTAAGGTAGTTCTATACTGCAGGAACTGACCTAGCTTTAAAGGAGTTTGTATGCTTCACTGAGTCCTCAGTGTCGTGGTTAAAAGCATAGGCTTCCCCACCCTGGGTGCCTCTCAGGTGGGTTTTGGAGGGGTACTGATTTCTGTGCTTGTGTGGGTGTGATGCTAGCAGCACTTGAGACAGCTAGGTTAAAACTAGGGTAGGTCCACATCAGCTGCATTTGCGGTATTGAAGACGTGTGTTACGAAAGGGTTGTTGCCACTGTTTGTTCTTAGAGTGCCTCTGTTGTGTGACAGCTCAGAGGAAGGCAGGGGTGAGCCCCTGATTCTTAAGCTGCCTGAGTGACAGACAAAATACTCCCCTGGACAATTTCAGAAAAGTAGCTGAGCCTATGAAAGATGGGATATCATGGCCGATGGCAGGCGAACATGTTTTATCCATGCCTTAGGAAACTGTTAGATGTAGAAACAAATAATTCTTGCTGTGTTATGCTTGAAAATTAGCACGTTATTTTCAAGATGTTTAATATATCATACTAAATTGCTGTTGAGCAGTGAAAGGATTGTTGATTACAGCTGTAAGAGTAGTGAAAACTCTCATGTATGTACTAGAGAGATTTTAATGAAATAAGAAATCTTTTCCTGGATGTGCACCCAAGTTGTGGGGGACGGGGGCTGACCACTAGACCATCAGGAAAGTAGCATTGAGAGTCATATGCTCTCCAGTTATTTTTAGAAATAGCTTTCTTTTCTGTACAAGTCATGTGCACTGACAAAAGATTATGCCTTTTCTCTGGCTTCCTGTATCCGATAGAGAAATGCATCAGTGAAACTGCCAGCGATTCAGCCTCCTGCCAGCACAGAAGCAGCCAGTGCCTGTGCCTGCACCCCTGCGATGCTAGCTGGAGAAGAATGATCTTCCCAAAAGCGCCAGGGAAGGAATGTCAGAGGCCGATGTTTCTTTTCACTTAACACAACGGAACAGCGGTGTGTCAATAAAGCCAAGTGAGTAACATTCAATGTTAGAGGTACTGTACCCCAGCTTTCAGAGTTTGGTATGCACAGCTGAATTTTGGACCTGAAAAATTGGAGCAATTACTTTAAATGCAAGCTGTAAAGCAGCATGCAATTAACTTGTCTGTTCCATATGAATATATTACCTATTATTACTACTTTAATTTGCCATGTTAATTGATGTGTGACAGTAGGCTTACTATGTAAAAATGAGTAAGAATAACATCAAAGTAATGTGCTAATTTACTAAAAGTATGTTATTTGGGAATGTTTCCACTATATATAATGGTAAGTACAAATTGTCTTTGGTACCTGTGGTACATGCTTCAGGAGTAGGGAAAATTCTTGATTTGCACAGAAGCTGTAAATGATACTTACAGCTATGCGCAATGTGTGCATTTATCGCTCTCTTTTCTCAACTGTGAATTTGATCTGGACAGTCTTGACATCAGCTTTTCTTCTTTAAGTTAGCCTGATTTAAAATGCACATCATCCCAGTTTCAGGGAGGTGGAGAGGAGAGGGAAGGAAAAGATGATGCACAGTCTTTTGCCATTTTATTTTTAATTTCCATGTATGATCAGAATAGTTACTTAACTGTTATAGTGCTTTTCTGGGGGGAAATTACTATTGTAGTTTATTTTTCTTCTATGTTCACCATAATAGTGTTTTTATGGAAATAATCTAAGGAAAATCTCAAAAGGCATTGTCCAAATGCTACAGCAGTTCTGATACTCCTAGCTCCAAGATCATCTTCCAAGCCGTACAGTGACTTGCTCTATCTTCTTGTAGTTCAATTTAATTAGAGCTAGGGGGCAGTCTGTGAGAATTTGCAGTGTCATCTCTCAATACTGTGCAGACTAGTCATTTACTCTTTACAGAAAATATTTTAAAGATCCTGAAGAAAAATGGGGCAGTAACTCATCAGCAATGTTTTTCTAAATACTTTTACAAGTTCTTCCATTGTTTTCCTTGATCTTCCCTTTTTTCCCTGACACCGTATTTGATCCAGAAAAACCTGTGTCAGCTTTTTTTCTCTTAGCCTGTGTTAAAATGCATGTGATTCTGGGGTTTGGGATAAGGTGTGGCAGTGAGGTGCGTCATCCAGTGTCCCACTGAGCTCAACAACCTTACCTGAAACAAATATGACCTTTTTTTTACCATGTCCTCATGTATCTCAGCAAATTCCTTTTCTTTTACAGTCTTTCTTCTGCAGAGCATTTTGGAAGCAACTTCTGGTTTGCTCTACTAGAGAGTAGAAATGGGTGCACAGAATCAGTTATTAGGGGAGAACTTCTTATACAAGTTCCAAGCTCTAGTGTAGTTCATTTTTGTGAAACTTGCAGAAATTTTCGATACCTCTGTTAAATTGAGTTATATTTAGACAATTAATTCAATGTTACAGGGTTAGTTAGGGACACTCAGAAAATTCATCATTACATAAACTAAAGAAACCAGGCTAAAAATAGCAATGTATTATTACAGAAGTCAACCCCCAGTGCATGGTAGGATCAAGCAGAGCCTCAATTATGCATAAAAGTCTGCCTGTATGAAACCTATTTTGCGACTCCTTCATGGTGAATAATTGTAAGAGTAATTGGGGAAAGCAGGATGACTGCTAATGGAAAAAGACGAGATTGGTGTCACCTTTATTTTTATACCTTTTCAAAACTGGACTGTCATGGTATTCAAGTTCATCAGTGTAATTCTTTATGGAAGATTGTCTTTCTTAAATAAATGAGCTGTAAGCTAACAGTTCCAGATGTTAAAAAAAAATTACGTGAACCACACGAGCAATACAATATTTCTTTCTGATATTAGTGTAAGCTGATCTGAGTGCAGGCCACAAACATACAGTACCTGTGACAATTTTTTCTCTGTAATGTATGCAGCTCTATTAATATACAGTGAAGTTTGTATTGTGGAAGATCAAAACCCATTCAAAAACATTGTACTTAAGTATCCCAAGTCTATTCTGTCTTCCATGTATTATTATGCATGTGAGTTTCTGTGAGAAATTCTTTTCTAGGGTAAAAATTCACAATTTGGAAGTGATTAAAATAGCAAACTTGTATTTTATTTCCATCAAAATAGTGCAATCAGTGATAAAACAAATTTGCCCAATCCTGAAATGAATGAGTGACATGAATTTAAGATTTTCTTGCGCAAAGATATTCTAAGCATTGATATCACAAAGACAACTAAAATATGTTAGATCATTTGTATTCAAATGAATTGCCATGGAACATACTGCCATGGGAAAAAGCAAACCACTCAGACTGTTTTCTATGCTGTAGGGAGCCCCAAACTAAATTTTATTTCAAAGTTGATGTCTGTATGTCTCTCTCTGTCATGTTCATTGCTGTAACAGGTAGTCAGGCATTACCTCTTACTTCCAGACTCAGTAAAATAAAATGGTATATTACATCCCACTCATGCATTTTCTTCCAGCGACACGAACTCTGCGCGTTGAGCTCCAGGCAATGACCCACAGTGTCGTAACCAGAACTTGTATGATGCTTCTGTTGCAGTCCTAGCCTGCTTATTCTGCTGCTCTGACAGGAGTTTGAGTGATTTCTTCCCCATGCCAGTAGGCTAGAATATATATTTGAAATGCTTGGGGCAATGTAAATACTGTAGAACCTCTCTACTTTCTTTGCTCTATGGAATCTATGCATTGTCCTCATAGAGCTTTCTACACAATACAGTAGAGATGACCATGCTTGGAATGATGATGGACAGTGAATTGGTACATTAGGATAGTGACAACTTTTCCTGGACCTAAAATAAGGTCATTGTCATTGTGCTGCAAGTTCAGCTAAGAGAGAAGGAGAGTTTCCACCACTTTGATGGATAGGCCTGTGTATCTTGCGATTTGGCAAAAAAAGTCAGGTAATGGTAATATTTTAGGTCTGAAGTTTTCTTCCTCTTTTTCCCCCCAATTTTTGTTATCTCAGCAGATCCAGAGAGTAAGGGAGAACAGGGTCCTGTTCTACTGTGCTCTGCTACAAAACTCTTGTGCCAATGAGGTCTTCGAGATTTTAACCAATGTAACTTTGGGTTTGCCCATCTTTTTCCTGGGTAATAATATAGATATAAGATGTAGTAACTGCAGTATGGTATCAAAATGTATCCTCTAAGCAGGAGATTATGTTTTAAAGAAAATATATGTCTTGTAAAATAAACTGTTTTGGAGAAAAAAACCCCAAACCAAACCAAACAGATGCAAACCAATTTTAGCTGGAAGTACAGCAGCAAGTTTAGTGGAGGAGTTGATACAGTTACTGTCCCAGTACTGACACTGAGTGGTAGAAAGATATGCTGCGAGTAGGGTAATCGTAGTGGGGGGAGATGGCCGCCTGTCCATATTAGAGTTGCATTCGGTCCTGGAATCGACAGTACGGTTTTGAAATGGATCGTTAAGCAGCTGTTAGGTTAAAAAATAGGCTGTTGACAGATACCTCTCTTACTTAAAACTAAAACTTGCTGGATTTGTAACATTGCAACTACTAAGAAGAAGGATTCTTATCCTGAGACACTTGCCCACCACTTGCTATTTTATTTTTGCACATTCTTTCAGCATGTGTATGTATGCATTTTGTGGTTTTATTTATGCACGTATCTGCCTATCTTCAGGCTTTTGAACTGCAGAATAGGGGATTTAATGGTGCTACAATACTGTAGGCCTCTTCCTGAGCTTTCCAGACTTTCAGAGCTGGTTACTGGCCAAAGGAGGGAATAGGAAGCTAGATCTCGTTTAGGCTAGCTACAAACATCTAGAAGGGTTACCTGGAGTTAGGGAAGGGAATGGAGTCTCTGGTAACTATAGCAGGTTTTTGGTTTTTGGGGGTTGGGTGAAGAAACCTGCGTGATGGCAGTGTGGAAACAGCAGATAAAGTTTGCAGGCTTTTCAGTTTCCCATGGATCTAAAGGCTTTGGTTAACCTCAGTTTCCAAAATTGGTTGTTTTGTTTTAGCATTGCCCTTGAGAGAATTCCTCTCCGGAGGCAGAGCCCGGTGGGCGCTTGGGCTTTATGAAGAGATACGCCACACTCGGCTTTTTTTGTCCCCAAAGACAGACCCCTTTCCCCAGGACAGGGCTTGCCGGTACCGCGGCGGGCGGGTGAGTGGGTGGGTGGGTGAGTGGCTGCAGGGGCCCATGAAGCGGCTCGGGTAGAGCGCTCCCTTCTCTCGCCCGCCCAGTGCTCCGGTACGGGCCCGCTCCCGGAGCGCCCAGCTGCAGCCCGCCGGCCGCGGGGCGACCGTCATCTGCGGGGGCCGGGGCGGGGCCGAGCGGGAGGCGGAATCGCCGGGGCGGGGCCGCGGGCCGTGCCGTGGGGGAGCGGCGAGGCCGGCGCTGCTCTGGCCGAGCGGGGAGCGCCGCAGCCGACGCTCCCGCAGCGACCTCCTGCCGCCGCTCGGCAGCGGGGCCTGGGCGCAGCGCCGCGGGGCCGCCATGCCGCCCGCCCGCCCTGCAGGTGCGCGCCGCGGGGGAGGGCGCGTTATTTTCCTGTTTACGCCGTGCCGAGTGGAGGGCGGGGGGTGGGCGAGTGAGCGCGTCTGCTCCGCCACGGCCTTGTTCCCTGGCGGGGGTCGGCGGGGCGCGGCCGGGCCGGGAGGTGAGCCGAGCCGAGCCGGGGTCCGGCGGGGCGGGGTCCGGCCCGGCGCGGCCGGTGTTGTGGTACCGGAGGAGCTGTTTGCCTGCTCGCTTGTTTCCAGAGCCAGCCCAGCATCGCAGCGCGGGAGGTGAGGGGCGGCCCCGCGGTGCCGGTGTGTTTCTCCCGGTGCGTGTGTGGCTGGGCTGCGCGGGGCGGCTGCGGGACCAGCCCGCTCAGCGGCGGCTCTGGGCGGGCCCGGCCGGCGGTGCTATTCCTGTCAG